>NC_056435.1:51818437-53018437 GCF_018296145.1 Oncorhynchus tshawytscha
TTCCATTTCAATATTATCGCTTGCACAGTGCTCCTTGGGATGTTTAAAGCTTGGGAAATCTTTTTGTATCCAAATCCGGCTTTAAACTTCTTCACAACAGTATCTCGGACCTGCCTGGTGTGTTCCTTGTTCTTCATGATGCTCTCTGCGCTTTTAATATACACATATACACATAATATACACATTAATATACACATATATATATATATATATACAATGTAGTTTTTTGTTATTAAAAAATACTTCTTAGCTCAATACTCTGCAGCTTGTTTTATGTTGTAACTTTACACTTACAATGTCTTGTGATGAGGCGATTAACAGAGTTGAGAAAAGAGCAAAGCAAAAATGCGTTTCAATGTTAAACAATTGCAACATGATGCAATTGCTACCTCTAGAATTCGTAACTCACCTTGGATAATGTACTATTTCTTCTAGCCGTTAAACGTTATTTTGTGTAACACTTTTTCACTTCATCGGTTGTTATGCACAAGGAAAATGTCCCCTTTTGTCACCATCTGCTATTGCTGGTTAGAATGTAAAGCGTTTGGACAGGTGTTGGTGTAACAGATTGAGATTGGACTGGATAAACTCTCTCTCAGCTTGAAATGTCGCCACTGATGCCATTGAATCGGATCCTTTTCAGTGGTGACACTGGTTGGTACATTGTAAAGCATGTGGTCACGTGTGCTTGCGATCAGAGGACCTCTGGCTTGAATCCAGTAAAGGGATAGGGACAGTAGAGAAAGTGATAATGTTAACAGCTTAGTGACACCAGTTACATTGTTCCCCTTTCCCTTTACATTGAAAAACCTGTATTTTAAACAATTCAATATAATATTTGTTTGATCATATGAGTCTAATGCATTTAATGGGAAATACATTTAAAAACAAAATAGCTTTACAATTTACAATATTCCTTCTGACCCCCCCAAATAAAAATCTGTTATGTTCCTACAAAAGTTTGTTTGCTTCCAATAGCCCAAGGAAAATCCAACTGTGTTCACAGCTGGCTTACAACCAAAAGACCAAGTACCATCATACATGCAAAGTAAATTACCCTACACTGTATAAATCCTCCAAACTGTTGTTGTTTATCTTCAAACAGCTAGCTCTATCTTCTCTATATTTGGCTGTGTGTTGTAGCTTTCCTCCTGACCCTAAACTGCTCCTGTCTGAGTTCAAGGTTCTTAGAACCATGTATACGTCTCGAGAATTATGTTGGTCTGTATTGTGAATGCCATAGAGGAGAAACACAAAAGGTCTGGCATAAGGCACTCTTAAGGTTTTCATGATAATGACATACATGAAACTTGTCATAGACTGAAGTCAGCTTATGATTGAAGATATGACACTGTCGGGACACTGAAGGGTAATTGTGTCGAGAGAGAGATCAGAGCAACAAGCAAGGCTAATATATTGTATGTCTCCCAAATGGCACCCTATTTCCTTTATAAAAAACACTATACAGTGCATTTGGAAAGTATTCAGAACCCCCTTACAGCCTTATTCCAAAATGTAAAAAATATAACAAATTCCTCATCAAACAACACACAATACCCCATATTGACAAAGCAAAAATAGGTTTTTAGAAATTTTAGCAAATATATTACAATTTTAAAAAACATAAATATCTTACTTACATTCGGACCCTTTGCTATAAAACTCGAAATTCGAAATTGAGCTCAGGTGCATCCTGTTTCGATTTATCATCTTTGAGATGCTTCTACAACTTGATTGGAGTGGTAAATTAAACTGATTGGACATGATTTGGAAAGGCACACACCTGTCTAGACAAGGTCCCACAGTTGACAGTGCTTATCTGAGCATAAGCCAAGCCATGAGGTTGAAGGAATTGTCCGTAGAGCTCTGAGACAGGATTGTGTTGAGGCACAGATCTAGGGAAGGGTAACAAAACAATTATGCAGCATTGAAGGTCCCCAAGAACACAGTGGCCTCCATCATTCTTAAATGGAAGAAGTTTGGAACCACCAAGACTCTTCCTAGAGCTGGCCGCCCGGCCAAGCTGAGCAATCGGAGGAGAAGGGCCTTGGTAAAGGAGGTGACCAAGAACCCGATGGTCACTCTGACAGAGCTCCAGAGTTCCTCTGTGGAGATGGGAGAACCTTCCAGAAGGACATACATCTCTGCAGCACTCTACCAATCAGGCCTTTATAATAGAGTGGCCAGACGGAAGCCACTCCTCAGAAAAAGGCACATGACAGCCCACTTGGAGTTTGCCAAAAGGCACCTAATGGTCTCCCAGACCATGAGAAAGAAGATTTTCCCAGTCTGATGAAAGATTGAACTCTTTGGCCTGAATGCCAAACGTCTGGAGGAAACCTGGCACCATCCCTATGGTCAAGCATTGTGGTGGCAGCATCATGCTGTGGGGATGTTTTTCAGCAGCAGGTACTCAGAGACTAGTCAATAAAGTACTCAGTAAAGGTTCTGAATACTTACGGAAATGAGATATTTCTGTTTAAATTGTTTTATAATTTTGCAAAACTGTATTGCACTATAAAGGCAATAGGGTGCCATTTGGGCCACAACCAATATATTATCTCTCTCTCTCTCATTTTTGCATTATTTCTTTCATTAAAAGTGAAGCTGTTTGCCTGTATCATGCCTGTAAGCTGAACTTGGCTGAGAGAGACTGTATATTCCCAAATGACACCCCATTCCCTATATAGTGTACTATGTAGGGAATAGGACACCATTTGGGACACAGAGAGACTCAAAGGGAGGGACGGAGCTAACAATGGGCTGTCACACTCAATTTGGGTTCCACCGCCAAATACAAATACTCAGAACGGATTGCTTAGCGCCTCTCAAAAGCATTTTAGCAACAGGAGGCTGGCTATATGTGTGGACACACACATGCATTTGAATATTTGTAGGTACACATACACACACCTAGATAACAAAAAAGGGTGATTGGTTAAAGAATGAACCATTCAATGTAACAGAGACTGTCTATGTTCACCATTCACTGCCTGTGAAACACACACACACACACACAAAATACATGCACATTGTATAAAAACACACAGTCACAAAGGTAGATATGTTGTGATGCACACACACACACACACACACACATCACGGTATGGGGTATTTTTTGTTCCGATTTTGACAAACAACAACTGTGACCTTTCAGTCCACCGAAGCAGCAGGGCTCTGATCACAGGAATGGAGACAGAGCCAAAGTGAAATGTCAACCATCCCTGTGGTTTCAGCACTGACGCAAAACTGACTGCCAGGGAGCTATGACAAGTGGAAGGGTTGTGTGTGTGTGCGCACACTTGTTTTACTATACTTGTGAGTACCAGAAGTCCTCACAAAAATAGTAAACCAACTAAAATTCAGAGAAGTGAGGATATTAGTGAAAGGAGTTAGGTTTAGGTTAAATGTCACTACAGTATGTTGACATATTCTGATGAGATCATGTCGGTCTAATAAAAAAAGGGTGTTGACTGTGTTACGTCCTAAGACACCGAAACACATTGAGACAATATTTTACTGTAATAGAGTAGAACTTAACCTTTGTAACATGATTGTGGGAAAATAATACTCAGTTTCTGTTGCGGGTGGCATTGCGGTACCACGTACCACTAGCAGCATTTTAGCCACAGACAGTTATGTGCTAGCTATCTAGTCTGTGATTTATATGCAATGAGCATAAAAATACACATTTACAGTGCCTTCAGAAATTATTCTGACCCCTTTACTTTTTACACATTTTGTTAGGTTACAGCCTTAAAATGCATTACATTGTTTCCTCATCAATCTACTCACACTACCCCATGATGACAAAGCAAGAACAAGGTTTTAGAAATGTTTGCTAATTTATTTTAAAAAATTAAAAAAGGAAATATTAAATTTACAAAAGCATTCAGACCCTTTACTCAGTACTTTGTTGAAGCACCTTTGGCAGCGATTACAGCCTTTTTGGGTATGAAGCTACAAGCTTGGCAGACTTCTATTTGGGGAGTTTCTACCATTCTTCTCTGCAGATCCTCTCATGCTCTGTGAGGTTGGATGGGGAGCGTTGCTTCACAGCTATTTTCAGGTCTCTCCAGATATGTTAGATTGGGTTCAAGTCCGGGCATTGGCTGGGCCATTCAAGGACATTGAGACTTGTCCCGAAGCAACTCCTGCGTTGTCTTGGCAGTGTGCTGAGGGTCGTTATCCTGTTGGAAGGTGAACCTTCACCCAGTTTGAGGTCCTGAGTGCTCTGTAGCAGGTTTTCATCAAGTATCTCTCTGTACTTTGCGCCTGTCACGGTCGTCATAAGGAGGAGGCCAAGGCGCAGCGTGATAAGCGTACATTCTAATTTATTAAACAAATGCAACACTGAACAAAACTATACAAAATAACAAAACGAACCGTGAAGCAATATGACTAGTGCAAACAGGCAACTAAACATAGAATAATAACCCACAAAACCAAACTGGAAAATGGCAACCTAAATAGGATCCCCAATCAGACACAACAATAAACAGCTGCCTCTGATAGGGAACCAATTCAGGCCACCATAGACCTACATATACCTAAACATACTAAAACCCCATAGAATTACAAAAACCCTAGACAGGACAAAAACACCTAGACAATACAAAAACTAAATCAACCACCTTTTTCACACCCTGACCTAACCAAAATAATAAAGAAAACAAAGATAACTAAGGTCAGGGCGTGACAGCGCCGTTTATCTTTAACCTCGATCCTGACTAGTCCCCCAGTCCCTGCTGCTGAAAAACATACAGCATTATTCTGCCACCACCATGCTTCACCGTATGGATGGTGCCATGTTTCCTCCAGACGTGAAGCTTGGCATTGAGGCCAAAGAGTTCAATCTTGGTCTCATCAGACTGGAGAACCTTGTTAATCATGGTCTGAGAGTCTTTAGGTGCCTTTTGCTAACTCCAAGCAGGCTGCCATGTGCCTTTAACTGAGGAGTGGCTTCCGTCTGGCCACTCTACCATAAAGGCCTGATTGGTGGAGTGTTGCAGAGATGGTTGTCCTTCTGGAAGGTTCTCCCATCTCCACAGATGAACTCTAGAGCTCTATCAGAGTTACTCTCGGGTCCTTGGTCACCTCCTTTACCAAGGCCCTTCACCCCCGATGGTTCAGTTTGGCCGGGCGGCCAGCTCTTGGAAGATTCTTGGTGGTTCCAAACTTCTTCCATCTAAGATTGAAGGAGGCCACTGTGTTCCTGGGGTCTTTCAATGCTGCAGGATAATTTTGGTACACTTCCCCAGATCTGTGCCTTGACACAATCCTGTCTCAGAGCTCTACGGACAGATCCTTCGACCTCATGGCTTGGTTTTTTCTCTGACAAGCACTGTCAACTGTGGGACCTTATATAGACAGGTGTGCCTTTCCAAATCATGTCCAATCAATTGAATTTATCACAAGTGGAGTCCAATCAAGTTGTAGAAACATCTCAAGGATGATCAATGGAAACAGGATGCACCTGAGCTAAATTTGAAGTTGCATAGCAAAGTAAATCAGGTAGTTCTGTTTTTTAGTTTTAATACATTTGCAAATATTTCTAAAAACCTATTTTCGCTTCCTCAATATGGGGTATTGTGTGTAGATTGCTGAATAACTGTTTTTATAAATTTTACAACAAGGCTGTAATGTAACAAAATGTGGAAAAGTCAAGGGGTTTGAATACTTTCCGAAGGCAATAAGGAAATGGTAAATAGTTTTCATTCTGCGAAATATCCAGAATGTTCTTATCCAGGTAGGCCACTTGATTTCATCAACTAAACAAAGTGAACAGGCTATGTTGTTCAAACATTTGGAGACGGACAGGAGGGTGTTCTCATAACTGTTCTGCCTTTTTACATTTTTATAATATTTATAAAATCCATATTCAAACCTATACATACGAACAACAACTTACAGACGCACACAAACAATGACTACATCTCATCTGCCCAAATCTGCATGCTCACACCCCCATCCCTAGTGCCTGCATTATTGTTTGCTTAATGGCCTTAAATTGTATCAATTTGTTTTTCTCAGTTGCCAATGCGATTTCAGTATTTCAATAATAAATCATTTGATTTTTCCATTGTGTTAATGATGATTGATTTTCAAGATGAGTGATGCCAAGAGTGTGCAAAGCTGTCATCAAGGCAAAGGTGGCTACTTTGAAGAATCTCAAATATAAAATATATTTTGATTTGTTGAGCACTTTTTTGGTTACAACATGATTCTATATGTGTTATTTCAGAGTTTTATGTATTCACTATTATTCTACAATGTAGAAGATAGTACAAATAAAGAAAAGCCCTGGAATGAGTAGGTGTGTCCAAACTTTTGACTGGTACTGCATAAAACAATTATTTGATGAAAAAATGTTTTGGACCTTACTGCTGTAAGCCCATACAAACGCATTGAATAATAGATTCACTACACAGAACAACATATCGTCCCCCAAAAAAATCCAAATGGAATTTCCTCTGAATAAGTGGTTGTCCTATATTTGAGAGAAATAAAAAAGATCAGTACAATTTTTTTTAATGTATTTAACTTAAGCAGTCTCCATTTATACACTACATGACCAAAAGTATGTGGACACATGCTCGTCGAACATCTCATTGTAATATGGAGTTGGTCTCCCCTTTACTGCTATAACAGCCTCCACTCTTCTGCAAAGGCTTTCCACTAGATGTTGGAACTTTGCTGTAGGGACTTGCTTCTATTCAGACACAAGAACATGAATGAGTTCAGACACTGATGTTGGATGATTAGGCCTGGTTATCAGTTGGCGTTCCAATTCATCCCAAAGGTGAGATCAGGGCTTGGTGCGGGCCAGTCAAGTTCTTCCACACCAACCTCGACAAACCATTTCTGTATGAACCTCGCTTTGTGCACATGGACATTGTCATGCTGAAACAGGAACGGGCACAAAAGTATCTAGAATGTCATTTTATGCTGGAACTAAGGGGCCTAGCCCGAACCATGATAAACAGCCAAAGACCATTATTCCTCCGCCACCAAACTTTACAGTTAGGACTATGCATTTGGGCAGGTAGCGTCCCCCCTGGCACCCGCCAAACCCAGATTCGTACTTTGGACTGCCAGATGGGGAAGCTTGATTCATCACTCTAGAGAACGTGTTTCCACTGCTCTAGAGTCCAATGGTGGCGAGCTTTACACCACTCCAGCCGACACTTGGCATTGCGCATTGTGATCTTGGGCTTGTTTCACGAAGCTCCAGACTAACAGTTCTTGTGCTGAAGTTGCTTCCAGAAGCAGTTTGCAACTCGGTAGTGAGTGTTACAACCGAGGACAGACGATTTTTACGCGCCACGCGCTTCAGCACTCAGAGGTCCCATTCTGTGAGCTTGTGTGGCCTACCACTTCGCGGCTGAGCCGTTGCTGCTCCTAGACATTGCACTTCACAATAACAGCACTTACAGTTGACCGGCGAGCTCCAGCGTGGCAGAAATTTGACGTCAGCTCGTCAATGTTTGTCTAAGAAGATTGCATGGCTGTACGTTCGATTTTATACACCTCTCAGCAACAGGTGTAGCTGAAATAGCCGAATCCACTCATTTGAAGTGGCGTCCACATACTTTTGTATATATTATGCAGCTGCCGCTGTGTGGCGTCAGTTAGCTTACCAATTCCACCTAGCTGCTACTGTGTGTTGTCAGCTTGGCTTAACAAATGATGGCCATTTGTGCGTGTTTCGCATAAATAAGCCAACGTTTCAACAAGATATCTCTCCTACTCCAGCCCTGTGGTCATAGCTAGGCTCACCTGAAATTATTTAGCAGAATCCACTAATTTGAAGGCGTGTCCACATACTAGTCCACATATTAGTGTACTTCCATTCACTTTTTCAGCTGGTACCCAGGGGACCTTCAGACGAGTGATGTCTGTGATGTCTGTGGGTGTTCTTGAGAGTCTCGCTTTTCCACGGAGAGGTCATATCAGTGTGTAGCCCAAAGTGTACAAACGCTACAGCCAGAAGTTGGCAGATTGGCTATATCGACTTCAGACGCGTCCGAAGACGCTTGTGAGGGTTGTAAAGCAAAACGGAGAACACCATCGTGTTCATGTCCGTTCGGATGCTACAGACAATGAGAGAAGACCGATTTTTGGCATGTCTGACAAACACTGCTCTAGCTCTGTCATCTTTCACCACAGATGTGGAAGTGCAACATAGGCGGATGCAGTAGATTGAGACGCATACAATGCAAAAATACAGATATCTCTAGCTTCAACTGGCAGATTTGTGTGGGGATGTTTTGTATTATGCTAATTCAATTTCTCTTTGGCCACACACATCAGTGGTGGGTTTGGCATCCATAAGAATGCTTGAGCAGAAAATAACCTTATACCCACTAACATTTGGTGGTGGATCTTTGATGTTATGAGGCTATTTTGCTTCCACTGGTCCTGGGGCTTTTGTTAAGATCAACGGCATCATGAACTTTTAGCCAGTACCAGGATATTTTTACAAAAACCTGTTTGCCTCTGGCAGGAGGCTGAAACTTGGCCGCAAGTGGATCTTATGACCCCAAGCACATACCGAAATCCACAAAAAATTGTTAATTGGCCTCAAAATCAACATTTTGAAATGGCCATCTCCATCTCCAGACTTGAAACCCATTGAAAACCTATGGTTTGAAATGAAGATGGCAGTCCATAAATGCAGATTAAGGATATCAAAGGATCTGGAAGGATTCTGTATGGAGGAATGGTTTAATATCCCTCCCAATGTGTTCTCCAACTCATATAACACATTTTAGTAATTGGCTCAGTGCTGTTTTCCTTGCAAGGTGAGGTATTTAAAGGTATTGAAAACAGGAGTTTTCTTTTCTTTTTATAAAAAAATATATTACCTGTTAACCTCAAATATATTTCTCCGAGCAATTGTATTAGTATAAAATATTATAATTTCCCAAATTTTTGGAGCATACTGTAACGTTCGTTATTGGAATGAGGTGAGGACCAAAGCGCAGCACAGTGAGTGTTCATCATCTATTTATTAAACCGAGAACACAAAACAATATAACAAAGGAGAAACGGAAGGAAACAGTTCTGAAAGGTGACATACACATAACAGAAAATAATCACCCACAACTCAAAGGTGAAACCAGGCTACCTAAGTATGGTTCTCAATCAGGGACAACGATTGACAGCTGCCTCTGATTGAGAACCATACCAGGCCAAACACAGATGTCCCAAATCATAGAAAAAAGAACATAGACAACCCACCCAATTCACGCCCTGACCATACTTAAACAAAGACATATCAAAAGAACTAAGGTCAGAACGTGACAGTACCCCCCGCGGTGGCAGCTCTGGCGCGGGACGTGGACCCCACTCCACCATAATCTTTGTCCGCCTCCTAACCTGCCTCCGTGGCCTCTTTAGAGCCACGACCTTCGCCGCCGACCTCAGACAGGGAGACTCCGGCAGCTCCGGAGTGACGGGCGGCTCTGGCAGCTCAGGACAGACGGGCGGCTCTGGCAGCTCAGGACAGACGGGCGGCTCTGGCAGCTCAGGACAGACGGGCGGCTCTGGCAGCTCAGGACAGGCGGGCGGCTCTGGCAGCTCAGGACAGGCGGGCGGCTCTGGCAGCTCAGGACAGGCGGGCGGCTCTGGCAGCTCAGGACAGGCGGGCGGCTCTGGCAGCTCAGGACAGGTGGGCGGATCTGGCAGCTCAGGACAGGCGGGCGGATCTGGCAGCTCAGGACAGACGGGAGACTCTGGCAGCTCAGGACAGATGGGAGACTCTGGCAGCTCAGGACAGACGGGAGACTCTGGCAGCTCAGGACAGACGGGAGACTCTGGCAGCTCAGGACAGACGGGAGACTCTGGCAGCTCAGGACAGGCGGGCGGATCTGGCAGCTCAGGACAGACGGGAGACTCTGGCAGCTCAGGACAGACGGGAGAGTCTGGCAGCTCAGGACAGACGGGCGGCTCTGGCAGCTCAGGACAGGCAGGCGGCTCTGGCAGCTCAGGACAGGCGGGCGGCTCTGGCAGCTCAGGACAGACGGGCGGCTCTGGCAGCTCAGGACAGACAGGCGCTCTGGCAGCTCAGGACAGACGGGCGGCTCTGGCAGCTCAGGACAGGCAGGCGGCTCTGGCAGCTCAGGACAGGCGGGCGGCTCTGGCAGCTCAGGACAGGCGGGCGGCTCTGGCAGCTCAGGACAGACGGGCGGCTCTGGCAGCTCAGGACAGGCGGGCGGCTCTGGCAGCTCAGGACAGGCGGGCGGCTCTGGCAGCTCAGGACAGGCGGGCGGCTCTGGCAGCTCAGGACAGGTGGGCGGATCTGGCAGCTCAGGACAGGCGGGCGGATCTGGCAGCTCAGGACAGACGGGAGACTCTGGCAGCTCACAGACGGAAGACTCTGGCAGCTCAGGACAGATGGGAGACTCTGGCAGCTCAGGACAGACGGGAGACTCTGGCAGCTCAGGACAGACGGGAGACTCTGGCAGCTCAGGACAGACGGGAGACTCTGGCAGCTCAGGACAGGCGGGCGGATCTGGCAGCTCAGGACAGACGGGAGACTCTGGCAGCTCAGGACAGACGGGAGAGTCTGGCAGCTCAGGACAGACGGAGACTCTGGCAGCTCAGGACAGACGGGAGACTCTGGCAGCTCAGGACAGACGGGAGACTCTGGCAGCTCAGGACAGACGGGAGACTCTGGCAGCTCAGGACAGACGGGAGACTCTGGCAGCTCAGGACAGACGGGAGACTCTGGCAGCTCAGGACAGACGGGAGACTCTGGCAGCTCAGGACAGACGGGAGACTCTGGCAGCTCAGGACAGACGGGAGACTCTGGCAGCTCAGGACAGACGGGAGACTCTGGCAGCTCAGGACAGACGGGAGACTCTGGCAGCTCAGGACAGACGGGGAGAGTCTGGCAGCTCAGGACAGACGGGCGGCTCTGGCAGCTCAGGACAGGCAGGCGGCTCTGGCAGCTCAGGACAGGCGGGCGGCTCTGGCAGCTCAGGACAGACGGGCGGCTCTGGCAGCTCAGGACAGACAGGCGGCTCTGGCAGCTCAGGACAGACGGGCGGCTCTGGCAGCTCAGGACAGGCAGGCGGCTCTGGCAGCTCAGGACAGGCGGGCGGCTCTGGCAGCTCAGGACAGGCGGGCGGCTCTGGCAGCTCAGGACAGACGGGCGGCTCTGGCAGCTCAGGACAGGCGGGCGGCTCTGGCAGCTCAGGACAGGCGGGCGGCTCTGGCAGCTCAGGACAGGCGGGCGGCTCTGGCAGCTCAGGACAGGTGGGCGGATCTGGCAGCTCAGGACAGGCGGGCGGATCTGGCAGCTCAGGACAGACGGGAGACTCTGGCAGCTCACAGACGGAAGACTCTGGCAGCTCAGGACAGATGGGAGACTCTGGCAGCTCAGGACAGACGGGAGACTCTGGCAGCTCAGGACAGACTGGAGACTCTGGCAGCTCAGGACAGACGGGAGACTCTGGCAGCTCAGGACAGGCGGGCGGATCTGGCAGCTCAGGACAGACGGGAGACTCTGGCAGCTCAGGACAGACGGGAGAGTCTGGCAGCTCAGGACAGACGGAGACTCTGGCAGCTCAGGACAGACGGGAGACTCTGGCAGCTCAGGACAGACGGGAGACTCTGGCAGCTCAGGACAGACGGGCGGCTCTGGCAGCTCAGGACAGGTGGGCGGATCTGGCAGCTCAGGACAGGCGGGCGGATCTGGCAGCTCAGGACAGACGGGAGACTCTTGCAGCTCAGGACAGATGGGAGACTCTGGCAGCTCAGGACAGACGGGAGACTCTGGCAGCTCAGGACAGACGGGAGACTCTGGCAGCTCAGGACAGACGGGAGACTCTGGCAGCTCAGGACAGGCGGGCGGATCTGGCAGCTCAGGACAGACGGGAGACTCTGGCAGCTCAGGACAGACGGGAGAGTCTGGCAGCTCAGGACAGACAGGCGGCTCTGGCAGCTCAGGACAGACGGGCGGCTCTGGCAGCTCAGGACAGGCAGGCGGCTCTGGCAGCTCAGGACAGGCGGGCGGCTCTGGCAGCTCAGGACAGGCGGGCGGCTCTGGCAGCTCAGGACAGACGGGCGGCTCTGGCAGCTCAGGACAGGCGGGCGGCTCTGGCAGCTCAGGACAGGCGGGCGGCTCTGGCAGCTCAGGACAGGCGGGCGGCTCTGGCAGCTCAGGACAGGTGGGCGGATCTGGCAGCTCAGGACAGGCGGGCGGATCTGGCAGCTCAGGACAGACGGGAGACTCTGGCAGCTCACAGACGGAAGACTCTGGCAGCTCAGGACAGATGGGAGACTCTGGCAGCTCAGGACAGACGGGAGACTCTGGCAGCTCAGGACAGACGGGAGACTCTGGCAGCTCAGGACAGACGGGAGACTCTGGCAGCTCAGGACAGGCGGGCGGATCTGGCAGCTCAGGACAGACGGGAGACTCTGGCAGCTCAGGACAGACGGGAGAGTCTGGCAGCTCAGGACAGACGGAGACTCTGGCAGCTCAGGACAGACGGGAGACTCTGGCAGCTCAGGACAGACGGGAGACTCTGGCAGCTCAGGACAGACGGGAGACTCTGGCAGCTCAGGACAGACGGGAGACTCTGGCAGCTCAGGACAGACGGGAGACTCTGGCAGCTCAGGACAGACGGGAGACTCTGGCAGCTCAGGACAGACGGGAGACTCTGGCAGCTCAGGACAGACGGGAGACTCTGGCAGCTCAGGACAGACGGGAGACTCTGGCAGCTCAGGACAGACGGGAGACTCTGGCAGCTCAGGACAGACGGGAGACTCTGGCAGCTCAGGACAGACGGGAGACTCTGGCAGCTCAGGACAGACGGGAGACTCTGGCAGCTCAGGACAGACGGGAGACTCTGGCAGCTCAGGACAGACGGGAGACTCTGGCAGCTCAGGACAGACGGGAGAGTCTGGCAGCTCAGGACAGACGGGCGGCTCTGGCAGCTCAGGACAGGCAGGCGGCTCTGGCAGCTCAGGACAGGCGGGCGGCTCTGGCAGCTCAGGACAGACGGGAGACTCTGGCAGCTCAGGACAGACGGGAGACTCTGGCAGCTCAGGACAGACGGGAGACTCTGGCAGCTCAGGACAGACGGGAGACTCTGGCAGCTCAGGACAGACGGGAGACTCTGGCAGCTCAGGACAGACGGGAGACTCTGGCAGCTCAGGACAGACGGGAGACTCTGGCAGCTCAGGACAGACGGGAGACTCTGGCAGCTCAGGACAGACGGGAGACTCTGGCAGCTCAGGACAGACTGGAGACTCTGGCAGCTCAGGACAGACGGGAGACTCTGGCAGCTCAGGACAGACGGGAGACTCTGGCAGCTCAGGACAGACGGGAGAGTCTGGCAGCTCAGGACAGACGGGCGGCTCTGGCAGCTCAGGACAGGCGGGCGGCTCTGGCAGCTCAGGACAGACGGGCGGCTCTGGCAGCTCAGGACAGGCGGGCGGCTCTGGCAGCTCAGGACAGGCGGGCGGCTCTGGCAGCTCAGGACAGGCGGGCGGCTCTGGCAGCTCAGGACAGGTGGGCGGATCTGGCAGCTCAGGACAGGCGGGCGGATCTGGCAGCTCAGGACAGACGGGAGACTCTGGCAGCTCACAGACGGAAGACTCTGGCAGCTCAGGACAGATGGGAGACTCTGGCAGCTCAGGACAGACGGGAGACTCTGGCAGCTCAGGACAGACGGGAGACTCTGGCAGCTCAGGACAGACGGGAGACTCTGGCAGCTCAGGACAGGCGGGCGGATCTGGCAGCTCAGGACAGACGGGAGACTCTGGCAGCTCAGGACAGACGGGAGAGTCTGGCAGCTCAGGACAGACGGAGACTCTGGCAGCTCAGGACAGACGGGAGACTCTGGCAGCTCAGGACAGACGGGAGACTCTGGCAGCTCAGGACAGACGGGAGACTCTGGCAGCTCAGGACAGACGGGAGACTCTGGCAGCTCAGGACAGACGGGAGACTCTGGCAGCTCAGGACAGACGGGAGACTCTGGCAGCTCAGGACAGACGGGAGACTCTGGCAGCTCAGGACAGACGGGAGACTCTGGCAGCTCAGGACAGACGGGAGACTCTGGCAGCTCAGGACAGACGGGAGACTCTGGCAGCTCAGGACAGACGGGAGAGTCTGGCAGCTCAGGACAGACGGGCGGCTCTGGCAGCTCAGGACAGGCAGGCGGCTCTGGCAGCTCAGGACAGGCGGGCGGCTCTGGCAGCTCAGGACAGACGGGCGGCTCTGGCAGCTCAGGACAGACAGGCGGCTCTGGCAGCTCAGGACAGACGGGCGGCTCTGGCAGCTCAGGACAGGCAGGCGGCTCTGGCAGCTCAGGACAGGCGGGCGGCTCTGGCAGCTCAGGACAGGCGGGCGGCTCTGGCAGCTCAGGACAGACGGGCGGCTCTGGCAGCTCAGGACAGGCGGGCGGCTCTGGCAGCTCAGGACAGGCGGGCGGCTCTGGCAGCTCAGGACAGGCGGGCGGCTCTGGCAGCTCAGGACAGGTGGGCGGATCTGGCAGCTCAGGACAGGCGGGCGGATCTGGCAGCTCAGGACAGACGGGAGACTCTGGCAGCTCACAGACGGAAGACTCTGGCAGCTCAGGACAGATGGGAGACTCTGGCAGCTCAGGACAGACGGGAGACTCTGGCAGCTCAGGACAGACTGGAGACTCTGGCAGCTCAGGACAGACGGGAGACTCTGGCAGCTCAGGACAGGCGGGCGGATCTGGCAGCTCAGGACAGACGGGAGACTCTGGCAGCTCAGGACAGACGGGAGAGTCTGGCAGCTCAGGACAGACGGAGACTCTGGCAGCTCAGGACAGACGGGAGACTCTGGCAGCTCAGGACAGACGGGAGACTCTGGCAGCTCAGGACAGACGGGCGGCTCTGGCAGCTCAGGACAGGTGGGCGGATCTGGCAGCTCAGGACAGGCGGGCGGATCTGGCAGCTCAGGACAGACGGGAGACTCTTGCAGCTCAGGACAGATGGGAGACTCTGGCAGCTCAGGACAGACGGGAGACTCTGGCAGCTCAGGACAGACGGGAGACTCTGGCAGCTCAGGACAGACGGGAGACTCTGGCAGCTCAGGACAGGCGGGCGGATCTGGCAGCTCAGGACAGACGGGAGACTCTGGCAGCTCAGGACAGACGGGAGAGTCTGGCAGCTCAGGACAGACAGGCGGCTCTGGCAGCTCAGGACAGACGGGCGGCTCTGGCAGCTCAGGACAGGCAGGCGGCTCTGGCAGCTCAGGACAGGCGGGCGGCTCTGGCAGCTCAGGACAGGCGGGCGGCTCTGGCAGCTCAGGACAGACGGGCGGCTCTGGCAGCTCAGGACAGGCGGGCGGCTCTGGCAGCTCAGGACAGGCGGGCGGCTCTGGCAGCTCAGGACAGGCGGGCGGCTCTGGCAGCTCAGGACAGGTGGGCGGATCTGGCAGCTCAGGACAGGCGGGCGGATCTGGCAGCTCAGGACAGACGGGAGACTCTGGCAGCTCACAGACGGAAGACTCTGGCAGCTCAGGACAGATGGGAGACTCTGGCAGCTCAGGACAGACGGGAGACTCTGGCAGCTCAGGACAGACGGGAGACTCTGGCAGCTCAGGACAGACGGGAGACTCTGGCAGCTCAGGACAGGCGGGCGGATCTGGCAGCTCAGGACAGACGGGAGACTCTGGCAGCTCAGGACAGACGGGAGAGTCTGGCAGCTCAGGACAGACGGAGACTCTGGCAGCTCAGGACAGACGGGAGACTCTGGCAGCTCAGGACAGACGGGAGACTCTGGCAGCTCAGGACAGACGGGAGACTCTGGCAGCTCAGGACAGACGGGAGACTCTGGCAGCTCAGGACAGACGGGAGACTCTGGCAGCTCAGGACAGACGGGAGACTCTGGCAGCTCAGGACAGACGGGAGACTCTGGCAGCTCAGGACAGACGGGAGACTCTGGCAGCTCAGGACAGACGGGAGACTCTGGCAGCTCAGGACAGACGGGAGACTCTGGCAGCTCAGGACAGACGGGAGACTCTGGCAGCTCAGGACAGACGGGAGACTCTGGCAGCTCAGGACAGACGGGAGACTCTGGCAGCTCAGGACAGACGGGAGACTCTGGCAGCTCAGGACAGACGGGAGACTCTGGCAGCTCAGGACAGACGGGAGAGTCTGGCAGCTCAGGACAGACGGGCGGCTCTGGCAGCTCAGGACAGGCAGGCGGCTCTGGCAGCTCAGGACAGGCGGGCGGCTCTGGCAGCTCAGGACAGACGGGAGACTCTGGCAGCTCAGGACAGACGGGAGACTCTGGCAGCTCAGGACAGACGGGAGACTCTGGCAGCTCAGGACAGACGGGAGACTCTGGCAGCTCAGGACAGACGGGAGACTCTGGCAGCTCAGGACAGACGGGAGACTCTGGCAGCTCAGGACAGACGGGAGACTCTGGCAGCTCAGGACAGACGGGAGACTCTGGCAGCTCAGGACAGACGGGAGACTCTGGCAGCTCAGGACAGACTGGAGACTCTGGCAGCTCAGGACAGACGGGAGACTCTGGCAGCTCACAGACGGAAGACTCTGGCAGCTCAGGACAGACGGGAGACTCTGGCAGCTCAGGACAGACGGGAGACTCTGGCAGCTCAGGACAGACGGGAGACTCTGGCAGCTCAGGACAGACGGGAGACTCTGGCAGCTCAGGACAGACGGGAGACTCTGGCAGCTCAGGACAGACGGGAGACTCTGGCAGCTCAGGACAGACGGGAGACTCTGGCAGCTCAGGACAGACGGGAGACTCTGGCAGCTCAGGACAGACGGGAGACTCTGGCAGCTCAGGACAGACGGGAGACTCTGGCAGCTCAGGACAGACGGGAGACTCTGGCAGCTCAGGACAGACGGGAGACTCTGGCAGCTCAGGACAGACGGGAGACTCTGTCAGCTCAGGACAGACGGGAGACTCTGGCAGCTCAGGACAGACGGGAGACTCTGGCAGCTCAGGACAGACGGCAATCTCTGGCAGCTCAGGACAGACGGGAAACTCTGGCAGCGTTGAGCAGGCGGGAGCACCTGTAGGAAGAAGATGGAGCGAGCCTGGTGCGGATCTATGAGGCTATTTTGCGGGGGTGCGGGGGGCTGCCCCCTGGTGTGGGGGGCTGCCACCGGAGGGCTGGTGCGTGGAGGAGGCATCGGATAGACCGGACCGTAGAGACGCACTGGAGGTCTCGAGCACCGAGCCTGCCCAACCCTACCTGGCTGGATGCTCCCGTAGCCAGGCCAGTGCAGCGAGGTGGAATCGACCGCACTGGGCTGTGCTGGCGAACAGGTTGGCCCGTGCCCCTGTTTCAAAAAGCCTTATCACCGGTTTATTCTGGGTGCTCTCAAAGGGGTACAAAACCCTTAGTCCCGGGGACACCATGCGTAGGGCTGGTGTCATGTACCCCGGCCCGAGAAGACGCCCTGGAGACCAGATGTGCTGAGCCGGCTTCATGGCACCTGGCTTGATGCCCAATCTAGCCAGGCCGATACGAGGCGCTACGCTGTAACGCACCGGGCTATGCCTGTGCACCGGGGACACCGTGCGCCTCACGGCATAACACGGTGCCTGCCCAGTCCACCTCTCTCCACGGTAAGCACGGGGAGTTGGCGCAGGTGTCCTACCTGACTAAGCCACACTCCCCATGTGCCCCCCCCCCAATAAATTTTTGGGCTGCCTTTCGGGCTTCCAGCCGCGCTGCCTCCTCATACCACCGCCGCTCAGCTTTAGCTGCCTCCATCTTTACCTTGGGGCGGCGATATTCCCCTGCCTGTGCCCAGGGTCCCTTGCCGTCCAAAATCTCCTCCCATCTCCAGAAGTCTGGAGATCGCTGCTGCTGCCCGTTACCACGCTGCTTGGTCCTTGGTTGGTGGGTGATTCTGTAACGTTCGTCGTTGGAATGAGGTGAGGACCAAAGCGCAGCATGGTGAGTGTTCATCATCTATTTATTAAACCGAGAACACAAAACAAAATAACAAAGAGGAAACTAAACAGTTCTGAAAGGTGACATACACATAACAGAAAATAATCACCCACAACTCAAAGGTGAAACCAGGCTACCTAAGTAATGTTCTCAATCAGGGACAACAATTGACAGCTGCCTCGGATTGAGAACCATACCAGGCCAAACACATATATCCCAAATCATAGAAAAAAGAACATAGACAACCCACCCAACTCACGCCCTGACCATACTAAAACAAGGACATAACAAAAGAACTAAGGTCAAAACGTGACACATACGATATACTGTAGCTCAGTATTTGAATTATTTATTTAATAAAGTCACTTTTGCTCATCTTTAACAAGGGTGTCAATAACAAGCATACAACATTTTTTTTTAAATAATTTTTTTCTCCATTATCCATGTTTTTCGAACCAACCCTCTTTTGATATTTCTAATTGTATAATCTGTGTCGCATGTTGGCAAGGGACTCGTATCCCACGCAAAAACGTTATTTCATTTGAATGCATGCTTGGAAAATCTATTTAATCTAAATAAGAAAGAATTGTCATCATCCCAGGCCTACTCATTTTATTATGTAAACTGACAATGAAATTGTGTGAAGTTTTGAAGTGTCACGCCTTGGTCTTAGTATTTTGTGTTTTCTTTAATTATTTGTTCAGGCCAGGGTGTGACATGGGTTTATTGTGTTGTCGTATTGGGGTTTTTGTAGGCATTGGGATTGTGGCTGATTAGGGGTGTGTCTAGCATAGGCTTGGCTGCCTGAGGCGGTTCTCAATCAGAGTTAGGTGATTCTCGTTGTCTCTGATTGGGAACCATATTTAGGTAGCCTGGGTTTCACTGTGTATTTTGTGGGTGATTGTTCCTGTCTCTGTGTAGTGTTCACCAGATAGGCTGTAATTAGGTTTTCACGTTTCGTTTGTTGTTTTGTATTTATTTCGTTATTTCATGTATCGCTATTTTTTCAATAAAGAACATGAGTAACCACCACGCTGCATTTCGGTCCGACTCTCCTTCAACAGACCAACGCCGTTACAGAATCACCCACCACACCCGGACCGAGCGGCGTGGTAACAGGCAGCGACAGCAGGAGCAGCGAAAGGAGGAATGGACATGGGAGGACATTATGGACAGCAGGAGTATGGAGTATACGACTTGGGAGGAAATAGACAGGTGGGCGGTCGACCCAGAGAGAGTGCCGGAGCCCGCCTGGGATTCGCTGGAGCAGTGCGAAGAGGGCTATAGGAGAATGGAGTCGAAGAGAAAGACACGGCGGCGCAGAAAGAAACCCGAAAGTCAGCCCCAATAATTTATTGGGGGGGGCTCAGGGAGAGAGTGGCAGAGTCAGGAGTCAGACCTGAGCCAACTCTCCCTGTTAATCGTGAGGAGCAGCGATCAAAGGACTTCTGGACTTGGGAAGAGATATTGGACGGAAAAGGACCATGGGCACAGCCTGGTGAATATCAACGCCCCAAAGAAGAACTGGAGGCGGCGAGAGCGGAGAGGCGCTGGTATGAAGAGGCAGCACGGCGACGCGGATGGAAGCCTGAGATTCACCCCCAAAAATGTATTGGGGGGGCTCACAGGGAGTATGGCGATGCCAGGTAGGAGACCTGCACAAACTCCCTGTGCTTACCGGGGGGCTAGAGAGACCGGGCAGGCACCGTGTTATGCTATGGAGCGCACGGTGTCTCCAGTGCGGGTGCATAGCCCGGTGCGGTACATACCAGCTCTTCGTATTAGCCGGGCTAGAGTGGGCATCGAGCCAAGTAAGGTTGGGCAGGCTCGGTGCTCAAGAGCTCCAGTGCGCCTGCACGGTCTGGTCTATCCAGAGCCACCTCCACACACCAGTCCTCCGGTAGCAGCTCCCCGCACCAGGCTTCCTGTGCGTGTCCTCGATCCAGTACCACCAGTTCCAGCACCACGCACCAGGCCTTCAGTGCGCCTCGCCTGTTCAGCACAGCCAGAGCCATCCTTCTCTCTAGCGCTGTCGGAGCCTCCCGCCTGTTCAGCGCAGCCAGCGTTTTCCTCCTCTCCTGCGCTGTTGGAGCCTCCCGCCTGTTCAGCGCAGCCAGCGTTTTCCTCCTCTCCTGCGCTGTCGGAGTCTCCCGCCTGTTCAGCGCTTCCAGAGCCTTCCTCCTCTACAGCGCTGCCGGAGCCTCCTGCCTGTTCAACGCAGCCAGAGCTGCCAGTCTGCATGGAGCAGCCAGAGCTGCCAGTCTGCATGGAGAGGCCAGAGCTGTCAATCTGCATGGAGCAGCCAGAGTTGCCAGTCTGCATGGAGCAGCCAGAGCTGCCAGTCTACATGGAGCAGCCAGAGCTGTCAGTCTGCATGGAGCAGCCTGAGCTGTCAGTCTGCATGGAGCAGCCAGAGCTGCCAGTTTGCATGGAGCAGCCTGAGCTGTCAGTCTGCATGGAGCAGCCTGAGCTGCCAGTTTGCATGGAGCAGCCAGAGCTGTCAGTCTGCATGGAGCAGCCAAAGCTGCCAGTTTGCATGGAGCATCCAGATCTGTCAGCCAGAACTACCAGTCTGCATGGAGCAGCCAGAGCTGTCAGTCTGCATGGAGAAGCCAGAGCTGTCAATCTGCATGGAGCAGCCAGAGTTGCCAATCTACATGGATCAGCCAGAGCTGTCAGTCTGCATGGAGCAGCCAGAGCAGCTAGATCCGCCAGTCAGCCATGATCTTCCAGATCTGCCAGTCAACCAGACTCTTCCAGATCTGCCAGTCAACCAGACTCTTCCAGATCTGCCAGTCAACCAGACTCTTCCAGATCCGCCAGCCAGCCAGGATCTGCCGGAGCCAACTACCTGTCTGAGCTTCATCTCAGTACTGGGCTTCCTCTCAGTACTGGGCTTCCTCTCAGTACTGGGCTTCCCCTCAGTCCCGGGCTTCCCCTCAGTCCCGGGCTGCCCCTCAGTCCCGAGCTGCCCCTCAGTCCCGAGCTGCCCCTCAGTCCCGAGCTGCCCCTCAGTCCCGAGCTTCCCCTCAGTCCCGAGCTGCCTCAGTCCCGAGCTGCCCCTCAGTCACGAGCTGCCCCTCAGTCCAGTGGGGTTCTGGGTGAGGACTACGAGGTCATGGTCGGCGGCGAGGGTGGACTATCCCAGGACGCAAGGGGGAGGAACTAAGACATTTATGGAGTGGGGTCCACGTCCCGAGCCGGAGCCGCGACCATGGACAGACGCCCACCCGGACCCTCCCTATGGTTTTGAGGTGCGTCCGGGAGTCCGCACCTAGGGGGGGGGGGTTCTGTCACGCCTTGGTCTTAGCATTTTGTGTTTTCTTTAATTATTTGTTCAGGCCAGGGTGTGACATGGGTTTATTGTGTTGTCGTATTGGGGTTTTTGTAGGCATTGGGATTGTGGCTGATTAGGGGTGTGTCTAGCATAGGCTTGGCTGCCTGAGGCGGTTCTCAATCAGAGTCAGGTGATTCTCGTTGTCTCTGATTGGGAACCATATTTAGGTAGCCTGGGTTTCACTGTGTATTTTGTGGGTGATTGTTCCTGTCTCTGTGTAGTGTTCACCAGATAGGCTGTAATTAGGTTTTCACATTTCGTTTGTTGTTTTGTATTTATTTAGTTATTTCATGTATCGCTATTTTTTCATTAAAGAACATGAGTAACCACCACGCTGCATTTCGGTCCGACTCTCCTTCAACAGACGAATGGCGTTACATGAAGATGAAATATATATTTATATATTTTTATGGATTTGGCTGAGATCGGAAACGGAGCACAGACATAGCTGGGGGTTTGTTTGGTAGCGAGCTTGTTAAACTTGTTGATACTCTATTTTCATGGGACTGCTGTGTTGGGTTGTGTTTGCTCGCCAAGGATGATGTTACCCTTAAAAGTGCACACACTTTCTTTTCTTTCTTAATGAAAAAGTGTTTGGGAACTCTGGAGTTTAAAATAGGTGACATAGCTCACTTGCAGGTGCAGTTAACAACACCGGGTGTTTCAAAAAGCCGTATCACCGGTTTATTCTGGGTGTTCTCAAAGGGGTACAAAACCCTTAGTCCCAAACCCCTATTTAAAAACTCTTCCAACGCTGCTTCCAAAGATGGTATATTTAAAGCGGTCTGAAAGACATTATTTCACCAGTGTAGCATGAAGATGAGTGTTAGTGTGGGAGGGATGATGGGGTAGTGGGGTTAAAGGGGATCCAAAGATAGGTGAGCCACGATTGAAGGGGGGTCAGTGTTTCTTATGTATGAGTGTAGAGTGTGTGTACGTGCATGTGTGCGTGTGCATCTGAGCTGTATTGCTCTATTGGGATTTTGAAGCCTGATTGACAGGGGAGAAGTCTATTAGCAGAGATTGTTAACTCAGGGGCACGGGCCAGCCTGTTATCGGCTCCAGACAGGCATGAAAGGGGACGGCTGATTCACAAGGAAGCCATTGTGAATTTCAAAAGGTGTTGTCTGAGTGATTTGGGCCTAGGCCAATACCACACCGAGTGACTGGAGAGTGTGCTGGAATCCACTGTGATCAATGAGCTTTCAGGAGCTCTCTCTCCATCTCTCGCTCTCTTTTACCTCTGAAAGATTCTTTCAATCGTTCAATCCTTCTTGTTTTCTGTTTCTAGTTTTTGTTTCTAGTTTAACCAGCTTTCTGAATCTGGTGTATCTCGTCTTCTCTTTCATCCTCTCTCTGTCTGAATCTGTTTTTCTTTTTTCTATTCTCTTTTTTACAGTGCTTTGTGTCTTCTTTGCTTTGAGTTTCTCTTAAGAAAGGTTAGACTGGTGCAAAGAACTGGAAAAATACTGGGCGTGTGTATCCGAATGGCATGACTGGTAAAATTGCAGGTCCCATATTGAAGAAGGACCAAGACTACCAATAAACACTCTGTGTGACCCTGATTCAGTCCACTGCAGTAAAAGGTTAATTAAGTACCTGACCCTGATTGTTTTCAATTAAAGAAAAAAAAGAAGGAAAAAAAGTGCTTCTTAGCAAAGAGCAATTTCTCAAGCAAGAATTTTGCTAGGACTGTCTGGGCGTGGTTTGAATTGGCAGGGGAAAACTGAAAACCAGCTGTTATTGGCAGAGAGGTTTGGAACTCTCTTTCTTATTGGTCTATTAACAAATTTTCACCAGGCAGGCCAAACCTCCATCCCACTAAAACAGCCACAAATTTCAAGCAGTCATTTCAAGCAGCTCTTACACTAAAGGGCATTATCTTAATTTTTTTAATTTCACAGTATTATTCCAAACTCATAATGTGGAAATATATATAAAACACAGGAAAATCTATTTTTTTACTGTACTGGGCCTGTAACAAAAACAACTCACCTTACACTGGCTCAGTAAGATCTAATTATTTTTTACGGAGGGACTGTGTGCTCCAACCTTAAATGAAAAAAAATGGACTGTGTGCGCGCATGTGTGAGTGTACTTGGGTTTGTGTCTGTGTAATGTGTATTAATGCTGAACTCTTTCTAACCTTGGTTTAGATACAAAATGATTGCCAAGTGTGTTAAATGAATGTGTATCTGTGTGTATAAACATTTGTATGTGATTGCCTGCTTGTGTGTGTGATTGTTCATGTTTGTGTGTGCCTATGCACGTCTGTGTGTGTATGCACATCTGGGATCTTGTGCATGTGTGTGTATTTGTGCATGTGTTTGTGCACATTCACACACAAGGTTATCCAGTGACTAAGACAAATTAGAAATAATATTCTGGCTCCACACCCTGTCTGTCCCGTCGGCTCAATGACAAAGCCCCTATGTCTAGTCTTGATGTTTGGGGAAATCGATACAGTGATATATCGGGATATTATTTTTGATGATCATATAATTTTGGTCAATATTGCAATACTTTTTTTGCACTGGTTGGCTGTAGCTGCACCAAAACTTCTTTCTTCATAGGTTTTTCTCCATCTTCTTTTTAAAAAGGCAGCCAATTTGTTTTCAGCACTTTTATTTCTATGACTGATCAAAATGTGCTTTCTCATGGCTCTCCCTTGTCCCTCTGCAGCAGACACATGGTGAGCAATATGTTTGGAACATCAATAAAATCACAGTATTGAATTGCAATACTTATAGAACCATGAGAATAGCAAAACATATCGTATAGTCACCAAAGTATCATGATAATATCGGAAGGTCCCTGGCAATTTCCAGCCCTAATTCACAGCCCCCTCTGAGCCACAGGTCAGACCATAGAGGACATCTGCTCTGCTAGGCTAGCCCCTCACTGGCCACAATTCTGAAATGTGATTAAGCAGTTCAGCGAGAGGTGAATGAGATGGACCTGTTCCCTGCAGGCTAACAGGAGCATGTTTTAACAGAGGCTAGGCTTGGATGTTGTCCAATGTTTTTACATTATTGTTTGGTGGGTTTTACTGAGTGCATAGTCTAGGTGACTTAAACTATCAAATGCCGTGAGCAATGAGAGGAATTGCATTTGTAGTCAAAGGCTTTTAGTATTTTAGTATTTTCTTTAGTATTGGTTTAGAATACCAAAGAGAAACATGGTGGGGTGGTACAAGTTATGGTTGCAATCTTACCATAAATTCCATATTTGAGCTCACATAATATGGGTAGCTACCTGAAGAAATCACAGGTAAAAATGAAGGTTAGGTACTTTTTCAAAATAAATAGTCATCAATACCAACACAAGCAAACTCCTACTGTTGGGGAGCCTTTGCCATTTCAATTTCCACTGGTATAGTCTCTTACCTGTAGTATCATGAGGTAGCCAAATCAAATCAAATTAATAATTTGTGAAGACAAATCAAATCACCTGCTCACAATCACTACAACAGCAATTTCTCGCCCTGTCCCAACTCACGACCAAAGAGAGCTTGTATCTACTGTTCAATTGTTCTCCCCCTACTTCATTCATTGGCTACCATCCCAGTCATGTATTTTCCTGTTTGCATAGTGTATTAGGTGTGTGCATCTGCTTCAAACTACCAGTTTGACCCTAATGGTAACATGACATGCAGGTATTTCTAACCGTATTCTCAAAAACCGCCCCTAGCATCCATCATCAATCCGACTACAAAATCTTGACTTGTGCATATCATGCACATCACTATAATGAAAATGTACAGCTGCACTAGAGGCACGACTACCCAATGCGACCCCGCTAAGCATCAGATCAAAGCCTTCAAAGAGATGCAGGGAGGAATGGCTGCTGGACATTGTATATGTTCAATTATACAGTGAGTAACAACAAAGCAATCTGTAACAACACTATTATGTGCATGTTATAGGACAGTCTGTTGACAAAGCTGGGTTGCTCAGAATCCTGATCAATGACATCATGAAAATAGGTAGTTTCCTCCAACTAAATATCCTATTTAAACACACAATGACTACATAGGTGTACAAACACCTGTAGCAATTGGATTCTGTAACTATGACAACCGATGCATATGATGGACTGCAAAACCCTACAAGGACCAACTGAGTGCGTGGATCTGGCCAAAGCAAATCAACATCTCAGAAAATGTTAATAGCAGGGCCCGGAATGACATTCACCTGATGGTAAATGTGTAAATGGGACATCTCCCTGACCCACACGTGTGAAACAAACCACTGGAGGAAAGCAGTAACTGGAGTTGGAGATAAGCCAATGCCTTTGAGGACCATCCCTCACATGTGGCCGATACATTATTGACTCAAAGTGTAGGGATGTTACCCGGCTAGCAGATGCCTTTTTGGCTGCGTCCCCAATTGCACCCTATTCCATATATAGTGAGTGGGCTCTGTTCAAAAGAAGTGCATTAATAAATAGGGAATAACATGCCATTTGGGACGCAGACTTTTACTTTCCTCCTCTTCTGTCTGGTACCCCTTCCTGGACAACTCATCCTACTCTTATCTGGACCCAAGTCCTCTTCGCCATATCTGCCTATCTCTGTCAGGCCGGGTAATCCACTCCTTCCAGTACATCTGATGCCTGCTCTACTCAGCAGCTGCCTGGATTATCCCAACCCTGTCGCTGCTGTCTCCCACTGCTGGGGAACCATCACAAACTCCTGCCTACCAGGGCCCCTAGCACTGCTCTTTTCTGTTTAGAGCTCCTTTTCCCTTCACACACTCCATTGAGAATGTGTGTGTGTATGTATGTGTGTGTATGTGTGTGTGTGGGTTCTTCTAACCTTCTGGGGACCTAAAATCCCCAAACGTCCCCAAAAGGTTAGTAAAACAAGGACAATTATCCCTCGGGACATTTCTCATATCCACATGAGGACAAAGGCTATTTTAAGCTTAGGGTTTCAATTAGGATTAGGGTTAGAATAAGGATTATAGGGTAAGGGGTTAGGAGTTAGGTTTAGGGTTACGGGTTAGGGTTAAGGTTAAGGTTATGGTAATAGTTAGGTTTAGGGTTAGGTGAAAATAGGATTTTGAATGGAAATTAATTTCAGGTCCCCATGAGGATAAAAGAGCAGAACGTGTGTGTGTGTGTGTGTGTGTGTGTGTGTGTGTGTGTGTGTGTGTGTGTGTGTGTGTGTATGTTAGATGTGTACTCTCTTTGTCACATCCTGATCTGTTTCACCTGTCTTTGTGATTATTCCCTGTGTATTTATGCTTGTGTTCTCTGTGTGTCTGTTGCCAGTTCGTTTTGTTTCGTCAAGCCTACCAGTACTTTTCTATCTGCTCCTGTTGATTGTTCCTGTTTCCTAGTTTTCCCAGTGTTGACCAGTCTGCCTGCCTTGACCCTGAGCCTGCCTGCCATCCTGTACCTTTGCCCCACCTTTCGGGATTACTGAACTTTGTCTCCCTGACCCTGAGCCTGCCTGCCGTCTTGTACCTTTGCCCCACCTATCTGGATTACTGACCTCTGTCTGCCCTGGACCTGCTTTTTGCCTGCCCCTGTTTGATTAATAAACTGTTGTTACTTCGAAGTTGTCTGCATCTGGGTCTTACCTGAAACGTCATACTCTTAGGAGTTGTGTGTGTATGTGTGTTAATGTGTATATGGCCTCGTGCACATTCATCCTTTGTGTGTGTGCATGTGTGTCTTACTCATTCAAGAGCTGTACACGTATGTACACATTTCTTTTCTCTGTTAAGCTTTCAAGCCAGAGGACAATTCACCCAGCAAATTAGATCTGTACAGTGCATTGGTTTCTAGGCGAGAATATAGATTGTTCTGTCTTTGAGGTCAGTTGAAATGGAAACAACCTGGAAAGTCATAATGTTGTCCATTGCCCTGTAGAACACAGTGATTTAGCCCCCCAGGCCTTTCCAGGTTTTGGTCATGAATCCCACATGCCCAAAGAAGACTTGTAGAACCTTGAAAGTTTGAGGTACAGCAATGGGTGTCAATACTGACACTGAATCATGCTAGTTGTCAAGCATTTATCCCAGTTGATATGGGCTGAAGCAGCCTTCTAGTATGCAAAGAGGGAGGGGAATATGGCCAACAGTATATTCTATGAGGGTTTGATAATGAGTTGTGACAACGGCTTGAGCTCAGATCCATCACTATACTGTGAGTTCTGTAGACAACCTTTGAGTGGCGGGGCCAATTAGCTGAGCTACAGTGCCTTCAGAAAGTATTCATAACCCTTGACTTATTCCACATTTTGCCGTGTTACAGCCTGAATTCAAAATGGATTAAATACATGTTTTTTTCTCTCACATCTATACACAATACTCTATAATGACAGTGAAAAAATGTTTTTAGAAATGTCTGCAAATGTAATGCAGAAATATGGCATTTACATACAGTGGGAAGAAAAAGTATGTGAACCCTTTAGAATTATCTGGATTTCTGCATAAATTGGTCATAAAATGTGGTCTGATATTCTTCTAAGTCACAACAATAGACAAACACAGTCTGCTTAAACTAATAACACACAAACAATTATAGTTTTTCATGTCTTTATTGAACACACCATGTAAATGTTCACATTGCAGGGTAGAATTACAGTATGTGAACCCTTGGATTTAATAACAAGTTGACCCTCCTTTGCCAGCAATAACCAGTTTTGTAAAGACCAGTAGTCTTTACAAAACTGTTTCAGTTCCACAATATTCTTGGGATGTCTGGGGTGAACCGCTCTCTTTAGATCATGCCACAGCATCTCAATGGGGTTGAGGTCAGGACTGACTGAGCCACTCCAAAAGGAGTATTTTCTTCTGTTGAAGCCATTCTGTTGTTGATTTACTTGTCTTTTTTGGTCATTGTCCTGTTGCATCACCTAACTTCTTTTGAGCTTCAAATGGCAGACAGATAGCCTAACATTCTCCTGCAAAATGTTTTCATAAACTTGGGAATTCATTTTTCCGTTGATGATGGCAAGCTGTCCAGGCCCTGAGGCAGCAAAGCAACCCCAAACCATGATGCTACCTCCATTATATGTTACAGTTAGGATGAGGTTTTGATGTTGGTGTGCTGCGCCTTTTTTTCTCCACACAGTGTTATGTGTTCCTTCCAAACAACTCAACTTTAGTTCATTCTGTCCACAGAATATTTTGCCAGTGGCGCTGTGGAACATCCAGGTGCTCTATTGCGAACTTCAGACGTGTAGCAATGTTTTTTTGGACAGCAGTGGCTTCATCCATGGTGTCCTCCCATGAACACCATTCTTGTTTAGTGTTTTACGTATGGTACACTCGTCAACAGAGATGTTAGCATTTTCCAGAGATTTCTGTAAGTCTTTAGCTGATTCTTCTTAACCTCATTGAGCATTCTGCACTGTTCTCTTGCAGTCATCTTTGCAGGACTGCCACTCCTAGGGAGAGTAGCACCAGTGCTGACATTTCTCAATTTATAGACAATTTGTCTTACTGTGGATAGACTTTTAGACATACTTTGTAACCCTTTCCAGCTTCATGCAAAGCAATAAGTCTTAATCTTAAGTCTTCTTCTGAGATCTGTTTTGTTCGAGGCATGGTTCATATCAGGCAATGCTTCTTGTGAATAGCAAACTCAAATTTTGTGAGTATTTCTTATAGGGCAGGGCAGCGCTAACAACAATCTTCAATCTCGTCTCATTGATTGGACTTCGGGTTAGCTGACTGCTGACTCCAATTAGCTTTTGGAGAAGTCATTAGCTCAGCGGTTCACATACTTTTTCCAACCTACACTGTGAATGTTTAAATGATCAATTTAATATAGACAAGAAAAATACAATAATTTGTGTGTTTTTAGTTTAAGCACACTTTTTGTTGTGACTTAGATGCAGATCAGATCAAATGTTATGTTAAATTTATGCAGAAATCCAGGTAATTCCAAAGGGTTCACATACTTTTTCTTGACACTGTAAGTATTCACACCACTGAGTCAATACATGTTAAAAGGACTTTATACAGCAATTACAGCTGTGAGTATTTTGGGGTAAGTCTCTAAGAGCTTTGCACACCTGGATTGTGCAATATTTACACATTATTATTTTTTTAATTCTTCAAGCTGTGTCAAGTTGGTTGTTGATCATTGCTAGACAGCCATTTTCAAGTCTTGCCATAGATTTTCAAGACGATTTAAGTCAAAACTAGGCCACTCAGGGACATTCAATGTCGTCCAGTGTCTATTTGGCCTTGTGTTTTAGACTATTGTTGTCAAGGATTTCCTCCTCTTCATCTGAAGAGGAGAGGCGAGAAGGATCGGAGGACCAAAAAGCGGCGTGGTAAGTGTCCATGGTTCTTTTAATATGTAAATGTACACATGAACACTACAAAACAATAAACATGGAACGTGTGAAACCCTAAACAGTCCTATCTGGTGCAAAGACAGAGACAGGAACAAACACCCACAAACACACAGTGAAACCCAGGCTACCTAAGTATGATTCTCAATCAGAGACAACTAATGACACCTGCCTCTGATTGAGAACCATATTAGGCCGAAACATAGAAATACCCAAATTATAGAAAAACAAACATAGACTGCCCACCCACCTCACGCCCTGACCATACTAAATAAATACAAAACAAAGGAAATAAAGGTCAGAACGTGACAGTACCCCCCCCCCCAAAGGTGCGGACTCCGGCCGCAAAACCTTGACCTATAGGGGAGGGTCTGGGTGGGCGTCTGTCCGCGGTGGCGGCTCTGGCGCGGGACGCGGACCCCACTTAACCATTGTCTTAGTCCGCCTCATTGTCCGCCTCCGTGGCTTTCTACCCATGGCCACCCCTCTCAATGACCCCACTGGACAGAGGAGCAGCTTGGGACAGAGGAGCAGTTCGGGACAGAGGTGCGGAAGCTCTGGACAGAGGTGCGGAAGCTCTGGACAGAGGGACAGAAGCTCGGGACAGAGGTGGGGCAGCTGCTCGGGACAGAGGGGCAGCTGCTCTGGGCAGAGGGGCTCCGGCAGCGGCGCCGGACAGGCGGGAGGCTCCGGCAGCGGCGCCGGACAGGCGGGAGACTCCGGCAGCGGCGCCGGACAGGCGGGAGACTCCGGCAGCGGCGCCGGACAGACAGGACCACCTGCAGGGAGGAGACAGAGAGACAGCCTGGTGCGTGGGGCTGCCACAGGAACCACCAGGCTGGGGAGACCTTCAGGAGGCTTGGTGTTAGGAGGCACCTGAAGGACCGGGCTGTGGGGGAGCACTGGAGCTCTGGTGCGCAACCTTGGCACCACTTCCCCAGGCTGGACAACTACTCTAGCCCGGACCCTCCAGAGTGCAGACACAGGTTGAACCGGGCTGTGGGTAAGCACGGGAGATCTAGTGCTTACTACACGCACCTCTCCCTTAGGCTCCACTCCCACATTTGCCCGGCACGAGCGGAGCGCAGGCAGAGGACGCACTGCACCCTCCCAGCACCCCGGAGACACAGCACACAGAGCCGGCGCAGGATAACCTGGACCAAAACTGCGTACCGGCGACCAGACCCGCTGAGCAGGCACCATACGCCCTGGCTCAATGCCCACACTCGCATGGCACTTTCGGGGGGCTGCCCTATAGCGCACCGGGCTATGGGCACGCACTGGCGACGCCGTGCGCTTAACCGCATAACACGGTGCCTGACCAGTAATGCGCTGCTTATAATAAGCACGAGGAGTGAGCTCAGGTCTGCTACCTGGCTTAGAACCACACCTCGTCTGCCCCCCCCAAATTTTTGGGGGGGCTGCCTCTCGTACCTGTCGCACTGCCGTGCTGCCTCCTCATATCGCCGCCGCTCAGCTTTCGCTGCCTCCAGCTCTGATTTCGGACGCCGATGTTTCCCAGCCTGTGCCCAGGGTCCCTCTCCGTTCAGTATCTCCTCCCATGTCCAGGAGTCCTGTGATGCTGGCCGCTGTTGTTGCTGCTGTCGTCGCTGCTGTTTAACAAGCCGCTTGGTCCGAGTTGGGTGGGTGTTTCTGTCAAGGATTTACTCCTCTTCATCTGAAGAGGAGAGGCGAGAAGGATCGGAGGACCAAAAAGCGGCGTGGTAAGTGTCCATGGTTCTTTTAATATGTAAATGTACACATGAACACTACAAAACAATAAACATGGAACGTGTGAAACCCTAAACAGTCCTATCTGGTGCAAAGACAGAGACAGGAACAAACACCCACAAACACACAGTGAAACCCAGGCTACCTAAGTATGATTCTCAATCAGAGACAACTAATGACACCTGCCTCTGATTGAGAACCATACTAGGCCGAAACATAGAAATACCCAAATTATAGAAAAACAAACATAGACTGCCCACCCACCTCACGCCCTGACCATACTAAATAAATACAAAACAAAGGAAATAAAGGTCAGAACGTGACAATTGTCCTGCTGATGTAAGGTTTTGCTTTTCTTTACTTAGTCAACATTGTGTTCTTTTTTTGTGTTCCTGAACATAGCCCTGTTTCTTTGTGTTCTGGAACGTAGCCCTGTCTTTAATTTTTGTTTATTGATTTAACCTGTGTTCGTTTCTCACCTGGTCTCATCAGCTCCCTATTTAGTTCAGTTCTTTCTGTTTGTATGGTTGTGAGGTATTGTTTGTTTTTGACTCCCTACCTGTGTTTGACCATTGTCCACCTGTGATCACGATTCCTGCCTTCTGCCGTGCTCTGCGCATGAATCTAAACCTTTTTCTCCCTGAGTATTCATTACAGCTGAAAGGTGAATTTGTCTCCACGTGTCTGTTGGAAATGAGACTCCGCTAGGAGTCCGCTAGGATTTTGCCTGTGCTTATCTTTATTCCATTATTTTAATCCTAAAAAAACTCCATAGTCCTTGCTGATGACAAACGTACTCATAACATGATGCAGACACCACAATGTTTGAAATTATGAAGTGGTAGTCAGTGGTGTGCTGTGTTGTATTTGCCCCACACATAACGCTTTGTATTCAGGACATAAAGTTACTTTCTTTGCCACATTTTTTACAGTTTTACTTTAGTGGCTTACTGCAAACTGGATGCATGTTTTGGAATATTTAATTCTGAACAAGCTTCCTTCTTTTCACTCTGTCATTTAGGTTAGTATTGTGGAGTAACTGTAATGTTGTTGATCCTCAGTTTTCTCCTATCACAGCCATTAAACTCTGCAACTGTTTTAAAGACATCATTGACCTCATGGTAAAATCCCTGAGCGGTTTTCTTCCTCTGAGTTAGAAGGGGGTTATGGTGAAATCCCTGAGCGGTTTTCTTTCTTCCTGAGTTAGGAAGGACACGTGTATCTTTTTAGTGACCGTGTGTATTAACATAGTGTAATTAAAAACTTCACCATGGTCAAAGGAATGTTCAATGTCTGCTTTTTTACAAATTTTTACCCATCTACCAATTGGTGATGGGTATTAGAAAACCTCCCTGGTCTTTGTAGTTGAATCATTGCTCGACAGAGGGGCCATATGTGTGGGGTACATATGTGATGGTAAACACTATTATTGCATACAGAGTGAGTCCATGCAACTTAATATGTGACTTGTTATTAAGCACATTTTTACTCCTGAACTTATTTTGGCTTGCCATAACAATTGGGTTGAATACATACACATTTCAGCTTTTCATTTTTATGAATTACCATTTTAATAGTTATAGAGATATAACACACTCATTCTGCTAGTATATACTGTACTTTCTGTAAATCAATTGTAGGCCAATATAGGTTTTTATAATACTCTCATGTGCATTTAGATGAAATATCAACAATATGATACATTATTGGTCAGCAAACATTTATCAGTATTTAAAAAATTCATGGTTTCCTTAGTAAAATCAAATTTTATTTGATGTATTTTCACCTCACCCATAAACCAACATGCCAAGCATAAACATTCTGCTTGTCACCTCTGTAATATGCCTATTGCATTGCAAAACAGCGCAACTGCATTTTTATACCATTTCATTTTATGTAACCATAAATGATAGCGCAATAGATTCAACCTAAATGGTTAAGCATGTGAATTATGGTCGTAATCATCATGAGATTGTATAATGTTATGTGCGATACCATAGGTTCTGAAGTGAAAGGAGAAATGCTACCCGGCACAGTCTCCATTCTCATTGCCAGGACCAGGTTCAGTGACAATTTTGCTGTCTATCTGATTTCAAATCAGTATATACCACCATGCTCCATTTTCTTATTCAACCCCTCTCCCATCCAATTTTCTCTCTTTCACTCCCATCCATTCCTTTCTTCCCCCTCTTGCGCTGTAGAGTTAAGACTCTGCGATAGAAAGCTTCATAAACAATTTTCGAGCCCTGCCATTGAGACAGTATTACTGAGGCGGTGTGTGAACGCTATGCCAATTTCCTGAATCCATACTTCACCCCCCCATCCCCCCTCCTCTCCTCTCACCGTCTCTCGGCTCTCTCTGTCCATCGAAACAATGTTCACGTCAAGACAATTATGCCCACTCTCTGGTGCGGACTAACTCTGTGTGTTTACCTCCGTAGGGCTGGTGGCGGCAAAGCAATTTCCTCCCACCACGCTGCAGCTGTATTCCCCCCCAAATCCCCACTCCCACCCATACCCCTGCAGACATCTGATCTCATAAGCAATATATCTCTTGTTAAGGCCAATAGCATCTCCTCACACACGGCCACCGGCTCTTGCCAGGACTGGTTATTTCTTTGGGGAGGCAGCGGAGGTGTGACAGCAGCGAGCGGCAGTGCCCAGGCAGGCGGAGGCTCGGTGTGGGAGATTAGAACCACTACCCGAGGCCCTCCTCACTTCCCTCTCTGTCTTAGTGGGAGGCCGGCCATTTTGGCTCACCACTTTCTCATGGACTGCCTCCCAGATGGCACCCTCTTCCCTATATAGTGCACCTATTTTTGACCAGAGCTCTATGGACCCTGGTCAAAAGTAGTGCACTAGGGAATAATAGGTTTCCATTTGGGATGCATACATGGAGACATTAATTTCCCTTCTTCTCTGGCCTGGGTGGAGAGAATTGTCCCAGTCACAACATCATGACTGGGTCCATCACGATGTAGCACCATGTCTATGGCCACCCTAAGACTGAGAAGTGTGTGGGCAAACATGAACATGTGATTTGGGGTGGAAGAAAGTGAATAAATAACTATGAAATAAAAAAGTAAACTAAGCCAGGAGCAGAAACCATTCCTCTGTGCATTAGAAAATGCATTAGAATACATAGTGTACATACACAGGGTCCAAATTACAGAGAGGAATGAGAGAGAACACACAGATAGCACATTCTGATGAGCGTTCTGATGAGGAAAGGCAAAAAAGATGAGGGTTTTGGCAGTGTGTTAGTTGAGTGGCAGGGCCAAGGGACCCCTGGGTAGCCTAACAAAGATGGCTTTTCCCTGCACTACACATACACACAGATGCACACACACCTTCCCCCCTCTACAAGCCCGCTCTACATAACACCATGCAGAGCTCCCTTCCTTATAATTAGGGCCAACAGCGTTCCCCGGGTGAAATGGTTACTCATCCTAAAGGACAAGAGAAGGGGGGAAGGTGTGCAGAAATGTGTGCATGTATGTGTGTTGTGGTTAGCATGCAGGCGGCTGCATGGGCAGGTCAATAAGGTCAAAAATAATAGGGTTGAAGAGCTGAGATACAAAGTAAACTACTGTGATTCCTAAAATCCAAACAAAGGGGAATATGAGAGCTTAGATTCCATGTTTCTGTGTGATCTTAATAGGGTTACTGTCGCTTTGTGTACAGTTCAATATCACACCGCCATGGTGTGATAACAACAGAGTTGATTATTTATCTAGAGGTGACGCTCAACAGCATTCTCTTGATTTTAAAAGATAGGTTGAGAAGCCAAGCAGTCCTAGCTTTAAAAACACAAATCATCATGGTGCTTACTTGATTTTACAAAGACAATTCCATTCTATTGTAATTCTATTTTATTTTTTATATAAAAAAATTTAAAAACTTTTACCCCTATTGTGGTAGTTACAGTCTTGTCCCATCACTGTAACTCCCGTACTAACTCGGGAGAGACAAAGGCCAAGAACCATGCGTCCCACAAAACACAACCTTGCCAAGATGCACTGCTTCTAGACACACTGCTCGCTTAACTCGAAAGCCAGCCGCACCAATGTGTCGCAAGAAATATCGTACAACTGGCGACTGAAGTCAGCTTGCAGGTGCCCAGCCCGGCATAAGGAGTCGCTAGAGCATCCCAGCTGGCCAAACTCTCCCCTAACCCGGACGATGCTGGGAAAATTGTGCCCCGCCTCATGAGTTTCCCGGTCAAGGCCGGCTGTGACACAGTCTGGGATCGAACCCAGGTCTGTCATGTGGCTTCAAGCACTGCTAATGCAGTGCCTTAAAACGCTGCACTCGGAAGACCCTCTGCTTTAACATCTTAACCATGAAATATGCCTTAACTCTAACCTCCACCTTTTCCAAACCATTAAAAATAAATACAAAATACAATATTTATGGAATTTGTATCGAGAAATATAAAATACCACCCATGTTCGGCACTTGATCATGTACTGACATACTGACATACAGTGTAGTTGGCCACACATTGCGACATGTTCTGCCAATATCACGCTACATTGCATATTTTCAGTGATCGAAACTGTACCTTTTAAAACAACTTAAGTGACAAACATGGTAAAAAAAAAACTCTGGGCTGGTTTTGTCCCTTGGAGGTTTTTCTCCATATTTCCAGAGTGTTTACATGTGGAAGCTGTTGGGCCGCGAATGAGTTTGATCCCAAATGACAGCTACTGAGAATTCCTCTAGGACTGGTCACACACATTCTCCTCTGGGGCATCCCTCTCTGCAGGAGGACATATTTGTAATCCAGGATTTTAATTCCCCTTTCACTGATGCCATATTAACACTGAATAGGATGCAATATATTGGATTGCTGTCTTGCTTTCTCCCTCTATACCCCTAAGTCTCCCTTGCTGAAATATTTGTTGGCCCCTGTTTCTCAGTCTCATTAATGGGGTATGTTGAGCCATTTATAACATTCAGAATCACTCTGTCAAGGGAAATATAGTATTCTTTCTAACAAAGATATCTACATATATTTCAGGATGTTGTGTATCTCTGTAAATAATCTGAATTCATGTAAACAGAAACATAGCTTGTCCATAAAAAAAGGTGATCTTCTTGGCACAACTTAGGGACAGGGTAAGTTGAGCCGCCTTGGGGTAAGAGGCATTTTGTGGCTACTAGCCCATGAAACTGGGCCGCAACATTCTTGATATTGTATGTTTATCAAGCTCAGACTCCATGTCATTAGACAAGGCCTTGTGTGCCTCTGCTACTCTGTCATAGCCTTTCTTTCGCACAGGTACATGTTCATTTTATTTTTTGGCAATGTTTCTTCAGTGTCATTCGGTCTACTTTTTCATCCCTTGCTCCTGCTCAAATGCAATTTTTCCCTTCTCTCACTTTATTGGCAGCTCTTTGAGGAACCTGACAGGGGGCTAGAACCCTGCTTGTTTTGTGTTTGTTAACACCGACCATTATGATGTCTGCTTTGTAATAATAAAAATGCATCTTGAGTTCATATGCACGACCAATTGCAAAAATACTATACATATTGTGCATAAGACAACTGACAAAATGTAATCATCATTTGTATGGGTATGTTGAGCTATTTGCTCAACTTGCCCCTGGCCAAATGGTACAATTTACCTCAAAGCAACCATTTTGAATATATTAGCTCACACAGCTACAATAATGTACTTTTATGCTAGGTTTAGGACCTCATATTGCAGCTAATAGAGACCCCAACTGATTAATTAAATGGTCTTAAAACTATCTACTTTGGTTTAGGTACAAGCATCATGAAAAATACAACACAACACTTTTTTTTTTACTTAACTTGCCTTACCACTTTTCTGTGTGGTTTCTTCCTTCACAGACTCCATGAAACAATGACCTCTTCTTAAATATCTGGTGACATGATTCATTTTGTGTATGGTTTCCTATGAACAATTGGTGGCTTTATTTTTTTTAACCTTTATTTAACTAGGCAAGTCAGTTAAGAACAAATTATTATTTTCAATGGCATCCTAGGAACAGTCTGCCTGTTCAGGGGCAGAATGGCAGCTCTGGGATTTGAACTTGCCACCTTTCGGTTACTAGTCGAACCACTAGGCTACCCTGCCGCCCCTAACTAACCCTTTGACACGACTTACCCCACTCTACCCTATCGTTAAGGTGACTTGAAAGCAGTCATTACCAATCCTGTTCCTATAACAATACAGGGTGTGCAGATCTTTTTTACAGACCAACATGTATGCACCTGGTCCAGCTAACCATAAGGGGCCATGCAGGCCGGTTCTACTTAACCTCTGTGTCCCCCTAATATTGAAATGGTTTAAATTTTAACATTCATAAAAGCACTTTCTTTCATTGTCTTAAAGTGAAACTGACAGCATTTTAATTACTTTGCAGATATGAAACCAACAGACAATCATAATATCATAATATAAAAAATATCAAATTCCCAGTTTATGCTACAAAGCCAACTTCATAAGAGGTTTTAAAAATAGGCTATATTTTTCTTAACATTCCATGACGTGCACTAAGGCAATGTTGGCAGAATATATGGATGCAGTTTAATGCATGAATAATATAATTCGCCCATACATTTCTTGGTAGTCCAGAAAATATTGTTATCAGGTTGTAAATCACAGCTGGCCTGGAACATTGTTTGCTGCTTCCATTCGGGATGCACTGTTTCAGTTTCAATGGCTCAATATTTTGGACAAAAACGAACAAATGTAACTAGGGCTGGGAATGTAAGTACAATCAAACTAGCAAGGGTAATTATCACAAGTCATAATGTGGTTAATAGGCTAGTGTATCTATTTATGTAGCAAGCTAAAAACACAGAGCCTAACATTTGCTAGATACCTAGCTAGCTAGATGCTAGGGTGATGTCATGTCATGTCATTGGAGGAGTGGGTGAGTGACTGACTTTTTCCACTCATATCGTTTTTTTGGTGGCTATACTGTACACAGCTAGAGATGCAGGTGTCATTTGGTTAGCTAGCAAGAACTTTAACGACGGTTATCCAGTTAGCATATCACTTGTGTTGCATATTTACTGCACTGGCTATCTACTCCGATTTCAGAGCACTCTCGTCTGAGTGTGCCAGAGAGCAGAATAACTGATGAATTTACTAACGCGCAACACCCACTGAATATGACCGACCAGTATCAGTAAATTTAGGCAAAGAAAGTAACAGTTAGTCACAAACTCTCTAGATAATGTAAACAGCATAACCAGCTCTACTAGGGCAAGAAAAATGGTCAGAGTAAGGTGTTCTCTTATTTAGCCAGTTTGCTTTGGTTGTTTGGTTGGGACAAGTATGAATTGTTGGCAGGCAAGCTGCAGAAGGGCAAGCAGGCCAGTTCCACATCGTTTATCAATGCAATCTTGACGGCCAACTAGCTGAAAAAATTTGAGAGGTTTTATCTAATGTTCCTTCTTAGATTTTAGCTCATCTTTCTTTGGCTAGCATTAGTTGTTGATCTTTTTGTTGTTGATGTGCATACCTGAGGGACAGAGCCTACCTTTTCATGGTTGTTTGATCAATAGGACTGTAAAGTTCCCAAATGTAAGAGGACTCCCATGGTATTTACATATTTGTAGAAATCCATTCAGGGGTGGCTTTTGGCGAATGCGTTCTAATGATCTAAAGTTGCGCTGTTGGAACTGCCTGTAAACACACAGTCCAGTTCAAAGTGAATGACGGAAAGCCTGTGTGACAAATAAAGACCTACTGTAGCTCTGATTGGCTATGGCTCACCGGTCTGCATAGAATCTGGGCCTGGACGAGACAGATGTTTTTATTAGGTTTTATTTACTGCAGTTAATTGTCCAAACGCATGGCCGCTTTCCCACTCTATATTTCTATACAATTTTCACATATGCCTTAGTATACGTAAATCCCACATTTTTGAAGTATTTATGAAAATGTGAAAATGTCCATATCTAAGTGCTCGAAAATGTTTTTTAAAAATGTATATTCTTCCTGGGGGTGTATATGAACAGATTTTAATACGATTTCTGTGCTAAAATGCTGTCAATTCCACTTTAAGGTAAGCAAGTATTGCCTATAACCACATGCCACTGTACTATTGTGTAGTGACCATGTGTTCAACAGCACTAACAGTATATCAACTTCCTTAATTAAGAGAGCTAGCTTTGTTGATGCTGTTGATAGCGTGAAGGACTCCTGACCAGAACCTTGTAGGTTTGATTCTACCTTTGGGTGAGATCACTCGCCCTCCTCTTTCATTACAATAGTTTTTCTTTTGGATTCTTCTCACAGGATGTCTGTAAGGGGTGTATGGCCAAACCTATGACATAAAGAAGAAATTCTCTCCTCTCTCTTCGCCACCTTCTCCGTGGTGACTGAATGAAAAGTTTGAGAAACGGATTAAAGGATGGAGATGGAGTCATTATGGGAAAAGGAGGCTTGGAGGGGAGGGGAGGAACGTCTGGACCCAGCTGGCTCCCAGGGGTCCAGTGGAGAGTGAGGCTCTGATACACTTAGCCATCACACCACTTTAATTGTGCAGAAAATGTGATTTGTGTCCCAGCTTCACTTCCTTAGGAGAGTGGTGTTCACAGCAGGGGCGATTCCGGGTGCTTGAATAGGTCGGCTATTCATCTTCCCAGGGACCCGTGTGTGTGTCTGTCTGTCTGTCTGTCTGTCTGTCTGTCTGTCTGTCTGTCTGTCTGTCTGTCTGTCTGTCTGTCTGTCTGTCTGTCTGTGTGTGCGCGCATTCGTGTGTGCCTGGGTCCATGTCCGCGTGTGTGTGTGTACGTACTGTCCATATGTGTGTCTGTGTCCGTGTGAGTATGTGTGTGCACTCATCTGTGTTTGTGTGTGTGAGCATGTGTCTGTGGGTGCGAGGGCCAATGTGTTTTGTTCATATTTACCCACTATGTGATCAAATGAAAAATGAATATGCATAGTTCAACATCATAACAATTTTATTGTTGTCAAGAACATTTTCAACATTTTATTTAAAACAACCTGAACATAAACCATGACATATTCAAGATTGAAGATCGAATATCCTACCAACAGGACATCAAAAACTGTAATATCTTATGTTTCACCGAATCGTGACTGAATGACGACATGGAAAACATTCAGCTGGCGGGATATACGCTGCACCGGCTCGACAGAACAGAACACACAGCGAGAGGAGGGAGGGGGGGCGGTCTGTGCATATTTGTAAACAACAGCTGGTGCATGAAATCTAAGGAAGTCTCTAGATTTTGCAATCCTGAAGTAGAGTGTCTTATGATAAGCTGAAGACCTTACCATTTGCCAAGAGAGTTTTTATCAATTTGTTTCATGGCTGTTTATTTACCACCACAGACGGACACTGGCACTAAGACCGCTCTGAGTTAGCTGTATAAGGAAATAAGCAAACAGGAAACCACTCACCCAGAAGCAGTGCTCCTAGTGGCCGGGGATTTTAATGCAGGCAAACAAATCAGTTTTATCTAATTTCTATCAGCATGTTAAATGCGCAACCAGAGAGAAAATAGTTCTAGATCACCTTTACTCCACACACAAAGACGCATACAAAGCTCTCTCTTGCCCTCCATTTGGCAAATCTGACCATAATTCTATCCTCCTGATTCCTGCTTACAAGCAAAAATTAAAGCAGAAAGCACCAATGACGTGGTCTATAAAAAAGTGGTCAGATGAAGCATATGCTAAATTACAAGGGATGTTTTGCTAGCACAGACTAGAATATGTTTAGGGATTCTTCCGATAGCATTGAGGACTACATCACATCGGTCACTGGCTTTATCAATAAGTGCATCGAGGACATCGTCCCCACAGTGACTGTGGGTACATACCACCACCAGCAGCCATGGATTACAGGCAACATATGCACTGAGCTAAAGGGTAGAGCTGACACTTTCAAGGAAGCTTATAAAAATCCTGCTATGCCCTCCGATGAACCATCAATCAGGCAAAGCACCAATAGTGGACTGAGATTGAACCGTGCTACACCGGCTCCGATGCTCGTTGGATGTGGCAGGGCCTGCAAACTATTACAGACAACAAAGGGATGCACAGCCGCGAGCTGCCCAGTGACACGAGCCTACCAGATGAGCTACATCACTTTGATGCTCGCTTTGAGGCAAGCTACACTGAGGCATGCATGAGAGCATCAGCTGTTCTGGACGACTGTGTGATCAAACTCTTCGTAGCCGACATGAGTAAGATCTTTAAACAGGTCAACATTCATAAGGCCACTTGGCCAGATGGATTACCAGGATGTGTGCTCCGGGCATGTGCTGACCAACTGGAAAGTGTCTTCACTGATATGTTCAACATGTCCCTGATTGAGTCTGTAATACCAACATGTTTCAAATAGACCACAATAGTCCCTGTACCCAAGAGCACTAAGGTAACCTGCCTAAATGACTACAGAACCGTAGCACTCACGTCCGTGTCCATGAATTGCTTTGAAAGGCTGGTAATGGCTCACATCAACACCAGTATCCCAGAAACCCTAGACCCACTCCAATTAGCATACCACTCAAACAGATCCACAGATGATGCAATCTCTATTGCACTCCACACGGATCTTTTCTACCTGGACAAAAGGAACACCTACGTGAGAATGCTATTCATTGACTACAGCTCAGTGTTCAACACCATATTGCCCTCAAAGCTCATCACTAAGCTAAGGATCCTGGGACTAAACACCACTCTCTGCAACTGGATCCAGGACTTCCTGACGGGCCGCCCCAGGTGGTGAAGGTAGGTAGTAACACATCTGGCACGCTGATCCTCAACACAGGAGCCTCTCAGGGGTGCGTGCTCAGTCCCCTCCTGTACTCCCTGTTCACCCACAACTGCATGGCCAGGCACGACTCCAACACCATCATTGAGTTTGCAGACGACACTACAGTGGTAGGCCTGATCACCGACAATAACGAGACAGCCTACAGGGAGGAGGTGAGAGCCCTGGTAGGGTGGTGCCAGAATGACAACCTCTCCCTCAATGTCATCAAGACAAAGGAGATGATTTTGGACTACAGGAAAAGGAGGACCCAGCATGCCCCCATTCTCATTGACGGGGCTATAGTGGAGCAGGTTGAGAGCTTCAAATTCCTTGGTGTCCTCATCACCAACAAACTAGAATGGTCCAAACACACCAAGACAGTCGTGAAGAGGGCAGGACAAAACCTATTCCTCCTCAGGAGACTGAAAAGACCTGGCATGTGTCCTTAGATCCTCAAAAGGTTCTACAGCTGCAACATGAAGAACATCCTGACTGGTTGCATCACTGCCTGTTATGGCAATCTCAGAGGAAGGCCCTAAAAATTGTCAAAGACCCCAGCCACCCCAGTCATCGTATGGCAAGCGATACCCGAGTGCCAAGTCTAGGACCAAAAGGCTTCTCAACAGCTTTTACCATCAAGCCATAAGACTCCTGAACAGGTAATCAAATAACCAACCACTCTTTTACGCTGCTGCTACTCTCTGTTTATCATTTATGCATAGTCACTTTAACTATACCTACATGTACATATTACATCAATTAGCTCGACTTACCGGTGCCCCCGCACATTGACTCTGTACCGGTACCACCTGTATATAGCCTTGCTACGGTTATTTTCACTGTCATTTTACTGTTTTTTTATCTTTTACTTATCTATTGTTCACCTAATACCTATTTCTTCCTTAAAAATTGCACTGTTTGCTAGAGCTTGTAGGTAATCATTTCACTGTAAGGTCTACCTGAGTATGTGACAAATAAACTTAGATTTGATTCTGTATATACAGTGAGTAGTAGGCTACTGTGTGTAAGTACAGAAATTGGTAAGAAAAAAGAGATGGGATATCTTGTGTTATCGGAATGATAACATGAACCTCACTACCACAGCATTAAAGGAATGTCACATATATCTGTGTGTCACTCTCCCATTGGTTCTCTCTTCGCTGGATGCTGATAGCACAGCATAAGATGAGAGAAAGCTATGGGTGTAAGGTGATGGTTTCGGGATGAGTTTCCAAACATAGGAATCCACATGCAGCGAGAGGGAGATGAGGAAAAGATTGAATGAGGGAGAGAGTGTGACTAAAACAGGGTGATAAGGGTTTGAAAATATCTCCAGTGAGACAATGAAGAGGGAGAGTTGCAAAGAGCGAGAAAGAGAGGGACTAGGAGAGAGAGAGATAGCGAGATTGGTACTGTAGATTGGCAGAGGGGGATAGAAGCAGAGAGAGAGAGAAAGGCAGGAAAGCTGAGTGTGAGACAGTGAAAGACACTGATGGGGGGAGAAATCCTTTACATATACTCTTCTCACCTGGTTCTCCCGCTCCTGCTCTGCCCCAAAAATTGCTGATGGGACGGGAGTGTGAGAGCGAGCTTTTCAGCTCAGAGAAAAGTGCTTACTGGCTCTTCTTGTAAGGGGAACGGCTTGAGGAACACGCCTCACATACCCTCTTTGTTTGGAAACTTTGCAGTGGCCAGCATTTTCTATCTCCATACCTATCTGTTCTCGCCTTTATTTCTTTCTTATTCATTCCGTTTGTTCTTCTGCTCCTCAACACTTTGCTGGGACCAAGGAGCAGCAGTGCTCAGCAAGCAAGCACTTTTGAATTGATTTGTTCCAGGATAATTCCTGGAAGTATTGGTTTGGCTAAGGTTTACAGTTGCTTTTTCAGGTCAACACAGTTTCGTTTTGGATCATGGTCATGACTGGGAAGTATTGTTAGCCAAAATGTTGTCTGCAACTGTTAGCGCCCATGGTAAAGTGGTTCATTAATATCATTCTAACTGACATGTCCAGTTCCCATACCTATAGTTTTCCTGCTGAAACAGCAGCATTTTCCCACAGTTGGATAACAAATAATCACCTTTCTTACTGTAAATGTAACTACAATGCAAGAAAAATATTAAAAAAGGAATCTAATTGTATAAACTCACCCTGCCTCTACCTCTTTCTCTCTCCTTTCTCTTCTTCTGTTCTCTCTTCCTCTCGAACTGTGTGTCCTTTTCAAATCGATTCCGAAGCGGGAGTGCAAAGCGAAATAATAGCCTGTGCATGAGAGAAAGGTACAAGGGAATTATCCCATCTCAAGGTTTGTCTTGCTATTCAGAAACCCCTGTGGCTTTGTAATCAGTCTTTATAAACCATCTTAATCTCTTAATTCACTTGTATCACTCCGATGGCTAGCCTTTTTTTTGGGTGGGGGGCTCCTAATCCTCTGAACTGCTGGAGATTTCCTGCATGTATTCAAACCACTGCAGAGACATTAAGAGACATAAATAACCACAAAAAAATGGCAAACAGGAGGGATGATAGTAGAATCCATGACATGAGATGTTAAACTGGGAGGTCAGAAGAATCATTTCTAGGTGACTAGCCAAGTGACTAGGCGCTCATCGCCTTCTGATTCCTCTGACCCCCAATGGATTTAAACATGATCTTCTGATTCTCAGTCACCCATTTGTTGGGAGCATGACATGATATCCTCTCCAAAAACACCACAGAAACCATAACAGGTAGCGCTCATCTGCACGACCAACACATGAGGTACAGTAAATAGTCAGGAATCCATTTATCTAAAGCAACAACAAAAATGTGTAACTTTCTCCTGACGGACGAAAATAAATCGCACTTACACTTACCAAATGACATTGTTTAACATCAAAATGACTGGGCCAGGCCTGCTCTCTGAGGATCTTTGTCTGTGATGTGTGGATTTAGTTTAGTCGCCACAAATCCCAGGGTGCACTAAATCCAAGCTGTAACACAACAAAATGTGGAAAAGGTAATGGGGTTTGAATACTTTCCGAAGGCACTGTAAATGTGGTCTTGAACTATAATTTCTAGTGTTATACATGTTCAAGTTTTACTTGACACACCACTGAGACATTGAGCAATCAATCATCAGCCTGGGTCGAAATTCACTGTCAAATAACTTCAATGACTTGTTGAAGACAGTCCCTATCTGCAAGCTGAAGCTGATAACCATGTCCAGACATGAATATCTCCTACAAAATATGCTTTGCCGCAAGTGTAGAAAACCAATCATCCACAGCAATTAAGGCATCAAACTTCCTTGGAGCGCAAGTAGGGCGATCGGAAAACTGAGCCTTTATTAGCTCCACGGGTGGGCAAAACCTCAGCAAATACAGACCCGTGTTTATTTTCCTCTGTTTTTCCCCACAAGATAACGTTCCCTCCCTCCAAAACCTCCCTCCTTCTCCAGTATTGTGGTTGTGTCCCAAATGGTACCCTATTCCCTACTCCTATTCCTTGTATATAGTGCACCATGGGCTCTGGTCAAAAGTAATGCACTGTATAAGGGATAGGGTGCCATATGGGACACAAAATTGGTGCCCATGGGCGACGGCATCTCATGCATCCCAATACCTGGAAAGTGCCATCTGGATGTGGGACTAACACAGATCCCAGCATGTCTCCCAGTTCTAATCAAGCCGCGTTGGGGGGGGTGGATGGACAGCCACGATTGATGCTTTGTGTGACGTCTGAATACAAATGAAGGATTTATCAAACTGCAATATTTGGATCCCAATAGATTACCATACTGCGCAAGGGTAATTATGCACAGAGTTGATTGAATAGATGTGTAAACTTGTGACTGCCACAGCATTTGATTTCAATAGAAATGGGGGAGTTGACACACAATTAAGGTGGAAATGCGCATGCAAACGCACCTATTTGAGCACACGCACACGCACACGCACAAGCACACACACACACACACACACACACACAAACGTGCATGGTTATACCTCTCACACAGCATACAGAAACTCACAAACAGATGCAGAGTCACAGAGACATAAATGCCTGCAAACACTGACAAATGCACACATTCAGGAGCACAAACCTACTGTGAACCAACCTTCCTCTCACACACAGCTACAAAGCAACTGCAAATTCAGAAGTAGTTAGACAGACAACAGTCAACACATTCAGTCTCATGTACCATACAGTATATTATCTTTAGACGCACACATAGACCCAGAGAAAACATTAATATAAAGACACACACCCAGGATATGCAGGCAATCACACACAAACAGACACACAGACAATACGAGTTTACAGGCTGTAAGGCAGTACTCCCCAGAGAGAGCAATAGCATGTTCTATCTCTCTCTTTATTGTACTCACTTCCATTTTTGAATGTGTCGTTATTTTTACGGAATTAAGCCCTGCGTGAAACAAACGCTTCGGGATTTTTTTTATATATCCATTGTTGTCTCAGAGACTCACATTTTCTGCAATCATCAAAAAGATTTTAGTGTTTGTATTTTTTTCTTCCCTTGCATAGAATGAATCAATGTGAAACAGCTCAATATTAAATCAAAGTAAATTGATACATGTTCTTTAATGTTGACAAATAAATGAAGAACATAAAGTAATAAAAGATAAGATGCAAAGGAAATTAATCTTATTAATGTTCATTTTATTAAATAGAGTGAAAAATGTTTCACAGCCTTGTTGGAGAACTTTGAAAATGTATCCTTTCTTTCCTCTTCATTGAAGTCATCACCGATTTAACACAACTGTTCTTCTTCTATGTTATGAAAATGTTAAGCTGGACCCAAGTCTCAACTGACCCCATTGATTACCTGTGACAACAATTTAGAAGGTTGTGGGTTCACTATAAAGATCTCCTTTATAGTAAAAGCATTGCATTCACCTAGTATTTAAAGGTCATAGAGAAAAATATGCCTTTTATAAACATTTCATGCAATTACACCTCACTTTACATATTAGCAAAATCTTTTTTAATACCACACAAATGACTGAAATTACAGGCTATTATGGTCAGAGGGCTAGGCGTATGTGTTCATGTATTTCATTTCTCCAATGCCAAATCAGTGTGTCTTGTTTGCATTGAATCTGTCCCTGTTTGCAAATAATTTAATCTGATACATCTTTAGAAGTATGAGCAAGGTAATTTCAAAAGTAAGGCCTACGTTTCCACCCCAGACAGTAAGCCTACCGCTGCAGACAAATGTCAGCTTTAACTGCTGGCTACTTTTCTTCAGTGGCTTAACCAAACAAGAGAAGTTCAAAAGTGTTTCCCTAAAAGCTGTCTGTGTTTAAACATCTTCTATTGTACAGAAAGTTAAGAAATCTTAAGTCAACAATGGGCAGGCCTGTGCTTTTTTCCATTTTCATTAATAAAAGGTAGGCCTACCCTCTCATACCCCCTCAATTCAAATTCCGGTTTTAACTTAACAGTCTTTCACTGACACGGATGTAGGCTATTTAAGGAGTGCATGGTGGGTGGCTTCCCTGCTTCCACCGGCTCGTCAGGCTCTCGTGCCTCAGCCGGATCGCCAGGCTCTCCTACCTCAACCGGTCTATCAGGTTCCCGCATCCCAGCCGGTGACAGGTTCCCGTGCATCAGCAGGGGGGACTGGTCCGCTCCTGATCCCCGGCATCGTACCTTGGGTTGGCATCCTGTGTCTATAGCGGAACGCGCCAGGGAGGGGTTACCGTCAGGTATGCTCTCTCTCCGGCACTCTAGGTCGCCATGCTCCTGCGTCTCAGCCGGATTGACAGATTTCCCGCGCCTCTGCAGAGGCGACCGGCCCACTCCTGATCCCCGGGATAGTCTTTTTGGTCGGAGTCCTGCTGGAGTCGTGCATTGTGGAGGGGGTACTGTCACCTGTGCTACCTCTCCGGCCTCTAGGTCACCAGGCTGCTCGTTATGGCGCACACCTGTCACCATCGTTACGCGCATCTGTGCATCATCAGACTCACCTGGAATCCATCAAATCAAATCAAATTTATTTATATAGCCCTTCGTACATCAGCTGATATCTCAAAGTGCTGTACAGAAACCCAGCCTAAAACCCCAAACAGCAAGCAATGCAGGTGTAGAAGCACGGTGGCTAGGAAAAACTCCCTAGAAAGGCCAAAACCTAGGAAGAAACCTAGAGAGGAACCAGGCTATGTGGGGTGGCCAGTCCTCTTCTGGCTGTGCCGGGTGGAGATTATAACAGAACATGACCAAGATGTTCAAATGTTCATAAATGACCAGCATGGTCGTATAATAATAAGGCAGAACAGTTGAAACTGGAGCAGCAGCACGGCCAGGTGGACTGGGGACAGCAAGGAGTCATCATGTCAGGTAGTCCTGGGGCATGGTCCTAGGTCTCAGGTCCTCCGAGAGAGAGAGAGAGAGAGAGAGAGAGAGAGAGAGAGAGAGAGAGAGAGAGAGAGAGAGAGAAAGAGAGAATTAGAGAACGCACACTTAGATTCACACAGGACACCGAATAGGACAGGAGAGGTACTCCAGATATAACAAACTGACCCTAGCCCCCGACACATTAACTACTGCAGCATAAATACTGGAGGCTGAGACAGGAGGGGTCAGGAGACACTGTGGCCCCATCCGAGGACACCCCAGACAGGGCCAAACAGGAAGGATATAACCCCACCCACTTTGCCAAAGCACAGCCCCCACACCACTAGAGGGATATCTTCAACCACCAACTTACCATCCTGAGACAAGGCTGAGTATAGCCCACAAAGAACTCCGCCATGGCACAACCCAGGGGGGCGCCATCCCAGACAGGATGACCACAACAGTGAATCAACCCACTCAGGTGACGCACCCCTTCCAGGGACGGCAAGAGAGAGCCCCAGTAAGCCAGTGACTCAGCCCCTGCAATAGGGTTAGAGGCAGAGAATCCCAGTGGGAAGAGGGGAACCGGCCAGGCAGAGACAGCAAGGGCGGTTCGTTGCTCCAGAGCCTTTCCGTTCACCTTCCCACTCCTGGGCCAGACTACACTCAATCATATGACCCACTGAAGAGATAAGTCTTCAGTAAGGACTTAAAGGTTGAGACCGACTTTGCGTCTCTGACATGGGTAGGCAGACCGTTCCATAAAAATGGAGCTCTGTAGGAGAAAGCCCTGCCTCCAGCTGTTTGCTTAGAAATTCTAGGGACAATTAGGAGGCCTGCGTCTTGTGACCGTAGCGTACATGTAGGTATGTACGGCAGGACTAAATCAGAGAGATAGGTAGGAGCAAGCCCATGTAATGCTTTGTAGGTTAGCAGAAAAACCTTGAAATCAGCCCTTGCTTTGACAGGAAGCCAGTGTAGAGAGGCTAGCACTGGAGTAATATGATCAAATTTTTTGGTTCTAGTCAGAATTCGAGCAGCCGTATTTAGTACTAACTGAAGTTTATTTAGTGCTTTATCCGGGTAGCCGGAAAGTAGAGCATTGCAGTAGTCTGACCTAGAAGTGACAAAAGCATGGATTAATTTTTCTGCATCATTTTTGGACAGAAAGTTTCTGATTTTTGCAATGTTACGTAGATGGAAAAAAGCTGTCCTTGAAACGGTCTTGATATGTTCTTCAAAAGAGAGATCAGGGTCCAGAGTAACGCCGAGGTCCTTCACAGTTTTATTTGAGACGACTGTACAACCATTAAGATTAATTGTCAGATTCAACAGAAGATCTCTTTGTTTCTTGGGACCTAGAACAAGCATCTCTGTTTTGTCCGAGTTTAAAAGTAGAAAGTTTGCAGCCATCCACTTCCTTATGTCTGAAACACATGCTTCTAGCAAGGGCAATTTTGGGGCTTCACCATGTTTCATTGAAATGTACAGCTGTGTGTCATCCGCATAGCAGTGAAAGTTAACATTATGTTTTCGAATAACATCCCCAAGAGGTAAAATATATAGTGAAAACAATAGTGGTCCCAAAACGGAACCTTGAGGAACACCGAAATTTACAGTTGATTTGTCAGAGGACAAACCATTCACAGAGACAAACTGATATCTTTCCGACAGATAAGATCTAAACCAGGCCAGAACTTGTCCGTGTAGACCAATTTGGGTTTCCAATCTCTCCAAAAGAATGTGGTGATCGATGGTATCAAAAGCAGCACTAAGGTCTAGGAGCACGAGGACAGATGCAGAGCCTCGGTCTGATGCCATTAAAATGTAATTTACCACCTTCACAAGTGCCGTCTCAGTTCTATGATTGGGTCTAAAACCAGACTGAAGCATTTCGTATACATTGTTTGTCTTCAGGAAGGCAGTAAGTTGCTGCGCAACAGCCTTTTCTAAAATTTTTGAGAGGAATGGAAGATTCGATATAGGCCTATAGTTTTTTATATTTTCTGGGTCAAGGTTTGGCTTTTTCAAGAGAGGCTTTATTACTGCCACTTTTAGTGAGTTTGGTACACATCCGGTGGATAGAGAGCCGTTTATTATGTTCAACATAGGAGGGCCAAGCACAGGAAGCAGCTCTTTCAGTAGTTTAGTTGGAATAGGGTCCAGTATGCAGCTTGAAGGTTTAGAGGCCATGATTATTTTCATCATTGTGTCAAGAGATATAGTACTAAAACACTTGAGCGTCTCTCTTGATCCTAGGTCCTGGGAGAGTTGTGCAGACTCAGGACAACTGAGCTTTGAAGAAATACGCAGATTTAAAGAGGAGTCCGTAATTTGCTTTCTAATAATCATAATCTTTTCCTCAAAGAAGTTCATGAATTTATCACTGCTAAAGTGAAAGTCATCCTCTCTTGGGGAATGCTGCTTTTTAGTTAGCTTTGCGACAGTATCAAAAAAGGAATTTCGGATTGTTCTTATTTTCCTCAATTAAGTTAGAAAAATAGGATGATCGAGCAGCAGTAAGGGCTCTACGGTACTGCACGGTACTGTCTTTCCAAGCTAGTCGGAAGACTTCCAGTTTGGTGTGGCGCCATTTCCGTTCCAATTTTCTGGAAGCTTGCTTCAGAGCTCGGGTATTTTCTGTGTACCAGGGAGCTAGTTTCTTATGAGAAATATTTTTAGTTTTTAGGGGTGCAACTGCATCTAGGGAATTGCGCAAGGTTAAATTGAGTTCCTCAGTTACGTGGTTAACTGATTTTTGTCCTCTGGCGTCCTTGGGTAGACAGAGGGAATCTGGAAGGACATCAAGGAATCTTTGTGTTGTCTGTGAATTTATAGCACGACTTTTGATGTTCCTTGGTTGGGGTCTGAGCAGATTATTTGTTGCAATTGCAAACATAATAAAATAGTGGTCCGATAGTCCAGGATTATGAGGAAAAACATTAAGATCCACAACATTTATTCCATGGGACAAAACTAGGTCCAGCGTATGACTGTGACAGTGAGTGGGTCCAGAGACATGTTGGACAAAACCCACTGAGTCGATGATGGCTCTGAAAGCCTTTTGGAGTGGGTCTGTGGACTTTTCCATGTGAATATTAAAGTCACCAAAGATTAGAATATTATCTGCTATGACTACAAGGTCCGATAAGAATTCAGGGAACTCAGTGAGGAACGCTGTATATGGCCCAGGAGGCCTGTAAACAGTAGCTATAAAAAGGGATTGAGTAGGCTGCATAGATTTCATGACTAGAAGCTCAAAAGACGAAAACGTCTTTTTTTTTTTGTAAATTGAAATTTGCTATCGTAAATGTTAGCAACACCCCCGCCTTTGCGGGATGCACGGGGGATATGTTCACTAGTGTAGCCAGGAGGTGAGGCCTCATTTAACACAGTAAATTCATCATGCTTAAGCCATGTTTCAGTCAGGCCAATCACATCAAGATTATGGTCAGTGATTAGTTCATTGACTATAATTGCCTTTGAAGTAAGGGATCTAACATTAAGTAGCCTTATTTTGAGATGTGAAGTATCATGATCTCTTTCAATAATGACAGGAATGGAGGTGGTCTTTATCCTAGTGAGATTGCTAAGGCGAACACCGCCATGTTTAGTTTTGACCAACCTAGGTCGAGGCACAGACACGGTCTCAATGGTGATAGCTGAGCTGACTACACTGACTGTGCTAGTGGCAGACTCCACTATGCTGGCAGGCTGGCTAACAGCCTGCTGCCTGGCCTGCACCCTATTTCATTGTGGAGCTAGAGGAGTTAGAGCCCTGTCTATGTTGGTAGATAAGATGAGAGCACCCCTCCAGCTAGGATGGAGTCCGTCACTCCTCAGCAGGTCAGGCTTGGTCCTGTTTGTAGGTGAGTCCCAGAAAGAGGGCCAATTATCTACAAATTCTAACTTTTGGGAGGGGCAGAAAACAGTTTTCAACCAGCGATTGAGTTGTGAGACTCTGCTGTCACCTCCCGGATTACCTTCCCTATGTATGTCACTCCCTTTGGTTCCTTCCCCAGGTGTTATTGTTTATGTTCCTGTGTCATGTCTGCGTTGTTCGCGTCTCTTAATTTGTATATGTTGTGTTTATTTATTCGAACACTCACTCCCTGAACTTGCTTCCCGACTCTCAGCGCACATCGTTACAGCGACCACATTAAATAGCCTATAGGCACACTTGATAATGCGTCCCCAGCAGAGAATCAAAGATAAGGGGCAGCATCAGGCACAATATATAGCCTAATACGCAACTTTTTCTTTAACACTCAGAAATATTGACATTTCATCAATTACACGACCCTATTCTGGACTAGATTAAAAATGCAAACCCTCCCCTTGACTGAAATTGAAAAAGCATGACCCTCCCTCATTTTGCTCCAGGTATTCATTCTGTAAATTTCAATCCATCCCTTACGCACTGCAACTGCCTCTGCAATACCGCAAAGCAAACGCAGCATTCCATTGGAAGTGAATGTGCTTCCAGTGTACCAAAACGCTATGACACTGTTGGTTTGATTGAGGCTTTAGTGGTCAATAGGAATGAGAGTAAGCTATTCAGCTGAGCTAGCAAACAATGTAACACATATAATTTCAGATTTGAAAAATACTCCATTGACAGGCTCTGCATTTCAGGAATCACAGTAGCAAGTACTCCTGGTGCACTGTTTAATGATATACCCATTTAAACAATACATTTTTGTGAAGAAAACTCTCAATTTTTGCTATAGCCCGCACTGGCTTTCATGGGATTTAAAGGTGAGCTTGTCCGAGGTGTCGGACTCGATGACAGTTGCTATCCATTGGAGAAATGCGATTGGTTGCTCAGAATTCTGGGGCAGACTTATGTTAATTGTCTTCAAGCCAGAAATCATTATGTTGAATCAATCTCTTACATTCATGAACTAATCATGTGGGTATTAGATGAACTTGGTGTGTCGTACTGTACACTTTGGATGACAGTAGAGCCTGGATATAGTATACAGTGCCTTTAGAAAGTATTCACACCCCTTGACTTTTCCACATGTTGTGATACAGCCTAAATTTTAAATTGATAACTTTTAGATTTTTTTGTCAACGGCCTTCACACAATACCCCATAATGTGGAATTATGTTTTTCAAAATTGCTACAAATGAATTAAAAAACAAAAAGCTGAAATTTCTTGAGTCAATAAACATTCAAACCATTTCTTATGGCAAACCTGAATAAAAAATATCTTAACAAGTCACATAATAAATTGGACTCACTTTGTGTGAAATAATAGTGTTTAATATCTCAATATACCCACACATACAATCGCTCTCTCAGACGAGCAGTGAATTTCAAGCACAGATTCAACCGCAAAGACCAAGGAGGTTTTACAATGCCTCGCAAAGAAGTGCACCTATTGGTAGATGGATATATAAATACAAATCTGTCATGGAATATCCCTTTGAGCATGATTAAGTTGTTAAAACACTTTGGATGGTGTATCAATGCACTAAGTCACTACAAAGAGATAGGTGTCCTTCCTAACTCAGTTGCCGGAGAGGAAAGAAACCGCTCATGGGATGTGATAGGAAAAAGTTGAGGATTGATCAACAGCATTGTAGTTACTAATTGACAGAGTGAAAAGAAGGAAGCTTGTACAGAATAAAAATATTCCAAAACATGCATCCTGTTTGCAACAAGGCACTAAAGTAATACTGCAAAAAATGTTGGCAAAGCAATTAACTTTTTTTACAAATCCAGTACAACACATTACTGAGTACCACTCTCCATATTTTCAAGCATAGTGTTGGCTGCATCATGTTATGGGTAAGCTTGTAATCGTTAAGGGAGTTTTTCAGGATTAAAAAAATTTATGGAATGGAGCTAAGCACAGGAAAGCTCTCAGAGAAAAACTTGATTCAGTTTGCTTTCCACCAGGCACTGGGAGATGCATTCACCTTTCAGCAGGACAATAACCTAAAACACAAGGCCAAATATCCCCTGGAGTTGCTTACCAAGAAGGCATTGAATGTTCCTGAGTGGCCAAGTAACAGTTTAGACTTAAATCTAATTGAAAATCTATAGCAACACCCTAAAAATGGCTGTCTAGCAATGATCATCAACCAATTTGACAGAGCTTTAAGAATTTTGAAAATATTAATGGACAAATGTTGCACAATTCAAGTGTGGAAAGCTCTTAGAGACTTAACCAGAAAGACTCACAGCTGTCAGGGGTGTGAATACTTATGTAAATGAGATATTTTTGTGCTTTTTTTTTCAATAAATTAGCAAACATTTCTAAAAACATGTTTTTCACTTTGTCATTATGGGGTATTGTGTGCAGATAGTTAAAAAACATATTTAATAAATGTTGAATTCAGGCTGTAACACAACAAAATGTGGAATAAGTCAAGGGGTATCAATACTTTCTGAAGGCTCTGTAATTTATGCCATAGAACCAGGCTATAGCATAATTTTAGGACAGATATACCAGGGTATGCTTTTATTTGTGTACAGATATACCTTGAAGCGAGGATGGGGTAGCTATAATTCGAAGGGGGTCTCCTGGTGATGTATGTGTTTTACAAGGCCCTTGTCCTCTGCTACAGGACTGTGATGGGCAATATAGTATTGGTCCTTGGAGGCAAGGCTTCCTCTAGTGTTCATACATAGCTTTAGAATGAATACATGCTGACCTCCTGATTTACATCCTACCTCAAAGACACGGCTTATAATGAAAAGCTCGGCCCCTGCGCTGCAGCTTGCTTGGCTAACGCAATATGCAGTGTGGATGGGCTCCAACAGGGCCCTTTAATAAAAACCAGGAAGGAGGTGAAATCCAAAACCGTTCTGAAATTTAACAAGGACCTCTTTTTTTGTAAGGTGGAAGAAAAAAAAAGATTGAAATCCACATTATTATTATTTTCTTACTCGCAAACTTGTGATCACAAGCCCACTCCGAGTGTGATGTTAGACAGATTGTTCTCTTTGTGAAGTGTCAGGTGACACAGATTTTTTTAAGACGTTTTTTAATAAAAAATTATGACAATTGAGCAATGTAAAATACAAATATTTAGGAAAAGTCAAGGAAAGAGCAGGACATTGCTTTCAAAATGGCAGATTAATTTACATTACAAAATCAAACGTCAGTGGCCGTTGAACTATGGCGGCTCTAGAGTTCGATATGACATGGAAAGCGGACGACGGCAAGCAGATGGAAACGCATCTGACTCTGTCAAGAGCCTTGAGAAACATTTATCAAAGGAAGGTAAGAGGAAGGGAGTTGCAGTTGTGGGGGACACAGAAAAAAACGGAGGGGCTCTCATGCTCTAAAGAAAAACGCCACTGGAGTGGTTGTTATAGAGTAGAGGGAGTAAATAAGACTGGATAACAGCTTCTGTCTGCATGTCCCATCCAATCCCCCTCACACTGACTGACACACACAAACGCACACACACACACACGGACAGAGGTCTGGACGGGACCTTGGCCCAAGGTTGAGGAGGTCTCTGCTGATTGGTGAAGACGTTTCTCTCCCTGCACCGACACCTTCGCAGTTTAGTGACCCTTACCCGAACATCCCCCATGCCCAGTGGGGACTTTTGGCATGGCCTGAAGAGAGAGATTAAAGGAGGGAGATTCACCGCATGAATCAACACCTGAAAGATTCTTGCCTTAGGCTGATCATAATGGTGGCGGTTGTTGTGCATGGACACAAATGCAGTGTTCCAAATGGCACACTATTCCATTTGTAGTGCACTACATAGGGAATAGGGTGCCATTTGGGACAGCATGGAGTGAGTCTTGTCTCCAGACAGGTTCAACATGGGGAGACAGCAGGGGCGAATTACAGGGGTGCTGTCCAGCTGAGCTCACTCAAATGAATAGGGACTATATACTTATCTGGCCTCTAAGCACCACCTTCCATCATATAAACCCAATCTGAATAGACCAGAATGTGTGGGTGACACGGTCAACAAGGGAAGCAGGACATACAGGCTTTGGTTCCAGTCTAGTTCTAACACACCTCAACCAATTCAGTTGTTAATGTCACAACTGAATAAGAACTTTAATGAGTGATAATAGCAAGTGTTTTAATGAATACATCCATTGCCAAATGAGCTGTGATCTGTTATTAGGGACGTCCCTCCATAATCGATATGAGTGATTTATTGCCACTTGTCAAAATAACAGGGTTTTTGGTGCGTGTGCAGTTTATAAGGTGCTCGTTTAAAAAAAATGCAAGCTATTTGATTACTATTGTTGCACATGTATGTGTAGTGAATACATTTTATGTTTAGGTTTTCAATATATTGCAACTGTTTCTGAATATTGGTTATTGATTTGGACACGTTTAAACTGCGCTTTGACATTGGGCTATTTATCAAAATGTAATGTCAACAGAAAGCAGTGACAGCATTGCTTTCAACTTCAGTTTAAGGAATATAAATATAACTTTCAACATTCGTTTCCAGTGGTATTGTACTTAATCAGGTAAAAACTGCTGAATAAGTCCAAAATAGTGCTGTGATTGATATATTTTGGTGATATACAAGAAATCACCAAAACGGGTTTGTGTAGCCGACTGTTATAATTGCTGTACAACGCTATAAATGCATTATAAATAGTGGGTTCATAGAAAGTGTTACTGAAATGACCGGTGAGCTCAGCTGACACTATGGGCTTAAAGGGGCAGTTCAAACATCAGTAAAGGGCCACCCTGCCACTATTGGATGTACTAATTGCAGATGTATCCTTTAATGCTCTCTCTCTATAAAAGCAAACATGAATTTTTTGTTTTTTTATTTTACCTTTATTTAACCAGGTAGGCCAGTCGAGAACAAGTTCTCATTTACAACTGCGACCTGGCCAAGATAAAGCAAAGCAGTGCGACAAATCAACAACAGAGAGTTAAACAAACGTACAGTCAATAACATAATAGAAAAATCTATGTACAGTGTGTGCAAATGTAGAAGAGTAGGGAGGTTCAGCAGTAAATAGGCCATGGAGGTGAAATAATTACAATTTAGCATTTACACTGGAATGACAGATGTGCAGATGATGATGTGCAAGTAAAGAATATAGATACTGGGGTGCAAAAGAGCAAGAGGGTAAGTAACAATATGGGGATGAGGTAGTTGGGTGTGCTATTTACATATTGGCTGTGTACAGGTACAGTGATCGGTAAGCTGTTCTGACAGCTGATGCTTAAAGTTAGAGAGGGAGATATAAGACTCCAGCTTCAGTGATTTTTGCAATTCGTTCCAGTCATTGGCAGCAGAGAACTGTAAGGAAAGGCTTTGGGGATGACCAGTGAAATATACCTGCTGGAGCACGTGCTACAGGTGGGTGTTGCTATGTTGACCAGTGAGCTGAGATAAGGTGGGGCTGTACCAAGCAAAAACGTATAGATGACCTGTGGCCAGTGGGTTTGGTGACGAATATGTAGTGAGGGCCAGCCAACGAGAGCAAACAGGTCGCAGTGGTGGGTAGTATATGGGGCTTTGGTGACAAAAACAGATGGCACTGTGATAGACTGCATCCAGTTTGCTGAGTAGAGTGTTGGAGGCTATTTTGTAAATGACATCGCCGAAGTCAAGGATCGGTAGGATAGTCAGTTTTACGAGGGTATCTATGGCAGCATGAGTGAAGGAGACTTTGTTGCGAAATAGGAAGCCGATTTTAGATTTAATTTTGGATTGGAGATGCTTAATGTGAGTCTGGATGGAGAGTTTACAGTCTAACCAGACACCTAGGTATTTGTAGTTGTCCACATATTCTAGGTCAAGACCGTCCAGAGTAGCGATGCTAGTCGGGCTGGAGGGTACGGGCAGCAATCAGTTGAAGACCATGCACTTGGTTTTTCTTGCATTTAAAAGCAGTTGGAGGCCTCGGGAAGGAGTGTTGTATGGCATTGATGCTCGTTAGGAGGTTTGATAGCACAGTGTCCAAACAAGGGTCAGATGTATACAGAATGGTGTAGTCTGCGTAGAGGTGGATCAGAGAATCACCAGCATCAAGGGCGACATCATTGATATATACAGAGAAAAGAGAAGGCCCAAGAATTGAACCTTGTGGCACCCCAAATGTCCTCTCACTGTCAATTGCATTTATTTTCAGCAAACATAACATGTGTAAATATTTGTATGAACGTAACATGATTCAACAACTGAGACATAAACTGAACAAGTTCCACAGACATGTGACTAACAGAAATGGAAAAATGTGTCCCTGAACAAAAGGGGGGTCAAAATCTAAATTAAAAGTCAGTATCTGGTGTGGCCACCAGCTGCATTAAGTGCTGCTGTGCATCTCCTCCTCATGGACTGCACCAGATTTGCCAGTTCTTGCTGTGAGATTTTATTCCCCTCTTCCACCAAGGCACCTTCAAGTTCCCGGACATTTCTGGGGGAATGGCCCTTGCCCTCACCCTCCGTTCCAACAGGTCCCAGATGTGCTCAATGGATTGAGATCCGGGCTCTTCGCTGGCCATGGCAGAACACTGACATTCCTGTCTTGCAGGAAATCACACACAGAACGAGCAGTATGGCTGGTGGTAATGTCATGCTGAAGGGTCATGTCAGGATGAGCCTGCAGGAAGGGTTCCACATGAGGGAGGAGGATGTCGTCCCTGTAAGTCACAGCGTTGAGATTGCCTGCAATGACATCCTGCTCAGTCCAATGATGCTGTGACACACCGCCCCAGACCATGATGGACCCTCCACCTCCAAATCAATCCTGCTCCAGAGTACAGGCCTCGGTGTAACGCTCATTCCTTCGACACTTAACGTGAATCCAACCATCACCCCTGGTGAGACAAAACGGCAACTCGTCAGTGAAGAGCACTTTTTTGCCAGTCCTGTCTGGTCCAGCGACGGTAGGTTTGTGCCCATAGGCACAACGTTGTTGCCGGTGAAGTCTAGTGAGGACCTGCCTTACAACAGGCCAACAAGCCCTCAATCCAGCCTCTCTCATCCTATTGTGGACAGCCTGAGCACTGATGGAGGGATTGTGCATTCCTGGAGCAACTGTGCAGGTGTTGTTACATGTGGTCTGCCACTGCGAGGACGATCAGCTGTCCGTCCTCTCTCACTGTAGTGCTGTCCTAGGTGTCTCACAGTACAGTACATTGCAATTTATTGCCCTAGCCACATCTGCAGTCCTCATGCCTCCTTGCAGCATGCCTGAGGCACGTTGATGAGCAGGGACCCTGGGCATCTTTCTTTTGGTGTTTTTCAGAGTCAGTAGTTTTCAGAGTCAGGCCTCTTTGGTGTCCTACGTTTTCATAACTGTGACCTTAATTGCCTACTGTCTGTAAGCTGTTAACGTCTTAACGACATCTCCACAGGGGCATGTTCATAATTGTTTATGGTTAATTGAACAAGCATGGGAAACAGTGTTTAAACCCTTTACAATGAAGATCTATGAAGTTATTTGGATTTTTACAAATTATCTTTGAAATACAGGGCCCTGAAAAAGGGACGTTTCTTTTTTTGCTGAATTTACGTCTATACAGATTGGGTCTAGAGTGTCTCCCCCTTTGAAGAGGGGGATGACCGCGGCAGCTTTCCAATCTTTGGGGATCTCAGACGATACAAAAGAGAGGTTGAATAGGCTAGTAATAGGGGTTGTAACAATTTCGGCTGAACATTTTTGAAAGAGAGGGTCCAGATTGTCTAGCCCAGCTGTTTTGTAGGGATCCAGATTTTGCAGCTCTTTCAGAACATCAGTTGTCTGGATTTGGGTGAAGGAGAAGCGGGTGGAGGGAGCTTGGGCAAGTTTCTGCAGTGTTTGCTGAGATATTGGCCGGGGTAGGGGTAGCCAGGTGGAAAGCACGGCCAGCCGTAGAAAAATGCTTATTGAAACTATCTGTTATCGTAGTTTTATCGGAGGTGACAATGTTTCTTACCCTCAGTGCAGTGGGCAGCTGGGAGGAGGGGCTCTTATTCTCCATGGACTTTACAGTGTCCCAAAATTAGCGCTACAGGATGCAAATTTCTGTTCGAAAAAGGTAGCCGTAGCGTTCTTAACTGAATGAGTGTATAGGTCCCTGACTTCCCTGAAAAGTTGCATATCGCGAGGGCTACTCGATGCTAATGCAGAACGCACAGGATGTTTTTGTGGTCAAGGGCAGTCAAGTCTGGGGTGAACCAAGGGCTATATCTGTTCTTAGTTCTCCATTTTTTGAATGGGGCATGCTTATTTAAAATGGAGAGGAAGGCACTTTTAAAGTGCAACCAGGCATCTTCTACTGACGGGTTGAGAAATACATACAGTGCCTTGCAAAAGTATTCATCCCCCTTGGCATTTTTCCTATTTTGTTGCTTTACAACCTGTAATTTAAATGGATTTTTATTTGGATTTGATTTAATGGACATACACAAAATAGTCAACATTGGTGAAGTGAAATTAAAAGAATTACATGTTTCAAAAAATTGTAATAAATAAAAAACTGTGGTGTGGTGTGTGCATATGTATCCACCCCCTTTGCGATGAAGCCCCTAAATAAGATCTGGTGCAACCAATTACCTTCAGAAGTCACATAATTAGATAAATAGAGTCCACCTGTGTGCAATCTAAGTGTCACATGATCTGTCAGATGATCTCAGTATGTATACACCTGATCTGAAAGGCCCCAGAGTCTGCAACACCACTAAACAAGGGGCACCACCAAGCAAGCAGCACCATGAAGACCAAGGAGTTCTCCAGACAGGTCAGGGACAAAGTTGCAGAGAAGTACAGGTCAGGGTTGGGTTATAAAAAATATCAGAAACTTTGAACATCCAACGGAGCACCATTAAATCCATTATTAAAAAATGGAAAGAATATGGCACCACAACAAACCTGCCAAGAGAAGACCGCCCACCAAAACTCACAGACCAGGAGAGGAGAGCATTTATCAGAGAGGCCACAAAGAGACCAAAGATAACACTGAAAGAGCTGCAAAGTTCCACAGTGGAGATTGGAGTATCTGTCCATAGGACCAATTGAAGCCGTACAATCCACAGAGCTGGGCTTTACGGAAGAGTGGCTTGAAAAAATCCATTGCCTAAAGAAAAAGAAAAAAAACATATGGAAGAAGGTACTCTGGTCAGATGAGAATAAAATTAAGATTTTTGGCCATCAAGGAAAATGCTATGTATGGCTCAAACCCAACACCTCGCATCACCCCGAGAACACCATCCCCACAGGAAAGCATGGTGGTGACAACATCATGCTGTGTGGATGTTTTTCATCAGCAGAGACTGGGAAACTGGTCAGAATTGATGGATGAAGCTAAATACAAGGAAATTCTTGAAGGAAACCTGTTTCAGTCTTCCAGTGATTTGAGACTGGGACAGAGGTTAACCTTCCAGCAAGACAATGACCCTAAGCTTACTGCTAAAACAACACTCGAGTGGATTAAATGGAAACATTTATACGTCTTGGAATGGCCTAGTCACAGCCCAGACCTCAATCCAATTGAGAATCTGTGGTATGACATAAAGATTGCTGTACACCAGCAGAACCCATCCATCTTGAAGGAGCTGGAGCAGTTTTGAAGAATGGGCAAGAATGTGCAAAGCTTATAGAGGCATACCCTAAGAGACTTGCAGCTGTAATTGCTGTGAAAGGTGGCTCTACAAAGTATTGACTTTGGGGGGGGGGAATAGATATGCACGCTCATGTTTTCTGTTTCTTTGTCTTATTTCTTGTTTGCTTCACAATAAATAATATTTTTCATCTTCAAAGTGGTAGGCATGTTGTGTAAATAAATGTTTTTATTTGACCTTTATTTAACTAGGCAAGTCAGTTAAGAACAAATTCTTATTTTCAATGACAGCCTCGGAACAGTGGGTTCAGGGGCAGAACGACAGATTTTTACTTTGTCAGCTCGGGGATTCGATCTTGCAACTTTTCAGTTACAAGTCCAATGCTCTAACAACTAGGCTACCTGCCGCCAATGATGCAAACCCCCAAAATAATCCATTTTAATTCCAGGTTGTAAGGCAACAAAATAAGAAACATGCCTAGGGGGGTGAATACTTTCGCAGGCCACTGTACATGTTTATAATGTGTTCATAACACAGTATGCATAGATGGCTTTTAAAGTGTGCAACCATAATCGCATCTTTCATTTTCCCCTCAGCAGTCCTACAACTCCTCTTCCCAGTACACCACGCGCAGACCACACGCACATGCGCACACACATGAACACACCCTCTGAGGCTCCAGTGTACCAGAGAAGCAGAGAAGGGAGAGATGAGAACCCTGGATGGGTATTATGGCCGTCCAGTATAATCACCTTACTGTCTCTGTGTGTCCAAAGCCATCTCACTAGTCGCCCCCTGAAGCGCTCACAGGAGCGCTTCATTTAATTAATAACCAAGCTAATTGGATATAAGTCCCCTATATAGTCGGTTTGTTTGTGTGTGTGTGGGGGGGTGGGTGTGTGCGCGGGGGGGTGGGTGTGTGCGCGTGTGTGTGTTCTAAAATGTGATGCTACTCAAGTGGCGGTTTCCTTTGCATAGAAATCCTAAAGGTTGTAAAAGTATGTACATTTAGTGGCACCCAGCTCTACACATGGTGAATAAACTGTCTAAAAAACTGAATTTGTATTTTATTTTACTCCGTTTTATTTACTAAATGTATATAGGGACAAGGATGTCTTTTACAGTCTCAGCCCCTATTATGCATTTTTGAATTAACAATTTGTTTTAGTGCCTTTTAAAATGCACTGTCCAGTTTAAAATAATGGGTTGAGAATGATCCTTTTGTTTACTTAATTCCATTGTATGAAGGACTAATTTTGCTCCAATCCCTTACCTTTTCATTGTTGTGCATCGTAGCTTTGTGCCAGAAAAGGGCTGCATAGTAACATATTTTGCAGGAGTATAGGATGAGAACTACATGTTTTGCATGCATTATCAATACTCCTCCAATTCCTCTGATTTGTTGCAACAGCATTGTCCTCCTTTTTTAACCCCTTTTTTCTCCCCAATTTCGTGGTATCCAATTAGTAGTATGTCTTGTCTCATCGCTGCAAATCCTGCACAGACACGGGAGAGGCGAAGGTCGAGAGCCATGCGTCCTCCGAAACACAACCCACTGCTTCTTGACACAATGCACATCCAACCCGGAAGCCAGCCACACCAATGTGTCGGAGGAAACACCGTACACCTGGCAACCTGGTCAGCGTGCACTGCGCCCGGCCCGCCACAGGAGTCGCTAGTGCGCGATGAGACAAGAATATCCGTGCTGGCCAAACCCTCCCTAACCCGGACGACGCTGGGCCAATTGTGCGTCGCCACATGGAGCCCCCGGTCGCGGCCGGCTGCGACAGAGCCTCGGCTCAGAATCTCTGGTGGCACAGCTAGCACTGCCTTAGACCACTGCACCACGCAGAATTATCAATGTTAACACTGTTATCATGCATCAATGGTTGATTTTTATGAGTGTTGTTTGTCAATGTTGACGTTTCTGTGACTCAAACACATCATATTCAAAAGGCACTAATGGTGATCATAACACCACTCATAACATGTCATGAGTAAAGATAACCCCTGTCATTGAAATATGTTGAGTTTCATGGGTTATTACAGATTTCTTTAGTTATCTTTGATTCATTCTGATTTTGAGGAAGTGATACTGACTTTGTTCACATGGGGACAAGCATAAGAAACTGCCACATTGAACCACACCCTAAAGACTGAAATCTAGTTTCTCTTCATGAGCAACAGAGAAACACGTGAACTAGGTCCATTCAGTCGCTCTTTAACTGGCATGGAATGTTATGTCTGTCTAATGACAGCTTTATGAAGGCATTGTATGTGTTGTGCACTTCTTCTCTAATCTTTTGTGGACAGATGCACGGAACATAAATGGTAGTAACATCTGTCCACAGACTGTGGGATGTGACGACTAACGAGGAACTTTGTTCCGGTACACAGATTTTTCGTCACTGATCATTTGGACAAGGTGCTCACATCTTTCGTATTTCAGAAGGGGAGGATACATTTGGCCCATAAACTTGCACAAAACTGGCTGAGTTTTCGTTTAGAGGGGTATAGACTTCGCTGGTCTCAGTACATATTATAACACATCTCCCCCCAGAACTTAATCGAGCATCTGACGAAATTAAGCAAGATCTTGGTTCTGGGTGTCTGAGCATACTTGTCTACAGATAGTCTCTAGGTTTTTGTGGATGGCGTTTGCTGTTCAGCCACTTTGCCAACGCTCCCTGGTGAGTGAGACTGACTGTCTGTGGAAACTCTCTCCCTGTCTCTGCAGGGCAGTTTTTTATATTAGATGTCAAGCTTCAGATAGACTCAAGCCACTGGGTAAACACTTTGACAGTTGCTATAGAGGATATTTTGTCTGTGAAATGGAGTCGGGATTACTCCGGCAAAAAGAAGATTGTGGGAAAGAGAGAATGAGAGCAACAACCTCTTACTTCTTTTTTAAATATAACTTTGGCCTGCTGGTGTATCTGGTTTGAATTTAAAAGCCAAATGTAGGGTTCAGATTTATTTGCCTGAACATAAAACGATCTGCTAACCAAGGTGATCTACAGAACTGTGGACCATTGGTTTGGATCAAGCTGGACTTACACACTAGATAGTTGACAGTGACAGACAACTTTGAATTACAAAGTTGCTGAAGCTGAAAAATTACTTGCTATTTATTTTTGGGGGAAATTAATAAGAAATAATATAAAATGCTCAGTGCAATCAAATCAAATCAGTGCAATCAAATCATATCAAATGTATTTATATGAATTTATATAGCCCTTTTAAAAATGTATTTTATTTTATTTATTTATTTTTTTACCTTTATTTAACCAGGCAAGTCAATTAAGAACAAATTCATCAGCTGATTTAAAAAAAATGTATTTTATTTAATTATTTTTTTACCTTTATTTAACCAGGCAAGTCAATTAAGAACAAATTCTTATTTTCAATGACGGCCTAGGAACAGTGGGTTAACTGCCTGTTCAGGGGCAGATGACAGTTTTGTACCTTGTCAGCTCGGGTGTTTGAACTTGCAACCTTCCGGTTATAAGTCCAACGCTCTAACCACTAGGCTACCCTGCCGCCCAAATGCCTGAAGGTACCACGTTCATCTGTACAAACAATAGTGCGCAAGTAGAAACACAATGGGACCACGCAGCTGTCATACTGCTCAGGGAGGAGCATCTCAAAGTGCTGTATAGATACCCAGCCTAAAACCCCAAACAGCAAGCAATGCAGGTGTAGAAGCACGGTGGCTAGGAAAAACTCCCTAGAAAGGCCAAAACCTAGGAAGAAACCTAGAGCGGAACCAGGCTATGTGGGGTGGCCAGTCCTCTTCTGGCTGTGCTGGGTGGAGATTATAACAGAACATGGCCAAGATGTTCAAATGTTCATAAATGACCAGCATGGTCGTATAATAATAAGGCAGAACAGTTGAAACTGGAGCAGCAGCACGGTCAGATGGACTGGGGACAGCAAGGAGTCATCATGTCAGGTAGTCCTGGGGCATGGTCCTAGGGCTCAGGTCCTCCGAGAGAGAGAAAGAAAGAGAGAATTAGAGAGAGCATATGTGGGGTGGCCAGTCCTCTTCTGGCTGTGCCGGGTGGAGATTTTAACAGAACATGGCCAAGATATTCAAATGTTCATAAATGACCAGCATGGTCAAATAATAATAAGGCAGAACAGTTGAAACTGGAGCAATAGCTTGGGCCTTACAGTAGTCCAAATCTACCCTAACTGGAAACATAGCATACAGTATATACCTTTGTGTGTGTGTGAGAGTGAAAGAGAGAGATAGAGAGAGAGAAGTAGAGCGGGGGTTCTTAGATGTGTGAGCTTCAGTACGCCAAATTAAATTCTAATGCAAATCCAGCGGTATTTCATGACAGCCCATGATAAAAACCCTATTGTGTTTAATGATATGCTTTGTGAATGTGCATGTGCATGAGTGGAGACGGAATTGAAACCGGGGGACTTTTCTGAAAGCGCACACCCACCCCACGGTGGACTGCACATTGCCTGTGGAGGTAGAAGTCGGCATGGTGGGGGTTCTCTAGGCAAAGGGGGTGACTGTTGAGTGAAGTCTGTAATTCAGCTACTTCTAATACAGCGAAAGGAGCTTTAAGGAAAACTGTAGCATCGTTGCGAAGCTCTCAAAGTTCTGTTGAATCAGCTTTGGGAGCTCCTTTCTTACCTGGAATACTGAAGGAAGGTACAGTTGAAGTCAGAAGTTTACATACACTTGTTGGAGTCATTAAAACCTGTTTATCAACCACTCCACAAATATCTTGTTAACAAACTACAGTTTTGGAAAGTCGGTTAGGACATCTACTTTGTGCATGACACAAGTAATTTTCCCAACAATTGTTTACAGACAGATTATTTCAATTACAATTTACAGTATCACAATTCTAGTGGGTCAAAAGTTTACATACACTAAGTTGACTATGCAGGTGTACTTGTGGATGTATTTCAAGGCCTACCTTCAAAATCAGTGCCTCTTTGCTTGACATCATGGGAAAATCAAAAGAAATCAGCCAAGACCTCAGAAAAAAGATTGTAGACCTCCACAAGTCTGGTTCATCCTTGGGAGCAATTTCCAAACGCCTGAAGGTACCACGTTCATCTGTACAAACAATAGTGCGCAAGTAGAAACACAATGGGACCATGCAGCCGTCATACTGCTCAGGGAGGAGACGCGTTCTGTCTCCTAGAGATGAACGTACTTTGGTGCGAAAAGTGCAAATCAATCCCAGAACAACAGCAAAGGACCTTGTGACGATGCTGGATGAAACAGGTACAAAAGTATCTATATCCACAGTATAACGAGTCCTATATCAACATAACCTGAAAGGCCGCTCAGCAAGGAAGAAGCCACTGCTCCAAAACCGCCATGAATAAGCCAGACTATGATTTGCAACTGCACATAAGGACAAAGATCGTACTTTTTGGAGAAATGTCCTCTAGTCTGATGAAACAAAAATAGAACTGTTTGACCATATTGACCATCATTATGTTTGGAGGAAAAAGGGGGAGGCTTGCAAGCCAAAGAACACCATCCCAACCGTGAAGCACGGGGGTGACAGCATCATGTTGTGGGGATGCTTTGCTGCAGGGACTGGTGCACTTCACAAAATAGATGGCATCATGAGGTAGGAAAATTATGTGGATATATTGAAGCAACATCTCAGGACATCAGTCATGAAGTTAAAGCTTGGTCGCAAATGGGTCTTCCAAATGGACAATGACCCCAAGCACACTGGAACACACTGGAACATTTTATACTATGTTGTTGATTTAAGTAATATTTGTTGCTCTGTGGTGTGTAATGAGGAGCAACCAGACTACACTTGACACATTTATTGCTTATTCCAGTTGATAAGAAGCATACATCCATTACATGATTAAATACCCATTGATTGATGAGGAATTGAAAAATTGTATAGTTGAGGCAAAAGGAAATATGTCTGGCTGCACAACCGATTAGCAAACATGCTGCAAATTGACAAAACTCAATAAAAAGAAGAAGAAACTATAATGTGAAACAAAGATTAATTATACAAAGAATGACAGTTAAAATCTCTGGAGCACATGAACTTTTGGGCAAAAATACAATCTCCGCTACATCATTCACTGGCTCATTCATCACAAAACCACCTGATATTGTCAATTTCTTTAATGATTTTTTTAATTGGCAAGATTAGCAAACTTAGATATGACATGAGAGAGAATACAGTAGACGGCACGGGTCAAAATGATTGATTGATGACCCTACGTCATGATGACGCGTGCATGTTTAAATATGGGCCCCCGCCCCGTCCCCCCTGTTCGTGTGGTCATGTGTTAGAGGGTGTGTGTTATTTTATCTCTATATATATCCGGCTTTGAAGTAGTCCAGGTGATTGATGAGTAGGGGTCTGGTGGAACTGGATGGTTTGAGTGTTTGAACTTTTGGGGGACCCTGTATGTCCCCCACCCCCCACAGTTTGAGAATACAGTAGACGGCACGGGTCAAAATGATTGATTGATGACCCTACGTCATGATGACGCGTGCATGTTTAAATATGGGCCCCCGCCCCGTCCCCCCTGTTCGTGTGGTCATGTGTTAGAGGGTGTGTGTTATTTTATCTCTATATGTCCGGCTTTGAAGTAGTCCAGGTGATTGATGAGTAGGGGTCTGGTGGAACTGGATGGTTTGAGTGTTTGAACTTTTGGGGGACCCTGTATGTCCCCCACCCCCCACAGTTTGTTATCTGATGAAGCAGGAATGTCCTGGGGGTTATAGGGCTGGGGGCATCTGCATTATAAATGTCCAGAACAAGCCATTTTTTAAATAAAGACCTTAATATTAAACATCTAAAATATGTCTACAAGGCCAATTCTCGGAGTGCTCTGCAGCTCATGTCATGAATCCAACGACAAAAGCCTGGAGGATGTTTTGCGTGAGGCTCCAGAATGTTTTAAAGGATTTTTGTGTACAAGCGAGGGACATATTTCGTACATATTCAACCCGGAGGAATCTACGGTTAAGATATTCACAGACAGCGTGTCCCAACCCTTTTATCATGCAGAACCCGAGCTTTTTTCTCCAGCGCTAAGGATGCGAGAATGGCTTAAAATAAGGCTAGCTTTGTGTCAAATGGAACGTGCCCTGAGTGCTTCAAGGCTGCCCGGATATGCGTTGGAAGAACAAGTCTGTGGACGAAGTGATCTAATGGCTCTAAGAGTCACTTCAATGGCGTATGCCCCGGACTCCAGAGTGACAATTTTAGCATGTGAACAATTTGATAGTGCAAATGCTACGAAAACGGTCAGTTCCTATGTATCCTCCAAAGCATGCAAGGATGTAAATTTTTCTCAAATAATGTTCAGTTTTAAATGGCGCGATTACCACATTTTCCGAACCCTGATGAATAAGCTGGACAGTCTTTTCGAAAATCGTGAACAATTACGGCGATGGCCGAGGTTATCGTTGAGACATACCCAGGACCAACAAGGTCGAAGGCGGCTCTTTCCCTGGAGTGAAAGTGGGCAGAGCTTCGGTGGAGCGGGCAAAAGACTTTGCGATGGGGAATTGGAAACGGATAATGGTCGTGGCTAACAGGACCATATATATGGAAGAAATAGTAAAAAATGTTGAATTATAACGGTTGTTACAATGTATGTGTTAAATATTTAGAAAATTTTGAAAATGTATAGCCCCCATATAACTAAGGGGAAGCGCTCTTTTCTCTCACTTTAGGGTCTGGCACAGACAACTGTAAGATCTGAAAAAACATGTATTATTTTATAGTCTATTCCTACAATGGTATGTTATGAACATTACGGTTTATTAAAGTTTGTAATAATGTACAAAGAACGGCCTCCAAGCCTTTTTTTTTTTTACATAAAACACGTGTGATGCCTGTTTAAATATTATTCAAATGTGTTACTTAATTCAAACATGTCTTAAAGGGTGTACGAAATATTTTTGGAATTCAATAAATGGAATTTAAAAAAACAGTATCTCACCCGTAACTAAGGCAAAGAGTATTTCACATCATCTTCCAGCTCTGTCTCGAAGAAAAAGACCTGGGAAATAGGGGTGCGTGCATGAGTGGGTGTGTGATGGAACAGCAGGAGGGTGTGTGTGTGTGCGTTTCAAGGGTTTGTGTGTGTGGGTTCAACACGGGGTCCCAGAGCTCTATCTGTAGAGAATCGTTTGAAACCAAGGTTTGCACTATCGGCCATATGGCATGTCAAGATATCAACCGATCACCCCGGGGTTAAACACTGATATCTAATCAACGCACCGGGAGCCCAGCAAACCCGATGCAGACAGAAAGGCTCTATGGGGTTCACAGCCTTTTGGCCTCTAAACCAAAACATACAGCGGTGGTTGCATACATCTCTCCCCAGAAACTCATTCCGTACTTTTCGATAGTTAGGGACAGAACTATTTTTAGCGCAAACCCCAAAGGCCCGAATATTTAGCTGCCCGGACAGATTAAAAAAATATATTCTGAATAAGTGAATCTCTCATAATGGATATTTCTGGAGTTGGGTAAATGAAAAATATATTTTAAGATTTGTTTGAATATTATTGTAATATTAAACCCTAGTTATTTGGATATTTCAGGCCAAAGGCCAATAAAGTTAAAAAGTATATATATATTAAACGTTATACGCTATATATATATATATATATATATATAGCGTATAACGTTTAATATTGTCTAACGGTGGTTAGAATCCCAAACATTTACGCAGCTTTTACGCGATTTACCGGATCTGGAGCAACATGAGGGTGGTTCACAGGAGCAAAAATCGGGCAGTCAGTCGCCATCGGCCTTTTTACTTTGTAAGTCCTTCTAATTAAACACATACCCAAGAATATTTATATATAAAAATATAAAAATAGTGTGTGTTATTTAAAAAAACTATTTTATGTATTTACAGCCGACATACAGCCAAGAATGATAAAGGATTCGTTATGGACATCTGACACAGGGGACTTGGATGCAATTCTACCGTTCTGTACGAGCGATTTTTCAAACTCCCCTCGAATACAGGGAACTTCGACTCCCTCCCGACATATTCCAGACCCCAACAGGCAACGAACAACTGTGGCCCAAGTACATTGCTCAGATTCAACACCAACCGAAAAATACTGTTGGGCCGGGAACTTGCGGCTTTACGATCCGGCGCTCCAGGGACACGGTATGAGATCATTATACGTTTTGTTATTAGTTATAAGCCTTTTTATTAGTTATACCTCTGTTGATAGCATATGTTAAAACAAGGACAAATAATGGTTTTTTTCAGACTGCCCGGAGACAGCCCCTGCAGAATCTGGAATGCTAGAGGAAAAAAGTCTAGAGCCCTCAGGATCCTCAATTTGTCAGAACAAGCGCCAAAAAAGCTGAGGTATTTTAACGATGTATTGTTAATATATATTATTATACCGGAAAGGTATTTGACATTTTATGTATCTAACATATTTTTTATATCTAATAACGTAATTTTGTATGTATTATTTTCATTCAGACTCCGCCCCGGCGAAAAACGGCACAGACGGCCACATACATCTAGAGCTGGTGGATTCCGGCGCCCCGAACATTCCAGAGGAAACACCCGAGAGACCTGTTTTTAATGCCATGTCAGATGTTGACGACCAGCTATTCTGTGATGCGGCCAACCTTATCGACCCAGACAATTCTACGGCCTCAGTACCTGCAGCCGAACAAGAAAGGTTTTTCACATTATTTTCCAGGGCTTTGAAATCGAGGAATGTTTTGCTATACAAACGACTGGGGGATTTAATTGAGAGACAGTACAGAGACGATATGTTATTCTGGCATAGAACAATTCCACGCATGTTAAACAGCAACCCCATTAAAAAACGCAAATACAGACGCTAAAATCATACATGTAACACCAACAACTACCGCAACAAGGGGAGACAGTTGAAAGCCTCTTAGCCCAGATTCCAGCCGAACTCCTAGAAGTTATTAAACGTATGAACGAGTCAGGATCGTTAGATGAAAGCATATTAACACAGATTCCCGCCGAACTCTTAGAAATTATTAATCGCATGAATGAGTCAGGGGCGCCTGAGGAAAACATGTTATCCCAGATTCCCGAAGCCCTCATAACCTTAATTAATCGGATGAACGAGAGTCAGACATTTTCGACCCCTGCAACCCCAACAGCGATAGACCAACCAGTAACGCCCAGGTCCGTAGAGTCTGAAACGCCTCAAGATGTTTTTGGGGAATTGGAAAATTGTCTAATAAATCTGGCGGCAGATGGTCTTGATAGACGTGTCAGGGTTGTGTACAGGAATAAATTCAACAATACAGAGATTCGACAGTTTTTCAATTTCCTATGGGTGAATCAGAATCTTGACTATGCGGTATTTTACATGATGATAATGGACACTCTAAACGATCTGTTAGAGACGGCAAGAGATTATGGCGAACCACGTGATGTCTTACAGTTGGAAATTTGTGGAGATAGCCTGCATAACACAGTATCTCTTATTTTACCCAATGGTGAAGCAGATCTTGAACAATTTACTGCGCTGCTAGAACGACTTGTTCAGTCAAATTTAGCCATCATAGCCGATCGGACCCTCGAGCTTGTAGTGCAAATAATACGTCAACCCCAGGGGGGTGGTGGGCAGAGCTTGATAGCCTAATGCAGTCAGAAATCATAAGAAATAAAAGGGCCTACCTCATAAACGTTCACAATCCCGATAATAAGCTATGTTTTGCAATAGGCCTAGCGCATTTACTTAACCCCGGATGTACTGATCTGACGGCATTGCAAAAGGCTAGAGAGATCCAAACGGCGGTGGGCCTCGGTATACAGGAAGGGGTGGCATTCTCAGACATTGTCAAATTTGAAAACTTTCTGAATATCAAGATTGTGGTTTTGTACCACAGTAGAGCTAATGCATCTCTCTTGAAGTTCCAAAACACACCCCAACCGCACCCCCAGATTCTGTACTTTTATGTGCAAAACGAACATTACTATGCCATTACCAACATCACGGCCTTTTTAGGCGCAGCATATGTGTGTCCATCCTGCCATACCGGCTACAGCCGAAAGGGGGGGCACTCGTGCCGTTATAACTGTGCTGTATGTCAGGATGCAGAGTGCCCTATGCAACCCCTAAACTTGACACCCTGTGAGGATTGCCATCGCACATGTCGTTCGACCTACTGTTAAGATAAACACAAAATTGAAACATGGCACCCTAAGGCCTGTAAATCTGTAAGCATTTGTGCCATTAACAAGAAATGCCCAAAATGTCATTGCAATTACAACCTTAAAATAGATAGCCCTAAACCACATGTTTGTGGAATCATACATTGTCCAATCTGTAAAGGGGCTCTGAAAAGCAGAAATGCTGAAGTGGTTCAAGAAGTGCCACACGAGTGTTATATTCAGCCCTTGGCTGAAGATGAACATTCAGAGAAATATGTGTTCTATGATTTTGAGACAAATCAGCAATCGGGGATCATTTGCCTATTTTTGTATCTACCATGACATTCAAGGGGGAAAAGTGGTCTGCAGAAGGATCCAATTGTGCACTACTCTTTCTAAAACATTTTAGAAAACCACAGTACCGAAACTTTACGTTTATAGCCCACAATGCTAGAGCCTACGACTCTTACCTTCTTCTGAACCCCTTGATACAGCAAGGGGTGGCACCCAGTGTCATAGCTCAAGGTAGTAAAATCTTGTGTTTTGTAGATCCAGCCTTCAACCAGAGATACATTGACAGTTTAAGCTTCTTACCCATGAGATTGGCTCAAATGCCAGAGGCCTTGGGTTTTGAAAACTCTGTGAAAGGCTGGTTCCCCACTTCTTCACATCTGAGGAGAATCTACATTATATCGGATCATATCCCAGCCCAGAAATGTACGGGTGTGATCAAATGTCTCCCAAAGAGCGTGAGAGGTTCATGACGTGGTATGAGACAGTAAGACATGGCCCCTTTGATTTCCATAAAGAGATGGAATCATACTGTGACAATGATGTGGTTATACTTCGTGAAGGATGCCTCAGATTCAGAGAAGAGGTAATCAAAGATGCAGGCATTGACCCCTGGAGTTGTACAACTATTGCATCGGCATGCATGAAAACATACCGTACACACTATCTGCCTACATCCTCTATAGCTATCCCCTCGCCTGACAACTACCGGCGCCAATTCAAGTCATACTCTAGTGGGTCCATTCAATGGTTAGAGTATATGGCCCAGGATAAAGACATTTTTATTCAACATGCTTTGAATCGAGGGGAGAAGGCATTTGGCTCTTACCATGTAGATGGCTACACCCAGATTGATGGGGTTGAGACCGTGTATGAGTACAACGGTTGTTTCTTCCATGGTTGCAAATCTTGCTTTGTGCCCCAGAACATGTGTGTCCTAACCCAAAAGACTTTTGGGGAAATGTACCAAGAGTTTCAAGACAAAGTTGATTCTTTACAGGCTACTTACGGTCTAAAAGTGGTTGTTTTGTGGGAGCACGAATGGACAGCCCTCAAAAAGTCTGATCCTCATGTTCAAGCCTTCCTTTCCAGCTTTGACACCCCAGAACCTCTGGAACCAAGACAGGCCTTGTATGGCGGCCGTACCAATGCTTTGCCATTGAGGTATGTAGCGCAACCCGACGAGACAATAGGATATGTAGATTTTACATCCCTTTATCCGCATGTAATGAGTTCCTCATGCTATCCTATAGGTCATCCGAAAATTATTCATCGTGATTTTGACTTACCTCAAAACTATTTTGGTCTGATCAAAGCAACAGTCTACCCTCCAAGGGGTTTGTTTATACCTGTGTTGCCTTACAGGGGCCCTCAAGGAAAACTTTTCTTTCCCCTTTGTCGCACATGCAGTGAAAACATACAACAAAACCCATGTGATCACACCGATCAAGAAAGAGCCCTGACAGGTGTATGGGTCACAGCTGAATTCTCTAAGGCTTTAGAGATGGGGTATCATGTGGCCAAAATCTTTGAAGTATGGAACTTTTCAAAGAAATCAGACACTCTTTTTCAAGAGTACATCAAGACCTTCTTGAGATGTAAGCAAATGGCTTCAGGCTATCCTGCATCGGTCACAGATCAAGAGAGTAAAGACAGGTACATTCAAGACTATCATGACAGAGAAGGCATCCTTCTTGACCCTGACAGAATAGAGGTCAACAAAACCAAACGAAATGTGTCGAAATTGTACTTAAATTCGCTTTGGGGCAAATTAGCGCAGAGGTGTAATATGCTAACAACGTCGATTATTAAAGACCCTGAAGAATTCTTGGAATTCGTTTTCGGACCAATACGAAATTTCACATTTTTCATTCTTGAGTCAAGACATTGCCTTGGTGCAATGGCGACGTAACAAGAAGTGGGTTCTACCCCGGGTAATGTAAATGTGTTTCTTGCAGCATTTACCACGGCCTATGGCCGACTTGAACTGTACAAGCTCATGGAGCAGCTTCAGAGGCGGGTTCTTTACCATGACACAGACTCTGTGGTCTATGTAAGCAAACCGGGGGATTGGACCCCCCCACTCAGCAACTATCTGGGTGGCTTAACGAGTGAACTCGCAGAGGGTGACCATATCACCGAATGGTCCTCCTGTGGTCCCAAAAGCTATGCTTTTAGGACTCTAAAGAATCACGTGGTTTTGAAAGCCAAAGGCGTGACTCAAAACTATGAAAATGCCCAGCGTGTAAACTTGGAATCAATCACACGCTTGGTCGAGGGGTTCCTAAAGGACAGGAATAGTGACTTGGAGATTTTGAGCTCCTACAAAAAGATTGTTAGGGATAAAAAGGGGTTCCATCTGAGGAATGCCCCACTCACTAAAAGATTCAGGGTTGTCTATGACAAGAGAGTGCTTTTGCCTGACGGGACCACCTTGCCCTATGGCTACTGACTCAAAAAACTACTAAAAAAAAATACCCCGCGTGTAAAAATAGGACTCAATCACACGCTTGTTCGAGTGGGTTCCTAAATGACAGGAATTGGGACTTGGAGATTTAGGACCTCCTACAAAAAAGATTTTTGGGTATAAAAAAAGGGCTTCCATCTGAGGAAGGCCCCACTTACTAAAAAGATTCAGGGTTGTCTATGACAAGAGACTGTTTTTGCCTGACTGGACCACATTGTCCCTTTGGCTACTGACTTATGCTACAAGCTACAGGGTGTCTTAAAGCTTAAGATATCATGACTGCTGTAGAAGGTTTTGACCCCCGGTTGCAACTACCATTTTCGGCCTTAATCGCAGGGCCTTCGAATAGTGGTAAAACTTGTTTTGTAAAAAGTATTTTAGAGAATTCTGAACATGTGTTATCTCAAAAACCTGATAATGTTGTGTGGTGTTATTCATGTTATCAACCTCTGTATGATGAATTGTTGAAGACAATAAAAATCACGTTTGTTGAAGGAATACCTGATTCCCTGTCTGATGATGAACTTTTACCTCCTCATAAAAACAATCTGCTGGTTTTGGACAATATGCTATTTGCAGGTAGCGAACATCCCGAAATTGCCCGAGCGTTTACCCAATATACTCATCATAGAAACCTGTCCGTGCTTTACTTGGTGCAGAATGTGTTTCACCAAGGTAAAAATAGCCGCACCATCAGTTTGAACGCCAATTACATGGTTTTGTTCAAAAATCCTAGAGACAAACTACAAATTAACACTCTAGCTCAGCAGATGTACCCGGGAAGGAAATCCTACTTTATGGAGAGCTACGAGGACGCTACCAAAGCGCCATTTTCTTATTTAATCGTGGATTTAAAAGCAAATACTCCAGAACACCTGAGGCTACGAACCGGTCTGTTCCCGTGGGAGTGGCCGGCTGCGTACATTCCTAAAAAGTAGCCGCTATGTCTCTGCGTTTAAAAAGAAACTTGCCCCTCTTGAGAAGCCTAGTTGGGGCTACATCTAATGAACGGAAGGCCATCTTGGGTCACTGTTCTTCAGATCTCATATTATCCCTATGTGAGATTGCTTTGAATCTTCTCAAAGGACGCATTCCACTCACCCGGACACAATTGAAAAAATTAAAGAGACAAAAGACCGCGATCAAGCTCTTTGCCAATAAAAGGGTCAGTCTTCAAAAGAAACGACATAGCATACAACAGTCTGGCGGTTTTATTCTACCTTTACTAAGTATAGCCGTGCCCTTCATCACCAGCCTTATTGCAGCCCGACGTGGTGGTTGAACACATAGGGTGATGGCCAATAAAATGTATCTGGTGCCACAACAAGAGTTGGATAGACTTAAAAAACAAGTGCAGGGTCCCGAAAATATCAGACAAACAGCAGAAAATGATTTGGATACGGCCATGAAGGATATTTTGAATCAAAAAGGATTGAACCCCTATGATAAGGTCCAAAAATACACAAACCTCTTGCAAAGGTATTTGTCCTTGGTGAAACAAGGGGAGAGAGAGACAGGCCATTTAACTATTTCCCTACAGGACCCTTTAAAAGATGACGAGCCTAGCGAGAGCCACGCCCCTGTAATGCCTGTACCTGCGAGCTTACCGTCTGAAGATCAAATGCCTGTTGAAGATAAAGTTATGCATGACTTGTTAACCCATGTTCCGGCACGTAACAGGAAAAATGTTAGCTACATCATGAACAAGCTAAAAGACTCAAAGGGGGCAGCTACTTGGAACGACAAAGGAGAGTTTATCCTTCAGGGCTCGGTTGTCAAGGGTTCACATATACTTGACTTGCTTAAAAGTACCACATCTGCCCACAAGGTTGCTGATGACAGAAGACCTCCAGGGTGGCTTCAGTTTCTTAAGGCCCTGGCCATCCTCAACATACCCCTCTCGGGTGTACCCAACTATAAGATTCGTCAACATATTCACTCTTTAAAACACAAACCTTCAACGAGATACAGCACCCCTAAAGATGCCCCAAAACCCTCACATCCTTATGAAATGAATGACGATAACCCATTTACCCCCCTGAACGCCTCGGGACCTTTCCCTAATCCCGATCTCTCTGGGTGGTTAGACTTTTGAATGACTTTTTGAATGACTATGATTAAATTCAAAAAAAAATATTTGAAAAAATAAGCAATTTAACATTTGTGGCATTCTTGAAACATTTGGCGTGAGCATACGCCTTGATTACACGTTCTTAAAGGATACACATTTGAACACTTTTGATATTTTCTAACAAAACAAGCTACAACGTTATCATTACTTCTTAAATCATCCTTATAAAGATACATAACATCTTCAAAAGAAACTCCCCGGGCTCTTTGGCATAGGTAGAATACACAGTGTTGTCCGCATGTAGTTGAAAGGTTATCTTGCACCTGTTTGATGTTGTAGTATATCTTTGAGCAGTTTTTGGTCAGAAATTCTTTAATAGATTTGGGGAAATGTGAAAAACCGGGGGGAAAGCCATAGAAATCAAAAAAAGTTTCGATTTTTCTTCCTCCTTCCTCTTCTAATGTCACAGCTAGCCAATGTTCACCCGGCATGTGTTTAGGATGGGTATTGACAATAAACAGGGCAGGCCGCTCCGTCCATTTCTCCATAGGTAATTCATCACAAGCCAACACTCCGCAAAATTGTTTTCCAATCAGTCGGCTCATGAGCCCTTCCAACTCTTGGGTACTCATGTCTTTGCTCAACGATCCTTAATAATAATCTACTAAAACCTGTCTTCGGCTATTCACCTCCAAGATTGAATCAGAGCAGGCATAAACAATCATGCTAACGGTACAGGCTAAAGGTGTACGGAAACGCATTTCCAGCCTGAGGTTACCTTGGGACACCACCGAAAGATTTCCTGAGGTGTCATCATCAGGTGATAAATTGAAAGCATACATTGTGTAACCCTCTGCAAAATCATTTCTGTCAATAGGTAAAGAGAGATCTTTTAGATGCCTCCCGGTAGCCAGGAATAGATTGTAAAATTCTCGCACAGATATGTTGTTATTAAATTGCGGTTGGAAAGCCTTAGCAGGGACCTGACGTCCGTCCTGACACAGAGCTACATACTCTGCATTGAAGTGTTGAAAATTAAATGGGTTTTTATTTAAGGTGCCCGTATTGGAGGCGTGATCAACCAAACCTATAACCACGTATCGCGGTAAAGGGCCTAGAAATAGGTTTTCTTGACTGCAGATTCTGCTGCCCACAGGTATGCTAAAGGTTTTCATGGTTATTCTTTGGAGAGGGTAAAGGGCATTTCCTTTCAGCAAAGCCTGTGAGTGACCCAGACGAACTGCCGGAGATACCGACACTTTTTTAATAAAAAGCGTGGCCCCCAACACTTTTAAGCTAAAGTCCCCATCCGTTGCAGACATTAGGCAAAACTCATCCTTGGCCCTGGTTAATTTTAGTCTTAAATCAACCGCATTTAATAGTAGACGTTCTTGAAAGAAAATATCCGAGTGTATAGGGCCTAGCAGGTGAAACTCTCGAGATCCTGCACAGTAGAGAGCCCGTGCCGCCAGGCCTTTATTTGCACCGGTGGATGGGTCTGTCGATTCCATAGAGACTCCTGCAGTATCCTTGCTAAAAAGCCCTGCGCTGAATTGGGTCTTGAGAGTATCTTCAGAGTAGTTGAGTAAGCATTCCATGATGGCCCGGTATGAGTATGTGGCACTGCTTTGACTGATTTGACTGATTAGTTCCCCCAAAGTCACATCCACTTGGGAGAAGATGGTGGCCACTGGGTAATTAATGAGACTCACTTTGGCATCATTTGCAATATCCGTACCATCTCTTTTGGTCACTTTTAGACGCAAATGCACCAAGGTGTTGTTGAGGTCCAGATAGTTGTCACCGTGGCCTGGTATGAAAAACTCTATGGGGCCGTTGTCTGTAATGGCAGAGAGTGGGGCTATCTCCACATAACTGGACCTCTCTACTGAATGTTGGGTTAAGGGGGCCGTGAAAAGATCGAGCTCTGTCTTTATAGCTTCAGAGGACATGCGGTGTAAAAGAGCCATGGTGCTTGTTCTTTTAGAAAAAGAACAGACCTCCTCACTTTACCCCGTCTTTGACTAACTGAGTTTCTTTTAACCGTTAACCTCCGTTTTTTAGGCGCAAGCCTTCGCCTTATACCAGGAGGCCTCTTTTTCGGTCTTCGAGGCAACATCATCAACCCCGAGCCTTCTTGACTCTCGACATCTGGTGACGCCCTTCTGGTGATCGCATTGGCTACAACCTCACTTACGATATTTTTTGCTGCTGATTTTAAATGAGGTATGGCTATGCTGAAGCCTCTCTTCATAAACGGTAAAACCATCCTAAAGAGGTTACGAAATATACCTCCTATCCCCGAACCATACATGGTGGGGGTCCCATAATAGCCGGGTAACCCATTACCCACTTGATCCACATAGAATGTGACATACCGGTTAGGGTCGAGATGTCGGTGTTCCATAATTTTAATTTAGATGTATTATGTATATAAAGTATATAAAATATATAATACTAATATTATATATGTAGAGAGGTTTTGGTGGGTCTAAAGTGGAGTTTTACAATCGTTTTACCATAAGTAAATTCAATGTTTTCGTTCTGATCCGTTTTAAGCTCAACAAGAATGTTTTCAATATATTTCTTGCTTACAGGTACGTAGTGTGGCTTGTTGTAGGTGACAGTGACTATGTCGCCATCCTTTCCGTCTATATGAACCGTTCTCAGCAGTGGCACACAGCTGTCTCCGACCCTTTGATAGGATATGATGTCGGTATACACAAATATGTTGTAAAATCCTGCATGTATATCTGCGGGGAATGGGAATAATTTATCTCTCACATACGTCCATTTATTGGGACCCATCCCCAACATGTATGCTAAATTACCGCCGGTCTTTATCCCCCCGGAAGCATCTCCAGAGATTTGTACCCTTTTATGTATAGGGTTGTACATCAGGAATATTTCCATACTGTTCTGCGATAGACGTTCATTCAACTCGGAGACGAGCCTGTCGACGGTTCTATAGAACCCTTTTTTAACCTTAAAAATTTCGAAGGTTCCGATAACTTTTTGAAATAAAATTCCCGGTCCTTATCTTTGATATTATACCAGCTATGGGGGTATGTAATCTCGCTGAGACCTACTTCCCAGGCCTCTGATAACTCTATAGGCTTTGGAAAATTGGTTGTGTAATTAGAACTCTGATTATTATGATATATATGTGCGGACGCATTACTGGGGAGAGTCAGGTAGAAGCCACTGTGTTCCATTATGCACTCCGGTGTACACACGAATGAGGATGTATTTTATCATGCATGGGGGTTTAAATTAACCCCAGATGCCTCCACCACATCCTTCTCTAATACCCAGCTGTTGAATTTTAGCGGCCAGTTTTTCCAGCGGACCAGCACCCATTTTTGACCCTTCTCTCTCTTTTGATCAAGAATCGCCTCTACATGAAACACTTTGTCTTTACCAACCTTTACCTTCTGTAATTCCTGCTCATAAAAAGATCCCTCTATAAGGACCCCGTCATAATCTTTTAATATGTAGACCGGGGGTATGCGCGGCAGACATTCTGTAACCGTGAAAAGCTCGTCACTGTATCCTTGTTCGTATTTTTTATCGAAAGCACCCCTCAACATGGATATACGTACCAAGTCCCCCACAACGAATTTAAAAGGTATTTTTTTCTTACGGCGAAGGGGGAGCAAACCATACAGATTTTTAAAGACTTGAAAAGAGTTTGCCGAAGAGACCTCGGAGGGTTTCATCCTTATACTTTTATGATAACTATTGTTATACCCTATTACTAAATCTTGAACTATATCGATATATCTATGCGTGTTGTGAGCTGTAAAATAGCGCCACATCCGCTCCTTCAGAGTTCTGTTAAAGCGTTCAACAACTGAAGCTTTCAAATCCGAGCCTGTAGCAAAATGTACTATATTGTGTTTTTTCATGAGTTTCTGAAAATGCTTATTAAAAAATTATTTTCCGCCATCAGTCTGCACTTTCTTTCTTGCGCCTCCTTCCTTCAAGATAGAGGCAAATGCCCGGGTCACCTCAACACCCCGCTTATTTTTTAAGACCCGGACAAAAGCTATTTTAGAGAAAATATCTATAACCGTTAGCATGTAGCGATTTCCTTCATTTTTATCTGCAAGGGCCTGCATGTCACATAGATCAGCCTGAAATTGGGACATTGGGTGGGTAGAAAAACTCTATTTCTCGGAAAATGTTTTCTTACGGGTTTATGTAGAGTGTGCGCATCCTGCTCTGATAGCCACTCATTCACTTTAGCACCGCTTAACCTGTGACCTGTTTCTTCGGCTATAGCTCTCTGTAAACGCTCCTTGCCCCCATAAGACCCCGGGTTAGAGGGATTATAATAAATGTTTTTCAAAATCTGCTCTGCCATCCTTCTTGCCTCTCTGAGGTACAATAACGTTAATGAGCCACTTTCAAATAACAACAACATTTCATTTTTGGGGATTTTTATTTTCAAGAAAACATTGTGTATTACGTATACAGACAATTCAGAATTCGTTGCAGGATACATGTCCACCCTTTCTCAATGATTGAATCATGCAAAACCTTGTATATTTGGTTTAGATTAACAGGTTTGTTTCGCTGAATTTTTACAACACACACATCAGCTATAAAAGTATATAAACAACAAATATGATACATGTTACAATTAAATGGTGTTTCAAACAAATAAAGTAAAATCTTAGACAAGGTTGTTTCTAGTTCTTCAGAATCACCACCAAGCCGGGTTACCATTTGTGTCCATTGTAGACACTCGCCAGCATGTCGTACATGATTCATGATTTGGTCCATTTTCAGCACACGCTCTACATTAGTCCCGGAATTGTGGGTTGTGTCGAACGATACATTGTTCACTTTATTTTCAATAATTTGATGCATAACACTTGTAAGTTCTCTCAAAAGAAAAAAGGTATTTATTCTCTCTAACATCGTATACACATAGTTACCCATTGCTCTACATCTAAATAACAAAAATATCACTCGTTCTCTTGGGGTTTATTGAGCCAGAAAGTCATCACATCAGCCACCACCGCCTCCCGGTATTTGTTGTCGTCCACCAGGGTGTGTCGGATTTCTTTGAGTTTCTTGTGTATGTGGATCGCTTCCTTCAGCTCCTGTAGGAATGCCTCGGTTACCCCGTAAACTCTGGGGATAGACGGCACAAGGCCCATAGCCTCCAGGGCTCTGACCAGCGATGGTATAAACCTGCAGGACCAAAGTCTTTTCACCAGAGCCTCAAAATTGTTGAAGAAGTAGTATCTTGGGAGCTCGTATAGGCATGGATGCCTTCGCTGGCTGGGGTGGTTAATCTCACAACCGATGCATTTTTCTCGTATATATTCTCCAATCACCACGTCTAAAAGCGTGGCTACTGAGGCCTTGATTGTGTCCACAAAAATAATACTGACCACCCCATCAAACACGTCCTCAGGCTGTGTACATGTAGGGGGTGTCGAGGGTCTTGCCAGGGGTGAGTAGAATGTAGGGCTGCGAGGCATACAGTCCTTAGTTTCAGGCCCCCAAGACGTTTCGGAGTTCTGGTATGCGTTAGGATTATCCATGGTTAATGCTTAGGTTAAGAACTGTAGGTTTTAATGACCCTCCTTTTATTGTTGAACCAGCCCTCGGGGTATCTGGGCGGGGTTAACAACGCCGCTTACCTCGTTTTCTTTGGGGGCTGTCTCTCCTGACGTTGTACCTTCTTGGGGGTGCTCTGCGTCGTAATCCGCAGGATTCGTATATATTATGCACTTCTTTAGCCGAACAATGCTCTGACGCTGTTGGCTCTGTACAAACAGAGCGTCCAACAACTGTAACATTTTCAATTCCATTAAATCCCAACTTTTAAAAGGAATAAGCATTCGAAGCATAAAATCACCGACCAAACCGCCATCCCTGATGTTTTGGCTGTGGATTTCCTCTGTGCTGATGTAGAACTCCACGCAGCCACAGGGAAGTCCATTCTTTCTCTGTATTTTCACCCGGTGAAATACTCTTCCGGAGGTGTCTGGGGTACCTTCCCAACGGGTCTCGTAGCCTGTGAACAAGCTGTAACCCTTGGTGATACGGCTCAGTTCGGGACACAAAACCTGGCGAAAAACTGTCCAGTCTTCAACCCCATAGGCCACTCCTAATGTCTGGTCGTTATATTCTTCTCCTTCGGCTACCATATACCATAGTTTCACTCTACAGGCCAAGTAATCAAACAGATACCCCCATTGCTGACCGTTAGACATCAGCACTTCATCTTTCAACGCAGTTGCGGTCGGTATCTGGGTTCTATACACATTTAGAAACCGCTTTTTTGGAGCATCGTATATTGCGGATGTATACTTTGCCCTTTCTCTATGTTTCAGACAGGGTCCTTCTTCAGTTGCTACAGTCATCACAGCTTTACCACTGATCGCAAAATCCATGTTTAAAAATAGTGTTTACTGTTCTGGTTTCACAAGCCTTGTTCTGGACATTTATAATGCAGATGCCCCCAGCCCTATAACCCCCAGGACATTCCTGCTTCATCAGATAACAAACTGTGGGGGGTGGGGGACATACAGGGTCCCCCAAAAGTTCAAACACTCAAACCATCCAGTTCCACCAGACCCCTACTCATCAATCACCTGGACTACTTCAAAGCCGGACATATAGAGATAAAATAACACACACCCTCTAACACATGACCACACGAACAGGGGGACGGGGCGGGAGCCCATATTTAAACATGCACGCGTCATCATGACGTAGGGTCATCAATCAATCATTTTGACCCGTGCCGTCTACTGTATTCTCAAACTGTGGGGGGGTGGGGGACATACAGGGTCCCCCAAAAGTTCAAACACTCAAACCATCCAGTTCCACCAGACCCCTACTCATCAATCACCTGGACTACTTCAAAGCCGGACATATAGAGATAAAATAGCACACACCCTCTAACACATGACCACACGAACAGGGGGGACGGGGCGGGGGCCCATATTTAAACATGCACGCGTCATCATGACGTAGGGTCATCAATCAATCATTTTGACCCGTGCCGTCTACTGTATTCTCTCTGACATGCCAGAATCAACTGCTGACACTACATATCTAAGTAAAACTGATCATATGATGAAGACAAACGTTTTAAATTCCGTAAAGTGTGTAAGATGTGAAAAAATTATTGTTGTCAATGACAAGCCACCGGGGTCAGACAACTTGGATGGAAAATTACTGAGCATAATAGCTACTCGATATTGCTACTCCTAATTGCCATGTCTTCAATTTAAGCCTCCTAGAAAGTGTGTGCTTTCAGGCCTGGAGGGAAGCAAACGTTATTCCTTTAATTAAGAATAGTTAAGTCCCCTTTACTGGTTCAAATAGCCGACTAATCAGCCTGTTACCAACCCTTAGTAAACTTTTGGAAAAAATTGTGTTTGACCATACCATGCTATTTTACAGTATACAAATTGACAACAGACTTTCAACACGCTTATAGGGAAGGACATTCAATAAGCACAGCACTTACACAAATGTCTGACGATTGGCTGAGAGAAATTGATAATAAAAAGATTGTGGGGGCTGTTTTGTTAGACTTCAGTGTGGTTTTTGACATTATCAATCACGGTCTGCAGAGGGAAAAATGTGCGTATTATGGCTGTACACAATCTGCTATATTGTGGATAAAAAGTTACAGTGGGGCAAAAAGTATTTAGTCAGCCACCAATTGTGCAAGTTCTCCCACTTAAAAAGATGAGAGAGGCCTGTAATTGTCATCATAAGTACACTTCAACTGTGAAAGACAAAATGAGGGGAAAAAAATCCAGAAAATCACATTGTAGGATTTTTAATGAGTTTATTTGCAAATTATGGTGGAAAATAAGTATTTGGTCACCTACAATCATGCAAGATTTCTGACTCTCACAGACCGGTAACTTCTTCTTTAAGAGGCTCCTCTGTCCTCCACTCGTCACCTGTATTAATGGCACCTGTTTGAACTTGTTATCAGTATAAAGGACACCTGTCCACAACCTCAAACAGTCACACTCCAAACTCCACCATGGCCAAGACCAAAGAGCTGTCAAAGGACACCAGAAACAAAATTGTAGACCTGCACCAGGCTGGGAAGACTGAATCTGCAATAGATAAGCAGCTTGGTTTGAAGAAATCAACTGTGGGAGCAATTATTAGGAAATGGAAGACATACAAGACCACTGATAATCTCCCTCGATCTGGGGCTCCACGCAAGATCTAACCCCGTGTGGTCAAAATGATCACAAGAACGGTGAGCAAAAATCCCAGAACCACACGGGGGGACCTAGTGAATGACCTGCAGAGAGCTGGGACCAAAGCAACAAAGCCTACCATCAGTAACACACTACGCCGCCAGGGACTCAAATCCTGCAGTGCCAGACGTGTCCCCCTGCTTAAGCCAGTACACGTCCAGGCCCGTCTGAAGTTTGCTAGAGAGCATTGGATGATCCAGAAGAAGATTGGGAGAATGTCATATGGTCAGATGAAACCAAAATATAACTTTTTGGTAAAAACTCAACTTGTCGTGTTTGGAGCACAAAGAATGCTGAGTTACATCCAAAGAACACCATACCTACTGTGAAGCATGGGGGTGGAAACATCATGCTTTGGGGCTGTTTTTCTGCAAAGGACCAGGACGACTGATCCGTGTAAAGGAAAGAATGAATTGGGCCATGTATCGTGAGGTTTTGAGTGAAAACCTCCTTCCATCAGCAAGGGCATTGAAGATGAAACGTGGCTGGGTCTTTCAGCATGACAATGATCCCAAACACACCGCCCGGGCAACGAAGGAGTGGCTTCGTAAGAAGCATTTCAAGGTCCTGGAGTGGCCTAGCCAGTCTCCAGATCTCAACCCCATAGAAAATCTTTGGAGGCAGTTGAAAGTTCATGTTGCCCAGCAACAGCCCCAAAACATCACTGCTCTAGATGAGATCTGAATGGTGGAATGGGCCAAAATACCAGCAACAGTGTGTGAAAACCTTGTGAAGACTTACAGAAAACGTTTGAACTCTGTCATTGCCAACAAAGGGTATATAACAAAGTATTGAGATAAACTTTTGTTATTGACCTATTGACCAAATACTTATTTTCCACCATAATTTGCAAATAAATTCATTAAAAATCCTTTTTTTCATTTTGTCTGTCATAGTTGAAGTGTACCTATGATGAAAATTACAGGCCTCTCTCATCTTTTTAAATGGGAGAACTTGCACAATTGGTGGCTGACTAAATACTTTTTTTTGCCCCACTGTACCTGTCTAACAGAAGGCAGAAGGTGTTTTTTAATGGAAGACTTTCCAACATAATCCAGGTAGAATCAGGAATTCCCCAGGGCAGCTGTCTATGCCCCTTACTTTTTTCCCCTTAATCTTTAATAACAACATGCCACTGTGTTTGAGTGAAATCAATGTGTCTACATATGCGGATGACTCAACACTATACATATCAGCTACTACAGTGACTGAAATGACTGCAACACTTAATAACAAAGAGTTGCAGTTAGTTTCAGAATGGGTGGCAAGGAATAAGTTGGTCCTAAATATTTCAAAAACTTAAAACTTAAATCTTATATTGAATAATGTGGAAATTGAGCAAATTCGGGTGACTAAACTGCTTGTTCAGGTGACTAAACCCTGAATTGTAAACTGTCATGGTCAAAACATGTTGATACAACAGTCGCTACGATGGGGAGAAGTCTGTCCATGATAAACCACTGCTCTGCCTTCTTAACAACACTATCAACAAGTCAGGTCCTACAGGCCCTAGTTTTGTCACACCTCGACTAATGTTCAGTTGTGTAGTCAGGTGCCAAAAAGAGGGAATTAGGAAAATTACAATTGGCTCAGAACAGGGCAGCTAGAATGGCCCTTAAATGTACACGTAGAGTTAACATGAATGATATGCATGTCAATCTTTCATGGCTCAAAATGGGGGAGAGATTGACTCATCACTTCTTGTTTTTGTAAGTAGTGTTGACAAGCTGAATGCACCAAGCTGTCTGTTTAAATTACTAGCACACAGCTTGGACACCCATGCACAACCCACAAGACATTCCACCAATCTCCAACTCCAGAACACACTATTAGAGGTGCACAATACTACATAGAGCCATGACTACATGGTACTCTATTCCGCATCAGGTACCTGATCCAAGCATTGGAATCAGATTTTAAAAAACAGATACAAATACACCTTATGGACTGTGAAGACACACACACACACATAGGTACAGAAATACACATATGCACATGAGTGCTAGCACACGCACTCTACACACACGTACATTGTAATATTGTTGTTTGGCGGTATCATATATTTTGTGTTGTAGATTGGTAGTGGTGTAACAATATTATGTGATGTACCGTTTTATCTTTTGATCTACAGCAACAGTCAAAAGTTTGGACACACTCATTCCAGGGTTTTTCTTTATTTTTACTATTTGCTACATTGTAGAACAATAGTGAAGACATCAATAAGAGTGAAGACAATAATACATATGGAATCATGTAGTAGCCAAAAAAGTGTTAAACAAATCAAAATATATTTGATATTTGAGATACTTCAAAGTAGCCAAGCTTTGCCTTGATGACAGCTTTGCCCAGTCTTGGCATTCTCTCAACCAGCTTCATGAGGTAGTCATCTGGAATGTATTTCAATTAACAGGTGTGCCTTGCTAAATGTTCATTTGTGGTATTTCTTTCCTTCTTAATGCATTTGAGCCAATCGCTTATGTTGTGAAAAGGTAGGGGTGGTATACAGAAGATAACCCTATTTGGTAAAAGACCAAGTCCATATTATGGCAAGAAGAGCTCAAATAAGCAAAGAGAAACGACAACCCATACTTACTTTAAGACATGAAGGTCAGTCAATTCGGAAAATGTAAAAAACCAAAAGTTTCTTCAAGTGCAGTCGCAAAAACCACCAAGCGTTATCATGAAACTAGCTCTCACGAGGACCTCCACAGGAAAGGAAGACCCAGAGTTACCTCTGCTGCAGAGGATGAGTTCATTAGAGTTACCAGCCTTGGAAATTGCATCCCAAATAAATGCTTTACAGAGTTCAAGTAACAGACACATCTCAACATCAACTGTTCAGATGAAACTGCGTGAATCAGGCTTTCATGGTCGAATTTCAGCAAAGAAAACACTACTAAAGGACATGTGAGAAGAAGAGACTTGCTTGGGTCAAGAAACACGAGCAATGGACATTAGACTGGTGGAAATCTGTACTTTGAGATTTTTGGTTCCAAACGCCGCTTCTTTGTGATATGCAGAGTGGGTGAACAGATGATCTCTGCATGTGTGGTTCCCCCTGTGAAGAACGGAAGAGGAGGTATGATGGTGTGAGGGTGCTTTTCTGGTGACACTGTCTGTGATTTATTTAGAATTCAAGGCACCAGTATGGCTACCACAGCATTCTGCAGCGATACTTCTTCCCATCTGGTTTTCGCTTAGTGGGACTTTCATTTGTTTTTCAACAGGTCAATGGCCCAAAACACACGTCCAGGCTGTGTAAGGGCTATTTGATCAAGAAGGAGAGTGATGAAGTGATGCATCAGATGACCTTGCCTCCACAATCACCCGACCTCATCAGGATTGAGATGGTTTCAGATGAGTTGTCATCATGGCAAAGCGTGGCTACTTCGAAGAATCTAAAATATATAATATATTTTGATTTGTTTGACACTTTTTTGGTTACTACATGATTCCACAAGTGTTATTTCATAGTTTTGATGTCTTCACAATTATTCTACAATGTAGAATAGTAAAATAAAGAAAAACTCTTGAATGAGTAGGTGTGTCCAAACTTTGCCTGGTACTGTATGTTTAATGCAAGTGCCTTAGAAACAGTTTATATTTTGTAGCCAGCACCTGCAAGTCATTGGATGTGGATATACACTACATTTGAAACGAGGTCCTTTAAGATTACAGATAAACCACCTCTCCCACAGGATCACCACAGGGTATTGGGGGGAGGAGGGTGGGGGTGGTTGAGTTTGTTGTGGTTTTCACCAAGGCTGACTGTATATTTACTGACCTGTCTACCCGAAGCAGCCTGATGTGTTTGTCATCTCCCTCCCTCACCTGGTAACACCAGTAAACGCTAAAGGCCCCTGTAGCATGCACATCAAGGCAGGTTTTGTCATATTGTGCTCGAACACTTATCTTTACCAATTGACACACACACACAAACACTCAGACACACATTCCTACACTTCTGTTAGACAAATGCAGCTGCTCACAAAATGCACACACTTGGTGAACGGTTTGACCAATTCAGCTGACAGTGAACCTTGTTTGGCCCCATGTCTCACAGAGCTATTGAAAATATTTATCTTTATGGTATTATTGCATTGAGATTAACATTAACGCACAGGAGAACAAATCTTCTTTGTTGTGAGATATCTGTTGTTTTTTTACATGTTCTGTAATTTTCTCCATGTCATCAAGTGAGCAAGCTACTTTCCTTTCTTACTGACAATGTATTGAGATATTCCTCCAACTCAACATCAGTGACGTATTTGGCACGGTTATACAATCGTTTTTGGTCAGTGTACCGTGAGTGTCCTGTCTGGCCTGAGTGCAGTTCAGGGGTGAGACCATCCAGGTGGAATCAGAACAAACAAGCTGTCAAGGACAGTTACATCTTCCAATGTGACACGTGCAAAGCTAGGCCCCATAAAGCTGTCCATCATGTGTCCACAGCCAGGCGCCAGTGTCTGGGCCCCGAGGGCCACGTCAGTGGGAGAGAGGCTGCATTGTTTCGCATGAGAGAAAACAAGACATCCTCTTAGGACTCTGACTCACTCAAGTCTCTTACATGTACCTTAGCTAATGTGGACAAACATCCCAAGTTTTTGTTTTGTTTCCACAATAAGGGTAAGAAAACCCTAGTGATACTAAAGGGTATTCCAGGTCATCTTCATTTCTGTCAACCTGCACAGATTATCAGATTCCACAATGCCTGGAGAAGTGTATAAACAGTTTAACTGAGTTACTTAGTGTAATTGTATTGGTTCATCCAACATAACCTTGTTTACTACAAAAAGAGCCAAAGTTAGTTGGAAGCTAGGTTTAAAACTACAGGTACTGCACTCTTACAATTTTGTGACGGAACGTCCTTCTCAGGCTGGTGATTACTTGCGACAGAAACACTTACTTGTTTTAATCCCCTCTCTGAATGACAGGATTATTTTTGTGGACAAAAAAAACATTACAGATAAGTATCATTATCTTCTCTAGCATCACTTGAACTCCATGTTATTGAGTATTCAAATGGAGGAGTAAAGCTAATTACAAAACATGTCTGGCAAAGAGAGTTATCTTAAAGATAGTCTGCAGTGCAGACACATTTTAGCCATTTGTTTTTTGTGGTGCAAACCTAATTACAGTTTTGTACAAATAGATCAATTCTCCTTAATAATAGTTCCTCAAACCTGTTATGACCTTCAAATACAATTCTGACATCTGCAGAAGTAATGCATTTAATAAACACTATTTACATTAGCCTAAATTAATTTAGGTGCTATGCTCAGACACTTTGGATACAAATCCTGTTTTGTTTTGCTGTAGGTAGAGCATTTACCAAAATTACTTTTATTATGAAAGATATAACTCCCAAAACTTTGGTGGAAATGAAATGGTGTGCATGTTCCTGCCTTACTCAATCAAGCTACTGTCATGACGTTGGCCTGGGGGTAGGTTTACGACAGTCATAAATACCTCTTCCCCCCTTTTTCCTCTCTCTACCCTACTGATGTTACATTTGCAAAACCCTTGTTTAACATAGAGATTCTGGGAACATCTGAAGGTGGGGGGAAATTAACTATATTCTGGTAATCCGACCAATTTAACATATGCGTTGGTACTTAATGAATATGATGTCAGTTCAGTTGTCATCTGAGACATTCTCATCAATGCTAAAATGACATAAACTCTACAGTGGAAAGTCTACACATCAGAGTTATCGGATTCACATAGAATTGTTGTTCAATTTAAATGTTTGAATATGAAATTATTTGTGATGGGATGAAATGTGATTTTAGATTCTAAAATGTGAGATGTGGGTTTTCATAAGGTAGGGCTCTGCTCAATCAGTGGCCCACCCCTGTGAAGGGACATGGGCTATAAAACTTTTCAAACACGCCCTCCTCTCCCTTCCTAAATAAAGCATTGATGATAATATAACCTCCTGTTCCGAGGATGTGAGGACAATGGTCCGATGTCAGAATGTTTCAGATAAGGCCTCCCGGGTGGCGCAGTGGTTAAGGGCGCTGTACTGCAGCGCCAGCTGTGCCACCAGAGACTCTGGGTTCGCGCCCAGGCTCTGTCGTAACCGGCCGTGACCCGGAGGTCCGTGGGGCGACACACAATTGGCCTAGCCGGTAGAGAAATCCTTGTCTCATCAGCGACTCCTGTGGCGGGCCGGGCGCAGTGCGCGCTAACCAAGGTTGCCGGGTACACAGTGTTTCCTCCTGATGGCACTGTGTTAAGAAGCAGTGCGGCTTGGTTGGGTTGTGTATCGGAGGACACGTGACTTTCAACCTTCATCGAGCCCGTACGGGAGTTGTAGTGATGAGACAAGATAGTAGCTACTAAACAATTGGATATCATGAAATTGGGGAGAAAAAGGGGTAAAATTCTACAAAAAAAACAAGCAAAAAAAAAAGAATGGTTCAGGTAATGGCTACAGAATGCGTGAGCTTTGGTTGAGAATGGTATGAGCTTTGAACTCTTATTCACTACAGAAGTGATACCTCCTAGCTGTTGAGTTAGCTGCAAACGAAGGTTAGGAAGGAACATAACCATCACACAACTACGTTACTACAACGTATCCAATTGACCACCAGAGACATTCTTCAAAGGACAAAGGACTCAGTTTGGCAACACGGCCTTCCATCTACCACCAACCTACCGCAGCTCAGAGTAAATATTTATTGCATTTTCCTTTTCCAAATGGGCGGTAATTTAGAATGCATAAGATACTGTATTTACAATAGCACAGCTTCGCCCTTTGTTCCTCAGACTTCCCGCTCTTTCACTCAAACCCAGCCCCTTTTCTTTTGTGTAACAAGCTGTCATATCTGTTCTGCCCACTAGGGACGTTTTCCTTTATGACATAATTTGTTAGTAGTTATAGTTATGATTAATTATGTGTATGTGTAATTCTGTGTGATTAGTTAGGTATTTAGTAAATAAATAATTAAACCCAATTTCGTATTGCTGATTCAACTTGTTAGCCAGTGTTCGTGAAGATAACCAAGAATTTACAACTTTCAGATGAGACTGAATTAAGGTGACGATTAATATTGACTGCTATTGATGTAAAATATTACTAGGTCTTTAAGAGTTTATTCGGAAGATAACAGCTCTATAAATATTATTTCGTGGTCCCCCGACTCTCTAGTTAATTACATTTACATGATTAGCTCAATCAGGTAATATTAATTACGGAGAAATGATTTTATAGAATAGCATGTCATATCACTTAATCCGGCATAGCCAAAGACAATAGCCAAAGACACAACACTACCCATTAGATAACTGTTTGGGTAAGACTGGGATATCAACTCATTGTAAACGTACCAGTTCATTGTTATGTTTGATAAAACATTCAATACACACCAAGTGGCACTGTTACAAAATTAATGTCCTACCACAAAATCCAAATGCACTTTGAGACCCTGAATGAGAACCTGTCGATAATATCTGTTATCAATGGTATTTATGTACCATAATCAAAATACCAATTTTAAACATGTTCCCACTCTTTTTAAAAGAAGAAGAGGAGGAAGCCCTACTTGTTGATAAAAAACAACATGCTAGTTTGAGAGGGGTGAATACAGCCCAGACTTTAGAAACCATGAAACAGTCAATTGACTGGGTGGGTAACTCAAGGTGAGATTGTTTTTCAGAGTCTGTCTCCTTGTTGTGTCAAATTCCAATCATTCCTCAGATGTAGCAAACCAATTCAAATGTAAACATTTAGAGTGTTGGTTGTAGTTTACAATTTGACATTTCTTTGTTTTAAAACTTATTGGGACAAGACCAGAGACAATTCAAAAATCTTTGTTTGTACTTCACATCAGTCTTCAGTTGTCGATTTCATTTCCCTTTTCAGAAGGAATGGAAATACAGCAATAGCCCGCGTGTCCCACACTGACCTTAGTTATCTTTGTTTTCTTTATTATTTTGGTTAGGTCAAGGTGTGAGGAGGGTGGTGTGTTTCATTGTTTTGTATTGTCTAGGTTCCCTTGTCTTGGGGTTTATATGTCTATGGTTGCCTAGATTGGTTCTCAATCAGAGGCAGCTGTTTATCATTGTCTCTGATTTGGAACCATATTTTGGTAGTCATATTCCTTGGTTTATCTGTGGGTTATTGTCTATGTGTAGTTGCATGTCAGCACTCGGTCTTTATAGCATCACGGACATTTTGTTGTTTGGTATAGTTTGTTTAGTGTTCTACATTTTATTAAAGAAAAATGAATTCACATCACGCTGCGCCTTGGTCTCCTCTATATGACAGATGTGACAGAATAACCCACCAAACCAGGATCAGGCAGCGTGAAAAGGAGGAACAGTGATTAATGGGGAAATGGACCTGGAAAGAGGTATTAGATGGAGCAGGACCCTGGACACAGCCGGGAGAGTATTGCCATCCTAAGGAGGAGTTAGAGGCAGCGAAAGTGGAACGGCGATACTACGAGGGGAAATACAGGAGAATAGAGGAACAGCGAGGATATGAAGGTACACGGCTAGCACGGAACCCAGAGAGGCAGCCCCAAGATTTTTTGGGGGGTAGGCACACGAGCAGATTGGCTGTGTCGGGTAGGAGACCTGAGCCAACTCCTCATGCCCACCGTAGGGAGCGTGTAACTGGTCAGGCACAGTGTTATGCAGAGATGCACATGTTGTCTCCAGTGGGCTATTCTAGCCCGGTGCGTTCTATTCCAGCACCTCGCATTGGAATGGGCATCCAGCTAGGAAGGAGGGTGTCGGCTCAGCGCTCCTGGTCTCTGGTATATCTCCTTGGACCAGGATATCCTGCGCTGGCTCTACGTACTGTGTCTCCGGTGAATCTACACAGCCTAGTGCGTCCTGTGCCAGTGCCCTGCATTGGACAGGGCGAAAATAAACATCCAGCCAGGACGGGTTGTGTCAGCTCTACACTCCAGACCTCCAGTATGCCTCCACAGTCCAGTACGTCCTGTGCCTGCTCCCCGCACTCGCCCTGAGGTGTGTGTCACCAGCCCAGTACCACCAGTGCCAACACTACGCACCAGACTTCCTGTGCGCCTCCAGAGCCCAGAGGTCCTGTTCCTCCTCCCCGCACTCGCCCTGAGGTGCATGTCCCCAGCCCAGTACCACCAGTTCCGGCACCACGCACCAGACCTCCAGTGCGCCTCCAGGGTCCAGTACTCCCTGTTCCTGCTCCTCTCACTCGCCCTGAGGTGTGTGTACCCAGCCCGGTACCACCAGTGCCGGCACCACGCACCAGGCCTATAGTGCGCCTCGGCAGTCCAGTACGCCCTGATCCTCCTCTCCGCACTCGCCATGAGGTGCATGTCCCCAGCCCGGTACCACCAGTGCCGACACCACGCACCAGGCCTACAGTGCACCTCGCCAGTCCAGAGCATCCAGCGACAGTACCCAGTCCAGGGCGTCTGGCGACAGTACCCAGTCCAGAGCGTCTGGCGACAGTACCCAGTCCAGAGCGTCCGGCGACAGTACCCAGTCCAGAGCATCTGGCGACAGTACCCAGTCCAGAGCGTCCAACGACGGGCCACAGACCGGAACCTCCCGTGATGGGTCACAGTCCGGAACATCCCACGACGGGCCACAGACCGGAACCTCCCACGATGGGCCACAGACCGGAACCTCCCACAACGGGCCACAGTCCGGAACCTCCCGCAATGGGCCACAGTCCGGAACCTCCCACGACGGGCCACAGTCCGGAATCTCCCGCGACGGTCCCCAGCCCAGAATCTCCCGCGACGGTCCCCAGCCCGGGGTCTCCCGCGACGGTCCCCAGCCCGGGGTTTTCAGCGATGGTCCCCAGCCCGGGGTCTCCAGCAACGGTTCCCAGCCCGGGGTCCCCATCGAGGGTCCCCAGCTTTTGTCTAGTCTAGGGGTTTATATGTCTATGTTTGCCTAGATTGGTTCTCAATCAGAGGCAGCTGTTTATCGTTGTCTCTGATTGGGAACCATATTTAGGTAGCCATATTCCTTGGTTTATCTGTGGGTTATTGTCTATGTGTAGTTGCATGTCAGCACTCAGTCTTTATAACGTCACGTTTGTTTTGTTGTTTTGTATAGTGTGTTTAGTGTTCCTCCTTTTATTAAAGAAGAATGTATTCACATCACGCTGCGCCTTGGTCTCCTCTATATGACGAATGTGACACTGCAACAACATTTACTGTATGGATGTGCAGTGCCGTGTCAGAAACAAAAAAGCCATTGTCTTTGTATGTTGTTACTATGTGCACCCCACAAAGAAGAAAAGGGAAAAAGAAGGAAATAGGAAAAATATTGACGAATTCCTTTTAAAAAGTCATCACAACTATTTCCATCAAAGTCACTAATTATTGCCTTTCTCCATTAAACCTGACCAAAATGCAATTTCCATCAGACGTTTTGTAATACAGACTTAAATCTTTATGGTCCCTGAATGGCAAGCCTTCTGCACCATGAATACATACATAAAAACATAAACATATCATATTTACAACAACAAGGGGAGGTTAAAAATCATTTTAAAATTATGATTTCCTATAAATGTAAAATGTTAACAAAGAGCAACCAACGACCCTTAGGTCAGGTCTGTGTACAACAATGTTTGTTCTTTTCCTCTGGCCATGTTGAATGGTTTTGCATTGGTGCAGGTTTGTTTCTCCCCATGGTTCCTAGGCAGGGCTGGGAGTGATCTATGCCAGTTGGAAGCTACTTTGTTTCCTGTTGAACACTTAGCTATCAGGGTAAGGATGAACCCGCGACAGAAACCATCGCAAACAGCCTCGGCGGCCAGAGTTATGGTGGCGTTCGGTAACGGATTGGGACCCGGGACACAGGAGATAACTCCCACGGTGGAGAGACACACACACACAACCCCCCTCTGTTTTTCCTCTCTCTCTCACTCTCTCTTCACCTCCCTAGTCTCCATCCCTCTCCTCTGCGGCCTACGATTGAGTGCTTCTAAGCCAACTGGGTGGCCTGAATACAGTATAACTTTAATTTAATTTTAATTTTATTTAGATCCCCATTAGCTGACAATAATGGTGACGTTACTTTACAATTTACATACATCTAAAAACAACTACATCTAAAAACATTAACATAGACATTACAACTAGGTCAGTCAGGGGAGAGGTGTTGTGAGGTGTTGTTTTACTTGTTTTTTTAAATAGAATTTTGCTGTTTGCTTGAGTAATTTGAGATGGAAAGTGATATGTGCTTTGAATCCGTTCTGGATTTGGGGACTGTGAAGAGACCCCTGGTGGCATATGTGGTGTGTTAAGTACAGTATGTCTGTCAGATCTATATAGTGCCTTCAGAATGTATTCACACCCCTTGACTTTTTCCATATTTTGTTGTTACAGCCTGAATTTAAATTGTATTAAATTAAAAACATGTATTCACTGGCCTACAAACAATACCCCATAATGTCAAAGTGTAATTAAGTTTTTCACAAAAAAACTTACTTACAAACTTACAATACATTTATAAAAAAAATAAAGCTGACATGTCTTGAGTCAGATATTCAACCCCTTTCTTAAGGCAAACCTAAATACGTTCAGGCATACGTTCAGGCATAAAACATCTATTTCATCTATTTTGAATTCAGGGTACAACACAACAAAATGTGGAATAAGTCAAGGGATATGAATACTTTTTGAAGGCACTGTATGTCAGTTGATTATGGAGACACTTTGGACATTTCAACACAATAATATTTCTCACAGAAACAAGAAATGATACAGTTAATCTTTCATCAACCCTCAACCAGGAAAGACATGCATGTTGTTGATGTTAGCTCTGTATGTGCAGTTAAGGGCAAGGCGTGCTGCAACTTTGCCATGTGTTTCTTTGCTGCACTTGACAAGACCAGAGCCTATACAACTAGTACAGTTGATTTGTGGAAACAGTGCAGAACATATTTTTTTAACAGACATACCCCTCCCCTTCTTCACAACAACTTTGTTAATATGACTTGACCATTGTAATTGACCTTCCAATGTTATACTTAAAAGTGTAGCTTCCTCAACTTGCTCAATGGTCACAACCTTTATACACAACTCCAGTTGAGGTTTAGGTCTTAGAGAATGCTTTGAAACAAATCCAGTGCTTTTAGTTTTAGCCGTATTTAACAGCAGTTTATTATTAATCACTGACTGCAACTCTTTATTTAGAATTTCAGTGGGCTCACTGGCTTTGGGTGCTGACATGTAGTGTGGAACCATCAGCATCCATAATCATTCTAGCTTTGTTTAATACCAGTGGCAAATCATTTGTAAAAATAGAGAAAAAGTAACTAAAGTCAACTGCCCAGAGGAACACACCACACTGTACAAATGTTAGAGAATACCTCTCCAACCCGGTGATGCCAGGTGATGTAAAGCCACAGCAAGTGAGTTTCTTCAATAACAATTTCTGATCAATAACATCAAAGGCTACACTGCAATCTAACACAGCCCCAACTATCATCTTATTATCCATGTATTTTAAATAGAGATAGCAATAACTGCATGTAACTTAGCATATAACATTGAAGTAACACAGGTTATTAGTTCACAGTATAAGGCCTAAAGTAAAATGCATCCAGGCAATTCTCTCAATACTGTTGCAAGTGCTTAGATCAGTGTTTTGTGAGCATTGAGACAATTCATGTTGTAAATTAAGTCCGCAGTGAGGAAAAAGCAACAAAGAGAGAGTTTCTGTCAAATCTCCTCCCTCTGACAGCTGTTATCACTCACTGGAAAAGAACACAAGTTTAAATCGGTGTGCAGAAAAAGAAAATGTTATTGAATAACCCCCTTGGTCAAATATTTTTTGAGGAATGTCATGCAGTCTGATAAATTAGGTGGCCTCTCGATCGATATCTGCTTCTTTCTTCATAGCTCAAGATGGGATTTTTGTCAAAATAGGAACTGGAGCAATGTCCATTGACTTCACTACACTGACTTGGTGTAATTTCGAGGAAGGTAGACAGCAATTGGAAGAAGTACCTATTTGTGCGTTTGCTCAGGTGTGTGTGTATGAGTTTTTTCATTTTGAAGCTGATATCCACAATTGGCGAAACAGTACCCCTGGTCGCCACAGACACAGTTGTTATTGTTTTTGTTTAGAAGAAATTATCATCCAGCATCGTGGTAAAACATGTTGTAGTACATACTCTGCCGTTCTATCGCGAATGCAATGATGTCCGAGGGAAAAAAAGGGTTTGTGTTTGAAGTAATGTCTTTGTTGTTGTAATATCACAAACGGACGTGGCAGTTTCACCACTATGGATTCCAGCTTTAATGTAGCCTTCCATTTGCTTGAGATATAAACAGAGAGAGTACTGTGTCAGTACATATAATATCCTGAAAATTCACTATTTTCATCATAATACATTTTCATTGACCATAATATGATGTTGCATAACGATTTCATGCACCTGGAGTCAAGTCAGTTGGTAAAATGTTAGGTGCACACTGTGTACACTGACCTTTACGTCTAGCTACCAGTTTCATCTCTGCTTCTTTCATCATTTAACTGACATCCCTCCCTCAAGCTATAGCACCAGATCCATGCGCTTACCATCTCACCATCCAAGTTAAAGAGACAACTCTACAAGATGGCATATCTTCCATACCGGAGATTTCACACAATTTTTAACACATCCCATTTTTAATGCTCCATGGCATGTGAAATGGCTTGATAACCTGTTTCCAATACATTTGCAATGAATTTAGGAACTACAAATGTACTCTTAAGTCCCAACTAGTTTTTCAGGCGTTTCAGATGAAAGTAAAGATGATACAATTCAGTTTGTGTTACAGAAACAAATGATTGTGTAATTATTGTATTTCTAACACATGTTTAACATGTAGGCCTACATTTCTGATAGGGTTCCGTCTTTGCGTTACCAACTTTGTAAATTTGTGGAACAATAAAATTGGTTATTGTGTAATTAATGTTTTTTCAACATGTTTTTAACATGCACAGTACATTTCCAGTAAGGCTCTATCTGTGCTTGTCCAACTTTGTATCACATACAAATATGGAATCTTCTAAATTAAAATGTCATGGTGGCGTGATGTTCCATTAAGGCTGTTTCCCCCTCGCCCTTTCTCTCCTCAAATCCTCCCAGTGGACCTATTAAGCAAGGGACAAAATGATTGAAGTTCAAATTCTATTTCCTATATAGTGCACTAATTTTGACCAGGCTCTGGTCAAAGGTAGTGCACTACATAGGGAACAGGGTGCCATTTGAGACGCAGCCTGAAGGTTTCAGCTCACCGCTCCCCTCCACCGAGCGCTTGTCCCAGCAACCCTGACCTTTACCAAGACAGCCGTCGCCGCTAATGTGCTCGCATATCTAATGAGAGGTTCAGATGTAGCCCTGACAGCCCTATATGTGCAATAATTCCACCCCCACTCTCCCAACCCCCCAAAAAAAGAAACAAAAAGAGAACTTGCCATCTTGTTCTGTTTTTAAATGTTGAGGTATTCCCCAACAAGATCTGTCGTTCTCTCCTCTTCCTTATTTCTCTCTCTTTCTCACTATCTCTCTCTTTTCTTCTTCACTTCTTTCATCTTTCTCTCCCTGTTCTCTAGGGAAAGGTTATTTGAAAGGACAAGGCATTGCCTGCTTTTCATAAAAGGCACCAGTGTCTGTCAGTGAGTGGCAGGGGAGATTCTAATCATGCTCTCACTTCCACATATAACAGACGTTCTTACCCTTAAGTCATCTCACGTGGCAGCGTTAGTAATATTTATGTAATCATTAATGGAAAAAGCCTTGTGGACAAAAAGGTCTTAATACATACATTTTAGCAGAAGGGGGAAATCAACTTTACATTGAAGTTGAAGGCCAAACAGGGTACTGCAGGCTGTCATTAGCAACTAAGTTGTCCTTATTACTTCTTCTCAAATCGAATTTCATTTTCAAATGTAATTTGTCACGTTCACATGTTTATAAGATGTTATTGTGAGTGTAACGAAATGCTTGTGTTTCCAGCTCTAACAGTACAGCAATATCTAACAGTAATATCTAACAATTTCACAACAATACACACAAATATAAAGTAAAGGAATGGAAATAGGAAAATATAAATATTGGGTGATCAATGTCAGAGCAGCATAGACTTAGATACAGTAGAATAGGATGGATATAAACTCAGCACAAAAAAAACGCCTCTCATTGTCAACTGCTTTTATTTTCAGCAAACGTAACATGTGTAAATATTTGTATGAACATAACAAGATTTAACAACTGAGACATAAACTGAACAAGTCCCACAGACATGCGACTAACAGAAATAGAATAATGGGTCCCTGAACAAAAGGGGGGGTCAAAATCAAAAGTAACAGCCAGTATCTGGTGTGGCCACTAGCTGCAATAAGTACTGCAGTGTATCTTCTCCTTGGGGACTGCACCAGATTTGCCAGTTATTGCTGTGAGATGTTACCCCACTCTTCCACCAAGGCACCTGCAAGTTCCCGGACATTTCTGGTGGGAATAGCCCTAGCCCTCACCCTCCGATCCAACAGGTCCCAGACGTGCTCAATGGGATAGAGATCTGGGCTCTTCGCTGGCCATGGCAGAACACTGACATTCCTGTCTTGCAGGAAATCACGCCCAGAATGAGCAGTATGGCTGGTGGTATTGTCATGCTGGAGGGTCATGTCAGGATGAGGCTGCAGGAAGGGTACCACAAGAGGGAGGAGGATATCTTCCCTGTGATGCACAGCATTGAGATTGCCTGCAATGACAAACTGCTCAGTCCGATGATGCTGTGACACACCGCCCCAGACCATGACAGAACCTCCAAATCGATCCTGCTCCAGGGTACAGGCCTCGGTGTAACTTTTCATACCTTCAACGATAAACGCGAATCCAACCATCACCCCTGGTGAGACAAAACCGTGACTCGTCAGTGAAGAGCACTTTTTGCCAGTCCTGTCTGGTCCAGCAACAGTGACTTTGTGTCCATAGGCAACTTTGTTGCCGGGGATGTCTAGTGAGGACTTGTCTCACAACAGGCCTACAAGCCCTCAGTCCAGCCTCTCTCAGCCTATTACGGACAGTCTGAGCACTGATGGAGGGATTGTGAGTTCCTGGTGATTGTTGCCATACTGTACCTGTCCTGCAGGTGTGATGTTCAGATGTACCGATCCTGTGCAGGTGTTGTTACACGTGGTCTGCCACTGCGAGGCCGATAATCTGTCCGTCCTGTCTCCCTGCTGTCTTAGGCGTCTCACAGTATGGACATTACAATTTGTTGCCCTGGCCACATCTGCAGTCCTCATGCCTCCTTGCAGCATTCCTAAGGCATGTTCATGCAGATAAGCAGGGACACTAGGCATCTTTCTTTTGGTGTTTTTCAGAGTCAGTAGAGAGGCCTCTTTAGTGTCATAAGGTTTCATAACTGTGACCTTAATTGCCTACCGTCTGTAAGCTGTTAGTGTCTTAACAACCGTTCCACAGGTGCATGTTCATTAATTGTTTATGGTTCATTGAACAAGCATGGAAACAGTGTTAAAACCCTTTACAATGAAGATCTGTGAAGTTATTTGGATTTTTACGAATTACCTTTGTAAGACAGGGTCCTGAAAAGGGGAGTTTATTTATGAGTAATGCAAAATATGTAAACATTCTTAAAGTCACTGTAAGGACCGACACCGGAGAAGAGAAGCAGGTACGGGGAGTTAACATTTAATAAGGAACAGACATTAAACAAGACAGGCACAGCGTCAGTACACGGGCAAAACAACAATCAATGCTGAAGCAGGGAACAGACATATATAGGGGAGGTAAAGACAGAGGTGATTGAGTCCAGGTGAGTCCAATAATCGCTGATGCACGTGACGGGGGAAGGCAGGTGTGCTTGATGATGGTGGCAGGAGTGTGTAATACTGGGGAGCCTGGCGCCTTCGGGCGCCAGGGAGGGGGAGCGGGAGCAGGCGTGACAGTGACTATTGTTCCATTATTAAAGTGGCTAGTGATTCCAAGTCTATGTATATAGGGCAGCAGCCTCTAATGTGCTAGTGATGGATATTTAACAGAATTTAACAGTCTGATGGCCTTGAGATAGAAGCTGTTTGTCAGCTTCTCGGTCCCAGCTTTGATGCACTTATACTGACCACGCATTCTGGATGATAGCAGGGTGAACAGGCTGTGGCTCGGGTGTGTACCATTTAGAAATAATTGGTTCAAGGCCATACATCTGGTGTATTGAAGCAATTATTGGTAACATGACTGTCTTCTAAAAATGTTTTATATAGATGAAGACTGACTACGAAGATTAACATTTTCCCATTCACAATAATGGGGGAACCTGTTTTCTGCAAATATTGCCTGCAGTACTGTGGTCGGTCTTTAACTCCTGTGACTTCAATGAGAGTGGGCAGTCGTTCTCCCCTGATTTAAACAGACCTTATTTCTGTTGTCAAATTAAACAGCGGTGTCATTGTCGGTACCATTAGAAATACCAGGAAATACCAGAGAGTAACTTATGAGATAATGTAGTTACCTCCAGTTTACAGGATAAGACAGGTATGGCAGGTATGCACATGGACAACAGTTTGTAAGATTACTGTTGAATTGGGCTCTCAGTTGGAATCTTGTTCTTCTCTTAAAAACCTTTGCAAGCCTCACCTGACAAGTCTTTTCCATTGGAAGAGCAGTCTTGTGACAGTTCCTCACACACTTGTTCAGACTCACACACCTTTCTTTCACAGACACTCACTCTAAAACACAAACTCTCATTGACACACACACACACACACACACTCTCTCTCTCTCTCTCTCTCTCTCTCTCTCTCTCTTACTGACAAACACACAAACATTCTCACTGACAAACACACACACACACTTGGGCCTGCTTTCTGTTCCGTCCGCTGCGCTCAGCTGGCCCTATCTTATTAAAGCCTGTCAGCATAGCTTGCGCTATCATAAGCGTTTTATTATTGACTCTGAAAATATGATAATTTGGAAATCAAACACCACCTCCTAAAGACGCTACCTTCACTTTCAATTTGATCCATTCCTCTCCCCTTTAATGGGACTGATGCGATAGCAGGAACTTCATAAGCTTCTCTAGTTTTTCCCACATTTATGTAGTTATTTGGGGGGTACATTTATTTATTTATTTAAGGTTTTTAATTAGAACGTTATAATGGGGGTCTCTCACCTATTGGACATTGTTGGAAACTGTAACTCCTTTAATAGCTGAAAATGAATTATGTTTGAAGTGGGAGAGATTGCAAACTGACAACATGTTTTATTTATTAACTCAGTCTTCTATGAGCTTTTTACTTCTTCTGCCATCAACTGAAATAAAATCTCCATGCAATTTTATTACTGACACTCCCTGCACGGCAATTTCTCATTATAAGATTATTTATGTTAAATGAGTGCAGTGTAAAAATTCATTTTCTGCATTATAAATGAAATTGAGAATTAGTGATCTGAAACTGAGTATACTCATTTATTCTGCTGCCGGCAGGATTTTATTTGAAATTTGGCATTTGCAGAGGAATAGGAAAGAAGCTTTAGATACATGTTTGAAGCAGAGAATGTGGATACAAATCACAGGAGGCTCCTGAGGGAGGGAATGCTCATATTAATGGCTGGAATTGAGTGAATGGAATGGGATCAAACACAAGAAAATCGTAATTTCAATACCATTCCATTTATTCTGTTCCAGCCATTTCTATAAGCCCGTCCCAATTAAGTTACCACCAGCCTCCTGTGATACAAAACACCAACACGCACAACCTCGTTCCTCTCCTCTATTTTTTCCCTCTCCTCTCTCCTCTCTTCATCATCTATACTGATTTCCAATCCCCCCCCTATCAGCTCTTGTCCTTTTCTTCCTCAACTCTCAGTATTCTCAGATTAGCTCCCTATCTGGTCTTCACATTCCCAGGGGCCTCCACACAATCCATAGTGAACAGGGGCTGTCTTAACTATGCCATAATCTCTATCGGGCACCCCTTGCTTTAATCGGAGTGTAGCTTCAATATCTTATTGACCCTCTCTCTTGATAAAACATCATTAGCTTTTTAATCTGATGCCAAAAGGTGTTGAGTGTCCAAGCATGAGGGTGTTGTGGTTCTTCGGTAGGACGGTCAGGCTGGGGGAGACCTGTGTACTCTGCTGATACACAGTGATTCTTTTTGAAAACTTTGCCCCACCGATAATGGCGGTTGGACGGTCAGTCCTCTGGCTGCTGCAGAGCAAAAGGAAGTAGGAGGTTTCCAGTGAGTTTTACCAGATCTGATTATAATACCTTCTAGTTAGGGGTGGGATTGGGAAGCTGATCCTAGAACAGTGCTTGAGGGCATGCAGGGCCACTGATCTAGATGTGGAGAGGTATTGGAGAGATGGTGAGTAACCCAGGGCCCTTTTCAATCAAAATGTATTGTTTATCCAGGTTTAATAACAAAGAACACTAAATTCTTCTTGTGTGACAAAGAATGTAATATGAAGTTTTCACACATTAACCAAATCCAATTATGCAATCTTGATTAAATAATGTTTTTTGTGTGTTTTTTTACAGTCTGAAATCAAGCCTTCTTCTCTCCTCTCATATTCTCAAACAGGTATACTATCAGCAATATGGTGTAAAGGTGTTCATTTTTGGACATGGCAGTGGAATTCTCCATCCAAGCAAAATCACGCTCAGTTTCCTCAATTGTAGGGAAACGTTGAACTTTTCCATTTAAGTAATTAACAGTCTTGTTTGATGAATTCTATATCTATGCATATAATTTGACAACACTCAGATGAGAGTGTGTGTAGGAGAGTGTGTGTGGGGGGGAGGGGGAGGGTTGTATGTAACTATGCCCATTTTTACATTGAAAACAGATGCTATTACAACCAGAAGGATCTCTCCCCTGGGCAGTTCTTCTACAGGGAAAGTAAAGGATGGAAAATTGGCCAAGGCGAGCAGCAGAAAGCTAATGGATCAAAATTACACCCGTCAAAAAGTTTTGACAAAAGCTGACAGATTTATATTTTTTTGCCTGCATCTCAATATGAAACGCAGACAGAGAAATCCATCTGTAATGCAGGCATTGTCAGCGTCTCGCATTTTGCACCCACTCCTCTCTGCAGTTGTTCCTGTGCTTGATGGCGTGATAAATTAATATTTGTCCATGCCACTGCGTCGATTCTTTTACAATAATACATTAAGGGGCGTTCAAGATGTTGTTTTCCTGTGGTAATCTTTTTTTTTCTATCTCCTCTCTCAGTCACCATGACAAATCATATTCTCCAGAGACGAGGCCGAGAACAGAGAGAGAAAAAGTGAGGAGAGAGCAATGTGGAAGGGGAGAATAACATTTTGACGTACTGAAAGCAGCGCAGAAATGCAAACTCAGTCAAAGAGCAAGATTTGAGTTTTAGTCAACAGATCCAATGGGAAAATATAGTGGTCATAGCTGATCTAGCATAATGTCTGACATCCTATCTTATTGTTTCAGATGATGGAACGAGCAGCACTCGAGATGATTTCAAAACACTTGGTTACATCCCTAAAATCAACAGCCTACTGTCATTTGTCTCCCTTTGCCTTGGCTGTGCAACCAATTGTCCATCTGATATACCACCAGCCATGCATACCAACATTCATATTACACTGCTAATAGATACGACCCCCATACATGTTCTTGGCAATCAAGAAAATGTAAATCTTATCAATCGTTATCAAACACATTTCCACATGCAGCCAATACTAATAGATACACTGGGTGTTAGCGTGTTCTATCATGGGCTTACCTACGCAGCCATGTCTGTTACAATGTTACAAATATAATTGGAGTTTCTACAAAGAGGCTCATCCACGTATGAGTTAGCCTACAATAGTATTTTTTTAAGCACCGCAGGGGGGGCTCTCAAACACTCTCGCAGTGGTTCCCTTATCATTTCAAATAGCTACCCCCTTAAATACGCCTCATCATCCCTTCAGAGAGCTTTGAACCCTGAATGGTGGAACCCTGCCCTAGAGCTGGGCTTCCCCGGAATCGTGCCAGCTTCCAGCGCAGTACGTATGGGACTTTAGGTGAGAGTGGCACCGAGGTGCAGCTCCAGGGGAAGGATGAGAGGGAGATAGTCAAGGCTCGACTAAGCGGTACAGAGGCCCTCAGTGCCTCACGGCACAGCCCTTCCTGCTGTGTCACCGAGGCTCTTCACCTCCCGGGACCCTAGTTCTACTCTCAGAAAAGACTGACTACACTTGAAAGAGGAAAAGAAGGAAGAAGGAAAGAGGGAGATCAGTCATCCTTACTAGGATATGAAAAATAGGAGGTGGTAGCTAACACCCTCTCTAACCTTGGTCTGAGATGTGCATGCTAACAAATGTGAATGTATGCTAATGTGCACACCTACGCAGTAACACATATGCATATGCATACTCACACACACATTGTTGCTTTGTAGCACATCAATAAGGATCCATTATGGTCCAAACACACCAACACAGTCGTGAAGAGGGCACGACAATGCCTCTTCCACCTCAGAAGGCTGAAAAGATTTTGCATGGGCCCTCAAACTTATACAGCTGCACCACTGAGAGCATCTTGACTGGCTGCATCACCGCTTGGTATGGCAACTGCTTAGCATCTGACCGCAAGGCGCTACAGAGGGTAGTGCGTATGGCCCAGCACATCACCGGTACTGGACCTATAAACCATGTGGTGTCAGAACAAGGCCCTAAAAAAGGTTAAAGACTCCAGCCATCCAAGTCATAGACTGTTCTCTCTGATATCGCACGGCAAGCACTACTGATGCACCAAGTCTGGAACCAACAGGACCCTGAACAGCTTCTACCCCCAAGCCATAAGACTGCTAAATTGTTAGTTAAATAGTTAACCAAATAGCTACACGACCGATCTGCATTTACCCTTTTTACACTAACTTTTTGGACTCATCACATACGCTGCAGCTACTGTCTACTATCTGTCACTTTATTCCTAGTTATATGTACATATCTACCTCAATTACCTCGTGCCTCTGCACATAGACTCAGTACTGATACTCCTTGTATATAGCCAAGTTGTTATTGACTCAGTACTGGTACCCAGTGTATATAGCCAAGTAATTATTACTCATTGTGTATCTACTATTACTTTTATTGTTATGTGTTTTACTTTTCTATTATTTCTCTATTTTCTTTCTCTCTGCATTGTTGGGGAAGGGCCCCTAAGTAAGCATTTCAATGTTAGTCCAATGTTAGTCCACACCTGTTGTTTAGGAAGCATGTGACTACTAACATTTTATATTATAACTAAGTTCCTGTCAAAGCAAAATCACCCAGCCCCTCCATCATGTTGAGTCGCATTGGCCATGGCATTGTTATGAGTGACATGGTGCCATACTCAGCTGAATAGTGACTTGCTTTTAAGAACCTCGAGGGTCATGAATAAGTCATCAAGAAAATATACTGTGTGCTTGTGTTCATGTCATGCGCATTATGTGTGTACATATATCCTTGTTCTCCATTTCTTTACCCACACAAGTACAGCAAGTTGTTTAATCACAGTCATTCAACTACAGTACTGGATAGGCTTGAAACTGACACACTGTCTTTCTGCACCTTTCCTTCTCTTCCGGTCTCTATTCAAATACAAATGGAGCGCTCTTATAAAGCAATTGTCCTTGGAGCGCTGAGTGTCTATTTCACACACCAGAGAATCTCTCGCCACCACAGCAACAGAGTCTGGGGCACACATGTGGGGAGACTGAAGAGATGTATGGGCCATACTGGGGGACGTGTGCCTTTATGTTATAACCAAAGCAGAATCCCTGCAGCCTTACAGTAGCCAGATAGTTATTGAGGGCAGCAGGGTCTGCTGATTGCCTTTTACTCATTTTTTGGGGAGTGCAAATCAGTGGGTCGCATCCGAAATGGCACCCTATACCCTATGTAGTACAGAATAGTGCACTATATGGTCAGAATAGTGCACTATTTAGGGAATAAGGGTGCCTAACAAAGATTTGTCAGCAAAGTACAGTAGAGGGCTCCCGTTGACAAACTCTGCACAGGAGACCTTGCACAGGCAGAAATCCTTTAACCACTGTTCCAAGATTTCACATTTTTCCTGGAGAAGAGAGGATACAATGCACAGTCGAGGTAAAAAACCCTGCCTAGAAGCAATTAAAACCCTGGTCTTGTGAAGATTTCTCTGCTTAGGTATGGTTTTCAGTACGTCCAGAAAAACAACTGTCACAGACTAGATTACAGGAAGACGGGCTGTGATTTGTGGAGGAAAGTGTTGTGACTGCAGTACTTACAGTTGAAGTCGAAAGTTTACATACACCTTAGCCAAATACATTTAAACTAAGTTTTTCACAATTCCTGACATTTAATCCTAGTAAAAATGTCCTGTCTTAGGTCAGTTAGGATCACCACTTCATTTTAAGAATGTGAAATGTCAGAATAATAGTAGAGCAAATTATTTATTTCAGCTTTTATTTCTTTCATCACATTCCCAGTGGGTCAGAAGTTTACATACACTCAATTAGTATTTGGTAGCATTGCCTTTAAATTGTTTAACTTGGGTCAAAAGTTGTGGGTAGCCTTCCATAAGCTTCCCACAATAAGTTGGAGGAATTTTGTCCCAATCCTCCTGACAGAGCTGGTGTAACTGAGTCAGGTTTGTAGGCCTCCTTGCTCGCACAAACTTTTTCAGTTATGACCACAAATTTTCTATAGGATTGAGGTCAGAGCTTTTTGATGGTCAATCCAATACCTTGACTTTGTTATCCTTAAGCCATTTTGCCACAACTTTGGAAGTTTGCTTGGGGTCATTGTCCATTTGAATCAGACCAGAGGACATTTCTCCAAAAAGTGCGATCTTTGTCCCCATGTGCAGTTGCAAACCGTAGTCTGGCTTTTTTATGGCGGATTTGGAGCAGAGGCTTCTTCCTTGCTGAGTGGCCTTTCAGGTTATGTCGATATAGGAATCATTTTACTGCGGATATAGATACTTTTGTACCGGTTTCCTCCAGCATCTTCACAAAGTCCTTGTGGAGAGACTTGTGGAGGTCTACAATCTTTTTTTCTGAGGTCTTGGCTGATTTCTTTTGATTTTCCCATTATGTCAAGCAAAGAGGCACTGATTTTGAAGGTAGGCCTTGAAATACATCCACAGGTACAACTCAAATTAACTCAAATGATGTCAATTAACCTATCAGAAGCTTCTAAAGCCAAGACATAATTTTCAAGAATTTTCCAAGCTGTTTAAAGGCAAAGTCAACTTAGCGTATGTAAACTTGACCCACTGGAATTGTGGTACAGTGAGTTATAAGTGAAATAATCTATCTGTAAACAATTGTTGGAAAAATTACTTGTGTCATGCACAAAGTAGATGTCCTAACCGACTTTCCAAAACTATACTTTGTTAACAAGAAATGTGTGGAGTGGTTGAAAAACGAGTTTCAATGACTCCAACCTAAGTGTATGTAAACTTCCGACTTTAACTGTACGTATTCTGACCCTTTGCTATGAGACTTGAAATTGAGCTCAAATGCATCCTGTTTCCATTGATCGTCATTGAGATGTTTCTACAACTTGATTGGAGTAAATTAAATTGATTGGAAATGATTTGGAAAGGTACACACCTGTACATATAAGGACCCAGAGTTGACGGTGCATGTCAGAGCAACCACTGGAATTGTGATAGAGTGAATTTTAAGTGAAATAATCTGTCTGTAAACAATTGTTGGATAAATTACTTGTGCCATGCACAGAGTAGATGTCCTAACCTACTTCCCAAAACTGTAGTTTGTTTTTCAAGAAATTGAAATTCGAGAAATTTTCAAGAAATTTTTCAAGATCCTCACTGAACTTCTGGAGAGAGTTTGCTGCACTGAAAGTAAAGGGGCTGAATAATTTTGCACGCCCAATTTTTCAGTTTTTGATTTGTTAAAAAAGTTTGAAATATCCAATAAATGTCGTTCCACTTCATGATTGTCTCCCACTTGTTGTTGATTCTTCACAAAAAAATACAGTTTTATATCTTTATGTTTGAAGCCTGAAATGTGGCAAAAGGTCGCAAAGTTCAAGGGGGCCGAATACTTTCGCAAGGCACTGTACTTTAAGCATTCGGTCTTTAGTTTATCCGCATCATTTTGAGAATTAACTAAATTAAAACATATCTATAAGCTATAGAGAATTGAGATATGCTTGTTACATGTGTTAATATGTGTTGACATGAGCTGTACTGCAATATGGAAAATACCAACAGAACTAAACTAACCAACAATGGTATCAAGAGATAGGGCCTCTTGAACCATCTTTGAAAAACAGAGCATTTCCTCCACTCTATCCATTTATCATTTAAATTGCATCATTTCCTGCTCTGTCATCCTCCTTTCTTCTCATAGTGGGTCTACTTGGCATCCACATGTTTCTGTCCAATTTCAAGCCCAGTTGGACATATCACATGTCACCAAGCAAATGATATAAAAGGGGACGCGATACATATTATTTCCTGGCTTCCATGTGTCATGTTGTTAATAGACAGCGAGTAAATGTGAAAACCGGGAGCATTTTCATCTTTCTCTTCTCTCTCCTACACCTGCATGGTGAGGAAGGAATGCATGTAAATTAGCTATCTGGGTGGAGGGGTAGAAAACAATTATCGGAGCATCGCGCCTGCGAGAAATGAGTCTATTGCCCATCCTGTAATGAAGTGGAAAGTTGACACGCCGGCTTTGTGCGACTCAGATTTGAATACGAGGAAATCACTCCTCTGTATAGTCAGAGCCAGAAAAGAATTGGCAATTATAACGGATGGCATCCAGTTGGTGCTTAGGTAACATTTAAAGTGATGGATAGGGACAGACAGAATATTTAGTGGATGCATTTGAGTTTTTTAACGGAAACATTCAATGAGTCCTTGTAGAGAACATCCCCACAGAGTGTTCAATGAAAACAAGCATGATATGTTGTGAATCCAAAATATTTTAATTGAATGTGACAATGATATGGACCCATAAAAGATATCAAGAAGATTAGAACTTCAGGATCTTATAAGCAAGCAAAGGTGCTTCTTCACTTGCCTGTACAGTACTTGGTCTACGAAAATCTCCCTTCTCCAGATTTTGAAAACATGTTGGCATCTGAATTAAAGATCTGCTAAAGTGCTGCTTTAATCTGTGCTAAAATAATATAGCCTAATGATTAACATTATGAACTCTCTCAGAGAGTTCCCCAGATGCCAAATGAACCATAGCATGATGGAAATAATGCTATTCTTTCTCCATGATTGGTCCACCCCTGTGGGTGTCAATTGCCATATGAACCTAATTGGCCTCATTTGCTGCACAGACTCACATAGGGCCCGAAGAAAATGGACTAGAGCAGGGGACAAAAGAGGACTTTAGTTGGTTGGAGGATGGTCAACTGGAGTTCACAGTAAATAATGTTGGAAATGTGTGTGTCTGTGCTGGTGTGTGCATGTGCACAGGGGCTAATCTGTTCATCTCTGGGTTCTGGGTGGCGTTGACTTGAATGCCCTGCTAATAAGCAGAAGGATAAGCACAGTCTCATTCCAGGTTACTAAGTACATTTCAAAATGCCATGATACTATCTTCATGTCTATGTTTCCTTTATTCTATTCTCTCCCTTTCTTACCTTCCTTCTCTCATTTCATCTGATCTCCTGCAGGTGCTCAGGAGAGTGGAGTTCATTTTCAGACAGCACTCGTTCTCCCTCCCCCCTCTATTATTTTCCATCTATTCAATGTTACTGTTGTCATATTTCCACAGCAGAAAGCTGCTCAAAGACTAGGAAATATCTAAAGGGAATGCCATGCAAGTCACTGTTTCTTTGTAGTCTATTCATGGGTTGCGTGTCATGCCAGTGTTATGAACATTCTAAAGACATCTCAGCCATAGTGGCTCCAGAAAGTCGAGTGGTGCCCAGTTATTCTGAACAGGGGCTAACGATTGTTTGGTCTGAATTACATTATAGTGGCTTAGAAATAAAAACCAAATTACCAAAGTAGGCAAATAATTAGTTGGAAACAGTTTAGTCAAATTGAATGTAGACAGATGGAAATGTTACTATTAGCTAGCAAACGTCGCCAAAAATAGCTCGCAAAGCTAACATTAGCTTGCTAAAATCTGGTGCTTTCCCCTCACTTTTAGCTAGCTAGGTAATGTTATACTACATCTTAATTAAATATGATGGCATCACAATAATGACAAAAGGTTTTCCTGCTATTTACTTGCCTCCTTTAGAAATGTCATCATTATTTCCACGCCACTATAATGTGCTGTAGCCTAAATCTTCATCATCGCCAATTGAGAATAAATTGAGTAGAACGTTGTAGTGGGGTAATATTTTATATGTGTATATTGTATATACCTCACATGCAACTTGTGATAAGACTATGCTTTTAATATGTTAAGAAAGTCTATTAAATGAATTATCTGACTCCATAAGTATAATTAAAATATGCAAGCAAGTGTTAGGCATTGAGTTGATGTTGACTATCAAGAATTTGTCTGAATGGAGTGGAACACTAAAGGGAGATATTTTAATAACATTGTAAGATGAATTAAATCACATAAAGGCATAAAGCTAAAGTTACAAAGCATTAACAAACATTCAAATGCAATACTCTAAGCATGATCAGAGACGGAGTGAAGTCATAACCTGAAAGGCCATGGAGTGGTGAGAGAGTGGAGAGAGAAATACAGAGAAATACAGAGAGAATATCTCACCACAGCAGGCCAGGAACAAAGAAAAAGAGAAAGAGACAATACATCTACGATCCTGTAATAAGCATCTGAGTTGTTTGGATTCAAAATCTGAGTTGTTGACCAATCAGCTATCAGACCTACAGGATGACAAGACACAGAGGTGTGACATCATGGGGGTTGAGGAGATGATGCAGGGAAGGCTGCATTTCTGAGGCCATTGCATAGAGTGTTAAGAGTCACTTCGGGGGTGGGCCGCCCTAATGTCTTTGTGGACTGGATTTTGCCGGTTGTGAGTTTGATTAGCTGCAATACACTGTAATGCACAATCAGAGAGAGAATGTAGCCCAGTCCAAGCGATAAAAAGTTTTTGTAGGATGTTACATTTACTGATAGATTAATAAATTAGCCTACATGGGTATCTAGCAATAATATCATATTTTGAGTTCGCTATCCAGCTAAGTGTTTTGAGTTGAATAATGTAGCTTAGGCCAACATGCACAAAGATGTCGGGCAAAATCATCTCTGAAGAGACAAAAAGAAATCGGATAATTTGACAGGTTGCACATAAAAATATCAATCATGTATTCCCTGTATATGTTAGCTTCCTTTTTTAATCATAGGCTACCATCTCAGTTGTCTTACATTTATATTGTAGTCATTTAGCAGAAACTCTTATCCAGAGCGATTTACTGTTAGTTAGTGCATTCATCTTAAGACAGCCAGGTGAGACAACCATATCAGTATCACCGGCATAGTAAGTACTCTTTTCCTCAATAAAGTAGCTATCAGCAAAGTCAGAGCTGTGGGGGAGGGGGTTAAGTACAAGTGTTATTATTTTATTGTGGGGGGTTGAGGTGAGGAAGGGGATTTCAAAGACTCAGTCATGGACACTCTTACTGACAGTTTTGCCTGCTTTGTGTGATGTATTGTTGTCTCTACCTTCTTGCCCTTTGTGCTGTTGTCTGTGCCCAATAATGATTGTACCATGTTTTGTGCTGCTACCATGTTGTGTTGCTAGCATGTTGGTGTCATGTTGTGTTGCTACCATGCTGTGTTGTCATGTGTTGCTGCCTTGCTATGTTGTTGTCTTAGGTCTCTCTTTGTCTCTCTTGTCGTGATGTGTGTTTTGTCCTATATTTATATGTTGTTTATTTATTTAATGTTTTATTTTTTTATCCCAGCCCCCGTCCCCGCAGGATGTCTTTTGCCTTTTGGTAGGCCGTCATTGTAAATAAGAATATGTTCTTAACTGACTTGCCTAGTTAAATAAATAAAAGATACTCTTTGAAGAGGTAGGGTTTCAGATGGGCAGGGACTCTTCAGTCCTAGCTTCAGGGCCAAGCTGTTTCCACCATTGGGGTGCCAGGACAGAGAAAAGCTTGGACTGGGCTGAGCGGGAGCTTCCCTCCCATAGGGGTGGGAAGGCCAAGAGTCCATAGGCGGCATGTCACGGATCCTTCCGGAACTGTCATTAAGCACACCTGGCCCCTATTCCCATTGATTAGTAATTGCATAAGCGTGCCATTTGTTCACCGTTGTCCTGTCGATTATTGTTCCAATGTCCATTGGTTGTGTGAGTACCTTTGCTGCGTTGTTTTGGCTTTCGTGCCACTTGTATTGTGCAGATGATTACGGGTCTCGTCCCATGTAATAATCCTTGTGCGATTCTGTATTTATTTGAGGTACTCCTCGCTCCTTTGTTTGGGTCTCAACCCTGGTTTTGGTATATGTGTTTTTTTGGTCTTCATCCCCGTGCCTGTACCCGCCACAATATAATTTGGGTAAAGATATATATTTTTTAAATACACATTCCTGCGCCTGTCTCCCGACCCTTTATACCAACGTGACATGGCAGAATGGAGTGCTCGGGTAGGTACTGGAAAAAAATTGTCTAAAACCCTGCAGCTAATGTCAAGTAAGTAGCCTTGCACGAGCCGCTGTTTTTGAAAGACGGAATGGCTCATAGGCTCCTGCTCCTATCTGCTGTTTCTGTAGCGTGAGGCAGCTTGATGTATAGGTACACCCCTTGAACAGGATGATAGTCTGTAAAGTAACTGTCCATAAAAATAAATATTGTTGTATTTATCGTTATCGAGCAAAATAGTTACATAAGACTTTGGTTCCATATCAAATCAAATAAAATATTATTTGTCACATGCACCAAAGACAACTGGTGTAGACCTTACAGTGAAATGCTTACTTACAAGCCCTTAACCAACTATGCAGTTCGAAGAAAAAAATACATTTTTTTAATAAAAGTAACAAATCATTCAAGAGCAAAAGTTAACTAACAATAACGAGGCTATATACAAGGGGTACCAGTGTAAGGTCAGTGTATGGGGGCAACAGTTAGTTGTGGGTTTTGAGGTACTGTAATATGTACATGTAGGTAGAGTTATTAAAGTGACTATGTATAGATAATAACAGAGAGTTGCAGCAGTGTAAAAGGGGGGGGGGTGCAAATTGTCTGCGTAGCCATTTGATTAGATGTTCAGGAGTCTTATGGCTTGGGGGTAGAAACTGTTTAGAAGACTCTTGGACCTAGACTTGGTGCTCCGGTACCGCTTGCCTTGCGATAGCATAGAGAACGGTCTATGACTAGGGTGGCTGGAGTCTTTGAGAATTTTTAGGGCCATCATCTGATACCGCCTGTTATAGAGGTTCTCGATGGTAGGAAGTGTGGCCCAGTGATGTACTGGGCCGTACACACCATATTCTGTAGTGCCTTGCGTTCGGAGCCTGAGCAATTGCCATGCCAGGCAGTGATGCAACCTGTCAGGATGCTCTCGATGGTGCAGCTGTAGAACCTTTTGAGGATCAGAGGACCCATACCAAATATTTTCAGTCTCCTGAGGGAGAATAGGTTTTGTTTTCCCTCTTCACGACTGTCTTGGTGTGCTTGGACCATATTCGTTTGTTGGTGATGTGGACATCAAGGAACTTGAAGCTCTCAATCTGCTCCACTACAGCCCCATCGATGAGAATGGGGGTGTGATCGGTCCTGCTTTTCCTGTAGTCCACAATCATCTTCTTTGTCTTGATCACGTTGAGGGAAAGGTTGTTGTCCTGGCACCACTCGGCCAGGTCTCTGACCTCCTCCCTGTAGGCTGCCTTGTCGTTGTTGGTGATCAGTCCTACCACTGTTGTGTCATCGGAAAACTTAATGATGGTGTTGGAGTCGTGCCTGGCCGTGCAGACATGAGTGAACAGGGAGTACAGGAGGGGACTGAGCATGCACCTTTGAGGGGCCCCCGTGTTGAGGATCAGCATGGAGGATGTTTTGTTTCCTACCTTTACCACCTGGGGGAGGACCATCAGGAAGTCCAGGACTCAGTTGCATAGGGAGGTTTTTAGGCCCAGGGTCCTTAGCTTAGTGATGAGCTTTTAGGGAACTATGGTGTTAAACGCTGAGCTGTAGTCAATGAGTAGCATTCTCACAGAGGTACTCCTTTTTGTCCCGGTTGGAAAGGGCTGTGTGGAGTAGTAGTGCAATAGAGATTTTATCATCTGTGGATCTGTTGGGCAGGTATGCAAATTGGAGTGGGTCTAGGGTTTCTGGGAAAATGGTGTTGATGTGAGTCATGACCAGCTTTTCAAAGCACTTTATGGACACAGACATGAGTGCTACGTGTCGGTAGTCATTTAGGCAGGTTACCTTAGTGTTCATGAGCACAGGGACTATGGTGGTATTCTTGGAACATGTTGGTATTACAGACTCAGACAAGGACAAGTTGAAAATGTCAGTGAAGACACTTGTCAGTTGGTCAGAGCATGCTCGGAGTACACATCCTGGTAATCTGTCTGGCCCTGCGGCCTTGTGAATGTTGACCTCTTCAAAGGTCTTACTCACATCAGCTGCGGAGGGCGTGATCACACAGTCGTCCGGGACAGCTGATGCTCTCATGCATGTTTCAGTGTTACTTGCCTCGAAGAGAGCAAAGAAGTAGTTTAGCTCGTCTGGTAGGCTTGTGTCACTGGGCAGCTCTCGGCTGTGCTTTCCTTTGTAGTTTGTAATAGTTTGCAGCTCTAGCGTCTGTGTGCCTGCTCGAAATAGAGACTGACTGACTGACTGACTGACTGACTGACTGACTGATAAGAGACCCTGAGGACCAGAGTGTGACAGTCCCTCACCCTTCTTGTGTCATTCAGTCTGGCTCAGGAGCAATTAAGCTTGAAATCAGTCCTCATTTTACAGAAGGGCCATGCCGTGGAGGGGAAAGGGTCCGCTCTGCATTCCATGGCATGCCAACCCTTCATGGCACTTCTTCAAATAGGCATGATGGACAAGGAGAGAGGCCTCAGCAACTTCGACTTGGCACAGAGGTGGTGGCATTGTCCTGTGCCCTTGTTGTACACAACTACACAGGTGGCACACAACGTGTGTGTGTGTGTGTGTGTGTTGGACTAGGAGGGGGGGTCTTAAGGATGGTGGCTTGATTGACAAGTCTCATCAGGGGCAGCTTCATGCCCCCCCCCCCCACCACCACTAATTAGAGCTCATCAAGGTCCCCAATTGAATGTCGTTAATAAATAATGGATGCCCGCCGTAATTCCAGATAATCTTGATATTAGAAAGTCAAAGGTGTATGCATTATTAATGGGGCCAAATTTGAATTTAATAACTGTTCAGGCGAATCCTACACCGAGGAGGAATTCATTTATGTTAATATGGCTTTATTATTAATGGAGCAGCCGTTTTCTAAAATGTTAACTGACTGGGGCACTCTAGAGGCAGTTGGCAAGATTGACGACCCTTCCATGGGGGGGGTTGCTTATTTATTTATTCTACCTGTAGAACCTCGGCACAGATCATTGTGTCAATCATTTCCTCGTAAAGGCATTAGCCGCAATCTGAGTGGCACAATTAAGTCTGCCATGTGTGCGATGACAATCGTACATCGTTAGCCCTGTAATGGCATGCGTTACTCAGCCTACTTGTAAACAAACAGAGATGATTACAGGGAAATGCCATCTTCCAGTGTGTGCTAATCAATATATAATATCTGAGGTTTAAGAGGGATTTAAGTTTATAGTTGGGTATGCATTAAGACATTCACAATGTTATGAGTTAATAAAATGTATCTTCATGCATTTGGTAAAGCATCTCTCCACATGTCGCTGTTGTATAGCAGACCTGTTATCTCTCATATGTCAGAGGCTTGGTGTGGCTCCCTGATTTAAATTTGCCCTCTTTCCAGCTCAGTGGGAGCCTGGTCTCGACTTCTGAGACAATTTGGGGTAGGCATCTGAGAACCAAAAGTGACAGACTAGTTAATATGTTCTCTTATAGTATTTGCATAATGTCCATGGTGCATCGCCAGAGCTGTTCTGCTCCACTTCCTGCTGGTAATATATCTGGCAGCAGTTCTGAAACACACTTGTCGCTGGAACTGCCTTACAGATTCTATGCTGCCTGAGACACATCCAGCAATATCATGGAAAACACAGCTTCAAAATATTTGTTTACAATTTGATTTTGGAACAGGTTCTACACTAATCAAGGGTAGAGGCTGTTCTGTTCTCGGGAGGGCCATTCCTATAACATGTTTTTATGGTCCTGTCCAAAATATAAGAACAGGAAGGAGCAAGGAAGACAATGCTATATATGACAGCAGGAGTCCACAACCCTTTTTTTGGCACATTCCCTCAGGGCCTGAAACACCTCTCCTAAAACACCTCTCCTGAAACACCTCTCCTGAAACACCTCTCCTGAAACACCTCTCCTTGCCTTTATCATATTATTTCTACTGCATTTGGTGGCAGAAGTGGGATGCAATTTATTTTCTTTCCCCATATATTGTTTTAATGAGACTGAACTGTGTGAATCACAGGCACATGATATAACCATTTACCATATTTTTGGTGAAATTTAGCCCGGGATCACACCAAACAAGGTTTTCAAAAAGCCAGCTTCTTTATTTCCATTATTCAATGGTGTAAATATGTGACTTCGGTCTTGAGCCCACATTATGTCTTGGGACCACTTTATCCTTCTAAAAGCAATCTCATGCTGTAGTTGCAACCCAGGCTGTTGGACTAATCAACTGCCATACGAGGGCTTCTCACACTGTTAACTATTTGACTGTTGCTGAACAACGGTTGTTTTTTGTGTTAATTAACACTTGCTTATCGGAGCAATAATTGACATACACCCCCCCTGAATTTCTCTCATCCGTCTCCTCTTCTTTCATTCCCTCCTGATTACTCTTTGTGTGCCCCGTTGGTTTCTCTCTTCCTCTCAGCGGAAGTACCTCATCGAACGGGGCAGGTGTTTTCTGTTTCAATACCAGACATTTACCAGGCTTTCCAGGAGGGGGGAAGGTATAGTGTTTGTGTGTGTGGTGGGGTTGGTGAGGGTCTGACAGGCATGCCCTGGCTGTGTGAAAAGCCTGTAACCAACTTCCTGACATCCCAGTTGATATATTGACAGCAATTGTCACTTGCCGCAGCTTTGCTTGGTAGTACTGAGCAGCACCAAGCCAAGGAGGCTGCCTGTCACGCTTCGATTCCCTGTAGCGGGACCTCAGTAGCCGGAGAAAATCACACAACATCCTGGCCAGGTGGCTTTGACAGCGTGGAGGATTCCTCACCCTGCACTGACAAGGGTTGCATCCCAAATGCATCCCTATTTCACATATAGTGCACTACATTTGACCAGAGTCCTATGGGCCCTGAGCAAAAGTAGTGCAATATAAAGGGAAAAGGGTGCCATTTGGAACGCTGACAAGGACTTCTCCGGGCATTACACCCACCCACCTCTGAAGACAGACAGAAGCAACAACCAACCAACTAGGTGTGACATTGGATCAAATCTGTACTGCAGAAGATATGGACTATATACCTAAAGACCAACTTTAGCTCCCTGAATCAATTCATAGGCTTTAGCTCAGCAGGCTAACATTCTTGTGGCGGTGAGGAGACCTGGGGGGGAGGGTATGTGAATTTCACTCGCAAAATGTTTCTCCACAGGAAATTGCTTCCTTTGGTGTTCACATTTCCTCATGGCACCCTTTCAATTCATGACCAAAGCCCCCCACAAGAAGAACATGCAAGAGGTTGAAAATGTCAAATGTCCCCCTGTCTTGTCTCCCCTTCCAATTACATTGGCTTCTCACATCTCCTTTTCTCCTCGCAACCTCTGCTCTTTCGTCCTCTCCTCAAAGAGGGGTGGGGAGCCGTGCCAGCAATGTCACGGTTGGAGAAAGCTTATCCAGGACAGAGTAGTCTGTGGATAGAGTCAGTCACAGTTGACAGACCCTTCATTGCTATTGCCATTTACCGGGGCCTATTTCCAATTCATCATCAAGGGGCTTTAACTCTTCAAGCTTGATGACCCCAAAAAAATGTGTGGGGACAAAGTGGCTAATTTTGTAATTGACTGTGTGTCTGAGGGGAGAAGAGCTTTTAACATTGGGTGATTGAGACATGGAAGTGAGTGATGAGGGATGGAAAAATCCTGGTTGGAATCTGTCACTCCTGATCCACACAGATAGTTCTATTGCTTTGTGTTTTGACGTACATACATACTGTATGTTTGGTCATTGAAAATGTACTTTTATCCAAAGTGACTTATTAACGTAGGTTTGTAATACATGAGCTTTATGCTGATAACTAAAGAAAAACAAATCCAATACATGGTTTGGGAGGAGAAGTTGGAATTCAAAGAGATACTTTTCTCAGCTGTTCCTCACTCAGGGAGAAAAGAGATGGAGAAAATGTGTGAAAATTAGATAGAAAAAGACGAGAGAGCAAGGGGTTTTTCTCTCCTCATTAAATGAGAGGCGTACTGCAAGATTGTAGTAAGTTGTCTGCATCATATTAGGCTTGGCAACATGCGTTGTGCGTATGGCAATGTATTGTTGTGAAATGGCATTCTGTGGGTTGGGGTATTGGATATTGTGAGTGGATTGACCTCTGCTGACAGTACATGGATACATACATACACATGATGTGGGCCAGCATGCTGTGAAACACTTATTCGAACTCAAAAGCCACACATGTGCGCGTACAGAGAATCTCTCTCTCTCTCTCTCTCTCCCTCTCTCAGTTATGGAATTCCCAGCCTGCCCCTCTGCCTAGCCCTGCACCGCCCTGATAACGCTGTTTGCCTCTTGTCTCTCCTCCTCTCTCCTCTCTTCTTCTTTCCATGCCCGCAGGCTGGTGCCCCAGTTGCCGGCCGGCCCCCACAGCCAACCCACCCAGGATTCTTATCTCCCGTCCAGCCACGGCCCTATCTCTGCCTTGGTGCTGGACAAGGAGCTCTGGTCACTCCATATGCTCCACACACATGCTAATGAGCGTGCTTCCAGAGACAGACCCCTAGGCAGCTATGGAGGCGGCTAGCACTGCATACACAACAATTAAGTTTGGCTGGTAGGGAGTCAGGGAGAGAGACTGTCCACCCACAGCTTGTGCCTATTATGACTCCCAATACCTATTTGTATTTTCACTGTGTTTCTATTACCCTACCTGTTCATGTCTGCTACATAGGGCCGTTCCTTATGTGGCAGATCATTTAAACTCTCCTCGTAACTGAGATGTATTTTCTTTTGATGCTATTATGATGTGGTTGTTTCTTATGGTGTGTGTGTGTGTGTGTGTGTGTGTGTGTGTGTGTGTGTGTGTGTGTGTGTGTGTGTGTGTGTGTGTGTGTGTGTGTGTGTGTGTGTGTGTGTGTGTGTGTGTGAGTGAGTGAGTGTGTGTGTGTTACGTTTTTTAATTATAGTTTAATGTTACTGTAATGGAAAGTGTTACTCGAAGTTTTAATTGAGGACTTCTCTGTCTTCCACATGCTACAGGGACGACACACACACAGCAGACTTCTCGGCTGTCTTTAATTCAGTCAGTGCCACAGGGTTCTTCCCTTCTTTCTTCTGAAATACATGGCCTCGCAAATCCCTGCAGGATCTCCTCTAAACAACTAAACAAGCTGGACTTGGAGGCTGTTTTATTACTAAGGCAAAAGGAGAGGATAGATGGCTCCACCATTGGCCCCTAACAGACAAATAAATACACAAAAAAAGAAATGAGCAGCCTTTCAAAGACTCTACCCAGCGGCAGAAACCATTCATTCTTTCTCCAACTGCCTCGTCTCAGGCCGAGAGAGGCGGATTAATGTTATCACTTTAATAAAATAATAAAATGTGAATGAACATAATATCTAGGCCTCCCTCTGTGAAATGGCCTCCTAGAGTACAGAAACAGATGGCGGGTGCTTTAGCAAACGAATCCCCACCTCCTGTTAGAAAGCCATTCAAATCACAACCCCCACAATGTCCAAAGCCATTTTCCACAGAGGAATAATAGGTATAGGGATATCACCTGGTTTTTCATCCACCCTTTCAATCACGTCAAAATAATTTCACAAATGCAAAATACACAAAATACCACTGTTTTAACCTGTTTTTATACAGTTGCAGCCGACCATATTTTTCAGTGTTGCATGGTGGACGCTCAACCGACTGACAACAATGGTCTCTCAGAGGAAAATCTTGTTTTCAACCAAAATCTGTCTAAGATGTCTGGGGAAGGGGGAGGGGGAATATGGCCTTCACACTGGATTTTACTCACACACTGTTTCTGCTCAGGAAATTGCTTCCTTTGGTGTTCGCATTTCCGCACAGCACCCTTTTAAGTCATAACCAAAGACCCCCACAAGAAGAACACACCAGAGGTCGAAAATGTCAAATGAAACCCTGTCTTGTTTCCCCATCCAATTCCATGGAGATCTCTTCAGATGTTTCCAGGGTAACATTCCTTGTGTAGTTCAAAGACAGTGTTGGGTGAGTGGAACAAAAACCAAGAAATGGATGTTGCCGTTTATTCAAACATTTTGCATAGTCCATGAAATAAACCATGAACGATTGGCCTAGCTGTTTCATTGTAATGGTACTGTTGTTTACCAAGGCAGCCAAACAGCATGCTATCTACAATTACTGACGGTAAGTACACTAAGGGAACCGTAACAACCACATCATATCAACATTGTAAGGGAATACATCTCATGATGGATGCTCAACCAACCAACAACGTGATTCAGGAAAAGATCTGAAAGTGGAGGACAACAAAACTTTGTGCCAAAAGTGAATCAAACTCAAGGTGATATCTATGTGAAAGCCATTGCTACAGTTTACTCAGTATATATAGGCCTATAGCTCTCCAGCTTATGAACATGGCTTTTTTACAGCGATGATTCAGTCAACCTGTATGCACATCACAGTCCTTGAAATGTGTCTGAACAGAAAGTTATATATCTGAATATACAATACAGGGATTATAAATCAGTTCATGCCAGTCTATTACAAAGACAACGGGTCAATGTCATGACAAACTGTCACCTTCTACATGTAGCCAATTAAAAAGGTTTGAAATGGACTTTAGTTAGCAGGAACACACTCTACATGGTAGTTATGGCTGCTATAGCTTTGTAGGAGGATTGTTGAGAGCTGCTTTACAATCTCTCCTCTTTTCGCCTTTCATTATGCCGTCTGTTTTGTCGCTACTTTGGACTTTCTTGCGACCCCCTTTCTCTCTTTTGATTGAATAAGCAGAATGAAGTGTCTAGTGCAATCGACCAGGGCCCATCTCCTGTACTTAACTTATTGACAATGTTAGGACAATGTACAGCTCTCTAACGTATGGACTCAGACAGTAGCGTTGTCTCGCTCTCTCTGTGTGTGTGTGTGTGTGTGTGTGTGTGTGTGTGTGCGCGCGCGCACGCGCGCGTTTGTGCAACAGCCCTACAGCCCTATACTTCAGAGGGGAAAGCAGAAATAATACACATCACCACCTGAATTAGATGTTTATGACAAAGCGCAGCCACAGCAACAGAGTGAGAAACCTGAATCCCCCCATGCCACTCAGACATACAGCCGTCAGATTATATTCCACTTGGCTCATAGTTCTTTCCCTCCCCCCGCACACACACACTTCCTCTCTGCTCCGCAGTGAGATGGCGGAAGCCATAGCTCAACGTTCTCCTAACAAAAGAGGTGACAGTGTGCGGGAACTGAAAAGGGTATTAGAAATGGTAAAAAAGGAGAGGTATAAGGAAGAGACTGTGTGCACGGTAACCTTTTTCAAATGCTGATTCAGAATTCATTATTAATGAGCTTTCATACATGTGCAGAGCCAGGTTGTCAGAGTCGCGATCCAATATATATTAATAGTAAATGTACCAATTATATGACAATAGAACAACACTCCCACCTTTTTCATTGTTAATAATATACATTTTCCCATATTATTGATAAATGTCAAGCTGACTGGTTTGAGACCACAAATTCAACCAACTCCGCTAAATAGCGCTGATAATAATTGAAAATACTGAGACTGAAGAAAAATTGGTATACATATAATTTTTATTTCAATTTTATTTGAACTCAGATCCATTCAAAATCGCATCGGGGTGCTGTTTGAAGCCACCGTGCCTTCATCTTAGCACCCCTACACAAATTGAAAAAAATATAGAAATAGAGTTATATAAACATTAAGAACACCTTAATATTGACTCTATCAATTTGTCAGGTCATGGACTCTACAGGGTGTCGAAAGCATTCCACAGGGATGCTGGTCCATGTTGACTCCAATGCTTCCCACAGTTGTGTCAAATTGGTTGGGTGTCATTTGGGTGGTTCTTGATACACACGGCAAACTGTTGAGTATGAAAAACCCAGCAGCCTTACTCTCTTAACACAAACTGGTGCAAATGGTACCTACTACCATACCGCGTTCAAAGGCACTTAAAGCTTTGGTCTTGCCCAATCACCCTCTGAATGACACATACACAATCCATGTCTCAATTGTCTCAAGGCTTTAAACTCCTTCTTTACACTGATTAAAGTGGATCTGACAAGTGACATCAATAAGGGATCATAGCTTTTACCTGGACTCACCTGGTCAGTCTATGTCATTGAAAGAGCAGGTTTTCCTAATGTTTTGTACACTCAGTGTATGTCTCCATATCTATGTGGTACCCTAAATTATATTATATGAGCTAAACATATGAATACAAATATGTTCCTTAAAGTATATATTTTTGAAATGACTAATATTGCTGTCCCCGGCACAACAAACAAATATTTAAATACATGCAATTTTGTCCTTGAAACATTTAATTGAAGTACTGTAGAATTCCATTAATTCCTGTGGAGGACAGCTCCTACTGGGGAGTGCCAAAGTGTCCAGCCGGTGGCTTCAAAGCCTCTCAATGGCCAATACATAGCATACGCAATCCAGGGTTTATATACATCATTGATTGAATCCCTAAACTGAGCTAGGCTTTTGTGGTACAGACAAAGGCTGCTTCTCAAATGGCATCCCTATTTCCATAGGACTCTGGCCAAAAGTAGTGCACTATATAGGGATTAAGGTACCATTTGGGATGTATTCTGACAGACAGACAGGCAATATGAGAAAGACTGGTCTTCCAGCCACCTGCTGGCATTTAGTGCAAGCTATCTCATCACAGCCCATTCTAATGCTAATGAACTTAAAGATCAACCAAGTGGATGGAAGAGTGTGTGTGTGTGTGTGTGTGTGTGTGTGTGTGTGTGTGTGTGTGTGTGTGTGTGTGTGTGTGTGTGTGTGTGTGTGTGTGTGTGTGTGTGTGTGCGCCCATACATCCAGTACACGTGCACTTGCTAAAACTCTCCTATTCAGATGCACCAATAATACTGTACAATGCAGTTCATTCACTCTGAAAGGCACACGCAAATGCTAACATCTGAATATTCTAATCTGTCTCTGTTTGTCCATTTATCTACAGATGTGTTTCTGTCTGTCTGTCTGTCTGTCTGTCTGTCTGTCTGTCTGTCTGTCTGTCTGTCTGTCTGTCTGTCTGTCTGTCTGTCTGTCTGTCTGTCTGTCTGTCTGTCTGTCTGTCTGTCTGTCTGTCTGTCTGTCTGTCTGTCTGTCTGTCTGTCTGTCTGTCTGTCTGTCTGTCTGTCTGTCTGTCTGTCTGTCTGTCTGTCTATCAATATACCCATCTACTATCAGTTCTGGTTCTACATCGTTTCTTTCTAGTCATGCAGTACTCTGTGACCAGGGCTTGTTTCTTTCTAATCATGCTGTACTCTGTGTCCACCGTGGCCCCAGGGGTTGAGTTACACAGTAGTACAACACTTGCCTCTAGGATTCCCTCAAGGATGCATGCTTTGGAAAGCCACACTAAAACCTCTAGAATTAGCTATTCAGGTAGAGAGAATAGGGAGGGACAGTCAGAGGAGCTGATAGCATTTCAATGCGGTGGAGACAAACACTGTAAATACTGGTACTGCACAATGATGGATGATATTTAATCATTTTCTGTTGGGGGACTGCATGTGAAGAAGCCTCCACCTCTGCTGTCCTCTAGGCCCTATAATCCACCTGCACATAAACCTGTCTTGTTTGTCTTTATGTTAATATGGGGGTTTCTCTTGTAACACATGGCATTTGTCAGTCATGGGATTCCACTATTGTTTGAGTGACGATGTGCCGATTCTTGGAGTTGCTCCCACACACCTCATACACGGAGTGTGTGCGTATGTGTGTGTTGAAGCAACTCCCCCCATAGATTGCAAGTGTGCTGCAGGTGAGCTGCTCTGCTACACAATAACCAATAGCTTTCCCACTCATCCTCTACCCTTGGACCAACAATCAAGAAGAGAATCAGGTGGCGGTGCATCCTCACACTCTCTCCAAACCACCGTCTTCTCCCTCCTAAAGCAATTAGAGGCAGTGTGGGGTCAGGGACCCTCAGACACCAACATGGCTGCCATCAAGCCTGGTGGGGCATAGCCGCCTGACAGCCAGGTCACGCCCTCTCAGTGTCACAGCCACTCTACGACAGTTGCAGGGTTAAAGCCCCTGACCTCGTGATAGCCCCTGACCTCTCCCTGGAATTGATCTGTTGTGGTGAAATGGGATTTGGAATGGCATGAGCCGGACACCCAGATAGAGACTGCATCCCAAATGGCACCCTATTCCCCACATAGTGCACTGTCCAGAGCCCTATGGGCCCCCTATGGGCCCTGGTCAAACGTAGCGCACTTTATAGGAAAGAGGGTGATATTTGGAACACACACTCAGATAGCTCTTCCTCCCACTTTACTTTTAAGAAGATGTCTGTTGTGACTGACGAGGAGCCCCTCTAGGAGTTGTTTTAAACCTTGTTGTAAGACCGGTGAAACACAAATCAAAACAGAGCCATAATACCAGAAATAAGGCTGTTTTGCTCACTTGCGAGGACTAAGAGATAATTAATCGGATTAATTTGGGAATTTGTTAATCGCCTCAAAAAGATAGTTAGTCTGGGTCTGGTCTGCCTCCTCCTCTGTGTATTTTAGTTTCCTGCTGCACTTGGGTGTGCGTGGGTCTGTGTGGGTGCATCTGTGTACACTGAGTGTACACAACATTATGAACATTATGAACAACTCCTAGTATTGAGTTACTAGTCCAACGCTCTAACCACTAGGCTACCCTGCCGCCCCATAAACATAAACAGCCTGGCACCTACTACCATATCCCGTTCAAAGGCATTTCAATATTTTTTCTTGCCCATTCACCCTCTGAATGGCACACATACACAATCCATGTCTCAATTGTCTCAAGGTTTACAAATCATTATTTAACCCCTTTGTTGAAATCTTCTCCCCTTCATCTACACTGATTGAAGTGGATTTAATAAAAGATCATAAGGGATAATAACTTTCACCTGGATTCACCTGGTCAGTCTATGTCACGGAAAGAGAAGGTGTTCCTAATGTTTTGTACACTCAGTGTTTGTCTCCATATCTATGTGTGTCTCTGTGTGTGCGTGTGCATGCCTTCACGTGCAAGCATATGTATGTGTGTGTCTGTGTTCATTTGTGGGAAGGCTGTGTTTTCAGGCTAGCTCGTCTGTCATGGAGAGATGGTGCTCTGGTGGGACTCGGCATGAAAAGAGACACCCACCCGTGTCAAGTGTCAGAGCACTGATTTCTCCCTAGTGCAGCCCAAGTAACCTCCATATATCTCCAGGAAACAAAAGCAATGATAAACTGATGGCACAAATAAAAGGTTCAATCAAACAAGCAGTGCAGTAGTAACTGTACATATCATAAGGATATACTTGTATTCTACATTATGATGGGTAATGAAAGGACTAAAGCTTGTTGTATGTTTTGCACTGAGGATGAATATGTACTATGGGTTCAGCATTGTCTCTACAACCCTCTGCCATTAGCTGTGTTTGTTTTTCACTCTACTCCCCAAAAACAAGTCAGACCCTCCTGGGAAACAAAGACCTCCAATTATTTAATAAATATTTTCTTATTTGTAGAATGATCTTTGAAGAATGACACATGCAGGGATAACAGCACATTCCCCCCTCTTATCCCACAAATATTTAGCATTAGCCTAAAAGTTAAAGAGGACATTCCTACGTCGGCCCTCCAAACTTTCCGAGCATTTAGTCATGCCTGTGCCCTTTCATCTTTTGTCTCCACTCTTCCCCCTAAATTTCGGGGAAGTGATATATAGCCTCAGTGACTCAAGGCTCTGGAAGATGTAGAACATTGTCCCAGATGAGGGAGAGGTGAGAAAATGTATTACTATGCAGAATAGGTCATATCGGAACGCCGCTCCTCTTTATGACCAGCCCATGCAGATTATGAATCTATTGTTGTTGCCCTGCAAGGATTTCATTCACCTTTAGTTTATTTTCCTTTCCTCAACCCGTTACAGGGCTGAGCCGGAATTGGAATCGCCATGCAGGCAGGAAGCAATCTTTCAAGGGTAAAAAGGTAATACACAGAGATACTGTATCTTGAAAAAGGATAAATACTCTTGTCAATAAATGGTTCATATCTTGACTACAAATGGTGGACATAATTGTCGATTGAGTTCAATATATATTGTAGCCAACTGACGATTCGTCCCATTATGGCTCTGTATACTAGTCTTTTTGATAGCTAACCAAGGACCGCTACTCATACAATGGGCACAGTGGTCATTACAGTCTTTCAGTGCCATGGACAGCGACACTTCACTGCACGTATTGGCCCTAGCGGAGTCTGCCTTCAGCACCATGGACAGCAGCTGCAATGTTCTAGCTTGCAATACAGTCAGTTGAACCACACAGTCCTTTGTAAATAATAGAAAGGAGAGGATGTGGAACTTGGAATTTAAAAAATGTCGTGTGAATTCCCCACAGCTGCCAGACAAATTGGTTCATATCAAAATCCTTAGGTTAATTTACTATTTGACTATAACCTACAGTAGGCTAAATCCACTTCATGCAGTCATGTAGGCTTATACAATATACTTACTACAGGTAGCCTAATTTACGCACGTAGGAAGGTCTGCTTTTTGTTGTTCGTTCGTTTCAAGGCCTGTATGGGAGCTATGGGGAATGAGACTATCTAAAACCTCCTGTGGTGGTTGAGATTTTCTCAGCAAGTCGTTTGCATTTTAAATTGCCCCTCAGTGGAATTGCCAGGGCCCTATTGTCATATTTGACTGTCCCTACTGGTATGAAATAACTACAATCATGTGGAGGCAAAGACACATTGTTCAGTAAATTGCCTGTTAATTGCGGGTTATTATTATCAGTCCGATGGGTTCACTCAGTGGAAGCGTTTCACTCAGGGCGACACGCGGTGCATTGAAAACATTTCAGAGCAGCCGTGCAAGTAGGTGAGGAGAGAGAGACCGTCGAGGGACAATACTGGCAACATACCTTCCATAATCATCGCGATACTACCCCACTCAACATAATGACAATGATTTGTGCTCTCCCATTTCGCCCTTGTATTAAAAAAATATTGCTGAAGGCAAGTCAGGCATGTATGAGCGTGAGGCAGGGAGGGCCGCTGCTTGGCGAGCAGACTCCGGTGTCATGCCAAAAAAAGCCAACTACCTCCCTCCCTCTCTCCCTCCGCCGAGTCCAGGCTATGCCTGCGGTGAGTGTGGGATGACGCTGAGGCGAGAGCGCGGGAGGTGAAAGAGTCACAGAGTGTTTCGCCTTTGTTTTTATTGGTTGGCTAATGTTTAGGCGGAGCGTCCATGTATGATAGCCAGATATTGAAAAAAAATTGGGCGTCATACTCATTGGACTGTGTGTATAGATGGGCCTATTAGGCCATCTCATTGAACTCCGTTGGTTTTAATTGGAGGATATTGAAATACAAAGAGAGGAAGTAACACTCACATTTTATCAAATTAACTTTAGCCTACTGTATTGCACATCCATTTATTTCGGTCTGAAAGACCAGCTGACAATATTTGCACCATGGACATGTAGTGACTCATACAATGGACACAATGGGCATTGTAACCTGTTGGTACCATGGACAGTAACAGTTCAATGCACGTATAGGTCTAGCGGAGTCCGCTTTCAGAACCATGGACAGCAGCTGTACTACTCTACCTTGCAGTGAATAGGCTACATCAATGTTTTTCAACTTCAGCCCTCCAGTACCCCCAACAGCACACCTTTCTGTTTTAGCCAGGGACAAACTCACCTGATTCAAACTGTCAAGGGCTTGATGACTGGTTGACTAGATGAATCAGGTGTGCTTGACTGGAGTTACAACAAGCATGTCTACTGTTGGGGGTACTGGATGACTGCAGTTGGGAACCAATGGGCTACATGAAGGTGGGAAGAAAGGATGCGTTTAAAAGTACATTATTTGAAGAGTGCCAGATTATCTTCCTCTGATAGTCTGCTTCCCAAATTGCACTTTATTCCTTATATAGTGCACTACTTTTGACCAGGGCCCATAGGGGCAGCCATAGAAACAGACAGCATACCTCCATCCATCCACCTATTGGTTTTCCGTTTGTTGCTGTTTATGGCTGTACTTGTGCATGTGTTGCAATTGAACTAGTGACAGTCGTCTTTTCCTCTCACCTCACTGATCAAACACACAACATAGACCTGTGGGAGCAGCCTACCTGTTTGCAGTTGACAGCTGTGTGTCACGTGGAAATATAGTTGCCGTGTGTGCCATGGTGTGTTTGCGCGTGGGCTGTCAGTGTGAAATGCACATGGGGTTGGGCAACAGCGTATTTTTACGTCACATCCTAGCATTCTAGTTTGTCTATACCAGAGGTATTAAATTCTTACTCTACGGGGTGCGGAGCCTGCTAGGTTTATGTTCTACCTGATAATTAATTAACCCATCTGGTGTTCAAGGTCTAAATCAGTCCCTGGTTGGAGGGGAACAATGAACAAGCAATGGTACTGGCTTCTATGTCCAGAGTTGAATTTGAGGAGTTTATACCATCAGATTTGCACCTGTGAATGGATCCCAGTGCTGTTTCGTATATTGTAGACTACCCTTACACTGTCTCTACCCTCTCTCTTCCCTCTCTAGTTGCTGCTCCCTCCGATGTGCCCGTCTACACCGCTCGGCGGTGCTCACAGACTTCCTTCTCTTCAAATGACATCTACATCAGAATATGAACGGAATAGATGCCTGCTTGAACTATAGGCTACACGATACTGTGCGACACTGCTTTGTGTGACACATCCTAACGTTCCCTGAAATATATTTTAGCTGCGGATGTTGCTTTTTAACTAGGCTCGACGATTTCAGCACCAGGCGCTGTCCACCCACCCGCTATTCAAGCAGTTCAAGCTCCTTCAAAAGTTCAATACTCTCCGAATTGTTCTACTACACTTTAATGGCCTTTTCACACCAAATGAAAATTGTTTTCAATTAAAATCCGTGGCCTTTTGGAGTGGGCCTATATTTTGAAGGGAAAATATGGTAGACATATATTTTATAGCATATTATTATTATTATTATTATTAGGCCTATTATTTCGCTGAGGACGTGGCGTGATTTGCACATGATAGACTATTGCACAAAGAGCCATACAGATTACTGTCACTATTTTCTTTTTTTATAGACCCCGTTCCCCTTGGATCGTACCATTCGGCTTTCTAAACGGGAAGGGGGGGGATAAAACGCTGTCTAACACAAACATCGAATCCTAGTGGTTCCCCTCGTTCTATACCTCCCCGCATTCCTTGTAGCCCTTGAGCTGGCCCCGTCCGTTTAAACCGAGAACACCCATACCAACTTCTCAATGCAAAAATTAAAAGGGAACCTAGAAGCAGGGACTAGGGGAACGAAAGGAGGTGTAAATAGAATACGAAAGCTCTTGGTCTCTCTCTCTCCACTCTCTCCTCTCTTTTAGTAAATGAATGAATGAATGATTAATTAGGACATAAATAGGCTACACGGAATCACGCCTCCACCGGGACAAGAAAGCCTGCTCCAAGCTTTTGATATTCGTTTTAGCCCAATGAGACATATGTATATTTATTCATGTACATATTTGCATTGGTAGGACTACAAGCAGGACCAGCAAGGCTTTTTAGACTTTTTTTTTTTTAATCAATAGGTTACTTCGTTCGGAAGCTTCTATACAACGGCCACCAAGATTGCGCTGCTGCTGCCGCCGCTGTTATCACAACTCATTGCCGGTCCGAAGATGGCAACTTTAACAAATGGACAGGTGGACGGCACAAACGGGCTAGTGAACGGATTAAGCCACAGCCACAGTTCAGCGGGCTGCGGGGGCACCATCCCCATGAAGGACCACGACGCCATTAAATTGTTCATCGGGCAAATACCGCGCAACCTGGACGAGAAGGACCTCAGGCCGCTCTTCGAGGAGTTCGGCAAGATCTACGAGCTCACGGTGCTCAAGGACCGCTTTACGGGCATGCACAAAGGTGGGTTGCGCCTACCAGTCCCCGAGAGAGCGGAATCCCCATCTTCACGCTCTTTTCTCTGTGGCTCCCGTTGCGGCTGCCTGTCACTAATGTCTTTCCATTTCCGAAGCGTTTTGGATTTGATGGATGTGGTTGCGTAATATTACTTGCGTTTACAGTAGTTTTTAGTGTGACATTTACTATTGTAGCTTACTCTCGACAGGTTTCATGTTCATGTTAACAGAAAGTGGAATAGTCCATTTCTATCGTCTTGATTCCTTGGTCAATATTTAGCCATTTCAACTAACATATCCTCAAATCTCTAGTTCTGAGATATCCAGGCACACCGTGCTGTCAAGCATCACGACCTAATAGGCTATTGTGTAACAATATTGAGAGCAAGTCACAGTTTATCTTGTAACTTTGGAAGTTTAGGCTATGGTGTTAAGAGTAAGTCACACATTTAGTTATTGTGCATTCATTCACAAGTGTAGAATCTCCACGCTTGAAAGTTCACCGGAGGAGCCCATGGCTTCTTACCCACGGCACCATCTTGCACTCTGTTGCGCGTTATGCCAAGTGTGCTTGTAACAGGAGGAGAGGGAGGGAGGAAAAATGTGTCAGTGTGTGTGCTTGCGCGTGCACGCGATCGTGCGTGATTGGGTACATGCTTTTTACTGTATTATTCTCTGAGAAAATGTAAACTATACTTTCTTAGGTTTTACATAATGCATTCTACAGTACACATTACACCTTACCTGTGGTCCACCCACCTTAACTACAATATGTAATTGAGGTTATTCTCTAGTCTTGTGCCTGACATTAGGCAGACGTTTTGTGGTTTTAGAAAATAAAAAGGATGTCAGGGAAGTCTTTGAATATGGCGTAAAGACAGGTGTTTGAACAACCAGCTGATTTATAGAGTGATAACTGTGTGTATGTATGTGTGTGTGTGTGTGTGTGTGTGTGTGTGTGTGTGTGTGTGTGTGTGTGTGTGTCTGTGTCTGTGTCTGTGTCTGTGTGTCTGTGTGTGAGTGTGTGTGTGTGTGTGTGTGTGTGTGTGTGTTTGTTTGTTTGTTTGCGTGTGTGCGTTAATCTCTCAGCTGTTTAATATTTGCATGTACCTGTAGCCTTGATGATGGTGTATCAAGAGTCTAGTGTTTTGCATTACACAGTGAGACCTAGTCAACCCTTTGGTGTTACGGTAATTTTACACAATGCTGAATACCTGTTGTGTGATGCAATGAACTGTCACATCTTCAATGTAATGCTAACGATCGGTCACATGCCTTGGTGTAAGGGTAATGGCCAGCCATATACCTTGGTGTAAGGGTAATGACCAATGTAATGGACGTTGATTTCAGACTCTTTAGTGGGGTAGCCAGTGGTTAGCTATTCCCTATTTGCTCAGGGCATCAGAATCTTAATGAAGTCACTAATTGATCTGCTACACCTGGAGGGCATTTTCACACTCCATGGGTCGCTTCATATGTGGACGTTAAAGTACAGACAGAACGTTTCAGTTTTCCTAACCTCAACCTCTCCCATCCCGTTACCAACATGACGTTTTGCATGTGTCGATAAATAATGATGATTTAGAAATAAAGCAGGAGGAAGGGAGGAGGAGATTGCCAGGGATGGGGGAACCAAAGAGAGGAGAGGGAAGTGGGAGGAGGAGGGGGAAGAGGAAGGAGTGGTATCTTTTATTAATAGCCCAGCTGTAGTAACGACTCCCTGTCCGACGGTTAATCACGTACGGCCCGTGAACTATGGGAGGCCATGCCGGCTGATTCTAGGAACTGTCTCCTTAGGGCGATATATTGCCTGGCATCACAGGCCAGGCCCCCGCTTTTATTAGTGCACCCCCCTTCACAGCACCGCTCTCATGTTATAACTAGCTGGATGCAATAGCTCTCTCGCTGGCTAGCTGGTTGGCTATAGACAGTGTGTGTGTGTATACACCTCTTCTCCCAGCCAGCCCAATATCCCCACACCTTCCCACAAGCAGAGGATGTTTGTTGAATGTTGAGTTTAAAAAAAAGTTATTGTGAGGTTATGTCTGAATGTTTTAATGTAAGTAAATAATATTTTTGGTAACATGTTACTTACAGCCAACAGGTATAGTGCTTTGTTACTTGTTATAAGCATGTATAATGTGTTATTAGAAACCTTAAAATGTACATATATTTTGTTATTATTTTTACCCCCAATTTTGTGGTATCCAATTATTAGTAGTTACTGTCTCATCACAATGACTCCAGGGCTCAGGCTTGAACCCAGAATCTTTGGTGGCACAGCTAGCACTGTGATGCAGTGCCTTAGACCACTGCGCCACCTGGGAAGCCCCAAGGTTTAACATATTTGACTGTGTCATAGATAGGAAGGTGTTCTGCCATAAGGGGTCATGTCCAATCATAACCTCTCATGCCAAATAACCACTGTCATGACAGAGGCATCGGTTTGTGTTATGACTGTAGTGGTCTACACCATGGACAGCATTCTCTTTATGTTGGTGTCATAGCATGGTTGACTAAATGTCATTGTGAAACGACACTATCATATACATGCCAAAATGGCACTGTCAAATAAAGTGTTATGATTGTGGAATTTGATGCTACGATTTTGAGACCGACTGAAAAGCCTAGTCGGGATCATTATGAGATGATAGTAAGACATTATAACTGGTTCATACATGCTTACAACAAGTCTGGCATGCATTATAACTGCATCAGGGTAGGGTAGCCTAGTGGTTAGAGCGTTGGACTAGTACCTGGAAGGTTGCAAGTTCAAACCCCTGAGCTGACAAGGTACAAATCTGTCGTTCTGCCCCTGAACAGGTTAACCCACTGTTCCTAGGCCGTCATTGAAAATAAGAATTTGTTCTTAACTGACATGCCTAGTTAAATAAAGGTAAAAATCATAATGCTTTATACCTGTCGGCGTAAAGTGTTGCCAGTATTTTGGATATATTTATAAGCTGGCAAAATGTGTACAGCATCATTTTTTGACTATTGTACAAAATATAGTCCCAAAGCTCAAAGTCAAACAAGGGCAATGTTGCCCGATAAACATCTTTAGGGTTGAAGAAAGTTATTGCCTTTTCATTGGAATTAATACTGCAAGAAAAGTGCACAACACTAGGGTCTTAGAACATTTGCAGCCTTTTCACACTTATTGGAATGCTCTGAGCTGATTGATGGCTTGGCTCCTAAGGTTATTTGCCTAAATCTCAGACTACAGCCCTCCAGCCACAGCAAAACGTGTTCACTCCATTTTATTTTTATTTTCTCTCCATCTTCTGTTTCCTCCTTTTCTTCTTTCAGTAGCATGTAACTTCTCATCGAAACACTCCTCCACCTCTCTCTTTCCTCCACATACTTTATTTACACCTTTACGCCGTTCCCTGATTCTCCCTCCTCTCCTCCTCCTTTCCTTCAAACCCCATTTCCCTCTTTATTTCCCTGGTTCACAACAACCCTCAATTCATTTAGTGTGAATATATAGATGCACCTATAGATGCTATTAATATTCTACAATGTTATAGCAACATGTGACGCCACAATAATTGTTAGACAAACTCCTAGCTAGTATTTTCATTGTTGCAAAAGCCTCGGATACTACTAACTATACCTTTGCAATTACCATCCAAATAATGACCCCATGTATCACTAGTAATCTAGTCTTTAGGTTGCCATCCCCTTGAAAGGGAGGGGACTTGTAGAGGAGGCTGGGGTGGGAAGGGAATGGGCACAGAGGTGACAGCACTAGCCCTACATTCTCCCAATGATTTTATTTCTCTCCCTTCTGCGACTGGGCTGTGCTAATAGAGGCCATTTATAACCATCACCGGCTGCCGTCGTGCATGCTGAGACGGACGTCGGCACAAAGAGGGGCCGTTTCGCAATTTCTTTGCAATGCAGTATGGGAGGGAGCGTGGGGAGAGATATGGCAGCACACTATGAACCAGGTGACCTAGCTAGAATACGCCCATGTACAGTAATACACCTTAGGTCAGTGGGTCAATCCTAACATGTATGACTGTCAAGTGTCAACAATGTATGTATCGTGTATCATCAGTTGCTTTCAAATCAAATCAAACTTTATTTGTCACATGCACCGAATACAGCAAGTGTAGACTTTACAGTGAAATGCTTACTTACAAGCCATTAACCAACAGTGCAGCTTTGGTGTAATAACAATGTAATATGCATGTAGTAACGGAGTAATTACATGTATTGTTACATTCACTGAAAATGTTCTCCCTTAGAGTTATAGTTGCTTTGAGTTCCTCTGCGTTGGGTTTTCCTAGGAGTCCTTTGAAAGTGAGAGAAACCCTAGTATACTGATATCTTGGGGTGTTTTTTGAGGAATTCAAGTGAAAGACAGAAAGAGGCTCCCGTTGGGCTCTCTGCCCTCACCTTATTTTGTCCTAGATAATCAAATCAAAATGAATTTGTCACTTGCGCTGAATACAACAGGTGTACCGTGAAATGCTTACTTAAAAGCCTTTAAACAACAATGTAGTTCAAGAAAGAGTTAAGAAAAAAATGACCAAATGAGCTAAGGAAAAAAATAATAAAAAGTAACACAATAAAAGAACAATAACGAGGCTATATACAGGGGGTACCGGTACCAAGTCAATGTGCAGGGGTACAGGTTAGTCTAGGTAATTTGTACATGTAGGTAGGGGTAAAGTGACTATGCACAGATATTAAACAGCGAGTAGCTGGCTGGCAAGTGGTGTAGATACATTGTCAAGATCCCCTAAATTAGGGTGACTAGACATCCCCAATTTCTTGGGTCAGTCCCAGATTTTGGTGGCCTGTCTCCAGCTAGAGCTGTCCCTGAAAATGTCCCTGATTAGCCCTCAGAAATAAAAAGCAACTATGATGTTAAATTGAGGATAATATTTCAATAATCAAATGTTGTATCCAATCAGATTTGCATGTAAAAAAATATGTTTATCCCTGTACCAAACTCGTTTGCTGCAGTGGTTTTGCCGCCGACCTTTTATGAGAAGATTTGATCAGTGTTATATTGTAACCACTGCATGAACAACCATGCCCATGGCCAAAAAGTGCTGGCAACAGCATAGTCTACCAAACTTGGGTTATTCTAAAATTACTAGATAGGCTAAGATTACGAAAAATGTGGAGGGGTCATCTATTTCTGTGTTATAATTAATAAAAGTATTTGAAAGTACTTTATATAGCAAAGGTAGTTATTTAAATGTATTCACAGTTAGTAAGCTACCATTCCTACACTCTTTTGCTTAAGAGACGACAGTTACACGTCTGTAACTATACTGCCCTAACAAGCAAAAAGTCAGTAACTGCTCATAGCGTGGAACTGAGAAAAATGGCTTTTATTTACCTTGGTTTCACAGTAACTTTATGCAGTTACTGCTAACATGACCCCCATTTTCTCCAAAACACAATACAATAGAGGCAGGATACTTGTCCACATGATTAAGCATGTATTTAATGTAGCAAAAATAACATTAGCTCATTTTTGACCAAATGAGCAGTTACTGCCTTTTTGCTTGGTAGGGCAGTATAGTGGATAGAGAGGGTGATATACTGTACAGGGTGTTGATGAGCAGTTTAATCTGGGTCTGGGAAAACTGGCCTTTACAGTTCTAGACCTGTGGCTTACTTTATTGGATTACAGGTATCCACCTAGTGACCCTTCTTCTTAGAGAAGCAATGGAAATCTTCATGAACTATTTCTACATTTCTTCTATCATTCAAAATCCATGAAACCTGGACCCTGATTGCTTTGAAAACTAGCTGAAACTGGGAACATTGTCAATGGACAGAATGTCTGAATGTACTGCAGTATCGTAAAGGTAATATCCTGTGGGACTCAGTGAAGGTGTTTTTCTGCCGGGCTGTGTTAATGCGCCACACGTTCCGGGCGCAGGATTTCACTCACGTTGCATCATCCCCTCTGTGGGCTCATTCTTCTCCTCACGTCGTTGATTTGGGATGTGTGTGTGTACCCCTCCTTCCCTCTCATCCTCTGCCCAGAATTCTCCACTCAGCTCCAATCGGAATGCATACTTAGACATCACATCGTGCCCTGTTTCTATGACGACGTGCCGTGATCAATATTGAGCGTTATGTTGAGGAAAAGAGGCAACATATGTCACCGATAAGGTCATGTCTCGCTAAAGTCCTCCCCCCAGGTCACCCACCCCACGCATCTAAAAACATCTGAGACGCAAGACAATAAATATAGGGAGGAGAACGAGAGACGTGTACGTTGTCAAGGCACCTCGGCTGCTATTGATGATTATGATTGGCCGGGATAGTCAGAAGGGGCCGGCCATTAGCCCAGAGGGCCAGTTACTCACGGTGGGCGATGGCCATGTAGGAAGGAAGGGGATGGGGGGAGGGAGGAGGGAAACAGTGAGGGGGTGGAAGACTAAGGGATCAGCATTCTAACTGCTAGAGTGTCATGACGAGAGTGTCATGACGGTTGTCAGGGGGAAGAGAACTCTCCTGAACTAAGATGTGACTCCACCCTTCATATTATGGAAGTAATTGGAAAAGTATTTGCCAGCACTTTGCAACTTGTGTATGCATGCACGCACAACAAACAAACAAATACACACACACACACGTTTGTTTTCTATCCTTGTGGGGACCAAACAATTTATTCCCATTCAAAATCCTATTTTCCCTAACCCCTAACCCCTAACGCTTAACCTTAACCCTAACCTTAAACCTAGCTGAATGCACTGTATAACTAGTTGTATACATAACTACATAATAGACCTCTGTGCTACTTGCTATTGTTGAATAATCTCAGGTCTAATCAAGTAAAGGATGTATCCATATAAGAATAGTGTGTTAATAGTCCTGATGCTTACTGGTGGTGCGATGCAAGCAAGCTAACCCTAACCCTAACCCTAGCTTGACACCAAGCACTTTTTTTCTGAACTAAACTTATTTTCTTGAACTATTTACTACTCTCTTTGAAAACAAACAACTACTTCTTATTAGTAACAAATAATGCTAGGCTCTTTTCAAACAATGGGCCTTCAGCCTAATTCAAGATGGTAAATGCTAAGTGGGATGATTGGGATGACCCAACTCTGACATCACCCCATTGAGTCTGCCAATTCAAGATGGCACCTGTGTGTTGGACACGCCTCTAACCACACCCATACCTGTCGCCTTAAAGGCATAATGCTTGATAAGTAATTATACTGCATACAAAATTCAAAATCTGAAGCACACTTGGTCAGCCTTAAAACTCTATTCAGCTTAGCCTTTTGTATTCCCTAAAAGAGGCTAAAGAAATTGCCCAAAGTCTAACCTCCTTTCTCATATTAAAATTATATTTGTAGTTTTTTGCTATTGCCATGTCATTGCTATGGCGATTTTGAGTGGCTGAAAGCCTCTTGTAGCGCTGTTTTGGAGGGTTAAATAGTTTCTATTTTCAAGGCTGTTGCGTCATCTACAGTTGAAGTCGGATGTTCACATACAGAGCCAAATACATTTTAACTCAGTTTTTCACAATTCCTGACATTTAATCCTAGTAAAAATTCCCTGTCTTAAGTCAGTTAGGATCATCACTTTATTTTAAGAATGCGAAATGTCAGAATAATAGTAGAGAATGATTTATTTCAGCTTTTATTTCTTTCATCACATTCCCAGTGGGTCAAAAGGTTACATACACTCAATTAGTATTTGGTAGCATTGCCTTTAAATTGTTTAACTTGGTTCAAATATTTTGGGTAGCCTTCCAAGAGCTTTCCACAATAAGTTGGGTGAATTTTGGCCAACTCCTCCTGATAGAGCTGGTGTAACTGAGTCAGGTTTGTAGGACTCCTTGCTCGCACACGCTTTTTCAGTTCTGCCCACAAATTTTCTATGGGATTGAGGTCAGGGCGTTGTAATGGCCACTCCAATACCTTGACTTTGTTGTCCTTAAAACTTCTTAGGGCTAGTCGTCTCGCCAGCGGGGACACCTGTCGACAACTTCCGAGGAAATTGGAGGGCGCGCAATTCAAATAAAAAATCATAAAAATTATGGATATTAAACATTTAGGTACATACAAGTGTCTTATATCAGTTAAAAACGTACATTCTTGTTAACACCCTCTTAGAACCACCCATCCCGGATCCGGTATATTTGTTATCAGCAGCGCTGAATAGCATAGCGCAACAGTCAAATAATATTCCTAGAAAATATTCATATTCATGAAATCACAAGTGAAATATAGCGAAACACAGCTTAGCCTTTTGTTAATCACCCTGTCATCTCAGATTTTTTAATTATGCTTTACAGCGAAAGCAACACAAGTGTTTGTGTAAGTTTATCGATAGCAAAACAAAACAATAAGTACACCTGACGGGCCGCCCCCAGGTGGTGAGGGTAGGCAACAACATCTCCACCCCGCTGATCCTCAACACTGGGGCCCCACAAGGGTGCGTTCTGAGCCCTCTCCTGTACTCCCTGTTCACCCACGATTGCCTGGCCACGCACGCCTCCAACTCAATCATCAAGTTTGCGGGCGACACAACAGTGGTAGGCTTGATTACCAACAACGACGAGACGGCCTACAGGGAGGAGGTGAGGGCCCTCGGAGTGTGGTGTCAGGAAAATAACCTCACACTCAACGTCAACAAAACTAAGGAGATGATTGTAGACTTCAGGAAACAGCAGAGGGAACACCCCCCTATCCACATCGATGGAACAGTAGTGGAGAGGGTAGCAAGTTTTAAGTTCCTCGGCATACACATCACAGACAAACTGAATTGGTCCACTCACACAGACAGCATCGTGAAGAAGGAGCAGCAGCGCCTCTTCAACCTCAGGAGGCTGAAGAAATTCGGCTTGTCACCAAAAGCACACAAACTTCTACAGATGCACAATCGAGAGCATCCTGGCGGGCTGTATCACCGCCTGGTACGGCAACTGCTCCGCCCACAACCGTAAGGCTCTCCAGAGGGTAGTGAGGTCTGCACAACGCATCACCGGGGGCAAACTACCTGCCCTCCAGGACACCTACACCACCTGATGTTACAGGAAGGCCATAAAGATCATCAAGGACATCAACCACCCGAGCCACTGCCTGTTTACCCCACTATCATCCAGAAGGCGAGGTCAGTACAGGTGCATCAAAGCTGGGACCGAGAGACTGAAAAACAGCTTCTCTCTCAAGGCCATCAGACTGTTAAACAGCCACCACTTACATTGAGTGGCTGCTGCCAACACACTGACACTGACACTGACTCAACTCCAGCCACTTTAATAATGGGAATTGATGGGAAATGATGTAAATATATCACTAGCCACTTTAAACAATGCTACCTTATATAATGTTACTTACCCTACATTATTCATCTCATATGCATACGTATATACTGTACTCTATATCATCGACTGCATCCTTATGTAATACATGTATCACTAGCCACTTTAACTATGCCACTTTGTTTACATACTCATCTCATATGTATCTACTGTACTCGATACCATCTACTGTATCTTGCCTATGCTGCTCTGTACCATCACTCATTCATATATCCTTTAGTACATATTCTTTATCCTCTTACACTGTGTATAAGACAGTAGTTTTGGAATTGTTAGTTAGATTACTTGTTGGTTATTACTGCATTGTCGGAACTAGAAGCACAAGCATTTCGCTACACTCGCATTAACATCTGCTAACCATGTGTATGTGACAAATAAAATTTGATTTGATTTGATTTGAGGTAACTTGGTCACGAAAATCAGAAAAGCAATCAAATTAATCATTTACCTTTGATGATCTTCGGATGTTTTCACTCACGAGACTCCAAGTTAGACAACAAATGTTCCTTTTGTTCCATAAAGATATTTTTTATATCCAAATACCTCCGTTAGTTTGGTGCGTTATGCCCAGGAATCCACCGGAAAGAGCAGTCATGACAACGCAGACAAAAATTCCAAATTATATCCATAATGTACACAGAAACATGTCAAACGTTTTTTATAATCAATCCTCAAGGTGTTTTTCAAATATCTATTCGATAATATATCAACCGGGACAGTTGGCTTTTCACTAGGACCGGGAGTAACAATGGCCGTGCACAAATCACTCTGAGAGCCCCCACCTGTCCACATACGCAATGTGGTCGTTCACTCTCATTCTTCAAAATAAAAGCCTGAAACTATGTCTAAAGGCTGTTGACACCTTAGGGAAGCCATAGAAAAAGGAATATGGTTGATATCCCTTTCAATGGGCAATAGGGATGCATAGGAACACAGGGGTTTCAAAATAAGAGTCACTTCCTGATTGGATTTTTCTCAGGCTTTCGCCTGCAATTTCAGTTCTGTTATACTCACAGACAATATTTTTACAGTTTTGGAAACTTTAGAGTGTTTTCTATCCTAAGCTGTCAATTATATGCATATTCTAGCATCTGCTCCTGAGAAATAGGCCATTTACTTTGGGAACGTTATTTTTCCAAACATAAAAATAGTGCCCCCTATCTTCAAGAGGTTAATCTAACTGTGCTGTCCGATTTACAATAGGCTTCACAGCGAAAGCATGCCATGCGATTGTTTGAGGACGGCGCCCCACATCAACATATTTTTCCACCGGCACAGGCTTCATAAAATCACAAATAGCGATTAAATATTCATTTACTTTTTGAAAATCTTCCTCTGATTTGCAATACAAAGGGTCCCAGCTACAACATGTAGTGTTGTTTTGTTATATAAAATCCTTCTTTATATCCCAAAAAGTCTGTTTAGTTGGCGCCATCGATTTGAGTAATCCACTTGTTCAACATGTAGAGAGAGGAATCCAAAAAGCTACCGCTAAACTTTGTTAAAGCAAGTCAAAATACACTTGTTTAATCCTTAGATACACTAAAATGTAATTAAACTGTAATATTTCATGTGGAAAGAAGTATGTTCAATAGAAAAGTTATATTAGCAGGTGCGCGTCCTCTTCGTTGCGCTCGCACAGACTGATTTCCAACTCTGAGTCCCAGTACTAAAACTCATAATTATTCCTCATTTTGGAAGAAACAAGCCTGAAACCTTGAACAACGACTGTTGACATCTAGTGGAAGCCATAGGAATTGCAATCTGGGAGCTGGATTCTCATATGCCCCTATGCTTTCCATTGTAAGAGCTTGGGCTCTCAAAAAAAAAGATCCTACCATATCTATTTTGTTATAGTCTCATACATTATTTTAACATTTCTACAAACTTCAAAGTGTTTTCTAGCCAATGCTACCAATTCTATGCATTTCCTGGCTTCTGGGCCTGAGTAACAGGCAGTTTACTTTGGGCACATCAGTCAGGCGGAAATTGAGAAAAAAGGCTGAAGCCTGAAGAAGTTTTAAGCCATTTTGCCACAACTTTGGAAGTATGCTTGGGGTCATTGTGCATTTGGAAGACTGATGTCTTGAGATGTTGCTTCAATATATCCACATAATGTCACGCCCTGGTCGAAGTATTTTGTGTTTATCTTCATTTATTTGGTCAGGCCAGGGTGTGGCATGGGTTTTTGTATGTGGTGTGTATGTATTGGGATTGTAGCTTAGTGGGGTGTTCTAGTTAAGTCTATGGCTGTCTGAAGTGGTTCTCAATCAGAGGCAGGTGTTTATCGTTGTCTCTGATTGGGAACCATATTTAGGCAGCCATATTCTTTGAGTGTTTCGTGGGTGATTGTCCTTAGTGTCCTTGTTCCTGTCTCTGTGTTAGTTTACACAAGTATAGGCTGTTTCGGTTTTCGTTACGTTCTTTGTTTTGTAGTGTTTATAATTGATTCGTGTTTTACGTTTGTTTATTAAACATGGATCGGAATCTACACGCTGCATTTTGGTCCGACTCTCCTTCACCACAAGAGAACCGTTACACATAATTTTCCTACCTCATGATGACATCTATTTTGTGAAGTGACCAGTCCCTCCTGCAGCGAAGCACCCCCACAACATGATGCTGCCACCCTCGTACTTCACGGTTGGGATAGTGTTCTTCGGCTTGCAAGCCTCACCCTTTTTCCTCCAAACAAAACGATGGTCATCATGGCCAAACAGTTCTATTTTTGTTTCATCAGACCAGATGAAACTAGGACATTTCTCCAAAAAGTACAATCTTTGTCCCCATGTGCAGTTGCAAACCGTAGTCTGGCTTTTTTATGGCAGTTTTCGAGCAGTGGCTTCTTCCTTGCTGAGCAGCCTTTCAGGTTATGTCGATATAGGACTTGTTTTACTGTGGATATATATAATTTTGTACCTGCTTCCTCCAACATCTTCACAAGGTCCTTTGCGGTTGTCTGGGTTTGATACGGGTCTCCTTCCTGAGCGGTATGATGGCTCCGTGGTCTTGGATGATTTCTTTTGATTTTCCCATGATGTCAAGCAAAGAGGCACTGAGTTTGAAGGTAGGCCTTGAAATACATCCACAGGTACACCTCCAATTGACTCAAATGATGTCAATTAGCCTATCAGAAGCTTCTAAAGCCATGACATCCTATTCAGGAATTTTCCAAGCTGTTTTAAGGCACAGTCAACTTAGCATATGTAAACTTCTGACCCACTGGAATTGTGGTACAGTGAATTATAAGTGAAATAATCTGTCTGTAAACAATTGTTGGAAAAATTACTTGTGTCATGCAGAAAGTAGATGTCCTCACCGACTTGCCAAAACTATAGTTTGTTAATTAGAAATTTGTGGAGTGGTTGAAAAACTAGTTTTAATGACTCCAACCTAAGTGTATGTAAACTTCCGACTTCAACTGTAAGTGTTATTGTGGTCCATGTTAAATGTTTCAAGAGGCTGACGCTTGGGGTCTGTTCGATCCTTCTGCTTGTTTCCCTGCTGTTTCAGATATAACCTCTGTTCTGGAGTGAGAGAATGCAATGCTTTCAAAATGTGGAAACCTTCTGTTGTTCACACAGTTTTTATTACCCCTCTTTATTTGATTTGACAGAGATATCTTCCTCTTAAAATGCTAGTTCTCAAATATCCTGCTATCGCTATCGCTCCATCTGAACAGTGTGTGTGTATGTGTGTGTGTATGTGTGTGTGTATGTGTGTGTATGTATGTATGTATGTGTGTGTGTGTGTGTGTGTGTGTGTGTGTGTGTGTGTGGTGCCCATGCAGAAATCAAACCAAACCAAGCCAATGGAACAACCACAATTCTTCCCCATCCCCAACTTTCTCTCTCCTACAGGACCAGTTGAAGGTTTAGTAAGGCTAAAGCCTTGGAACATTCTGACTTGGTTATATTCCACTGTAGGTTTGATGCACACGTCCACTGACATTTAGAAGTTTGACTTCTTAGAGATCAATGGAACATATAGGTCAGGCTGGGAACAGCAGCGAATTCAACCCAGGACTCAAAAGGTCTCCTGAATATGATTTGTATCGATATTGTTGTGCTGCATACTTTGTACCATAATGATAGTGAATTACTACAACCCTCTCTACTGTTTGTTAGGTTATAGTGCAGGCAATCTCTCTGACATGACATTCATTGCTATAGCACATATCTGCACTGTGTACGTGTAATTATAAGCTTTGGCAATATGTACACTGTTACGTCATAGAGAACACAAGCTATATAATTATAGAGTAAGATACAAGTTCCTTTGTCTATAGGTCAGCTGTTTGTATGCAGTGCATTCGGAAAGTATTCAGACCCCTTTATTTTTTCCACATTTTGTTATGTTACAGCCTTAGACTAAAATGGATTCAACTGTTGCTTTTTTCCTCATCAATCTTCAAACAATACCCCATAATGACAAAGCAAAAACAGGTCTTTAGAAATGTTCACAAATGTATTACAAATAAAAAACAAAAACATGCTGCCACAACCCAGTCTGAGGTCTTGAGCGCTCTGGAGCAGGTTTTCATCAAACATCCCCACAGCATAATGCTGTCACCACAATGCTTTACCGTAGGGATGGTGCCAAGTTTCCTTCAGACGTGACGCTTGGCATTCATACCAAAGAGTTGTTTCTCATGGTCTGAGAGTCTTTAGGTGCCTTTTGGCAAACTCCAAGCGGGCTGTCATATGCCTTTTACTGAGGAGTGGCTTCTATGTGGCCACTCTACCATAAAGGCCTGATTGGTGGAGTGCTGCAGAGATGGTTGTCCTTCTGGAAGTTTCTCCCATCTCCACAGATGAACTCTGGAGCTTTGTCAGAGTGACCATCGGGTTCTTGGTCACCTCCCTGACCAAGGCCCTTCTCCCCCGATTTCTCAGTTTGGTCAGGCGTCCAGCTCTAGGAAGAGTGTTGGTGGTTCCAAACTTCTTCCATTTAAGAATGATGGAGGCTGCTGTGTTGTTAGGGACCTTCAATGCTGCAGACCGTTTTTGGTACCCTTCCTCTATGCCTCGACCTATGCCTCAACACAATCCTGTCTCTGAGCTTTACAGACAATTCCTTCAACCTCATGGCTTGGTTTTTGCTCTGACATGCACTGTCAACTCTGGGACCTTATATAGACAGGTGTGTGCCTTTCCAAATCATGTCCAATCAATTTAATTTACCACATGTGAACTCCAATTAAGTTGTAGAAACATCTCAACGACGATCAATGGAAACAGGATGCACTTCAGCTCAATTTCAAGTCTCATAGCAAAGGGTCAGAATATTTACAGTTGAAGTCGGAAGTTTACATAGACTTAGGTTGGAGTCATTAAAACTCGTTTTTCAACCACTCCACACATTTCTTGTTAACAAACTACAGTTTTGGCAAGTCGGTTAGGACATCTACTTTGTGCATGACACAAGTAATTTTTCCAACAATTGTTTACAGACAGATTATTTCACTTATAATTCACTGTGTCACAATTCCAGTGGGTCAGAAGTTTACATATGCTAAGTTGACTGTGCCTTTAAACAGCTTGGACAATTCCAGAAAATTATATCATGGCTTTAGAAGCTTCTGATAGGCTAATTGACATCATTTGAGTCAATTGGAGGTGAACCTGTGGATGTATTTCAATGCCTACCTTCAAACTTAGCCTCTTTTCTTGACATCATGGGAAAATCAAAAGAAATCATCCAAGACCTCAGAAAAATTTTTTGTAGACCTCCACAAGTCTGGTTCATCCTTGGGAGCAATTTCCAAATGCCTGAAGGTACCAGGTTCATCTGTACAAACAATAGTACGCAAATATAAACCCCATGGGACCACGGAGATGTCATACCGCTCAGGAAGGAGACGCGTTCTGTCTCCTAGAGATGTACGTACTTTGGTGCGAAAAGCACAAATCAATCTCAGAACAACAGCAAAGGACCTTGTGAAGATGCTGGAGGAAACAGGTACAAAAGTATATATGTCCACAGTAAAATGAGTCCTATATCGACATAACCTGAAGGGCCGCTCAGCAAGGAAGAAGCAACTGCTCCAAAACCGCCATAAAAACCCCAGACTACGGTTTGCATCTGCACATAGGGACAAAGATTGTACTTTTTGGAGAAATGTCCTCTGGTCTGATGAAACAAAAATAGAACTGTTTGGCGATATTGACCATCATTATGTTTGGAGGGAAAAGGGGGAGGCTTGCAAGCGGAAGAACACCATCCCAACCGTGAAGGGGGGCAGCATCATGTTGTGGGGGTTCTTTGCTGCAGGAGGCACTGATGCACTTCACAAAATAGATGGCATTATGAGGAAAGACATTTATGTGGATATATTGAAGCAAGACATCATTCAGGAAGTTAAAGTTTGGTTGCAAATTGGTCTTACAAATGGACAATGACTGCAAGCATACTTCCAAAGTTGTGGCAAAATGGCTTAAGGACAACAAAGTCAAGGTATTGGAATTGCCATCACAAAGCCCTGACCTCAATCCTATCTAAGAATGTGTGGGCAGAACTGAAAAAGCATGTGTGTGCAAGGAGGCCTACAAACCTGATTCAGTTACACCAGCTCTGTCAGGAGGAATGGGCCAACATTCACCCAACTTATTGTAGGAAGCTTGTGGAAGGCTACTCAAAACGTTTGACCCAAGTTAAACAATTTAAAGGCAATGCTACCAAATACTAATTGAGTGTATGTAAACTTCTGACCCACTGGGAATGTGATGAAAGAAATAAAAGCTGACATAAATAATTATCTCTAGTATTATTCTGAAATTTCACATTCTTAAAGTAAAGTGGTTATTCTAACTGACCTAAGACAGGGAATTTTTACTCTGACTAAATGTCAAGAATTGTGAACTGAGTTTAAATGTATTTGTCTAAGGTGTATGTAAACTCCCGACTTCAACTGTGTGTAAATAAAGTATTTCTGTTTTTTATTTTTAATACATTTGCAGAAATTTCTATAAACCTGTTTTCGCTTTTTCATTATGAGGTATTGTGTGTAGATTTAGGAAAAACATTCATAATATCAATTTCAGAATAAAGCTGTAACGTAACATAATGTGGAAAAAGTCAAGGTCTCTGAATACTTTCTGAATGCACTGTGCTGTGTCTCTATACTATAGCTCTATTACTAATAAAAATGTAAACCTTGACAGATTGTTATTAGTAAGATTGTGGTGCAAGCAGAGAGGTGTGTGTGTGTGCCTCTCCATGCTGTCTTGAGGTTTAGGTGGCTGAATGTTATCAAATGGCAGGAATAGGAGTAGTAAGGAAGTTTACTCACATCCAGAAGAGAGCCGAGAAAGCCTGAAATGTGTACTCGAATCAGACAAAGACATGATATGATGGCATTAGGCACAATATCATGATTGTTCACTGTTTAATATACATGTCGGTGTGTGTCTTTTGGATCATATATACTTTTTTTTGTAATAGCATATTCTGTATCTTGAAACTTTAAAGATCGATGTGGGAACATGAAATGGATTAAATAAAAATAAAAAATCAGGATACACTTCAAGATGTTTTCAAGGAAACCTGTGGGATGCATTACAGCATATCCAATAGAAGCAATATTAGGGCAAGAACAGAAGATAAATCAAGCGAAAGTAAATCAAAGCATCCATTAAATTAGCATACATTTGTTCAATATCATGAATAATGAGCTAAATAAGGGTCTTATAAGCATGTGTGACAAGATACAGGTACACAAGTATAAATCAAAATAGATAAAAGCTTTTAGTAGATACAAAATATCTAGTTAAGATCAACATTGGAACAAGGAACATAGGCCTAGCTAGTGTACCCATTGGTTTCTGATCCTAGAACTAGAGAGAGTGTTGATCTCTTGTTGATCCAGAACTAGTGACAGTGTACCTCTCTGCTGTTGATGCTAGAACTAGCAACAGTGTACCTCTTTGCTGTTGATCCTAGAACTTGCTACAGTGTACCTGCTGTTGATCCTAGAACTAGCTACAGGGTACCTGCTGTTGATCCTAAAACTAGTTACAGTGTACCTGCTGTTGATCCAAGAGCTAGTTACAGTGTACCTGCTGTTGATCCTAGAACTAGTTACAGTGTACCTGCTGTTGATCCTAGAACTAGATACAGTGTACCTGCGGTTGATTCTACAACTAGCTACTATCCTAGAACTAGCTACAGGGTACCTGCGGTTGATTCTATAACCAGCTACTATCCTAGAACTAGCTACAGGGTACCTGCGGATGATTATATAACTAGCTGTAATGTAGTTGTCTGCTGTTGATCCTATGAAGCAGAAGCCAAAGACTGTTGATCCTAGAACTAGCTACCTCTCTGCTGTTGATCCTATGGAGCGGAAGCCAAAGACTAAAGAGGCAAACCCTTGTTTTATTATGTGAGGAAAGATATGCATTTATCCCTCTCGGAATTAACTTGTTATACCCATAACCGAGACTGGGGGAGTCTTTGCTTCAACTAGACTTCCTCTCCATCTCATTTCATTTCTATTTCATGCACCCAATAAAGAATGTACCAAGTTGACTTGTAAAAGGGAGGTCGGGAAGGGGTTAAGGCTTTTGGAATGATCTCCTTAATTATTCAAGGCAAAGTTTGATTCAGAAAATGGAGGACGATGAATAAGTCATGGGGAAGTTTTCGAGGTTTCGGTGGCAGTTTGGGGGTAAGGGTAAGAGTTGGTACGACTAAGGTCAAGTCTCAATCAAATGTATGATAGATGGAATACTAACTTCAGATATGCTTTTGGAAGGGGCAGGGTGGAGACTGAAAGAAATGAAGAGTGCATTAAGAGAGAGGTAAAGAGAGTGAAGCAGAGTGATAGAGGCAAAGAGAGAGAAAGAGAGAAACAGAGAGAGAGGCAGAGGGACTCCCAAAGACAGATGTCCCCCTCCCTGCAAGTAGATGACTCCTGGCTCCGTTCCACGGCAGGCTCTGACCCCCCTGTCCTTTGCTGTAATTTATAGGTTGCGTTTTGCAAGATTTAAGCACTAATCTGTGGCAATCACTGCCCTGGAAGGAAAATGACCTTCCTGCAATGGGAGCAGAATTCAGCCTCGCTGCTTGAAGCCGCCCCCAGGGGTGAATAAGCAAGCGCTCACCGACGTAGGCAGCCATTTTTTACAACGTGTTAATGTTGTTGTTGTGCCTATAATAGTACCTGCTGTTTTTCTCTGCTACACTTCATGTAAACTGCTTTCAGTTGGTTATCTCCTAGATAAGTGGATATTTGACCCACATAAGAAAACATATGTTTAGGCACAAGGGTCAATATATATTAGGGGTTATTAGGGTTAAGGTTAGGTTGAGGAACAAGGGTGAGGTTAAGGTTAAGGTTAGGTATAGTTCCATTGATTTTAAGGTAAGATTTAAGTTAAGGGAAAGGCATGAAGGTTAGCATACTGCCGTCCGCCTCCATTCATTTCCTGCCGCTTAAATATATACTGCCTTTTTAGAAATGTGGGTTTTAGTTGGCGAAAGCTATGCAATGAGTAAACAATTATTTACGCGGTGGAATGTTTATTTTGAAGATAATGTATGCTGTAGTTCAGAATATATACATGATATGTGTACATGAATTAATGCATCAATGCCACAAATCCTGCATGATATCAATTTTACGATTTGTGGCCTCTGCCTCAATATAGATCTGTGTGTAAGAAAATGTGCTGTGTGTGTGTGTGTGTGTGTGTGTGTGTGTAATACAGTAGACTACTTGGCTCAGTGGCCAGTGGGCTCAGCTGGATCTCTGCTTGGCCATTCAGCACATAACTCAACGAACAAGTCAGCCCAGGAATGATTTGGAAAGAAACCCTTCAGCAAATTATTTCATGGCTTCTGAGATCTCTCGCTAGCACCACGTGTAGGTTTCTAGACTCTAAGAAATAATTTACATTAAAGGACAGAATGGTCCCTCCAGACAGGGCATAGTCCTACTAATTCTGGACAGGGGTTGCCAGTTACCACCGTGTACTGGTCTGACTGAGACCTGCTGGCGATGCTTAGGATAAAAATGGCAAAATGGACCTCCATTTGCATCAAAGTGAAATAAGTTTCTAGATGTGATATTACGTTGCACGATACCATTACATTAAACGTGACCTATGAGCATGTCATGCTATACATGTACGTTAATGTTCTATGGTACAGCAAGGATCAGACATCTAGTAGCCAGTGTTTTGATCATCTAACCAATCAATTTTGCAGAGTTCCATTCTTCCACCCACATTTTCCTCCAATGTGAAATGTAAAAACTCTGTGATTCCAATCTGCATTTCAATGTCCCAATTTGTCCAAGAGGGAGTTGCAGCCTTCTAAGTGAGCTGGATAAAAGCATCTGCCAAATGGCTAAATATTTATAATTATCTGCAGCTCAAGAGCCGATAAAAGGACTGAAAATCGGCTGCCTGTGCCAGCGGCCTCATTAGTCAGACGACAACAGAATGTCTCTCCACCGAGGCAGGGAGGGAGGATAACCCAAATATCTTTGGCTAGCAGACTTGGGCAGAACATTTTTGTATTTTGTAGTTTATTTGTAAATTCCAACTTTTCAAATCCTCGAGATATTCAAATATAGTTTATATAGTTTAAACTAAAAGGCAACTATTTTCTTTGATATTTAAATACAGGTCTCAGAAAAACAAATATTTGCAATCTGTCAAGGGAAACGGTGACTACTTTGAAGAATTTTAAATATAAATACATTTAGATTTAACACTTTTTTGGTTACTACATGATTCCATATGTGTTAGTTCATAGTTGTGATGTCTTCACTATTATTCTACAATGAAGAAAATAGTAAAAAAATCAAATAGAAATCCTGGAATGAGTAGGTGTCCAAACCTTGGACTGGTTCTGTATATACACCTCACTCTCAGAGAAATAGTTAGTTCTGCTTGGTTTTACACAGTCAAAATGTGACAAATAGCCCGCAAAAAAGTATGATACATTTGTGACATTAATATTTAAAAAATGTAATCTAAAATGAATCAGTGCAGTAATATGAGATCTGTATGTAAAACATTTACATTTGACATTTTAGTAATTTAGCAGAATCTCTTATCTAGAGAGACAGTTAGTGCCTTCATAGTAAGATAGCTTGGTGAGACAACCACATGTCAAATTTACAGGACACAAAACTTCAGCTAAACAATGGATACATATCATTTTGCAACAACACCTACTTTAACACACTTTAAAAATCAATGAATAAAATCTGACAACAGTAATATTTTACACACATACATGGTATCCATAAGCAATCAATTCAGATGAAAAAACTCTAATCTGAAAAATGTATATCACAAAAGTGAGTACACCCTTCACATTTTTGTAAATATTTGAGTATATCTTTTCATGTGACAACACTGAAGAAATGACACTTTGCTACAATGTAAAGTAGTGAGTGTACAGCTTGTATATCAGTGTAAATTTTCTGTCCCCTCAAAATAACTCAACACACAGCCATTAATGTCTAAACCGCTGGCAACAAAAGTGAGTACACCCCTAAGTGAAAACATCCAAATTGGGCCCAAAGTGTCAATATTTTGTGTGGCCACCATCATTTTCCAGCACTGCCTTAACCCTCTTGGGCATGGAGTTCACCAGAGCTTCACAGGTTGCCACTGGAGTCCTCTTCCACTCCTCCATGACGACATCACAGAGCTGGTGGATGTTAGAGACCTTGCACTCCTCCACCTTCCATTTGAAGATGCCCCACAGATGCTCAATAGGGTTTAGGTCTGGAAACATGCTTGGCCAGTCCATCACCTTTACCCTCAGCTTCTTTAGCAAGGCAGTGGTCGTCTTGGAGGAGTGTTTGGGGTCGTTATCATATTGGAATACTGCCCTGCGGCCCAGTCTCCGAAGGGAGGAGATCATGCTCTGCTTCAGTATGTCACAGTGCATGTTGGCATTCATGGTTCCCTCAATGAACTGTAGCTCCACAGTGCAGGCAGCACTCATGCAGCCCCAGACCATGACACTCCCACCACCATTCTTGACTGAGGCAAGACACACTTGTCTTTGTACTCCTCACCTGGTTGCCGCCACACATGCTTGACACCATCTGAACCAAATAAGTTTATCTCATCAGAACACAGGACATTCCAGTAATCCATGTCCTTAGTCTGCTTGTCTTCAGGAAACTGTTTGCGGGCTTTTTGCGGACCAATTTGATGCAGTGTACGGCGTATGGGCTGAGCACTGACAGGCTGACCCCCCACCCCTTCAACCTCTGCAGCAATGCTGGCAGCACTCATATGTCTATTTCCCAAAGACAACCTCTGGATATGACACTGAGCACATGCACTCAACTTCTTTGGTCGACCATGGCGAGGCCTGTTCTGAGCGGAACCTGTCCAGTTAAACCGCTGTATGGTCTTGGCCACCGTGCTGCAGCTCAGTTTCAGGGTCTTGGCAATCTTCTTATAGCCCAGGCCATCTTTACGTAGAGCAACAATTTTTTTTTTAAGATCCTCAGAGAGTTCTTTGCCATGAGGTGCCATGTTGAACTTCCAGTGACCAGTCAGTATGAGGGAATGTGAGAGCGATGACACCAAATTTAACACACCTGCTCCCCATTCACACCTGAGACCTTGTAACACTAACAAGTCACATGACACCAGGGAGGGAAATGGCTAATTGGGCCCAATTTGGACATTTTCACTTAGGGGTGTACTCATTTTTGTTGCCAGCGGTTTAGACATTAATGGCTGTGTGTTGAGTTATTTTGAGGGGACAGCAAATTTACACTGTTATAAAAGCTGTACACTCACTACTTTACATTGTAGCAAAGTGTCATTTCTTCAGTGTTGTCACATGAAAAGATGTACACAAATATTTACAAAAATGTGAGGGGTGTACTCACTTTAGTGATATACTGTATATAGCATTTTGGAATTAGACTAGATATATTGGAATAGTATAGTAAGTGGTTTGTGCTGTTTGCAGTCTATTTCTATTTTCAACAAGTAGTTCCAGATACAGCCCTGCCACTTGTTGAAGGCAAACAATAGTCACTTCCTGAGATCTGTATTCAAAAATATGTTTTTTGATTAGTTGCTTTCTCAGGTCTGTATTCTAATAGTATACAAAAGTAGTTACTTTCTGAGATCTGTATTAAAATAGTTTAGAAAAGTATTCACTTCCTGGTATCTGAATTCAAATATTTTTTAAATGTAGTCCTTTTTTGGGGATCTTTAAATAATTGTTGTTACCTCCAAAGTAACTATTTGTTCCCCTGAAAAAATGGTTATTTCCACAAAGCCCAGTTAAAACTCACAGCTAGGCAGTTAAAAAACAAGTTAGAAAGCCTTTTTCTCGAACCACACCGGTTTGTATTTAGAATGATAAAAGCTGCTTAATGTGCAAATGATAATATGCTAATGTGGGATGATATCGTGTGATTATGTGTTTATGAAGGAATGGTGGAATGACTCAGTGCTGTGTTTGTTGATCTTATTCATTGACATAAGACAGAGGAGGGATAACTAACTGTTGTGTGTTTGCATGGTGCATATGTAAATATGAAAATCCCTGTGTGTCTTTCATGTGCCCTTCCTTTAATGATTGGTACTCCATGTTAGCCTTGCAAACATCTTAATTGTGTTAAATGGAGGAAAAAAAGGGTCCAGATTAATTAAAAGCCATTAATGAAGGATTGTGTGGGGGAGGCTGCTATTCCCCGGATGGTGCTTTTGTTCACTTTGGCAAAGAGGGGGGGAGAGAGAGAACGGCTTCACCTTGAAACTGAAAGCACACCATGAAACAGGGTCATTGTGCCTCTTCCAAAAAAAAAGCTTTTCTCTCTCTGTCTCTCGCTCTCTCTCTGGAAAGAATCACACACACACACACAAACACACTCCTCTGTGCTGCTGTCTCACTGCCACTCCCAATCCCTTTCTTTCTCAGTCTGCCCCCTTGTCTCCCTTTCTCTCACTCTTTCAATCTCTCACCTCACTGTATCGCTTGTTTTTCTGTCTTTCTCTCCCTCCCCCCCACTCTCCGTCTGAACGTCAGATAAGCTCACTGAGGGAGACATTAGAGGACTCTCCATCTGTGTATAAATAGTTTAGGATGAATTATTGAGGGACCTGGGGTTGCTAATAATCCCACAGGACCCATCTGACAATGACACGGAAGATGGAGGGAAAACAATTACGCAGGGTTTCTTTTTCGCAGGAATTGGATTGGAGTGGAGTGGTGGAGGGAGGAAGGGGGGAGTGCAGGAGTAAGGTGGGGCCTCCGGTTGTAGAACGGGATCCCCTCAAGGGTCCAACATCTTCGCTAATAAAGCAAATTAACTCTCCAGAATCAATTGGCCCAGGAGTAGCGTCATTTTCTTCCCGGGACGCAACAGGAAGTGTAATGATCCATGTTCCCTCTCCACCCCACCTAGTCCTCCCCAAGTCGACCCTGTTTGGAATGTCCTCTCGTCTTGCCTCCCCTGTGGAGGACGGGATAGGACAAGACGTGCCGTCTCTCTGCCGAGGCGAAATAAGAGGGCAGGAAAGCAGGAACGAGAGGAGGAGAGGAGAGAGGAGAGGAATATTAATGGTTGTGTTTAGGGTTGTAAGTGTTGTAATGGGAGGGCAGACCAACCCCTGTGTGTCAGACTCAGACCCCTGCTCCTGTTTTTGACAAATTACTATTTTTTTGTTGTTTTCTTCTCGATTGTTAATGTGAAAGAACTGTGAGATGGAAAGGATTACGCTCCAAAATGAGGTTGAAATATTACTGAAATATTTATCTGCACAAAGCACAAGTCCAATTGCCTGGGGAGCAACAACCTGCAAACATAGTAAACGAGGGGCCAATGAAGGGACAAGGTTAAATGGATTAACTTCATTATTAATTAATTAACATTAATAAAATAATGTGTAATTAACTTAGCCTATGTCTTTGTGAAGGTAATTTACTGTTTTAGAATTAGTAGACTGCACTATTTAAAATAATCACACACGTATTTACGAAACAATGACAGTGGGGAATAGGTATGAATGAGAGAATAATATAAACTACTGACTAGTGACATTGAGAACTCATCAAAGTGTGCCTGTATGCATGTGTGTATGTATACAGTATACAGTATATGCTGGTATGTGTCTGTTTCTGCTTTAACTTGTGCATGTGTGTGTGGGAGTGGGAGTGGGAGTGGGAGTGGGAGTGAGAGTGTGTGTGTGTGTGTGTGTGCGTGCCAGCATGTGTATGTACGTGTGTGTGTGTGTGTGTGTGTGTGTGTGTGTGTGTGTGTGGTCCCCATCCCTCTCGGGAGCGAGGGGACGACGGCAACAACACTGTCCTAATGATGCATTTTCTACTCCATTGATTCAGTGGCTCTGCTCTCCAGTAAATCCTTCACATGCAACACATTAGAGCCAGCCCTTTTTCCTCCTTTGCCAATCGATTAACTAGAGCTTAGGCTGCACCCCAAATGGCATTCTATTCCCAAATAGTACACTACTTTTGACCAGTGCCGATATCGTCCTACGGCATAGGGTGCCATTTTGGATGCAGGCTTGGAGTTGGCCCACTCGGAAAGCAGCATGCAGGGAGAGATGTGGTGCACTTATTGACCTCCACTATCCACACACAGTGACATGCTGTTTCAATGTTCCTTTTTGTTAGTCTATGCCTTTTATAGGTTTTGACCTGACCAAGATCCAAACTGGGATCAAAATTATCATTCATTAGTCTCTGAAACAGCTGCTGAATTATTAAGGCTTATTTTACGGAACAAAAAAAACGGACATTTCTCTGCACAGTAATTGAAGATTTTATATTTGCGTACTCTGCTCCGAGCTCATATAGCATTTTTAATTCAACAAGGGTTTACTGCAGCCAAATACATATTTTAAGATGATATGGCGGTGGCCATTGACTGTGTCTTGATAGTATAAGATAACTCCCTTTCCTTATATTGTTTCCTCAAAGCAAAGATCTGAAAGTGTTATAAGGAAACTAAGAAAATAAGGAAATATCAAGTCCATTCACCTGCCAGTGTTATCGGGGCGGCAGGGTAGCCTAGTGGTTAGAGCGTTGGACTAGTAACCAGAAGGTTGCAAGTTCAAACCCCCGAGCTGACAAGGTACAAATCTATCGTTCTGCCCCTGAACAGGCAGTTAACCCACTGTTCCTAGGCTGTCATTGAAAATAAGAATTTGTTCTTAACTGACTTGCCTTGTTAAATAAAGGTTAAAAAAAAGAAAGGGGACTATAGCAAGATGTTGAATAATATATGGACACAGCCCTTGTACACACTGAGCCAAGGGATTGCTGATCTGCATTAAAGGGATACATGTCAAAAATGATTTGGTTGGTTTGTTAGCCTTCTGACTGTGTTGCTATTGCATGCATTATAGAATAACATGATTCATTCATTTGCAATGAAGTATTTTGCTATAAATATTGGTGTTGCAAAGGCTTTAGTAGTACAACACACAGAGAAGTGAGGCCTCACATAATAGTAATCTAGTCAGGTTTTTATGTCATAAAATCAATCTATAAACTGAAGTGAAGTGAAGACGTATTTTGTGTATGGAGCAAAGGTTGTCCTTGGTCGTGCGTTTCAGTTCCAGATAGATGCTAACTGTCACGACTTCTTCCGAAGTCGGTTCCTCTCCTTGTTCGGGCGGTGTTCGGCGGTCGACGTTGCCGGTCTTCTAGCCATCATAGATCTATTTTTCATGTTCCATTTGTTTTGTCTGGATGTCGCACTCACCTGGTTTCAATTCCCTATTTACATGTTGTATATGTTCCCTCTGTTTCCCCCATGTCCTTGTCGGGAATTGTTTATTGTAAGTACGTGTGGTTTATGTACTGGTGCGATATGGGTTTTGTGCCCATGTGTTTTGTTATTTTTGTATACCGGTAATTATGTACATTAAACGGATCCGGCTATTTACCAAGTTCTGCTCTCCTGCGTTTGACTTCATGCCTCCAGTTACGCCCCCCTTGAAATGAACAAAACAGAGATGAGAGATCTGGAGATTTCTATTGACTGGCTGAATAAAGTTTCAAAGCAATGATTTTCTTTCAGATTTCCTTATGTGCAAGGGTGTATAGAGTCATTTCATGCAATTGACTCTTAAAGCTCTATCTGAAATGGTCTAATAGTTTAAAGAGCATTGAGAAACACAAAGAGGAAAACAGCTACAACTTTTTATTTCCCGTTTCGTGATTCTAGAATAAATGGACAAAAGATCATTTGGACGAAAACATTGGAATGAGAACTAATGGTAACACTTATTAGTAGATGGAGCCGAAATTGACAAAAGCATGAATGATAATAGCAAGTCTCATGATCTCACATCTTTTAAATCATAATTATGACTGGGCAAAAGTAGACTCTATGACAGGGGGACCGGCTTAATTGATGCCAGTAAATCTTCAGTTTGACATCTCTTGTGACAAAAGAGAAGAGAGTTTGGCCACTTCGCAGTAAACATTATTACCACGACAGCTGTTTCTCAAACAATTACTAGTAAGATGATGACAAAGCACGTAATTGGAAGAGTAATGGTGTCTTTCCAACCTGTCTTTTGTACTTTTTAGACCTTGTGTCTTTCAATCCCTGTTTCCATTTTACTCCCTTCTGTCTTTCTCTTTTTCTTTCTTTCTCTCTCGGTGGGTGTGTCCCCCTTTAGGGTGTCTGCAGTGGTTGAGATAAGAGGCGAGTGTAGGACACAGGGGAATGGTGTTCACAGAAGCTAGGTGATCTTATCTTCGCTCCCTCTCTCTCTCTACCTTTATCTACCTCTCTCTCATCCCCCTCTTCATCTATACTCTCTCTTTCGCTTAGCCTCTTTCCCTTCACCGCTTGCTTCTCCCTTCTCTACCCCTGCTTTCTCCTGTTCCTTTAAATGCCCTTTTCTCTACCTCTCTCACTCTCTCTCTTCTTTTCTCTCTAATTCAGCATCTCTGTCCTTCCCCTCTGCACTGTTGTTGATTTGAATTTGAGGCGTTGTGAAACAATGTAAGGCAACAAATTATGACTGCCTATCAATTTCTACTACCAGTATGTCATGTGCGGACAAGATACCTCCATGGCTATTCAACTCGATGGATTCCCCATTCACTGAGCAGAGAGGACATTGGATTCAGGAAAATCGAGAGGGGGAGGGATATGCCTCTCCATCAACAGCAAATGGTGTGCTGACTCTAGCAGAGTGGAAGTCTTGACCCATTGTTCAGCCGTCTTGGAATACCTGATGGTCAAACGCCGATCCTTCTACCTCCCAAGAGAGTTTTCAGCTGTTATCGTGACTGCTGTATATGTTCTACCTCGGGACAACAACAAAAAACAGCAAGGTGGCACTTAACAAACTGTATTAGGCTATAAACACGCAGGAAATCATGCACCCGGAGGCTGTTAATCTGCTTGTTGGGGATTTTAATTCCACGTCGTTAAGACACTTTATGCCCAACTTCCATCAACATGTCTCTTTTGGCACCAGGGCGAATTAATAACATTGTTACTTTATCCTTAAGCAAGCGTACAAGGCCCTCCCTCATCCCCTTCAGCAAATCCGATCATGAGTCTATACTCCTGCTTCCTGTCTACAAGCAAAAGCTCAAACAAGAAGTACCCGTGATGCGCTCCTTAGAGAAATGGTCCTCCGAATCGTAGGCTGTGCTGCTTTGGCAATAGCATCGACGAGCTAACCACCTCGGTCACCGGCTTCATTAGGAAATGCATCACCGTCATTGTCCCTACAGTGAAGGTTTGCCGCTTCCCCAATCAAACGCCCTGGATTAATACCGAGATTGGCACTAAATTAAAGGACAGGGCTACCGCACACAGGGCTATCGCAGCCAACCCCAAGGCTACAGCTGAGGACACAAACAAGTACAAGAAGTCCCACTAAGACCTCCACAGAGCCATCAAACAAGCAAAAGGACAGTATACAAACAAGGTGGAATCCTATTACACAGGCTCCGATTCCCGCAGCATGAGGCAGGGGCTACAGTTCATTACGGATTACTAAGAAAGACCCAGCTTGAATCTGCGCAACAGTGTCTCTCTTCCAAAAGTTTCCCGTCCTAAAGGCTCCAACTCCTTTTCCTTCCGAGCAAACCGAATCGTGTTGGCCAGCCCAATCCCAAGGACCGACCGTGTTGATGGATTTAACACCATCTCCGCCTCTCCAAAACAATGAAAAAAGAAAAACCAAAGTGACTGAGCCTATCTGGTGACAACAAACACAGAGACAGGAACAATCACCCACGAAACACTCAAAGAATATGGCTGCCTAAATATGGTTCCCAATCAGAGACAACGATAATCACCTGCCTCTGATTGAGAACCACTTCAGGCAACCATAGACTTTTCTAGATAACCCTACTAAGCCACAATTCTAATACCTACTAAAACCCCAAGACAAAAACACACCACATAATAAACCCATGTCACACCCTGGCCTGACCAAAATAATAAAGAAAACACAAAATACTAAGACCAGGGCGTGACAGACACTCAGAAGGCCGAGGGGCTGGACGGTATTCCTGGATGCGTTCTCAGAGCATGCACCTCCATCATTAAATGGAAGAAGCTTGGAACCATCAAGACCCTTCCTAGACCCTTCCTAGAGCTGGTCACCCGGCCAAATTGAGCAATAGGGGGAGAAGGGCCTTGGTCTGGGAGGTGACCAAGAACACAATGGTCGCTCGGACAAAGCTCGGTCTTCCCCTGTGAATACCATCTCTGCAGCACTCCACCAATCAGGCCTTTATGGTAGGGTGGCCAGACGGAAGCCACTCCTCACTCCCAAGAAGACTTGAGGCTGTAATCGCTACCAAAGGTGCTTCAACAAAGTACTGAGTAAAGAATCTGAATACTTAATGTGCAATTTGCAATCGAAATGTGCAATTTCTGTTTTTTGATTTGAACAAATTAGCAAAGATTTCTAAAAACCTGTTTTCGCTTTGTCATTATGGGGTATTGTGTGTAGATTGATGGGGGAAAAACCATTTTATCAATTTTAGAATAAGGCTGTAACATAACAAAATGTGGAAAAAGTCAAGCAGTCTGAATACTTTCTGAATGCCCTGTACATATAGGTAGGGATAAAGTGACTGGGCAAAAGGATAGCTAATAAACATTAGCAGCAGTGTATATGATGAGTTCAAAGAGTTAGTCCAAAAAGGGTCAATGCAGATTGTCCTGATAACTATTGGCTAACTATTTAACTAACTATTTAGCAGTCTTATACCTTTGGATTACAAGCGTTCAGGGTCCTGTTGGTTCCATGCTTGGTGCATCGGTACAGCATGCTGCGTGGTAGCAGAGAGAACAGTCTATGACTTGGGTGGCTGGAGGTTGTTTTGTCAAAGACTCCTGGCAGGTATATTCACGGTCATTTTCAACCTCTCCTTGTCCCAGCCTGTAATCCCCACGTCTCAATTTTGACCACCATCATTCCTGTTCCCAAAAACTCTAAGGCTACCTGCAAAAGTGACTAACGCCCTGTTCTGAAAGGCTGGTTATGGCACATATTAACTTCATCATCCAAGACACTCTAGATCCCCCTCCATTTTGCATACCGCCCCAACAGATTCATAGACGACGCAATCTCAATTGCACTCCACACTTCCCTCAACCACCTAGATAAGAGGAATGCCTTTGTGAGAACGCTGTTCATTGACTACAGCTCAGCGTTCAACACCATTGTCCCCTCCAAGCTCGTCACCAAGCTTAGGACCCTGGGACTGATCACCTGTCTTTGTAACTGGATCCTGGATTTGCTGACATGACGGTGGTAGGCCTGATCACCGGAAATGATAAGACAGCCTATAGGGAGGAGGTCAGTGACCTGGCAGTGTGGTGCAACAGGACAACAACCTCTCCCTCAGCATCAGTAAGACCACGGAGCTGTTCATGGACTACAGAGAATGGGGGGGCATGCCCGTATCCACATCAACTGGGCTGTAGGGGAGTGGGTCGAGAGCTTCAAGTTCCTCGGTGTCCAAATCACTAAGGACTTAAAAGGGTCCACACACAAGCACATAGTCAACCTTCTCAGGAGGTTGAAAAGATTTGGCATTGCCCATCAAATCCTCAAAAGGCTATACACCATCTGCTGATTGACGCTTTAGGGCTGCTGTCTGTCTGTCTGTCTGTTTGTCTGTGTCTGTCTGTCTGTCTGTGTGTCTGTCTGTCTGTCTGTCTGTCTGTCTGTCTGTCTGTCTGTCTGTCTGTCTGTCTGTCTGTCTGTCTGTCTGTCTGTCTGTCTGTCTGTCTGTCTGTCTGTCTGTCTGTCTGTCTGTCTGTCTGTCTGTCTGTCTGTCTGTGTGTGTGTGTCTGTCTGTCGTTCTGTCTGTGTTTGTGTGTGTGTGTCTATGTGTGTGTGTGTGATAAAAACTTGAAACTTGATAAATGGCCATATCAAGACAATTGAGTGTATGGGAATCGCGCAGATTTGTGCCTCTCTTTTTTAGTGGCTGCTTGGGCTGCTGTGTAACCCTAACCCTTTCAGACACTTACTTGAAATAATGGGCCTTCAGCCTAATTCAAGATGGCACCGTGGGTTGGACATGCCTCCAACCATCCCCATACAGCAGCCCTAAAGCGTCAATCAGCATTTGAAACAATAACAATGTGACTCCCCGCCCCTGTTTCGTTAAAAAGCTGAGGAATGGCAGGTAGCCTAGTGGATAAGAGTGTTTAGCCAATAACTGAAAGGTCGCTGGTTTGAATCCCTCAGCCAACTAGGTGAAAAATCTGTCAATGTGCCTTTGAGAAAGGTACTTAACCCCAATTGCTCCTGTAAGTTTCTCTGGATAAGGGTGACTGCTAAATGTAAAAATGGATGGGGTTGGAGAAATGTAACCACTTTTAAATTCATAGACAGAGCTACTGATGCAAGGACTAACCATCCAATATTTAACCAAGGCCCATAGTAATGTACTTAATAGGGAATATGATGCTATTTGGGATGCAAGCAATATTTTAAGGGTCTATGAGTAGGGATGTTACTTGAATGTTTGCATAATGTTTTCAAATGTCCTCTGAACATGGTTCCATGGTTTCTTGTATTACGTATATGTTTGTACATAGAGGGTCTCCATAATAACATTTACAGTCAAAAGTTGTACAGTTCTAAATAAGATTCCCCTTAGTTGACATAGCTGGTACTATGTCAGCCTTATGACAGCACTACATAGGCTTTCTGTCAAGGGGGCCTGTGTGAGTGACATGTTTCCGAGGTATCTCCTCATTTGCCTGAGTCCCTGGCATTCCTCTGGCAGCCCCCTCACGTCAGCCAGGTGCTAAGGAAACAAGGGATTGTGGGAACATATAGAGCGGAGAGAGAGGCTGTCAGGGAAATGTCTGCCTTGTCACAGCAAAGTGAGGACTGACACACACCGATGGACGACTGGATAACCGCAGACTTAGACTGGCAGGGAGAGAGAGGGAGAGCCACATCAGATTTGACATGTTATGGAAGAAAGTAGCTACTGTAGCTAGATTAGCTTTCACACGTTTCCAAATCTCTGCTACATAAGAAGTGGCAATAGGGAAAGTAAATAGTTCTGCATATATACTGTAGAGTAAGTAGTTTTCGTAAGCAAAACTAAACGGTTGTCTTTAAAGCAAGAACACACAGATCTGTGCACACAGAGATATAATTATTTAGCTGCAGGCTTGCTGTGTGTGTGTGTGTGTGTGTGTGTGTGTGTGTGTGTGTGTGTGTGTGTGTGTGTGTGTGTGTGTGTGTGTGTGTGTGTGTGTGTGTGTGTGTGTGTGTGTGTGTGTGTGTGTGTGTGTGTGTGTGTGTGTGTGGAGCTATCTCTCTCTCTCACTCTCTCTCTCTCTTCCTCTCATACTCAGGGGACAGATGTTTGTGTTGTTTTTGGCTTTTCTCTGTGATGGTTTTGAGTGGTCTCCTCCTCCAGTTGCTGTCTCAGTGTTTGTCCCAGTATGCTAACATTTCTTTACCATCTCTCTGTCCTCTCTCTCAGGCTGTGCCTTCCTTACCTACTGTACCAGAGAGTCAGCCCTGAAAGCTCAGAATGCCCTCCACGAGCAGAAGACCCTGCCAGGGGTAAGATACCACCACAGTGTAATAGTCTTCGTACCCTATTCTGTATATAGTGTACTACTTCTGACCATAGCTAGTGCACTAAATTGGGAAGAGGGTGCCCATTTGCTCTATGTACTGTATGTCCCTCAAACACCTTCTCATACAGCCAGGAGAATATATGGTAAACAAATGGTAAAATAATTATGTTTATAGAGACAATATCATTCTCATCATCACTCAATGCCTAGGTTTACCTCCACTGTATTCACGTCCTACCATACCTTTGTCTGTACATGATGCCTTGAATCTATTCTACCGTACCCAGAAACCTGCTCATTTACTCTCTGTTCCGAACGTACTAGACGACCAGTTCTTATAGTCTTTAAACATACCCTTATCCTACTCCTCCTCTGCTCGTCTGGTGATGTAGAGGTTAATCCAGGCCCTGCAGCGCCTAGCTCCACTCCCATTTCCCAGGTGCTCTCATTTGTTGACTTCTGTAACCATGAAGGCCTTGGTTTCATGCATGTTAACATTAGAAGCCTCCTCCCTAAGTTTGTTTTATTCACTGCTTTAGCACACTCTGCCAACCCGGATGTCCGAACCGTGTCTGAATCCTGGTTTAGGAAGAACAAAAACCCTGAAATATCCATCGCTAACTAGAACATTTTCAGACAAAATAGAATTTCCAAAGGGGGCGGAGTTGCAATCTACTGCAGAGATAACCTGCAGCGAACTGTCTTGATATCCAGGTCTGTACCCCAAAAATTTGAGCTTCTACTTTTAAAAATCCACCTCTCCAGAAACAAGTCTCTCCTCGTTGCTGCTTGCTATAGACCCCCTTCTGCCCCAGCTGTGCCCTGGACACCATATGTGAATTGATTGCCCCCCATCTGTCTTCAGAGCTCATGCTGTTAGGTGACCTAAACTGCGACATGCTTAACACCCCGGCCATCCTACAATCTAAGCTTGATGCCCTCAATCTCACGCAAATGATCAATGAACCCACCAGGTACAACCTCAAATCCGTAAACACGGGCACCCTCATAAATATCATGCTAACCAACCTGCCCTCCAAATACACCTCTGCTGTCTTCAACCAGGATCTCAGCGATCACTGCCTCATTGCCTGCGTCCGTAATGGGTCTGCGGTCAAGCGACCACCCCTCATCACTGTCAAACGCTCCCTAAAACACTTCAGCGAGTAGGCCTTTCAAATCAACCTGGCCCGGGTATCCTGGAAGGATATTGACCTCATTCTGTCAGTAGAGGATGCCTGGTTATTCTTTAAAAGTGCTTCCCTCACCATCTTAAATAAGAATGCCCCATTCAAAAAATGTAGAACCAGGAACAGATATAGCCCTTGGTTCACTCCAGGCCTGACTGCCCTTGACCAGCACAAAAACATCCTGTGGCGTACTGCATTAGCATCGAATAGCCCCCGTGATATGCAACTTTTCAGGGAAGTTAGGATCCAATATACACAGGCAGTTAGGAAAGCAAAGGCTAGCTTTTTCAAACAGAAATGTGCATCCTGTAGCACAAACTCCAAAATGTTTTGGGACACTGTAAAGACCATGGAGAAGAAGAGCACCTCCTCCCAGCTGCCCACTACACTGAGGCTAGGAAACACTGTCACCCCTGATTAATACACGATAATTGAGAATTTCATTAAGCATATTTCTACGGCTGGCCGTGCTTTCCACCTGGCTACCCCGGTCAACAGCCCTGCACCCCCCGCAGCAACTTGCCCAAGCCTCCCCCATTTCTCCTTCACCCAAATCCAGATGGCTGATGTTCTGAAAGAGCTACAAAATCTGGACCCCTACAAATCAGCTGGGCTAGACAATCTGGACCCTCTCTTTCTAAAATTATCCTTCAAAATTGTTGCAACCCCTATTACTAGCCTGTTCAACCTCTCTTTCGTATCATCTGAGATCCCCAAAGATTGGAAAGCTGCCACAGTCATCCCCCTCTTCAAAGGGGGAGATACGCTAGACCCAAACTGCTACAGACCTATTTCTATTCTTCCCTGCCATTCGAAGGTCTTCGAAAGCCAAGTTAGCAAACAGATCATCGACCATTTTGAAACCCACCGTACCTTCTCCGTTATCCAATCTGGTTTCCCGAGCTGGTCATGGGTGCACCTCAGCCACGCTCAAGGTCCTAAACGATATCATAACCGTCATCGATAAGAGACAATACTGTGCAGCTGTATTCATCGACCTGGCCAAGGCTTTCGACACTGTCAATCACCACATTCTTATCGGCAGACTCATCAGCCTTGGTGTCTCAAATGACTGCCTCGCCTGGTTCACCAACTACTTCTGTGACAGAGTTCAGTGTGTCACATCAGAGGGCCTGTCTCTATGGGGGTGCTACAGGGTTCAATTCTCAGGCCAACTCTTTTCTCTGTATACATCAATGATGTTGCTCTTTCTGCTGGTGATTCTCTGATCCACCTCTACGCAGATGACACCATTCTGTATACTTCTGGCCCTTCTTTGGACAGTGTTAACAACCCTCCAGATGAGCTTCAATGCCATACAACACTCCTTCCGTGGTCTCCAACTGCTCTTAAATGCAAGTAAAAGTAAATGCATGCTCTTAAACCGATCGCTGCCCGCACCTGCCCGCCCGTCCAGCATCACTACTCTGGACAGTTCTGACTTAAAATATGTGGACAACTACAAATTCCTAGGTGTCTGGTTAGACTGTAAACTCTCCTTCCAGACTCACATTAAGCATCTCCAATCCAAAATTAAATCTAGAATTGGCTTCCTATTTCACAACAAAGCATTTCGCTACACTCACATTAACATCTGCTAACCATGTGTATGTGACAAATAAAATTTGATTTGATTTGATTTGATTATCCACTCATGCTGCCAAACATACCCTCGTAAAACTGACTATACTACCGATCCTTGACTTCGGCATTGTCATTTACAAAATAGCCTCCAACACTGAATGCAGTCTATCACAATGCCATCCATTTTGTCAGCAAAGTCCCATATACTACCCACCACTGCGACCTGTATGCTCTCGTTGGCTGGCCCTCGCTTCAAATTCTTTGACAAACCCACTGGCTCGAAGTCATCTAAAAGTCTTTGCTAGGTAAAGCACCGCCTTATTTCAGGTCACTGGTCACCATAGCAGCACCCACCCGTAGCATGCGCTCCAGAAGGTACAGTTGAAGTCAGTAGTTTACATACACCTTAGCCAAATACATTTAAACTCAATTTTTCACAATTCCTGACATTTAATCCTAGTAGAAATTCCCTGTCTTAGGCCAGTTAGGATCACCACTTTATTTTAAGAATGTGAAATGTCAGAATAATAATAGAGAGAATGATTTATTTCAGCTTTTATTTCTTTCATCACATTCCCAATTAGTCAGAAGTTTACATACACTCAATTGGTATTTGGTAGCATTGCCTTTAAATTGTTTAACTTGAGTCAAACATTTTGATAACTTTCCACAACCTTCCCACAATTATTTGGGTGAATTTTTGATCCATTCCTCCTGACAGAGCTGGTGTAACTGAGTCAGGTTTGTAGGCCTCCTTGCTCGCACACACCTTTTCAATTCTGCACAAAAATGTTCTATAAGATTAAGGGAGGGGCTTTCTGATGGCCACTCCAATACATTGGCTTTCTTGTCCTTAAGCCATTTTGCCACAACTTTGGAAGTATGCTTGGGGTCATTGTCCATTTGGAAGATCCTTTTGCAACCAAGTTTTAACTTCCTGACTGATGTCTTGAGATGTTGCTTCAATATATCCACATAATGTTCCTGCCTCATGATTCTATCTATTTTGTGAAGTGCACCAGACCCTCCTGCAGCAAAGCACTCCCACAACATGATGCTGCCACCCCCATGCTTCACGGTTGGGATGGTGTTCTTTGGCTTGCAAGCCTCCCCCTTTTTCCTCCAAACATAACAATGGTCATTATGGCCAAACAGTTCTATTTTTGTTTCATCAGACCAGAGGACATTTCTCCAAAAAGTATAATCTTTGTCCCCATGTGCAGTTGCAAAACGTTGTCTGGCTTTTTTATGGCGGTTTTGGAGCTGTGGCTTCTTCCTTGCTGCGTGGCCTTTCAGATTATGTCGCTATAGGACTTTCTGTGGATATACAGTGCCTTGCGAAAGTATTCGGCCCCCTTGAACTTTGCGACCTTTTGCCACATTTCAGGCGTCAAACATAAAGATATAAAACTGTATTTTTTGTGAAGAATCAACAACAAGTGGGACACAATCATGAAGTGGAACGACATTTATTGGATATTTCAAACTTTTTTAACAAATCAAAAACTGAAAAATTGGGCGTGCAAAATTATTCAGCCCCTTTACTTTCAGTGCAGCAAACTCTCTCCAGAAGTTCAGTGAGGATCTCTGAATGATCCAATGTTGACCTAAATGACTAATGATGATAAATATTAAATATTAATATTACTAATAAATATTAGTCTGTTGTACCTGTTTCCTCCAGCATCTTCACAAAGTCCTTTGCTGTTGTCTGGGATTGATTTGCTCTTTTCACAACAAAGTACGTTCATCTCTAGGAGACAGAACGCGTCTCCTTCCTGAGCGGTATGACGGCTGCGTGGTCCCATGGTGTTTATACTTGCCTACTATTGTTTGTACAGATGAATGTGGTACCTTCAGGCATTGGACATTGAGCCCAAGGATGAACCAGACTTGTGGAGGTCTACAATTCTTTTTCTGAGGTCTTGGCTGATTTCCTACGATTTTCCCACGATGTCAAGCAAAGGGGCACTGAGTTTGAAGGTAGGCCTTGAAATACATGCACAGGTACACCTCCAATGGACTCAAATGATGTTCCGCTTACCTTTCTCACTGCGGCATCTCTTTTGTTATTACTGGAGAAAATGCGTCTGCCATCGTCGTTGTTACCTGCAATATATTTCATTCTACGTGCCGAGCTAACTTGAGTTAAATACGTAAAATACAATATTGTTTAATCAAGAGTTTTCCTCGCCAAATGTTATTTCTTGGATTAGCCTATCAGAAGCTTCTAAAGCCATGACATCATTTTCTGGAATTTCCAAGCTGTTTAAAGGCACAGTAAACTTAGTGTATGTAAACTTCTGATCCACTTGAATTGTGCTACTGTGAATTATAAGTGAAATAATCTGTCTGTAAACATTTGTTGGAAAAATAACTTGTGTCATGCACAAAGTAGATGTCCTGACTGACTTGCCAAAACTATAGTTTGTTAACAAGACATTTGTGGAGTTTTAATGACTCCAACCTAAGTGTATGTAAACCTCTGACTTCAACTGTATATTTCACTGGTCACCCCCAAAGCCAATTCCTCCTTTGGCCCCCTTTCCTTCCAGTTCTCTGCTGCCAATGACTGAAACAAACTGCAAAAAATCACTGAAGCTGTAGACTCATATCTCCCTCAATAACCTTAAGCACCAGCTCGCAGAGCAGCTCACAGATCACTGCACATGTACATAGCCCATCTGTAAATAGCCCATCCAACTGCCTCATCCCCATACTGTTATTTATTTATTTTGCTCCTTTGCACCCCAGTATCTCTACTTGCACATTCATCTTCTGCACATCTATCACTCCAGTGTTTAATTGCTATATTGTAATTATCTCTCCACTATGGCCTATTTATTGCCTTACCTACCTTATCCAACCTCATTTGCACACACTGTATATAGACTATTTCTATTGTATTATTGACTCTATGTATTTTATTCCATGTGTAACTCTGTGTTGTTGTTTGTGTCGCACTGATTTGCTTTATCTTGGCCAGGTCGCAGTTGTAAATGAGAACTTGTTGTCAACTAGCCTACCGGTTTAAATAAAGGTGAAATAAAATTTAAAAACAATTCAAACTTTATCAAATGACAAACCAATTCGACACCCATGCAGCTCGCCACCACACGTTTATTCTCAAATGTACCACACATTTGTATTTATTTCCTAACTTTCCGTTGACATACTGTATACACTACCACACATGCCCACACATGTCCTTTTTCACGTTTGTTCGCTTTCTTTCTCTCCATGCCTCAATCTCCTTCTTTCTCCCCCTCACCTCCCCTTTTCATTCTCCCTCTGACAGTCACACTAACCCACAAGAAGAAACCACACAGCATCACATCAGAGCCGGCCTATTTATAGCTGATGTGTGTGTGTGCATGCATGTGCACGCGCGGGTCTGCGTGCGTGCGTGCGTGCGTGCGTGCGTGCGTACGTGCGTACGTGTGTGTTGCTTTGCCGGAGTTTTGATGCGTCTCTGTCAGGGCTCGCTCGGTTGGGTCTGTTCGTTTTTTAATGACGCCTCCAGGGAGGTTGACAGTCGCCGTGTTGAGCAGAAAGCCTTTGATGTGAATGATTATGACATCATAGACGTGCAGTGGGGAAGAGAGGAGGCGTGTGCTGCCTCTGCCACTGTGGATCCCTCACTCTTTCTCTTATTTCATCCGCCCTTCCACAGAGCAGGAATGGCATAGTCACACACAAAAATAAGAGAGATTAAATATTTGGCTTGAACGAGAAGGGGATTTTGCATTCACATGGAATGTGTTTGCGTTGGAAGTTTTTGTCTTATTGAGTGTTGTACGTGGTACGGCATCTATGTTAGCAATAAAGGGCCCTTTTTCATGTAGCGATCCATACATTTTGAAAGCTTTAGCGACTAGACGAGACCAGCCCCCGTAGCGTTTGTCAAATAAATGTAACTGAAGTCACTACCCATCACCATAATTTAATAAGAAATGCTAATTAGTCAATCCCTAATCGGATCCGCCGATGATTGCTCAGATTTGTCGACTCATTGTGAATGTTAAGTAAACAGTTATAATTGTCTGAGACAGTCCTAGTATGAGCAGCCAATCTTAAAGAAGCAGACGAGTCTGGGAGATGCATTCTATGAAGCCTTATAGAGGTAAAGACGGCGAAACGCATCAAATTAGTTCATTGGGGAAAGAACAGGGACTTGGCAGAGAGATGAGAAAGGCAGTGGGACATTTTATATGCTGCGTAATCTGCATTTGCTTCTTTTCTTTTTACCCAACTATCCCTCTCATCAATCTACACACAATAACCCACAATGACAAAGCAAAAACAGTCATTATATTTTTTTTTCAAATGTATAAAAAAATATATATAAAAATCCCTTTTACATAAGTTTTCAGACCCTCTACTGAATGCTTTCTTGAAGCACCCTTGGCAGCAATTACAGCCTCAAGTCTTCTTGGGTATGACACTACAAACCTGGCACACCTGTATTTGGGGAGTTTCTCCCATTATTCTCTGCACATTCTCTCAAGCTCTGTCAGGTTGGATATGGAGTGTCGCTGCACAGCTATTTTCATTTCTCTCCAGAGATGTTTGATTGGGTTCATGTTTGGGCTTTGGTTGGGCCACTCAAGGACATTCAGAGACTTGTTCCGAAGCCACTCCTGCGTTGTCTTGGCTGTGTACTTAGGGTTGTTGTCCTGTTGGAATGTGAACTGACGCCCCCCAGTCTGAGGTCCTGAGCACTCTGGAGCAGGTTTTAATCAAAGATCTCTCTGTACTTTGCTCCGTTCATCTTTCCCTCCATCTTGACTAGTTTCCCAGTCCATGCCGCTGAAAAACATTCCCACAGCATGATGCTGTCAGCACCATGTTTCACCGTAGCGATGGTGCGAGGTTTCCTCCAGACGTGATGCTTGGCATTCAATCCAAAGAGTTCTTGGTTTCATCAGACCAGATAATCTTGTTTCTCATGGTCTAAAGAGTCCTTTAGTTGCCTTTTGGCAAACTCCAAGGGCTGTCATATGCCTTTTACTGAGGAGTGGCTTCCGTCTGGCCACTCTACCATAAACACTTGATTGGTGGAGTGCTGCAGAGATGGTTTTCCTTCTGGAAGGTTCTCCCATCTCCACAGAGGAACTCTGGAGCTTTGTCAGAGTGACCATCGGGTTCTTGGTCACCTCCCTGACCAAGGAACATCTCCCCCGATTGCTCAGTTTGGCCGGGCCACCAGCTCTAGGAAGAGTCTTGGTGGTTCCAAACTTATTCCATTTAAGAATGATGAAGGCCACTGTGTTTTTGGGGACATTCAATGCTACAGAAATGTTTGGGTCCCTTCCCCAGATCTGTGCCTCGACACAATCCTGTCTCTGAGCTCTACGAACAATTCCTTCGACCTCATGGCTTGGTTTTCGTGCTTACATGCACGGTCAACTATTGGACCTTATAAGGTGTGTTTCTCTCCAAATCATGTGAAATCAATTGAATTTACCACAGGTGGACTCCAATCAAGTTGTAGAAACCTCTCAAGGATGATCAGTGGAAACAGGATGCACCTGAGCTCTGAATACCTCTGTAAATAAGGTATTTCTGTTTTGTATTTTTTTTAAATGTGCAAAAATTTCTATAAACCTGTTTTCAGTTTTTCATTATGGGGTATTGTGTATAGATTGATAACAGAAAAAAAATCTTTTTTTCAATCGATTTTAGAATAAAGCTGTAACGTAACAAACTCTGGAAAAAGTCAAGGGGTCTGAATACTTTCCAAATGCAGGGATACTCAAATCTGGAGCTTGAGTCCATTTCCACTTCATTCTCGCCCTTTAGTCAGGGTTTGATTTAGACCCAGTGCACCAGGTGAATGCAGTTACCTACCAGGCAACAAAAAAAAGTGAAACTGTGCTTGATTTGAGTATCTCTGACCTATTATTACAAGTGATAGTTCAACTTTTGGAAGTTTGATCTTATTTTCGACTTCCTAGCATGTTGACGTTTAGCTGGATATCTAGCAATGTCCAGAATTTCCTGGCTAGCTTTTTTTGGAGAATGTAGCAATGCTAGTGTTAATGGATTGTATCAGTTAATGGTGCATTCAACATTTTATTTGTTATTTATTAACCCTTACCAGGTAAGTTGACTGAGAACACATTCCAACGACCTGGGGAATAGTTACAAGGGAGAGGGAGGGGATGAATGAGCCAATTGTATGTTAGGGATGATAAGGTGGCCATGATGGTATGAGGGCCAGATTGGTAATTTGGTAATACAGTCCTTTGTGTGGAGTCAGCTAAACTACTAGTATGTATTTTAGTAGGATAAGATACTTCTTTGTTTTTATGTATCATAATCACAGTTGAAGTGACTGATTACTGATTGACATTGATTAGACTGTGTACTTGTGTATCACCACAGGTTTTCACAGCTGCTGGCACATTATCAGGTTCCCACCTTTTACAAAGAAGAACTTATGCGGAGGTCAAACCAATGCCAGACATAAACTAAACATAAGAAATGTTGCATTAGATGATTTATTCAAAGTGTGCGTCTATGAAATAATTCACCGGGGAAGTTTAAGAGAGTGTAAATGACCTGTATAAAACGGGACCTGTCCCAATGTGTGCCTCTGGACGACATATTTATGATCCCCTCTCACGTTTCAGACTCATACAACAGCATGATGCATCAGAAAGCCTTTATTGATTTTGGCACAGGGCCTCCCTAGCAGGGAGGGAGGGAGGGAGGGGGGGGACACGGGGCATGATCTGCCTGTACCTTGTTTGTAAACACCCACACACAAATACTCTCTCACACTCATAAACACACATACACAAATACACACGTGTAAAGCCGTGAGCATTCAAACACGCACAGACAGACAGACAGACAGACAGACAGACAGACAGACAGACAGACAGACAGACAGACAGACAGACAGACAGACAGACAGACAGACAGACAGACAGACAGACAGACAGACAGACAGACAGACAGACAGACAGACAGACAGACAGACAGACAGAGACAGACACACAAACACACACAAAAATCCGGTACCGATTGACTCATACTGTAATAGTTCAAACTGGGAGCCAGATGAAAATATTTAGAAGCTCGTGAATCAATGTGTCATTTCAGAGCCTGTTCAAATACACACACACCCTTCTGCCATCCCTCTTTCCCTCTCTCCCTTACACCGGTTCAACACAGGGACAAAAAGACCTGAGGGAAAGGAAAGGAAAGGAGAGATGGGTGATGGAGGGAGAGATAGAGAGAGAGAGAGGCGTCTCAGTACCACTGATTTTGTGTCTGTTTCTTTTTTCCCGAGGAGAGATAATGCCGGGTCCAGAAATCTATAGCATTGATTGGCTGCTCGACCCAGTTTCATGGCAGCTTTCTCAATAAGTCGCCTCATTGGTCAATAACTGCCTGGCTCTCTGGGTGAGGCAGGGGTTCGGTTCTGTGAGTGTGGGTGGGTGTTGGGAGAGAAGGGGGGTTAAGAGGGCGGGCCCGTCTGCACAAAGACCATGGATGCATCGCAAATGGCACCCTATTCCATATAATGTATAGTGCACTACTTTTAACCAGAGTCCATAGGTATAGCTTCAATAGAGGACATACACACACACCTCTGGAATATGTAACACCTTTAATTCCAATAATCCCAATGTAGACATTTTGCCCATAGCCATAATATGTTTTATCTGGGGGAGCAGAATGACAACACGGGGAGTGGAGGTGGAACAGTTTCAGCCATGCCGTGGCTCGGGCAGCTTTTAATAATTGATGGTGTCCGAGGCCCCGGATTGAGGAGTAATTGCATTACAGGTCACTTCTCAATAGCAATTTGTGAAAGTTGTGGTGATGTGTGCCGGGTGGCGATCAATAGGGGCTGTCCAGGGATGTAGACACACCAGCGCTCTCTCTCTCTCCATCTCTGTCTGTGTCTTTTCTCTCTCTCTCTCTCTCTCTCTCTCTCTCTCTCTCTCTCTCTCTCTCTCTCTCTCTCCTATGTACAGGCAGACAGACCGTACTGTGCTCTACTGTACTTTACTGTACTGTGCTTTACTATACTGTACTTTAACCTACTCTATTGTACTCTACTGTGCACTACACTGTACTTTACTGTACTGTGCTCTGTACTGTACTCAAGTTTACTCTACTTGAGTTTCTTACAATTGAAGAAATGGCCATTGGACTCTTGTTCTAGTGGTCTTGGTCTTGAGACCACTCAAGCCCACATAAATTATGTCTTCAACTTGTCATGGTCTCAAATCACTGTGTCTGGGTCTGGATCTTAGAACCAGTGTCCTGGTATAAATATTGGTCTTGGCTCTTGAATATTAGTCTTTGGTTTGTAAACCATCATGGGTGGAAAGAGTACTGCATTTTCCTACTCAAGTAGAAGTACTGTTACTTTAATGACATTTTACTCAAGTTGAAGTAAAACTACTGGTGTAAACAACTACTCAAGTAAAAGTAAAAAGTCGCTAATTTAATAAGTACTCAGACTAAAAGTAACTTAGTTCCTTTTAAAATAAAAACAATGACCTTATAGCTAATTTCGCTAAGGTTACCTGAACGTTGTTACTCATGATCTTTTCAATGAAATACATTGACAAAGGAAGAGAGGACATCAATGTATAGTATGAACTAAGTTTTTATTGTTTAGGTACATACCAGTCAAAAGTTTGGACACACCTACCCATTCAAGGGTTTTTCGTCATTTACATTCTTAATTTACATTGTAGAATAATAATGAAGAAATCTAAACTATGAACTAACACTTATGGGATCATGTTGGAACCAAAAAGGTGTTAAACAAATCCAAATATATTTTATATTTGAGATTCTTCAAAGTAGCCACCCTTTGCCTTGATGACAGCTTTGCACACTATTGGCATTCTCTCAACCAGCTTCATGAGGTAGTCACCTGGAATGAGTTTAAATTAACAGGTGTGCCTTGTTAAAAATTAATTTGTGGAATTTCTTTCCTTCTTAATGCGTTTGAGCAAATCAGTTGTGTTGTGACAAGGTAGGGGTGCTATACAGAAGATAGCCCTATTTGGCAATAGACCAAGTCCATATTGTGGCAAGAACAGCTCAAATAGCAAAGAGGAATGAAAGTCCTTCATTACTTTAAGACAAAAGATCAGTCAATCCGGAAAATGTCAAGAACTTTGAAAGTTTCTTCAAGTGCAGTCGCAAAAACCATCAAGCGCTTATGATGAAACTAGCTCTCAGGAGGACCGCCACAGGAGAGGCAGACCCAGAGTTACCTCTGCTGCAGATTATAAGTTCATTACAGTCAACTGTACCTCAGATTGCAGTCCAAATAAATGCTTCGAGGAGTTCAAGTAACAGACACATCTCAACATCAACTGTTTAGAAGAGACTGCGTGAATCAGGTCTTCATGGTCAAATGGCTGCAAAGAAACTACTACTAAAGGAGACACCAATTAGAATAAGAAACTTGCTTGGGCCAAAAAACACGAGCAATGGACATTAGACCGGTGAAAATCTGTCCTTTGGTTTGATGAGTCCAAATTTGAGATTTTTGGTTCCAACCGCAGTGTCTTTGTGAGATGCAGAGTAGGTGAACAGATGATCTCTGCATGTGTGGTTCCCACCGTGAAGCATGGAGGAGGTGTGATGGTGTGGGGGTGCTTTACTGGTGACAGTGTCAGTGATTTATTGAGAATTAAAGGCACACTTAACCAGCATGGTTACCACAGTGTTCTGCAGTGATACGACATCCCATCTGGTTTGCGCTTAGTGGGACAATCATTTGTTTTTCAACAGGACAATACACACCTCCAGGCTGTGTAAGGGCCATTTGACCAAGAAGGAGAGTGATGTGAGTGCTGCATCAGATGACCTGGCCTGCACATTCACCCGACCTCAACCCAATTGAGATGGATTGGGTTGAGTTGGACCGCAGAGTGAAGGAAAAGCAGCCAACACGTTCTCAGCATATGTGGGAACTCCTTCAAGACTGTTGGAAAATCATTACTCATGAAGCTGGTTGAGAGAATGCCAAGAGTGTGCAAAGCTGTCATCAAGGCAAAGGGTGGATACTTTGAAGAATCTAAAAATAAAATATATACTTTCTTGTTTACTACATGATTCCATATGAGTTATTTCATAGTTGCGATGTCTTCACTATTATTCAACAATGTAGAAAATAGTAAAAATAAAGATAAACTTTTCACTGGTACTGTATATAAAAAATTATGGATTTGTCAATCCTATTAATATTTAAAATAAATGTAACATTTAAAGCAATTAAAATGTTTTGATGAATTATAGGCAATACAAAATAAAGTACATAAGCAACAAATCACCCATTCAAGGTGATTTTCCTCACTCACTCCATCTTTCAATCTGTCACAAACTCCCTCTTTTCCTTAATTACTTACTCACTCACCCATACAAGGCCAAATGGGGAGTGCCGGGGCACGCTGAATATTCCTAAAGGATTTGATGTCAAATTAGCTCTGGAGGCAACAACAGAACATCATGGAAATAAAGATGTATGTGCTTAGCTCCATTCCGTTTATTTTTATCTTAAAAAAACTCCCTAGTCCTTGGCAATGACGAGCATACCCAGAACATGATGCAGCCACCACCATGCTTGAAAATTTGAAGAGTGGTACTTCATGATGTGTTGTGTTAATTTGCCCCCAACATAACGCTTTGTATTCAGGACGTAAAATGTATTTATTTTACATATTTTTAGCAGTATTACTTAAGTGCCTTATTACAAACAGGATGCATGTTTTGAACGGTTTTAAAATCACCTTTGGCTTCCTGACTCAGTTTCCTTCCTCTCTGACACCTGTATCTTTGTAGTGACTGGGTGTATTGATACACCAACCAAAGCCTAATTAATAACTTTTACACATCTACCAATCCGTGCCCTTCTTTGAAAGGCATTGTGGTTGAATCTGTGCTTGAAAATCACTACTAGATTGAGGGACCTTACAGAAAATTGTATATGTGGGGTAGAGAGATGGGATAATCATAAAAAAATAATTTTAACCAATATTATTGAACACAGAATGACTCCATGCAACTTATTATGTGATTTGTTAAGCACATTTCTACTCCTGAATGTTATTTAGCTTTGCCAAAAAATAGGGGTTAAATACTTATTGACTCAAGACATTTCAGATTTTCATTTTCTATTAATTAAAAAATGTTCTACAAACAAAATTCCATTTTGACATTATGGAGTATTGTGTGTAGATCAGTTATACAAAATCAAAATGAAATACATTTTAAAACCAGGCAGTAACACAACAAAATGGGAAAAAAGTAATGGTCTGTGAATACTTTCTGAAGGCACTGTGCTGGCCCAGGCTCTGGTCATACGTAGTGCAGTATAGGGAATAATGTGCCATTTGAGGCACACTCCATGTGGTGCTAGTTCAACACAACTGGCCATTCATTTAAACATTGTTTCGTTTTTTCACAAAACACAACTGATAATACGATGAAGATCTTTAACTTAGGACAGTGGGATATCTACTATACTAGCTACTATACTATACTACACTAGTTACTATTCTATAGTTTATGCACGCATGCCAGTATGTTGCTTTCGATGAAAGTGTCTGTTAAATGGGATATATTTAAGCAATAAGGCCCGGGGAGGTGTGGTGTATGGCCAACGTGAAGTGCCTGGACACAGCCCTTAGTCGTGGTATATTGGCCATATATCACAAACCCCCGAGGAGCCTTATTGCTATTATAAACTGGGTACCAGTGTAATTAGAGCAGTAAAACTAAATGTTTTGTCATAGCCATGGTATACGTTCCGATATACCACAGCTTTCAGCCAATCAGAATTCAGGGCTCAAACCACCCAGTTTATAATATATTATTATATTACTATACTACTGATCTCTCAATGTGTTGCTCTGATACTCTCGAGGCCTGTTATGTCATGGGAATTACAAGGTAACTCAGGTTCTCATTCTGCCCTCTCTGAGTGCCCCAATTTCACATCTCCCATGGGTGAAGGTAAACTGTAATAGATGGTTTACTTTGCACTCTCTCTGGTGAAAAGAGAAAGTAAATGCATTTTTTTTCTCTAGGTGCACTTACTACATTCTCTTTCTCTCTCTTTGGCTCTTCTGTGTCACACCATACAATTGCTTTTTTTCGGACTCTTTCTCATTGCCTTAGCGAAAGCGACTGATGTCGCCCCTCTCTCTTGCCCTATTGCTCTTTCTTTTTCTGTCTCTCTACAGTAGCTCTCTTTTGTCCTCCCCCTATTTATCACACACTATCGCTGTTTCATCATTGTTCTCTTTCTCTCCTGCTGCATCTGTCTCTCTCTCTCCCTCTCCCTCAATCTCTCAATTTCAATTTAAGGAGCTTTATTGGCATGGGAAACATATGTTTACATTGCCAAAGCAAGTGAAATTGATTATAAACGAAAGTGAAATAAACAATAACATTTTTACAATAAACATTACACTTACAACAGTTCCAAAGGAATAAAGACACTTCAAATGTCATATTATGTATATAGTGTTGTAACGATGTGCAGAAAAGTTAAAGTACAAAAGGGAAAATAAATAAACATTAATATGGGTTGTATTTACAATGGTGTTTGTTCTTCACTGGTTGCCCTCTTCTTGTGGCAACAGGTCACAAATCTTGCTGCTGTGATTGCACACTGTGGTATTTCACCTAATAGATATGGGAGTTTATCAAAATTGGATTTGCTTTCGATTTATTTGTGGGTCTGTGTAATCTGAGGGAAATATGTGTTTTTAATATGGTCATACATTTGACAGGAGGTTAGGAAATGCATCTCAGTTTCCACCTCATTTTGTTGGGCAGTGTGCACATAGCATTTCTTCTCTTGAGAGGTCTGTCAACAATAGCCTTTCTCAATAGCAAGGCTATGCTCACTGAGCCAGTACATAGACAAAGCTTTCCTTAATTGTGAGTCAGTTACAGTGTTCAGGTATTCTGGCACCGTGTACTCTCTGTTTAGGGCCAAATAGCATTCTAGTTTGCTCAGTTTTTTTTGTTAATCCTTTCCAATGTGTCAAGTAATTATCTTTTTGTTTTCTCATAATTTCGTTGAGTCTAATTGTTTTGCTGTCCTGGAGCTCTGTTGGGTCTGTTTGTGTTTGTGAACAGAGCCACAGGACCAGGACTCTTCTCCAGGTTCATCTCTCCGTAGGTGATGACTTTGTCATGGAATGTTTTGGGAATTGCTTCCTTTTAGTTGGTTGTCGAATTTAATGGATCTTTTCTGGATTTTGGTAATTAGTGGGTATCGGCCTAATTCTGCTCTACATGCATTATTTGGTGTTACGTTGTACACAGAGGATATTTTTGCAGAATTCTGCATGCAGTCTCAATTTAGTGTTTGTCCCATTTTGTGCATTTTTAGTTGGTGTGCGGACCCCAGACCTTACAATCATAAAGGGAAAATAACTGATTCAAGTATTTTTAGCCAGATCCTAATTGGTATGTCAAATGTTATGTTCCTTTTGATGGCATAGATGTCCCTTCTTGCCTGGTCTCTCAGATCATTCACAGCTTTGTGGAAGTTACTTGTGGCCATGATGTTTAGGCTGAGGTATGTGTTCTAGGTCAATGGTGTCTAGATGGAATTTGTATTTGTGGTCCAGGCAACTGGACCTTTATTGGAAGGTCCAGAATCTGTGCAGAAGATCTAGGTGCTGCTGTAGGCCCTCCTTGGTTGGGGAGAGAAGCACCAGATCAGAAAGCAGTAGACATCAGATTCTAGGAGGGTGAGGACGGGTGCTGCAGAATGTTATAGTGCCCTCGCCAATTCACTGATATATATGTTGAAGAGGGTGGGGCTTAAGCTGCATCCCTGTCTCATCCCACAGCCCTGTGGAAAGAAATGTGTGATTTTGTGCCAATTTTAACCAAACACTTGTTGTTTGTGTACATGGATTGTATAACATTGTATGTTTTTCCCCAACACCACTTTCCATCAATTTGTATATCAGACCCTCATGCCAAATTGAGTCAAAAGCTTTTTTGAAATCAACAAAGCATGAGAAGACTTTTCCTTTGTTTTGGTTTGTGTGTTTGTCAATTAGGGTGTGCAAGGGGACTATGTGGTCTGTCGAATGGTAATTTTTTACATTTGCTCAGTACATTGTTTTCACTGAGGAAATGTACAAGTCTGCTGTTAATGACAATGCAGAGGATTTTCCAAAGGTTGCTGTTGGTGCATATTCCATGGTAGTTATTGGGGTCAAATTTGTCTAAAATTCTGTGGATTGGGGTGATCAGTCCTTGGTTCCAAATATTAGGGAAGATGCCAGAGATAAGGAGGATGTTAAAGAGTTAAAGTATAGCCAGTTGCAATTTGTCGTCTGTATATTTTATCATTTCATTGAGGATACCATCAACACCGCAGGCCTTTTTGGATTGGTGCGTTTGTATTTTGTCTTGTAGTTCATTCAATGTAATTGGATAATCCAGTGGGTTCTCGTAGTCTTTAATTGTTTATTCTAAGATTTGTATTTGATCATGTATATGTTTTTGATGTTCTTTGTTATAAGGCCAAAAAGATTGGAGAAGTGGTTTATCCATACATATCTGTTTTGGATAGACAACTCTTTGTATTTGTTTAGTGTGTTCCAATTTTCCCAGAAGTGGTTAGATTCTATGGATTCTTCAATTACATTTAGCTGATTTCTGACCTGCTGTTCCTTCTTTTTCCATAGTGTATTTCTGTATTGTTTTAGTGATTCACCATAATGATGGCGTAGGCTCAGGTTTTCTGGGTCTCTGTTTTTGGTTGGATAGGTTTCTCAATTTCTTTCTTAGGTTTGTCACGTTCTGACCTTAGTTCCTTTGTTTTGTCTTTGTTTTAGTATGGTCAGGGTGTGAGTTGGGGTGGGCAGTCTGTTTGTGTTTCTATGTTGGTTTTTGAGTTTGGCCTGGTATGGTTCTCAATCAGAGGCAGGTGTCGTTAGTTGTCTCTGATTGAGAATCATACTTAGGTAGTCTTTTTCCACCTGTGTGGTGGGTGCTTATTTTCTGTTTTGTGGTATTCACTAGACAGGACTGTTTCGTTTGTTCGTTCTGCCTATTTGTCGTTTTGTTTAGTGTTCAGTTTTGATTATATTAAAAATCATGAACACTTACCACGCTGCACCTTGGTCCTCACCTTATTCCACCGACGACGGCCATTACAAGGTTTTTGCATTCTTTATCAAACCATTTGTCATTGTTGTTAATTTTCATAGGTTGTCTACTTGAAGTTTTTAGATTTGATAAGGAAGCTGAGAGGTCAAATATACGGTTTAGGTGTTCTACAGCCAAGTTTACACCTTCACTATTAAATTGAAAGACTTTGTCCAGGAAGTTGTCTAAAAGGGATTGAGTTTGTTGCCTAATAGTTTTTTGATAGGTTTCCACACTACTTTCCTTCCATCTATAGCATTTCTTAGTATTATTCAGTTCCTTTGGCTTTGATGCCTCGTGATTGAGTATTGCTCTGTTCAAGTAGACTGTGATTTGATAGGGGTGTCAGTGGGCTGACTGTGAACGCTCTGAGAGACTCTGGGTTGAGGTCAGTGATAAAGTAGTCTACAGTACTACTGCCAAATATGAGCTACAGGTGTACCTACCATAGGAGTCCCCTCAAAGCCTATCATTGACTATGTACATACCCAGAATGCAACAGAGCTGCAGGAGCTGTGACCCGTTTTTGTTGGTTATGTTGTCGTAGTTGTGCCTAGGGGGACATATTGGGGGAGATGCTGTCACCTCCATGTAGGTGTTGGTCCCCCTGTGCGCTGAGGGTGTCAGGTTCTTGTCCAGTTCTGGCATTTAAGTTGCCACAGACTAGTACATATCCCTGAGCCTGGAAAATAATGATTTCCCCCTCTAGGATGGAGAAGCTGTCTTCTTTAAAGTATGGGGATTCTGGTGGTGGGATATAGGCAGCACACAGGTGGACATTTTTCTCTGTTGAGATTATTTCTTTTTGAATTTCTATCCAAATATAAATTGTTCCTGTTTTGATTAATTTAATAGAGTGAGTTAGGTCTGCTCTATATCAAATTAGCATACCCCCTGAGTCCCTTCCCTGTTTCACACATGGTAGTTTGGTGGACGGGACTACCATCTCTCTGTAACCTAGAGGGCAACCAGTCAGTCCATCTCCTCGATAAACATGTTTCTTGTAGGATGACAATGTCTGTATTTCTGATTTCTTTGAAGTCCAGGTTCCTGCTCTTTAGGCCAAAGGCAGATGACCTCAGGCCTTGGATATTCCAGAGATAGTGAAGGCTTTGTGTTCCATAAAGTGTCCAAAGTTAGTCATGTGGTTTGGCCTCAGACCAGAAAGTGTGAGCAGAGCCTCTCTCTCTCACTCCCGATCATTCTCTTTTTACATTCAATTCAAGGGGCTTTATTGGCATGGGAAACATATGTTAACATTGCCAAGGCAAGTGAAGTAGATAATATACAAAAGTGAAATAAACAAGTTCCAAAAGAATAAAGACATTATAAATGTCATATTATGTTAAATACAGTTAAATACATATTAAATATTAAATACAGTGTTGTAACGATGTGCAAATGGTTAAAGTACAAAAGGGAAAATAAATAAACACATATGGGTTGTATTTACAATGGTGTTTGTTCTTCACTGGTTTCCCTTTTCTTGTGGCAACAGGTCACACATCTTACTGCTGTGATGGCACTGTGGTATTTCATCCAGTAGATATGGGAGTTTATCAAAATTGGGTTTGTTTTCGAATTCTTTGTGGATCTGTGTAATCTGAAAGAAATATGTCTCTATGGTCATACATTTGGCAGGAGGTTAGGAAGTGAGCTCAGTTTCCACCTCATTTTGTGGGCAGTGTGCACATAGCCGGCCTTCTATTGAGATCCAGGTCTGCCTAATGCGGCCTTTCTCAATAGCAAGGCTATGTTCACTGAGTCTGTACATAGTCAAAGCTTTCCTTAAGTTTGGGTCAGTCACAGTGGTCAGTTATTCTGCCACTGTGTACTCTCTGTTTAGGGTCAAATAGCATTCTAGTTTGGCAGGGGAGGTCTGTCTAGTATTTCTCTCTCTAGCTCTCAATCATTCTCTCTCTGTGTTGGCAGGGGAGGATAAGAGAGTGGAGGAGATAGTGAATTTTTCATACTCTAGATCAGGGGTCGACAAATATATATTGTTTTTGTATTTTGCTAATTATTATAATTATGTTCCTGTCCTCTGACCATCCACTCTGACACGGCTAAATCTAGTTGCCTACCCCTGCTCGAGATACAGCTAATATGTGTGGGATGGTGACTTTTCCTGTCCCACTTGGGCCTCATTTTGTCTGCATTTCCTTTCTATTGAGCTCTCTGCCTTTTTCACTTTGTCTGTACTGTCTGCTGCAACCACTTGCAGGTGCTTTGTGGGGTGTGACACTGTTGAAAAGTCACTAAAGAGTTAAATGATGATGTGCCATCCATCACTGTTTATGGACTCTCTCTATGGCGCTGTGGAGAGTCTCTCTCTCTACTCTGCTGTAACACAACATTCTGTCCCTCCCTATACCCTGGCTGGGCTGTGTGTGTGCATACACCTGCATTTTTGTGTGTGTCCAGACTCCCAGACTGTGTTCAATGAGCCTTCAGTATACTATGCCCTGATACTGTATTCCACTGCAGTAATATTTCACATTTTTGCTGTAACATTATTTTCTCTATCATATTCCTTTCAGCTAGCTTCCTTACATCAACAATCTTTGTACCTCGTTTATTCTGTCTCTAGATTTCTCTCACACACCCCTCCCACTGGAAGACCCGCTCACATTTCTCTTTGTGTCACCTTTCCACATGGAAGAACAATCGCTCTGACTATGTTCTCTATCCTCGCCTCTCCTCTCTTCTCTGACACACTCTCAGATCCTAAAGGAATCTCGCTGCCTGAGCCAAATGCACCGCAAACATGTCAGACGGTGTTTGCGTTTTTCCTCTTGTCTGTCCCTCTGTCCGTCTGTCTGTCTGGACATTTTCTAGGTCAGCGTATCAACAGAATCCAAGTTGCAGTCGTATGTAGTAAAGGCAAAATTGCGATGCAAAATGATCAGTATCTGGCTAATAGTGGGGCCTCAAGGAAGGAAATGAGCCGGTGTGTTAGAAATCCTCAAACCGATTTCTGGTCTCAGTCCACCCCTGTATAGGTTTGCTTGAATCTTGCTGAAGCAGGAAGGGAGTGAAAGATACATTTTCCTTAACGTTTGCAGAGAGCGGATTAGGCTGTCTAGAACTGAGCCGGATTGACAGGTAGCCGGATTGACAAGACGGCCTTACATCAGGTATGTAAGGCTGTCTTTTCCACAGTCAGAGGATCAGATACCCTGTGTCTTCAGGTTAGGAAGGGTTCACAGGGGTCATATCACCCTGACTTTAACTCACACCGCATGTTTTCTCCATGTTCTTCAAACAGCTTGTTTTCTTGCTAAGTAATTTAGTTGATCTCTGATCTGAGAAGGCTGTATAGATGAAAGCCCTGAGAATGAAAGAACAAAATAAAAAAATTAGTAAGGAAGAAGGGGAAGGAAGACAGCAGAGTGAGAGTCTTGGAACAGGGCTACGTGAGAAGAGTAGAGGAGACACCCACACCCATCAGCTGTAGGCACACTTCTAAGATGCACTTCTAGCTTCTCAAACCTTGGCAGGAAGTGGCACCAGCCCAGCCGCAGCATCCTTTATGAATGTCACACCCTCTGAGAGGAAAATGAGTACGTTGCAAAGGAGACAGGGGGTTGGAACAGGAGGGGGGAGAAGAAAAATCACTTTGATGGATTACGCTCCTCGTGGGACAACCTTGTAACGTTTTTGGACGGCCACCCAACTCTTCCAGATCCTCGATTTTTGTGATGATTCCCTCCTTTTTTTCTTTCCTTTTGTCATCTCCTACATGCCTTGGCTGGGAAGACTGTGACTGTGCTGATATCTGATGATATAGCGCTCATAGAAATGAATTACTACGAGTGATTAAGAGGGGAGACTTGGTCCTACCACAAATGTTGTCTTTGGGGGCTACCTAATTGTCTTTGCCAAATAAATGATGGCCAAAGATGCATGGACCAGCGATTGTTAATGGAGTCTCAGGCTGCATCCCAGAAGGCACCCCATTCCATACATTGCACACTACCTTTGACCAGAACCCTATGGGCCCTGGTCAAAAGTAGTGCACTATATACGGATTAGGGTGCAATTTGTGATGCTGCCTTAGCGTTGCCGTGGCATAGAGGGATGACTCCATTGTGACTGGCGCCCCAGCACACACAGATGGTGCCGCTTGTTCACGGCGAGCCGCCAGTTGTTGATTGGCGTGTTAAAGGCACCTGCGAAATTAAACTGACAAATAAATTCCCATTGGCTGCAAAATAGAAAATTTGAGTTTTTGAACGATTGCTTAGTTATGTTAGCCTGTGTTCCCGGCAGTTTTCACGTTCAAGGATAATTTGGAGTTAAAGGCTAAGACATTTGTGACTGACCGCCTTGATTCATAGCAGCAAAATTAGAAACTGTGTTTTTTACATTGGATAAAAGTAGAGACTCGGAGCTAGAAAATGGTATATCCTACACTGCATTTGAGGAATAATAGTAAAGTAATTCTGCTTTGAAAGTTGATAAACTTGTAACCCTACTTTTGAGAAAGTGGCCCTTAAATGTTTTGGTACAGCTACTTGAGAGCTCTTCTTTGTTAACACCCATTCATCATCGTTCACACCCTCTTAAGCCTTGGCTCCACCCATCTCTTTAAGGATTCACATGTGAGGCCATGTGGTAAACACGCTATGTCAAATAAAATCTAAGTTTATTTGTCATGTGCACAGGATACAGAAGGTGTAAACGGTACAGTGAAGAGGTTACTTGCATAGTATTGGCTGTGCCGGATTAATTGATAAGACATGCTATTCTCTAAAATACATTCTCCGTAATTAATATCACCTGATTGAGCTAATCATGTAAATGTAATTAACTAGAGAGTCGGGTACCACAAAATCATATTTATAGAGCTGTTATCTTCTGAATAAACTCTTAAAGACCTAGTAATGTTTTACATCAATAGCAGTCAACATTAATCTTCATCTTACTTCAGTCTCATAATCTGAAAGATGTAAATTCTTGGTTATCTGCAAGAACCCTGGCTAACCATTTGAATCAGCAATACAACATTGGGTTTAATTATTTATTTACTAAATACCTAACTAATCACACGGAATTCACATACACACAATTAATCATAACTTGATTACAAATTACGTCATAAAGGAAAACGTCCCTAGCGGGCGGAACAGATAGGACAGCTTGTTACACAAAGGAAAAGGGGCTGGGTTGAGTGAAAGAGCGGGAGACTGAGGAACAAAGGGAAAAAGCTGTGCTATCGTAAATACAGTATCTTATGCATTCTAAATTACCGCCCATTTGGAAAAGGAAAATGCAATAAATATTTACTCTGAGCTGCGCTTCAGTAGGTTGGTGGTAGATGGAAGACCGCGTTGCCAAACCGAGTCCTTTGTCCTTTGAAGAATGTCTCTGGTGGTCAATTGGATATGTTGTAGTAACGTCGTTGTGTGGTAGATGGGATACTCTGTCTTTTCCTTCCTAATCTGCGTTTGCAGCTGCGGTCGCTAACTCAACGGCTAGGAGGTATCACTTCTGTCGTGAATAAGAGTTCAAAAGTTCATACCATTCACAACCAAAGCTCATGCAGATGTTGGCTTCGTTCTGTAGTTATTATCTGAACCATTCTGACATAGGACCGTCATCCTACCTCATCTGAACAGGAAGTTCTATTGTCGTCAAGGCTTTATATAGGAAGGGAGAAGAGGGTGTGATTGAAAAGTTTTATAGCCCATGTCCCTTCACAGAGGTGGGCCACTGAGTGAGCAGCCCTAACTTGTGAAAACCCACATCTCACATTTTAGAAGCTAAAATCACATTTCATCCCTACACAAATAATTTCATATTCAAACATTTAAATTGAACAACAATTCCATGTGAATCCGATAACTCTGATGTGTAGACTTTCCACTGTGGAGTTTGTCATCTTGTCATTGATGAGAATGTCTCAGATGACAACCGAACTGACATCATATTCATTAAGTACCACCGCAACAGTTCAATTGTTCGGATTACCAGAATCTAGTTCATTTCCCCCACCTACTGAAGTTCCCAGAATCTCTATGTTAACCAAGGGTTTTTTAAATGTAACCTCAGTAGGGTAGAGAGAAGAAAAAAGGGGGGAAGAGGTATTTATGACTGCCATAAACCTATCCCCCAGGCCAATGTCATGGCAGTATCAATATCAAAAACAGAAAGTGTGTTTTATCATTATTAGATGAGACACACTTTTCTAAATTGATGGGTCATGTGAAAATGGGTCATGTGAAAATGCCATAACCACCTCCCAGCCACATCTAGTTAAGGTTCCTGGCTTTTTCTGTACGACATACGCCTAGTTTCCTGAAACAAGTCACTTATGAGGCATTTCAGTTAGAGTTAGTTTATGCTATTTTTTGTTAAAGGTAGACAGCAATGTGACCACTGTTTACTGTGTTGCTAATGTTTTAAATATCACTAACCTCAGTCAAAAAAGCAGTTGGGGTGTTTTAGGCCAAAGTAGATTTCAAGTATAAAGCAAATTTCACTAGATGCTTTTACATTCCAGGAGGGTACCTCACCTCATTCACCACCATTGTTATCACACACACATCAGCCATTCTGTGTTGACCAACTCGCTGTAATAAAAGTTGGAGCACTGAGGCCATGTTATCTCACCCTTGGGAAAGGTAGTTAACTTCACTTTCTCTATGAGCATTGCAGGGGAATATATAATTACGATAGGGATCGTCTATCTTTAGATCTTTCGCAAACATATATGGGGCGGCAGGGTAGCCTAGTGGTTAGAGCGTTGGACTAGTAACCGGAAGGTTGCAAGTTCAAAATCCCCGAGCTGACAAGGTACAAATCTGTCGTTCTGCCCCTGAACAGGCAGTTAACCCACTGTTCCTAGGCTGTCATTGAAAATAAGAATTTGTTCTTAACTGACTTTCCTAGTTAAATAAAAAGGTAAAATATGAGCTTTGTGTGGCCCTGATTGAAAGTGCCTGCTACTAGGCAAACAGAAGTGATCTAACTGTTTTCTCACTTTCCCAACATCCATCAGTCATCAACCTCTAGGAGTTGGTGTCAGTGCTTTAGGCCCCTAAGGGCTGGTCCAGCCAGGGACAGTTTTGTTACGCCTGTAATAGTTAGAGTGAGATTTAGGAGTAGGGAGACCTGATACCAAATCAGTGTTAGGATAGAGTCAAACATCAGTTATGTGCGGGGTTATGCATGTGTGTCCGTGTGCACGTGTGTTTGTTTACAGATTGAGTGCTGAGCCCACAGTAAAGACATATTTTACTCTCAGTTTCTCGCTCTTCATCTGTCTTCCTATCTCTTTCTCGCTCTTCATCTCTCTGTCTTCCTATCTCTTTCTCGCTCTTCATCTCTCTGTCTTCCTATCTCTTTCTCGCTCTTCATCTCTCTGTCTTCCTATCTCTTTCTCGCTCTTCATCTCTCTGTCTTCCTATCTCTTTCCCGCTCTTCATCTCTCTGTCTTCCTATCTCTTTCTCGCTCTTCATCTCTCTGTCTTCCTATCTCTTTCTCGCTCTTCATCTCTCTGTCTTCCTATCTCTTTCTCGCTGTCTTTTTTCCCTTTCTCTCTCCCTTTTCTCTCTGTTTCACGCCGAGGTCCTGGAACTATGCTTTTCATTCATTTGTTCTGCCTATCTCACACATGGGGTGGACCATTGAGACTATCTGGCAGCTCTCTGAACAGCAGGCAAGCTGTCAGGTTTCAAAGGAGCCCAGATGTTGAGAATCGCAGTTGAATTCTATGAAGATGTTCACATTCCTTAATTAAACCTTTGATTTTTTTTTTGTGTTAATCTTTAACTAGATCGATTGATGTTTTAACAGTTTTTATAGGTCCGTGTATTCAGTTTGGCTGTTTTTCCCCTCTTTCCTTTAGTGTAATAACTCAATTTTATCCAACAGTCATATTTTTGTCCTCAACTGGCTAAATGTCTCGTCAACTCAAATAGCCTTTGGTCGTTAGAGTTGCATACTGTACATACTGTTGCCCTTGGATTGAGTCGCTGGCTATGTCCTGTATATGTCTACCAAGGATGAAATGGGTGTGCCACTTTAATGCTTCTCTCTGGAACCTTTCTCTGCCTTTAACATTTAGGAATCTTTTACAATACATTTCATTACCATTTTGGTTATGACATGAATGTTCCCGAAACGTTGTGTGAACATTTTTCTGGAAGGCAAAACTGCAATCATACCAATACAAAACAACAGCATTTAGTCCATCTCGGAACTCATGGCTCATGGTCTGTTCTGGAAATTAAAGCAGCATTAACAGCATTTTGGAGACCAGAACCAATTCATTTCCGAGAGTATTCGGCTTGAATTTTAACATTTGTTCTTGGAACATTCTTAGCCCCCCAAATAACATATTTAATTATATATTTGCTGGCTGCCCAATTATATTGCATCAGCCATCACCATTTGGGTGCCGGACAGAGCCAGCCATCTCCTTCAGCCTCTCTTTTTCACGGCTGGATGTCATCCTCACTCAGCAACTGGGCTGAGATGTGGCGGTGTTGAATTATTGATGCTGGTGATAACTATTGTGCTCTAATTGCATGTCATTACCACAGTGGCACTGTCTTCATGTCCCCATAATGATATTAAAGATTCATAATTGTGTAGTTATTAGCTTAGCTTTATTATGCACAACACTAAATCCTTCTAATTAGCCATACATGGCAAGCGCTGTCCTCCAATTGGGCTGCTGTTGATTCATTATTTTTCTTCATTGAATAGAGAGACAGGAAAGTTGGAAGAGGGTTTGTGTTAGAAGGGCGTGGGCCAGATTTGAACCCGTGCCGACGTGGTTTATGCGCTTTGAAGGCAGTGGCCCTAACCACTAGACCACCCCCAGACCAACGTTATGAGATTGCTGTTGGGGAGAAGCCCTCGGACGACGAAGGTTTTCATTCTGAAAATCGGACTATTTCTGGTAATAAGGAAGCACGTTTTATTTAGCTTTTTTTCTGGATGTTTCATGCACATTATGTTTTAGCATCTGTATAATCGGTAGTGTCAATTTATGACAACAATAACTTGGGTAAGGGAAGACGAGTGGGTTTTAGACTCACATACTAAGGTACTAAGAATAGATATTGAGTCATGAGTCACAGTTACCAGAGTGTGTTCTTGAGAGTGGCCAGTTGCTAAGTCTGTAAATAGTTATTGTACAGCCGTAGACATTTTTGATCACAGTGTGGTGAAGTTAGGGAGTAGATATTGCTGAATTACATCCAGCCTTGGTTTCTCAGTGTGAAGACTGCAGTCTCGTGGGCACTGCTTTGCTGGTATTTTTAAATGTGGTACTATAGTAACCCTATGCCACCCCCCCCACCCCCCCCCTCTTACTCTAATATTGGCTATTGTCTCTCGCTATTTCCAACTTCCTGTTTTCGTCTCTCTCTCAATATCTCCCTCATGTCTTCCCATCCTCTCTATCTCCTCATTTACTCCTCATTCTTTCTCATTCCCTTTCTCCTCCTTGTCTCATTTCTACTTCGACTCTACCTCCCTCCCCTTTCTCCATCTACCTCTCAATATCTATCTTCTTTTACCTCCTCTCCTTCCCCCACTCTCTCCCTCTATCTCTCACTGTACCTCTCTCACCCTCCCTCTCTCCTTCACTCCCCCTTCCTCTCCTGCTCCCTGTGTGTTGTTCTTCCTCCCATCCCTCAGCAACATTTGTCTCTGTTGAAAGAGGAATGAAAAGAGAGCGGTAAGGAGAGAGAGGCCCAGGCGATCAGCCCTCCTCCCCCCGGCCAGAACCAGAGAGCCAGAGCCAAGTCCAAGGCCAGCCATTAATTACCCCTACTTATTAGCAGGAGGGGAAAACTAGCCTTTAGAGAGGGGAAAGACCAGGGAGAGAGAGAGTGTGAGGGTGTGTGTGGCGAGGTGGGATCAGGGCAAGGCCAAGCATCCTAAAACGACCCTTTAGGGTGGGGCGGGGCAGGTCAAAAACTCCTTGAATGGCCCCCAGAGAGTGAAGCATGGCCAGGGAGGAGCCTTTCTTAGGAAGGGGAAATAGAGTGAAAAGGTTAGAGGGTACAGCCAAGTCCTTCTCTAGCTGCCTTGAATAGTGAAGTGGGATAGATAATCTACCGATCAGCTAGTGAGAAAAGGGATGTAGGGTAGAAGAGTGTCATGTGCTCTCATACCTATCATAGCTTCCTGCCTGTAGTCCTGTAAACATTATGGTCATCATCAAGGACAGTTCAGTCTCTCTGCTCTCATATTTGTTGGCACATAGACCTCACATGCTTACACTCTGTCCAGGCAGGCTTCCAAGAGAACCCGTTGAACTCATCTGGATGAAATGTGACGAGAGCTGTTAGTCAGCTTAGTCTCCATTGTAGCCATTGTATGTATCCCAAATGGCACCCTATTCCCTATATAGTGCACTACTTTTGACCAGTCTTGTCATAGGATGCCATTTGGGAAGCAGGCACTAGCTTTGCCCCTCAGGTCCAAGAAAATATAGCCAAGGCTGTTGGAATATAAGGATCTCATTTCATATGACACACTTATATAGGCCTCTTTTTAATTTTGAAGCTCATAGGACTGTAAAATAAAACATTTAATTCATTAAACAAGCACCATTTTGTATTGTTTAGCTCCAGGTAGCTATAAATGAACTATTAAAATAAGTGCCAGGAAGTACCTGTTTCCCTATCTGTTACCTGGGCAACAGGGACTTAAAATCAAACATAAGCATTCTATCATATGGCTGCTTATTAAGCCATATGAAAGAGTATTCAGGTCAGTGCATTGTTACCAAGTTTTAGAGCTTGTGACAGTGTTTCTCCTTTATCTCAGAAAATGAAAACCATTCCAAAAAAAATGTGTTCTCTTCATTTCCCTCTCTTTCTCCATTATTAAGATGCATATCATCTGGTGTCATTCTGTTCTGTCTGTGAACTGCACTCTCTGTTCTCTCTTCTATTTGCTATCTCTCCTCTGAGTTCCTCCTATGTGCCCTGGTCAAAAGTAGTGCACTATAAAGGGAATACCGTGCCACTTGGAATGCAAATATTCCACCAGAATCTTAATTACAATTCCTCCATTAAGTTTATTTCAGAATGCCAGTTAAAATAATATAATTCAACACCTGTCCTTCCTCAGATCAGGAAACTCTGTAAAATAGCAACAGAGTTCAGTTCACTATGTTCTTCCATTATCCAGCTAAAGGTTTCATTCTCTCACAAGCTAACAAGACAAAAGTGTGCTGTGTGGTAGCTAGCTGAATTTTTTCTCTCTCTCATAAGCTTGAGTTCACTTGAACCCTTTGTCATAAAACTGTTTGAAGTTGACATAACCTAGCTCCAGTTGTCATAAGCAGACATTTTAAAGGATGTCTGTCTATGTCAACATATCTGACACATTCATGACAGATGCAGCACTACAGCTGGCTAACAAGCTATGCAGAGCTAGCCTGCTTTCCACTTGCATGCAACATAATAGGGTTAGGTATATCGTTTGATATACACTATATGGCCAAAGGTATGTGGACACCCCTTAAAATTAGTGGATTTGGCTATTCCAGCCAAACCCGTTAACAGGTGTATAAAATCGAGCACACAGCCAAGCAATCTCCATTGACAAACAATGGCAATAGAATGGCCTTACAGTTACTTTCAATGTGTCATAGAATGCCACCTTTCCAAGTCAGTTCATCAAATTTCTGCACTGCTAGAGCTGCCTCGGTCAACTGTAACGGCTGTTATTGTGAAGTGGAAATGTCAAGAAGCAACAATGACTCAGCCGTGAAGTGGTAGGCCACACAAGCTCACAGAACGGAACCGCCAAGTGCTGAAGCGCGTAGCAGGTAAAAACCGTCTGTCCTCGGTTGCAACACTCACTACCGAGTTCCAAACTGTCTCTGGAAGCAACTTCAGCACAAGAACTGTGGAAACGTATTCTCTGGAGTGATGCATCACACTTCACCATCTGGCAGTCCGACGGACAAATTCGGGTTTGGTGGATGCAAGGAGAATGCTACATGCCCCAATTTATAGTGCCAACTGTAAAGTCTGGTGGAGGAATAATGGTCTTGGGCTGTTTTTCATGTTTCGGGCTAAGCCCCTTCGTTCCAGTGAAGGGAAATCTTAACACTACAGCATACAATGACATTCTAGAAGATTCTGTGCTTCCAACTTTGTGGCAACAGCTTGGGGAAGGCCCTTTGTTTAGTTTTTTTTAATTTTACACCGTTTTCTCCCCGATTTCGTGGTATCCAATTGTTTTAGTAGCTACTATCTTGTCTCATCGCTACAACTCCCGTACGGGCTCGGGAGAGACGAAGGTTAAGTCATGCGTCCTCCGATACACAACCCAACCAAGCCGCACTGCTTCTTAACACAGTGCACATCCAACCCGGAAGCCAGCCGCACCAATGTGTCGGAGGAAACACCGTGCACTTGGCAACCTTGGTTAGCGCGCACTGCGCGTGGCCCGCCACAGGAGTCGCTGGTGCGCGATGAGACAAGGATATCTCTACCGGCCAACCCCTCCCTAACCCGGACGACGCTAGGCCAATTGTGCGTCGCCCCACGGACCTCCCGGTCGCGGCCGGTTACGACAGAGCCTGGAGAAGGCCCTTTTTTCTGTTTCAGCATGACAATACCCCCATGCACAGAGTGAGGTCCCTACAGAAATGGTTTGTTGAGATCAGTGTGGAAGAATTTGACTGCCTTGCAAAGAGCCTTGACCTCAACCACATCGAACACCTTTGGGATGAATTGGAATGCTGACTGCGAGCCAGGCCTAATCGCCCAACATCAGTGCTAACTAATGCTCTTGTGGCTGAATGGAAGCAAGTCCCTGCAGCAATGTTCCAATATCTAATGGAAAGCCTTCCCAGAAGAGTTGAGGCTGTTATAGCAGCAAAAGGTGACCAACTCCATATTGATGCCCATGATTTTGGAATGAGATGTTTGACGAGCAGGTGTCCACACTTTTGGTTATGTAGTGTACCAACGTCAGCGATCGTGACAGTCAATTACATATCTTATGTCATGAGTGGGTTCAAGCAAGGTACCTAGATAAATGGCATATACTATTATATTATATATGTATTATCAGATGCTTTTATACCAAGTGACTTGACAGTCATGCATGCATACATTTTACGTAGATCCATGACTACATGGAACTGTATTCCATGTCAAGTAACTCAAGCAAGCATTCAAATCCAATTTAAAAACATAAACTACACCTTATGGAACAGCGCAGCCTGTAAAGAGATGCAAACACAGGCACACGCACATTGTAATGTTGTAATATTGGCAGCAGCTAATGGGTATCCTCAATAAATACAAATGCCAGGATAGTGGGAATCGAACACACTATCACCATGATCTACCAACTGAGCTACAGAGAAACAGATAGGATCATTTAGTTAAGTTTTGAGTTGTATAGTTCTACCATAGTAATAATGTTGCATTAGCTACTTTTACACTCTTGTCTTTTCAGGAGATTTGAAGTGGGTGTCCTCAAGTGGACCTTGCTAGTGTTGCAGCATTTTAGAGCATTGTGATTTGAATCAGTGAAATTTGGCTGGTGTTAACGTAATCAGAGGTCCTCTAATTTGTAAGAGAGTTGGCTGGTGTTAATGTAATCAGAGGTCCTCTAATTTGTAAGAGAGTTGGCTGGTGTTAACGTAATCAGAGGTCCTCTAATTTGTAAGAGAGTTGGCTGGTGTTAACGTAATCAGACGTCCTCTAATTTGTAAGAGAGTTAGCTGGTGTTAACGTAATCAGAGGTCCTCTAATTTGTAAGAGAGTTGGCTGGTGTTAGCGTCGCACCATGCCAAGACCCAATCAGACGGTCTCCTTAACCCCCAGAGGAGATGAAAAGACTAAAGTCAGTCGCTTAGCTTAAACACCTCCACTATATTGTGACCAAACTGATCTGGAGTCAGTCATTCAGCACGCCGAACATCTCCATTACACCTGAACACCTTTACTCCACTGATTTCGTTATAAATGGCACCCTATTCCCTATATAGTGCACTACATCTTACCAGAGCCCCATTGGACACCCCTGAAGTCAGTTGCTTAGACTGGTTAACCTTTTACAACTGCACTTCTTTCTGCTCATTGTTGAACTGCATTTGAATGTTAAACGCATGACATGTCTGATGTGAAATAGACAACTATAACCTTTCTCATTACCATTGTTGGTGTTAGCATTCTCCCACTTCCCTTGACCCCCTCCCCAGGATTAGGGGTCCTTCAGTGCCCCATGAGGGATAAATAGAGCTCAGTTCCTGGGTGTGCTGTTGCAGGTGACTGGCAGGCTTCCGAAAGGCCCCCTGCTTTATTTGATTAGGCCTGGCTCACCCTGGGTCTGTATTTTCATTTGCCTGTTGCTGTGTGTTTAAGAATAGCGTTCGGTCCCCGCTGCCCTCCCCTCCTGATTCTGCTGCCTCTGGGAGAGCGCGTGGGATAACAAGTCGTCATGACAACCAGGGTTGCATGGAAGGCCCACTCCACCTCTCACTGACTTTGCAGTTTCTGTCCTGGTGGATTTCTCTTTTCGCTCAGTGATTATTTCTGTCTGCGATTCAATGTTTTGTTTCTCGTACATGTGCACCTCCCCCTCTAAAAGGGACAAAGCTGTACCAAATGTTACATGTGTTGAGTCGCCGAGGGAGGGCGAGATGAAGTGCTTTCAAATGGGACTCGTATTTCACTCCCTTTATAATTTATGGAGGCACTGGGTTGAGGATAGTGTGGTAACATGGGATATACTGGTATGAATCATAATCAACCTAGGGGACAAATCAATGACTTCAACATGTTTTGGTTGTGTCGAGAGCAGATTCTCATCGTGGGTTTGATGTTGTCACAGTATCTTAAGGATCACAGATGAACACATCTCAGGTCTTGTTGGAGGTCATTTACACTTTGTTCTAATGTTCAAGGCCTTGTCAATGCTTCCGTGTGGTGTGTTAGGTCTGCATTTCCATTTTGTCTTAGACAGTGCCTTGATTGCTGTGGGTTTGTTGAGAACATTTCTAACGTACGATCCGAAAAGGTGCTACCTCTTTGAGTTTGTATTGCACTGCAGTATACTCGGTCTTATGAGACATCGGTTTGTATTGTAGGATATGATGATATAGTTTTGATCTTGCAATTGGAGCCGCCTTGGAGTATATCTTAAACTACAACCTGTCTGCTAATCACAAAGTACAGCTGCCCCCACCCCTGCCATCAATGGTGGGACAGGAGGTTTGGCACCCTACGCAACTTCCTTTTAAGACGCTTATAAATCTCACCTTGCAGATAGGTCAAGATTTTGGCCAAGTTCATAAATCTAGGGGCCTTGGTTAAAAGGCTTGTGAGTCAACTGGGAGATGGACATTCCCTCATCTTCCACTGCCTTCACATCCCCTGGCTTCCCTTCCCCAGCGTTCCCTTGCCTTCCCAATCCCCACAACAGTCTCAAGTCCCATGAGCCTGTACAGCGGGCACGGCTAAAGAGCAAGAGAGAGAGAGGCTTGTGGGTGAAACAGGCAATCGATAAATCAATATGTTTTGCGCCACTAAGCCAGGGTGAACTCACACTCTCTCCCACATACACTTAACACAGTCCCACACAACCATCACCCACACACTGTGGCCCCTGTCAAAATACATGTTGTTGTTTTAGGGCTTCTCTTTTCATTCTATTACCCATTTTGGATCATTAAGCCATTGATTTTTGTTTCACTGGGTAAGTCGTGTGCGGGACCCCCAGGGAGAGAGCTGGAAAAACCCATCTGAGAAGCAGCCCCAGCAGGACATTCTCTGAGTCTGACAGGCCAGTCCCATGGGCCATCAAAGGCTTCTTCTCTACCAGGATGAAGAGATTGGGAATATGTCCATAATGGCACCATATTCCCTATGAAGTGCACTACTTCTGACCAACGTCCTATGAAAAAGAGAAATCCAGAGAAAATGTTCCGTTGGCCTTAAGCCAGATACATGGTTAGGTTAGATACTGTATATAGCAACAAAGATGGACGCACATAATTTAAAGAACCTGACTTGTAACCTACTGTTAGTCATAAGAATAATACAATGCCTGAAAATAAATACAACTACCTTTTATAACTGATTTAAGTTATTCATAGAGTATGAAACAGTAACAGTTGCTCAACAAAAATGTATGCCAAATACTGAGATTAAGTCTGGTTCCCAAATGGTACTTTGGTCCATATAGTGCACCTCTTTTGGCAAAAATAGTGTACGTGTAACCGATGTGAAATGGCTAGCTAGTTAGCCGTGGTGCGCGCTAACAGCGTTTCAATCGGTGACTTCACTCTCTCTGAGACCTTGAAGTAGTGGTTCCCCTTGCTCTGCAATGGCCATGGCTTTTGTGGCGCGATGGGTAATGATGCTTCGAGGGTGGCTGTTGTTGATGTGTGCAGAGGATCCCTGGTTCGGGGTGAGGAGAGGGACGGGAGCTATACTGTTACACACGGTAAAGGTGAGTCATTTGGGATGCAGACAATGCGTTATTATTCAAGGAGAAGTTATACTACGTCCTCCTAAAGCACCTTACGATCAGCTGTGTATGTAATCCTCACACTGGGCATCAGCTATGTAAGTAATCCTCACACTGGGCATCAGCAATGTAAGTAATCCTCACACTGGGCATCAGCTATGTAAGTAATCCTCACACTGGGTATCAGCTATGTAAGTAATCCTGACACTCACACTGATTACTTACAGCTATGTAAGTAATCCTCACACTGGGAATCAGCTATGTAAGTAATCCTCACACTGGGAATCAGCTATGTAAGTAATCCTCACACTGGGCACCAGCTATGTAAGTCAAATCAACTCAAATCGCATTGGTTACATACACATGGTTAGCAGATGTTATTGCAAGTGTAGCGAAATGCTTGTGCTTCTAGTTCTGACCGGGCAGCAATATCCACAGACGATGCAATCTCAACCACACTGCACACTGCCCTAACCCATCTGGACAAGAGGAATACCTATGTGAGAATGGTGTTCATCGACTACAGCTCGGCATTTAACACCATAGTGCCCTCCAAGCTCGTCATCAAGCTCGAGACCCTGGGTCTCGACCCCGCCCTGTGCAACTGGGTACTGGACTTCCTGACGGGCCACCCCAGGTGGTGAGGGTAGGCAACAACATCACCACCCCGCTGATCCTCAACACTGGGGCCCCACAAGGGTGCGTTCTGAGCCCTCTCATGTACTCCCTGTTCACCCACGACTGCGTGGCCACGCACGCCTCCAACTCAATCATCAAGTTTGCGGACGACACAACAGTGGTAGGCTTGATTACCAACAACGACGAGACTGCCTACAGGGAGGAAGGAGGTGAGGGCCCTCGGAGTGTGGTGTCAGGAAAATAACCTCACACTCAACGTCAACAAAACTAAGGAGATGATTGTGGACTTCAGGAAACAGCAGAGGGAACACCCCCCTATCCACATCGATGGAACAGTAGTGGAGAGGGTAGTAAGTTTTAAGTTCCTCGGCGTACACATCACAGACAAACTGAATTGGTCTACCCGCACAGACAGCATCGTGAAGAAGGCGCAGCAGCGCCTCTTCAACCTCGGAAGAAATTCGGCTTGTCACCAAAAGCACTCACAAACTTCTACAGATGCACAATCGAGAGCATCCTGTCAGGCTGTATCACCGCCTGGTACGGCAACTGCTCCGCCCACAACCGTAAGGCTCTCCAGAGGGTAGTGATGTCTGCACAACGCATCACCGGGGGCAAACTACCTGCCCTCCAGGACACCTACACCACCCGAAGGCCATAAAGATTATCAAGGACAACAACCACCCGAGCCACTGCCTGTTCACCCCGCTATCATCCAGAAGGCGAGGTCAGTACAGGTGCATCAAAGCTGGGACCGAGAGACTGAAAAACAGCTTCTATCTCAAGGCCATCAGAGGCCTAACATTGAGTGGCTGCTGCCAACACACTGACTCAACTCCAGCCACTCTAATAATGGGAAATTATGGGAAATTATGTAAAATATATCACTAGCCACTTTAAACAATGCTACCTAATATAATGTTTACATACCCTACATTATCCATCTCATATGTATACGTATATACTGTACTCTATATCATCTACTGCATCTTTATGTAATACATGTATCACTAGCCACTTTAACTATGCCACTTTGTTTACATACTCATCTCATATGTATATACTGCACTCAATACCATCTACTGTAGCTTGCCTATGCCGCTCTGTACCATCACTCATTCATATATCTTTATGTACATATTCTTTATCCCCTTACACTTGTGTCTATAAGGTAGTAGTTTTGGAATTGTTAGCTAGATTACTTGTTGGTTATTACTGCATTGTCGGAACTAGAAGCACAAGCATTTCGCTACACTCGCATTAACATCTGCTAACCATGTGTATGTGACAAATAAAATTTGATTTAATTTGATATGAATATCTAACATGTAATCTAACAATTCCACAATAACTACCTAATACACACGAATCTAAGTAATCCTCACTCTGGGCACCAGCTATGTACAGTTGAAGTCGGAAGTTTACATACACCTTAGCCAAATACATTTAAACTCAGTTTTTCACAATTCCTGACAGTTAATCCTAGTAAAAATTCCCTGTTTTAGGTCAGGTAGGATCACCACTTTCTTTTAAGAATGTGAAATGTCAGAATAATAGTAGAGAATGATTTATTTCAAATGTTATTTCTTTCATCATATTCAAATCAAATCAAAGTCTATTTGTTCCATGCGCTGAATTCAACCTTACAGTGAAATGCTTACTTACAGGCTAACCAATAGCGCAAAAAAAGGTATTAGGTGAGTAATAGGTAGGTAAAGACATAAAACAACAGTAAAAATACAGGCTATATACAATAGCGAGGCTATAAAAGTAGCGAGGCTACATACAGACACCGGTTAGTCAGACTGATTGAGGTAGTATGTACATGTAGATATGGTTAAAGTGACAATGCATATATGATGAACAGAGAGTGTCAGTAGCGTAAAAGAGGGGTTGGCGGGTGGTGGGTGGTGGGACACAATGCAGATAGACCGGTTAGCCAATGTTGGTCGGCCTAATTGAGGTGGTATGTACATGAATGTATAGTTAATGTGACTATGCATATATGATAAACAGAGTAGCAGCAGCGTAAAAAGAGGGTTTGGAAGGGGGCACACAATTCCCAGTGGGTCAGAAGTTTACATACACTCAATTAGTATTTGGTAGCATTGCCTTTAAATTGTTTAATTTCAAACGTTTCGAGTAGCCTTCCACATGCTTCCCACAATACGTTGGGTGAAATGTGGCCCATTCCTCCTGACAGCGCTGGTGTAACTGAGTCAGGTTTGTAGGCCTCCTTGCTCGCACACGCTTTTTCAGTTCTGCCCACAAATTTTCTATAGGATTGAGGTGAGTGCTTTGTGATGGCCGCTGCAATACCTTGACTTTGTTGTTCTTAAGCCATTTTGCCACAACTTTGGAATTATGCTTGGGGTCATTGTCCATTTGGAAGACTCATTTCCAACCAAGCTTTAACTTCCTGACTGATGTCTTGAGATCTTGCTTCAATATATCCACATCATTTTTATTCCTCATGATGTCATCTATTTTTTGAAGAGCACCAGTCCCTCCTGCAGCAAATCACACCCCCACAACATGATGCTGCTACCCTCGTGCTTCACGGTTGGGATGGTGTTCTTCGGCTTGCAAGCCTCCCCCTTTTTCCTCCAAACATTACACTGGTCATTATGGCCAAACAGTTCTATTTTTGTTTCATCAGACCAGAGGACATTTTTCCAAAAAGTACGATCTTTGTCCCCATGTGCAGTTGCAAAACGTAGTCTGGCTTTTTATGGCAGTTTTGGAGCAGTGGCTTCTTCCTTGCTGAGGGGCCTTTCAGGTTATGTCGATAAAGGACTTGTTTTACTGTGGATATAGATGCATTTGTACCTGTTTCCTTCAGCATCCTCACAAGGTCCTTTGCTGTTCTTCTGGGATTGATTTGCCCTTTTCGCACCAAAGTACCTTCATCTCTAGGCGACAGAACGCGTCTCCTTCCTGAGCGGTTTGACGGCTGCGTGGTCCCATGGTGTTTATACTTGCGTACTATTGTTTGTACAGATGAATGTAGTACCTTCAGGCATTTGGAAATTGCTCCCAAGGATGAACCAGACTTGTGGAGGTCAACTTTTTTTTTTCCTGAGCTCTTTCTTCTATCTTTTCTTTTGATTCATTCATGATGTCAAGCAAATAGGCACTGAGTTTGAAGTTAGGCCTTGAAATGCATCCCCAAGTACACCTCCAATTGATTAAAATTATGTCAAATGTAAGTAATTCTCACACGGGGTACCAAACAATGGAGGAGATTGTGATTATTTAGTTATATTTTCTCAAGTCTTACAGTATAACCACCTTGAGCAGAAAATAATGTTTATCTGACTTTGCTATGTATTTGTTAGCATTTACAATGGAGTAAGTCGATAGTTCAGTTAAGGGAATGCAAGAATGTCTAACATATTGGAATTAGTAGTATAAGTCAGAGTGAGAGAAGGTTTGAACCTTGACTTTTCCCAGGGTTCATTATAAATGCACCGGACCGGACCAATCCTGGAGATTTGCGTTCTGATAACGTTCCCTCCTTCTGTAGACATGCTAGACGTTGTAGAGATATTGACGGATGCAATTTAAGGGTCCTATGAGCCTTGGTAAAACGTAGTACACTATATAGAGAATAGGGTGCTATTTTGGACACACACTAAGATAATTTTCTCCCTTTCGTTTCCTTTCTTTGGCTGGCCTCGCCACGTCCTCCGAAGGTGTCCACAAACTAAGTCCAAGTCAATTTAGTAAATTAAGATGCAGGGAGGGAAGTGGTGGCGGGCCTGCTAACGTTACATCCTACCTCGGGGGGGACAGACATATTTCAGCTTTGTTCAGGGCAAATTAAGAGCCGCCGGTTTAATTTCAGCGGTGCCAGCGTCCTCCTCTGTCTCTTTTCTTTCTCATTCTCTGTCTCAGGTATTGCATTTGGAATGATTGAAGTTTTAAAATGATTCTAATCATTCTTATGTGGGACTGAGAAGACAGTGGTGTGCTGCTCATTAAGGAGCCCTGTTGTTAGAGGGGTGAATAGCTGAAGCAGTGGAATTGAATAAAGGCAGGAATGTGGGAAGTGGAAAAAGAGCAGATGAGAGATAGAGAAGTGTGATTGACAGATGCACTTGTCTGTCCTTGACACTTTCCAAGGGTGGAGGACCTTTTCTAAGGGAACAACAAAGTTCCACACTCTTAAAGAAAGTCTCTGTGAGTTGCTTTCAACACAGACTAAATTACAGTGATTCAATTGCAAAAGTATTATGGTAATGAGAGTGTTTGATGTGTGGGAGAGGGAAATTTCTCACCTATAGTTATCCTCTGAAGTTTGAGCGGATGGTGATGGCTTACTGAAAGAATCACTGTTGTTTCTTAGTCAAAGCATTACAGGCAGATTTGTCAGTATGACACTTCCCTCCTCCTCCATGTTCTGTATTAAATCAGCCAGGGAGAGAGAAGGGTGAGAGCAGTCATGAGTCTGTGTCTGGGCTGTCTGTGTGCAGGTGTTTGTGTATGTCTCAGGATGCTTGGTTTTAGTGAGGAGTTTGAGAAGTGTATTATCATGTGTGTCTGATCTCTTTGTTGCATACTGTTGCGTGTGTGCACGCACTTAATCATGACTGTGTGCATGTGTGTATCTATGCATAATTGTGTTTACTCCAGCCAGAGAGAAGGAAGTTCCCTGCTATAGAGATTACTTACAGCCGTAAATTGTCCCTACGGTCCTAGGCCTCAGATCTGCCCTCCCTTTCTAAAAGTAACACTTCAGCATTCTGTCTCCAGGACTGGAGGAAGGGGGGGGGATAGGGAGAGAGAAGGAGACGGAGAGGGAGAAAGAAAAAGAGCGAGAGAGAGCAAAGAGGAGAGGGAGAGAAAGATAAGTCAGTCTAAATTATAGAACTATGCATCCCCCCACTCTCCTGAGGTGCCGATGGTCCAGGGTCAGGGAGTTAAGAGAGAGATGGAGGTTGAACATTACATAACTCTTGCAGGCATTACTCTGTCATTCTTGACATGGATGGCACCTTATTGGTAGATTAAGTTTATAAATTGCCTGTGGGACTGTGGATGCACATTGATAATTCAAATGGAACTGTTAACAGGCATTACCCAGGGATTGTGGTGAATAACTCGGCATCCAGGATTCCAAAAACCTGTTAAAATACCTGTTTTGCTATTACATATCTTTAAATGTTGATCATTTAGCAGACTATCTTATCCAGAGTGACTTTTACAGGAACAATTAGGGTTAAGTGCCTTGCTCAAGGGCACATAAACCGATTTTTCACCTATTCGGCTTTGAACCACTGACCTTTCGGTTACTGGCCCAACGCTCTAAACCTCTAGGCTTCCTGCCGCCCACACACTACAACCCCGACACACAGTTGTCTCTCTCTCTGTCTCTGGATGTTAGAGTGAGAGAATGGAGGGTGTGGTACTGGACTGTCAGTCACCATGCCCTTGTACTGCTCCTCACACTACCACAGAGAGGAGACAGGAGAGAAAGAGGGAGGATGTGTATGTGCTTGTGTGTGTGTGAGAGAGAGCGAGAGACTGAGAAAATGTGAAGTGTTTGTGTGTGTGTGTGCAGGGAATGCTTTGGATGACAACACAATACAGAAATACCCAAATTAACTAAAGCCCACTCTCTCTACCTCAGTGACCACTAGACAGAGGAAAAAGAGAGGGAGGGAGGAAGAGAGATTTTGCCAAGTTCCAAATCTGACAGCTTTTGAACTTGTTTTTCATTTCTTATTCATTAGATAAGTAAAAGCAAATCCAGTGATGGCACGCTGCTGCTGCTGTAGCTTGATTTATGTCCACTTCTGGGGAAAGAAAGGAGAATTTATGGCTTTCTCGTGTCACCTAATCTAAGCTGCAAAGCCTATGCATTCTGTTGCAGTGGGTTTAGAAAGAGGCTCTGGAAATACTCAACACCCTCTCCCTCTTTTTCTCTCTCACACACAGGCACACGTGCACATAAACACCTCTTTTTGCCCTTAACCTTTTGCCCACCAATTTCCCTTCTGTCTTATTCTCTGTCTGCTCTCCTTCTCCCTCCTTCTTCTCCCCCTCCCTGTCCTCCTCCCTCTTCTCCTCCCTCTCCTCCTCCTCCTCCTCCCTCTCCTCAACCTATCCCTCCTCCCTTTCTTTCTCCCTCTCCTCCTCCTTCTCCCTTCTTACTCCCTCTCCTTCTTCTCCTCCCTCTTCCTCTCCTCCCTGTCCTCCTTCCTCTCCTCCTACCTCTCCCTCTCATTCTCCCTCTCCTTCTTCTCCTCTCTCACCTTCTTTCCCTCTCCTTCTCCTTCCTCATCTTCTCTTCCTCCCTCTCCTTATCCTCCCGATGCCTCTCCTCCTCCCTCCCCCTCTCCTTCTCCTCCTCACCCCCTCATCTCCCTGTCCTCCCTCTCCCTCTCCTCCTCCCTCTCCCTCTCCTCCTCCCTCTCCCTCTCCTCCTCCCTCTCCTCCTCCCTCTCCTCCTCCCTCTCCTCCTTCTCCTCCTCCCTCTCCTTCCTTCTCCTCCTCCCTCTCCTTCCTTCTCCTCCTCCCTCTCCTTCTTCCCTTCTCCTCCTCCCTCTCCCTTCTTCTCCCTCCTCCCCTCTCCTTCTTCTCCTCACCTCCTCCCTCTCCTTCTTCTCCTTCTTCTCCTCCCTCTCCTTCTTCTCCTTCTTCTCCTCCCCCTCCTTCTTCTCCTTCTTCTCCTCCCCCTCCTTCTTCTCCTCGCCTCCTCCCTCTCCTTCTTCTCCTCGCCTCCTCCCTCTCCTTCTTCTCCTCGCCTCCTCCCCCTCATCCTACCTCTCCTTCACCCTCTTCTTCTTCTCCCTCTCCACCACTTTCTGCCTTTCTTATATAGACCCTCTCTTTTTATAGTGTCTCCTATAATCACCATGTAAACGTCAGAGGCTGTTGATTGCCTGCATACTGTATGTCTAATTATATAGCGATCAGTGTGTGTGTTCATGTGCCTGTGTTTCATCAGATCATGGATTACATACGATATATCAACAGCTTGCATAAGAGCAATCCATGTGTGTTGCAGAGTTATTCTCAACAAACAACACATCTGTACGTTCTATTATTATCTAACTGTAATATGATACTGGTTGCATTTCAAATGTGTTGTTGTCACAAACTCTGATGCATTTTTTGTCAGACAGACAAAATTAAAGGCAAATGTACTGTATATTTAAAAAAAATGTATATTTTGTATGTATATTTATTTGGATGGTCCCCTGTAAATGGTCTCTAGTTGCTTAAACTATCGACAAACTGTAACTTGAAAAGAAAGAGAGATGACATAAACAGGACAAGAGATAGAGATAGATTGGTGTGAAACAGTTGAAAGAAAGGATGTGGGAAGAGGAGTGAAGACTAGTCTGTAGCCTGCTAAACACATAGCTGATGGAGACAAAGAGAAATCAGCCACAGAAGACGTGATTGCTTGAGATTTTCCCAAAGTCTTTTTTTCTGCCCAGCATTTGAAACTGCTTGTGCCTTGACAACCAGTATTATTTCATGTGAGTCCTTTTAAGATGAATGTATTCTAGAAAGAGGGAAGGACTGTCAAGGAAATTAATTGTGAAGGATTGCAGGCTGTGAACTCTAAATAATTTAAACATACAATGCAGATGTTTTTATCTCAATATCAAATAATTTATTGATAACAATTATGTAACTTACTGTGATTGTTTTCAATTAAAATAGTCAAAAAGAAACTAAATAGCTTCTTAGCAAAGATAATAATTTTGCTAGGACTGTCTGAGGAAAACTGTAAACTAGTTGTTATTGGCAGAGAGGTTTTGAAACTCTTTCTTATTGGTCTGTTAACAAATTTACCACATGGTGATGTCAACAGGCAGGTCAAAACTCCATCCCACCATAACAGCCTGGAATTTTAGGTGGTCTTTTCAAACAGGCTCTTTCACTGAAAGGGCATTATCATCATTTGCACAATTTCACAGTATTATTCCAACCTGTGGAAATATATATAAAACACAGGAAAATAAGGTTTTGACAGCACTGGGCCTTTAAGAAAAAGAAAATGACCATGGGTCTTTTTTTAAAAATTGATCAGGCGGAAAACCGAATGCTAAAAATCTTAATTATAAAGTGTGTGTGTGTGTGTGCGTGTGTGTGTGTACCCTGAACAGCACGGCTTCTTATCAGTGATGCAGCGTCTGACCATATCACAGTTAGAGTAGCCGACTGGTTGCAGGAGTCGCCAAGAGAAGCACAGATTGTGCCAATTCATCTTGATGGTTTTTTATTTAGCATTTGTTTTGCTTCCTCCCATGTGACTGACTTGCTACTCAATACATGGCCAAACAACTCGGTCTTGAAGAATTGTTCTCTCCTCTCCCATATGTATGAGATGTGAAAGAAAAGGACTTGTCCTGTCTTACTATAGTGAGGAGGGGTGTGAGAGGAAGGGAGAATTGTTAACACTTTACTTTACAATCCTGGCACAGATAGTAGTTAGAAAACAACAGTAACAATTGATACTTTCTGGCTGTTTTTATTTATTTCTTAGTCAATTCAATTGGTAAATTGCCACCACAGTGTGTGTGGTATCTGTGAGGTTTGGAGTTAAACAGAGCAAAAATACACATTTGTTTTGATGGCCAATACAATTATGTTATGTTAAAGCATCAAATGGTAGTTATTAGTAATAGTAATGTCATAACATTATGCAATTTCTAAGTAAACACCAGTTAAATTGAAGACTGTAACAAAAGACTACTGCTACTATCTGAGGAAGGAATATGAAAGTAAAGCAAGTCTCATTCTCACTAAGAATTTCAAGCAGTGCTCTCTCATTTTGTTGAGGAAATGACCTCTCCTCCAGTGTTAGACTTTCTCCTCAATGTGATTCACTTTTATCTTATTGCTATGATTAAAACACAGTTGTCTGTGTGTCAGTGGAGGCTCCTCAGAAAAGGAAGGGGAGGACCATCCTACTCAGTGAATTTAAAAAAATTAAAAAGTGAAATATTTAAAAAGTTAACATTTTTAGATAAAACTATACTAAATACCTGATTAAAAAAACACTGTTTTGCAATGAATTCTGATCATGGATGCTGATTGTGAAACAGCAGAGGGAGCACGCCCCTATCCACATCGACGAGACCGCAGTGGATAACGTGTTCATCGGCGTAAACATCACTGACAATCTGAAATGGTCCAACCATACAGACAGTGTCGTGAAGACGGCGCAACAGCACCTCTTCAACCTCAGGAGGCTGAAGACATTTGGCTTGGCCCCTAAGACCCTCACAAACTTTTACAGATGCACAATTGAGAGCTTCCTGTCGGGCTGTATCACCGCCTGGTACTGCAACTGCACCGCCTGCAACCGCAGGGCTCTCCAAAGGTTGGTGCGGTATGCCCAACACATCTCCGGGAGCACACTGACTGCTGTAGGACACCTACAGCACCCGATGTCACAGGAAGGCCAAAAAGATCAACAAGTACATCAACCACCTGAGCCACAGCCTGTTCAACAGTCAATCTGACTGTTAAATAGCCATCACTAACAGGCTACCACCCGGTTACTCAACCCTACACCTTAGAGGCTGCTGCCCTATGTACATAGACATGGAATCACTGCCCACTTTAATAATGGAACACTAGTCACTTTAGTAATGTTTACATACTGCTTATGCATGTATTTACTGTATTCTATTCTACCTTATTGTGGTCAATGCCACTCTGACATTGCTCGTCCTAATATTTATATATTTCTTAATTCCATTCTTTTACTTTTAGATTTGTGTATTGTTGTGAATTGTTAGATACTACTGCACTGTTGGAGCTAGGAACAGAAGCATTTAATTGAAATAACATCTGCCAGATACGTGTATGTGACCAATAACATATTATTTTATTGAGGTCTACTGAGGCTTCAACAGCCCCCTCTAGGCTAGCACCATGGTGTAGCCAGAGGAAAGCTATTTTCCGTCCTCCTCTGGAACATTGACTTCAATACAAAACCTGGTTCTCACCCCCTTCCAAAGACTTACAAAGTTATTATGACGACTTCCGGAGGACGTCCTCCAACCTATCAGAGCTCTTGCATTGTGAACTAACATCTTGTCCATCCAATCAAAGTGTCAGTGAATGAATCTATTACTGAAAGCACAAGCTACAGCTAGCTTACACTGTAGTGCATAAAGTATGCTGAGTAGTTGACTCAAAGCGCGAGAAAGACAATAGTTGAAATATTTTGAACAAATTATTTTCTTCAAAACATTAAGGACAAGCAGCTGAGAGAGCTAGCTGTATTTCATTTTTTTTCTTAGTTTACTTTTCACTTACTTTAAGCTAATGCAGCTAATTTAGCCTACTCAACAGCCTGACTAAACCAGAGAGGAATGCTTTTTATGTTAAATGACTAAGGCTATCCAACACGGCAACTTTTCCAAGTCAAGGTAAGCTTTCGGTTTTATTAATTTATTGCCATCGGGCCCTCCGGTGAGACTGCTAAACTGCTTTCTGTACACTGTACTGCGTGATTGTACACATGGATTGCATTATGGGTACTAACGCGTTAGTTCTAGTTTGTTGACTAACTTTAATATGGTCACAGGGATGTAGGTTGTGTAGTGGTTTGGCTTAGAGAGATTTTTGCACCTGGTCATAGACAGCAAAGGGGAAAAAGTGAGAGGAGGAGAGCGCAAATATACGAGAAGCAAAGTAATGATGCAGTATGTGCCTGTGCGGTGATCACGGATGTATTCATTCCACCGATTATGTTGCAAAACACCACTCTGAATTTATCCAATAGAAACTTTTGTTTTAGACTAATGTTTACACCCGATATCAGCTAGATGCAGGTAAGAGTGAACAAGGCGGTATTGAATGTGTCTGTCACCTTGATTACTCCTATTTGTCTTTCAACTTGTGCGCGCGCCTATGTTATAAACTTTCATTTCTTGGTTAGGTTGTAGCAAAATCCGAGTATCATGTAGCCTTAACCTATCGATGTTACATTGAACGTGTGTGTGTTTGTGTGAGAGGAGAGGGAGACTGGGGAGAGCTGGAACGATGTGCCACATAGGGGAAAGAGGGAGAGAAGTGTCTGTGTGTGTGTGCGCGCAACACCAGCGGACTGATTGTATCTCATGTGTTCTGCAAGGCCAAACTAACAGAGCTGCTGCAGCACTGGAGCAACAATGGGCTGAGCTCTGTGTGTGTAGCAGGAGGAGGAGCATGTTCCCGGGCAAGGTGTTGTTGGTGTGTGTGTGTTTGTGTGTGTGTGTGATGACTGAAGCATAGAATTCTCAACTCACAAGAAAACACTACGAAGTCTGTTTCTCACTAAGATACCGTGGGTGGATGTGCAAATGTGTATGAGTGCCTGAGTGTATGTTTGTACATGCGTGTGAATGTGGGTGCATTTAATGGTGCTCCTTTGTGTGAATTTGAGGTGGAGATAGTATTTTCTGTCTCAGGGAAGTGTATAATGGGGAGGTAGAGAGTTGTAGGCTGTTGTGCTTGATGCATAATGTTGCTCAATGCTACCATCTAGCTGTGACTTCTGTTAGTCCCACTTATTTCTCTGTCACTCCTAGCCCTTTTTCTCTCTTTGCTCTCTCTCTCTCTCGTTGTCTTTCACTCTCCACCACCCTTTCCCAATAGCCCTCTCTCCACACCTCCCTCTCTCTTTCACCCTCTATCTCTCTCTTTCACTCTCTATCTCTCTCAATATCAGCAGCCAGAGTGATATAAATAATGCATCAAAACACATTAAAAACATTTACTGGTGATGAATGAGGAGGGAGAATGGGGGACTGGGCCTTAAAAGAAGGAGTGTTATAGTGCATTGGGAGATTTAGCAGACCTGGACCTTTTACACTGAGGAAGAGATGGTAAAAAGACAGTAATGTACCAAAGTGTTCCCCTAATATTGTCAGCCTCCAGTAGTTTACTGGTCGTTTACTTTAGAGCAAAACATGGCTTTATTGAGCTCCATCTCATCCAGAGTGCTGCCTAGTCCACTAACCACTGATTTCATTCATTAAGGTGTAGCACTCAGCAGTCTTTTGGTTAGTCTGTACATTGTAAATGCAACAAAGTGGAAGAATTGCAGAACCATGAAGCATACATCCTTTCATACACTACCTGATACACACACACACACACACACTTCTTTCCCCTATGTGGCACATCGTTCAAGCTCTCCCCAGTCTCCCTCTCCTTCTTGCTCTCACTCCCCCCCTTCTCTGCTTCCTTCTCCCTCCCTCACTCCCTCTCTCCCCTCTCTCTATTACTCCCCCCTTCCCTCCCCCTCTCTCCCCTTCCCTCCTGGCAGTGTGGCGATTGGCATTATTAAAAATTGATTGGCAGCGAGCATTTTGTGGCTTGCATGTATTACTGAGCTGGAGAGCAGTGGGAAAGCAGCCAGAATTGACAGACAGGCAGTGGAGGAATGGAAGGATGACTGTAAAGGAGGAAGGAAATGAGGGGTGAAAAGTAAGAGTGTAAAGGAGGAATGAAATTAGAAGTGCAAAGGAGGAGTGTAAAGGAGGAATAAAATAATGGGTGTAAACTAGGAATAAAATGAGGAATGGAACGGAGGAGTGTAGGGGGAATGGAAAGAGGAATGGAAAAGGTGACAAGGCCTTATATGAGAACTGGGTGTCTAGATTAGATGGACAGAGAGACAAGCAGACAGGCAGAAAGTTAGACATAGTCAGAATTATTCAAATGTACAGGTCTCTGTAATGAGGCCCGGGTGAACTGCAATGTACTTGAACAGAGCTTGCACACATCCTCTCCCTTTCTCTTTCCATCCTTCATCCCTCTCTCTAAATTACTGAACCTGTACTATCAACTCTCAAAGGTTGTCCTTCTCTCCCAACCTACACAATTACATCTCAAAACATATTTACAAGTATTGTTACTTATTTGCCAACGCTGTCAATGACATTTAGGAAATGGTGTGCAGCTTTATCTTCTTGTTAGGTAAGCAATCCTAACATCTCCCTCTCTCTCTCTTCTCTGTCTTCTCGTCCTTACTTTCTTTCTTTCTCTTTCCCTCCTCCCCTCTCTATTCTCAATCTCTCTCTCTCTCCCTCTCCAGATGAACAGGCCTATCCAGGTGAAGCCTGCGGACAGCGAGAGTCGAGGAGGTAGTGCTCCACTTCTTTAAACATAGTTGCCGACCGTCCCACATCACTGGCACCATTACCCCTCTCTGGCCTAGACAAGCACACACGCAAATCAGAGGAGGCTGGTGGTAGGAGCCATAGGAGGATGGACTCATTGTAATGGCTGGAATGGAATAAAAGGAACAGTATCAAACACATTAAACATTTGTAAATCACATGCTTGACTCTATTCCGTTTCAGACATTACAATGAGCCTGTCCTCCTCCTATAGCTCCTCTCCTCTTTAGATGTTTGTCTTATTCTTTTTTTTTCATGCATAACATATTTAGTTGTGAATTAATCATACACAAGTTTGAGAGTTTTGAATAGCATCAGCTAGAGAGAGTGAAGGGGTCAGTCAACTATGGCGTTTTAAAAGTCAATCATTATCTCAGTAACTTTCATTTTCTTAAAAGGACTCACACACAAACACATACGGTACACACACACATGGGCCACTGATTAACCAGTTCAAGATAACATTCTTCCAGTGCAGCGAGAATTTTTGTTTTTGTTTCATACTGTAACATATTTCTGCCTGCAACATAACATGAATAAACATTGTTGTATGAGAGAGAGAGAAAAATAGAGAATGGCGGAGGAGAGGAGAGTGGGAGAAGAAGAGAGAAAAATAGAGTGTGAGGGAACCATTTTTAGAAAGAGAGATAAAGAGGTAGAGCAAATGAGGAGAGCGAGGGAGAAAGAGAGAGAGTTACTGAGGGATTGCATGACTTCCTCCCTGTTTATTCTGGTCCTCTAACTGTGATTGATGGAGCTGGGGAGACAAGAGAGAAACAATCAGTGGATGAGCTGGAGAAGGATTCTTACTTCTCTTCCTTTACCTCTCTCCATCCCTCCTGTTTCCCACCTCTCTCCCTCGCTCTTCCTCTCCCTCTCCACCTCCCTTTCCTCTACCTCTACACACCCCCCTGTTTCTCTTAGTGCCTCATTCTCAAATCCAGTCCTTGCTCCCACTGCTAGTTTTCATTCTTCCCCACTAACCAGGAACTGATTCAGACCTGGGAACACAGGCCTCTCAGTTTAGGACAATGTAGTGAATGAAGCCCTTATTTAAATGGTGGTGTTACATTAGTGACCGGTTTCCTGAGCACAGATTAAGTCTAGTCCTGGATTAATACATTCTTTAAATGCAGATTCTCCATTGAGAGTTGTTTTTAATCCAGGAGTTGGGTTCATCTGTGTCAGGGAAACTGGCCCTAAGTGAAACTCTCATCATACATTGGTTTCTATTAATTTAATTTCCAGCTGAATATTTCTGTTTGTTGTGTTACAAGTTGTTTCTCGAAGAGAGAAGTGAGAATTAATGGTGCCATCCCATGAGAACTGTGAAGGCTTCGGCCTTTAAGGAGTTTGTGTGTGTGTGTGCAACTTTTACGCCACTACATTCCTAAAAAGAATATGTACTTTTTACTCCCATTTATTTCCCCTGAACTAAAAGTATATTTCGAAGGATCAGAAAGGACAGCAATATGGTCAAATTCACTACCTACATGTGTGTGAATTTGCCAACCTACAGTACCAGTCAAAAGTTTGGTCACACCTACTCATTCATGGGTTTTTTGTTATTTTTTTAAACAATTTTCTACATTGTAGAATAATAGTTAAGGCATTACATAATGAAATAACACATGGAATCATCTAGTTACCAAAAAAATGTTAAACAAATCAAAATATATTTTATATTTGAAATTCTTCAAAGTAGCCATCCTTTGCCGTGACGACAGTTTTGCACACTCTTGGCATTTTCTCAATCAGCTTCACCTGGAATGCTTTTCGAACACGTCTTGAAGGAGTTCCCACATATGCTGAGCACAAGTTGGCTACTGATCCTTTCCTCTGCGGTCACCCCCACACCATCACACCTCCTCCTACATGCTTCATGGTGGGAACCACACATGCGGAGATCATCCATTCACCTACTCTGCGTCTGACAAAGGGATGGTGGTTGGAACCAAAAATCTCAAATTTGGATTCATCAGACCAAAGGGCAGATTTCCACTGGTCTAATGTCCATTGCTCGTGTTTCTTGGCCCAAGCAAGTCTATTCTCATTGGTATGGTTTCTTTGCAGCAATTCGACCATGAAGGCTTGATTCACGCAGTCTCCTCTGAACAGTTGCATTTATTTGGGCTTTAATCTGAGGTGCAGTTAACTCTAATGAACTTATCCTCTGCAGCAGAGGTAACTCTGGGTCTTCCTTTCTTTTTGCGGTCCTCATGAGAACCAGTTTTATCAAAGCACTTGATGGTTTTTGCAACTGCACTTAAAGGAACTTTCAAAGTTCTTGACATTTTCCAGATTGACTGACCATGTCTTAAAGTAATGATGAACTATCATTTCTATTTGTATATTTGAGCTGTTCTTTCCATAATATGGACTTGGTCTTTTACCAAATAGGGTTATCTTCTGTATAGCACCCCTACCTTGTCACAACACAACTGATTGTCTCAAACTCATTAAGAAGGAAAGAAATTCCACAAATGAACTTTTAACAAGGCACACCAGTTAATTGAAATGCATTCCAGGTGACTACCTCATAAAGCTGTTTGAGAGAATGCCAAGAGTGTGCAAAGCTGTCATCAAGCGAAGGATGTCTACTTTGAAGAATATTTGTTTAAAGAATATTTGTTTAACACTTTTTTGGTTACTACATGATTCCATATGTGTTATTTCATATTTTTAATGTCTTCACTAAAAACGAAAAACCCTGAACTGAGTAGGTGTGTCCAAACTCTTGACTGGTACTGTAGGTTGGCATTTATTGTCATGAATCTTGCCCTGGAGGCAGCTCTGCACAGTGATCACTTCCTGGCATATCCACACAGGGCCGGCGGCAGAATTAATCAGTTGGAGAAGCATGTGATTTCTTTAGGCGGGCACGTTTTTTTCCCAGGGACCTACTATAATTGTTTTAATGGATGTTATAGTGAAGACCATAGGTCGGCTCGTGAGTTTGAAGTTTGGGGAAGCTTACAATTTATCCTAGCATTTCTACCGATCTGCGTGCCAGTTATGATTATTTTTATATGATCATTTTAATTTCATTTTAATAAAGTTTTTGTTTCTCAAAATTATTGTCAAGTGGTTAATCATAAAAAGCGGAATTTTAAAGATAAAATTCAACTAATGCTAGACCACCAGTCTCTGCCATATGGACACATTGATACACCGTGATCCAATGGCAACCAAAGAAATTAGCGCATATAACTTACATCGTCAACTAAGTAAAATACATGGGCCTAACGCCTACAAATAAAAACAGTAAAAAATATCATGATGAGAATTCATGAATTTCTCTACTCCACTTGTCTGCCCCCCTTTCTATCTGTCTTGACTTGAGCTATCGCTAGTGAAGTGCAACATAAGCTACCAAACCAATTGGATCCTCACCAAAGCTGTCACTCGCTAACTTGCAACATTGTATCAACTAGCCTATTCCGGGCCCTCAGTTCACAAACTGGAGACCTGGTGATTATCGAGGCTGGGAAAGTGTTGGAAAGATTTCCCAAAGACTGTGAGGAACTATTATTATTCGCAATTATGTTTAAAAAACAGTCTTTTTTGTATTTCTGCGAAGCTCAGCTTATTATTGGTGGACGTGGTGAGTTAAGACAATCAGAAATCAGACATCCCATGTGGGCACTCCTACATTTGCGCCCAGCCTAGGCCTCCAAAGGGTGCTCAGGCGTGCTCTCCCTTATTAAAGTTATCAGAATAGGTAAACCATGCTCACATGGATCAGTCCAACAAAAGACAATGAACAAATTGACAAAACTCATAAATGATGGCTATGAAACAATCCAATGCTTGTTTCTCACAAGTGTAGCCGGTTGTGAACTCTGCAAACACTGTTTTACTGTAATTAATACATGCATTAATGGTACATTTACTAGGCCTACTGGTGACATATGTAATGGGGAATTTATAAAAAATGAACAATCAAAGGCCAAACAATTCACACAATGAATGCAAAATAGTTTTCGGGAGACAGCTGAGAGCATTCTGGAGAGATGCTTATCTTTGCCACACACCCCTCCCCTTCTTGTTTCAACATTCTAAATTATACTCAAGATACATTATCTTCACACATATTTTAGAAGCCTTTCAATGACAGTCGCAAGTGAATAATCTGCTAGGCCTATTGCCACGCAGACTGCCCAAATTGCAGGCTTACCAATAAAATAGTCATAGGCATATGCACCTGTGATTTGAAACAATCTACAGATATTTTTTTTTAAGAAGCTAATGATCCTCTGTGACTAAGTCATGCTCTCTGGTGTAGGATTTATAATGATTTTTTTTAGACAGGAGTAATATCATATAATTTTGGCAAAACATAATTTTACTTAAGGGGAAGGGAAGCCAGCATCCGAACAGTGCACTGTGCACCCGCCAACTTTCCTTCCCAATTTGCAAGTGCAGAGATCTGTATACACAGTGGCGGAACTAGAGTTTTCTACATGGGGTGGCCAGGGGGTGGCCATGGCTACTTCAGGGGTCCATAGACCATGACAGAACATTTGTGTGTAACCCTAACCTGGCATCTAAGGAGCATGAATGAATCCTATGATTACTGATTAGAGGTAGAAGTGATAATTCACTTAACCCGGAGTTCTTCAGTGTGGCAGAGAGTGTGGTCCAAAAGGGAAGAATTCTTAAACATACTATGAATAGTCAGTGTCTCTACCTCAGAGCTGCAGCTCAATTTCTCTCTCGTGGGTCACTCTGTTTTCATGAATATATAATCTGGGTCTATAAGTGTTGAACATCCAAAATATTTTCAGAAAATAAAGCTCATGCTCCAAGGAGATAAGATACATTGCATAGTTTATTTACAACAAAAAAATAATTTACAAAAAAACACACTGCAATTTGACATACCAGGTATCAAGTAGAATTGGACTTGAACATTTTTAATAATTTTGGTGCCCATCAATATTACAAACTTGCAGTATCATATTTATGCTCATATATATTATGTTAACTAACAGCAAATACATTTTTTGGAATTGGCCTAATCAAGACCAAATTAAATCTGTGTGACATGATAACCTTTGGATTTATCATTTTAGAATGTCAGTGTACTAGCTAGTACATAGTGCAGGTTTTAATCATGACCAGAGGGACCGCCAAATTATCCTAGGTAGATTTAAAACAGCATAATTCTGCGGTTCTGGTGAGAACTGGCTAAATGTTTCACAAAGTCATCCATGTTGAGGGAGCGTGCCCTCCTTGACTCAACACTGAGGATTCCGAGGTGACTTAACCTGTCATCAACCATTGTTGTCCTAAGGTGGGTTTTAATCCATTTTAAATAGCTCATGGAAGACCTCTTTATAAGGTTCTAGAAACACAACAAAGTCAAGGACTGTCCCTTCCACTTTTCTCTCTCCTATCAAGAAGCCGCTTGGTTTCATGAACCTCATGTTTGAGGTCCTCTAAATCTGACTCAAATGTCTGAGCAAAGGCAAAAAGAGGCTCCTCATTCAAGAATGTTGTACTCTTTGGGTTGAGAGACTGGACCCCTTGCATTATCTCGCAATTCCTATTTGAAAAATGCCTCGTTGCAGCCCAGCTGTGAGACTCAAGCACCTGATAAAAGATGGCTCTTTGGAAGCTCTCACCATCACTTCGGTCACTATATTTTGTCCTACAGTGCTCATTATCAATGAGTCGTGAAATCTTAAGCTTGTTTTAGGCTGTCTTTTACACACTGTTTGTACACTTGTTTTGCAGTGCTCTGCAATCTCTTCAACCTCCTTCCATAGTTCTCCAAAGTAACCCTCACTTCTGTAGTCCTGTGATGTGTCTGTAAGGGCACCTATAGCCCTTGCTAGGTTAAGAGAGCTTGATTGGAGCATGTCAGAAAGACATTTGGCGTCACCAAGCACTTTACAAAAGGTAACCAAAAGCTTTATGACATGTAAATCTATCTGAGAAAGAAGGCCCCTTGCCTCCACTGATCTATCACCACTATTTTCAAGTGTGATATCCTGTGCACTCTCAGAACTGCTGGAAGCCTGTACCTCAGATTACGGCATGCCATGTATCTGCATGCCCATCTTATATCCGTAAGTCTCTGTAGTTCCCTGGGCTGCTGCTGTGGATACAGCTCTTTCTGAACTGCAAGCCACTTGAGATGAACGTACAATGTTATACAGCTTCTGCAGGAGAGCAAAAAAGTTAACTGCCTCAGGCACTGATTTTACAGCATCGACAAGAACCAAATTCAAACAATGTGCATTACAGTGCACATAAAATGCAAATCTTGCACTGTTTTAAATCCGTGCAGACACACTATAATGCTTTCCGCTCATGCCCCACAATATTTTTTCAAGGCAATCAATTATCGTTTTTGTGAGACCTGCTGCATCTAAGCTTTCAGCTGACTGAAAGTGTAAAAAGCTTCCGTGGATGGCCCCGTTGTAATAGTACCTCACATCTAAAGACGTGTTATTTATTTGTATTTATTTTTTATACACATTTCGCTTATCATGGATAGATTTTGGCGAGAGTGGGCCCTCTCGCTTCGCCTCTTCCTCTCTGCTGGAACAATCTCACCGGAGAAAGCATCCGAGCGAGCAAAACAGAACCCCTCTGTCTTGCTAAATGTAATCCATGTATCTGATGCCGTCGGGACAGAAATAGTATGACATGCCATACTGTTTCTGACAGAATCAGATACATGGTATACATATACACATACTGTTTTTGTCCAGACAGAATCAGATACATGGTATACATATACACATACTGTTTTTGTCCAGACAGAATCAGATACATGGTATACATATACACATACTATTTTGCTCACTCAGAGGCTTTATCTGAAATTGATACGCATGTCTGTTTAGCAGGTCTCGGTCAAATAAATGATCAATATTTTCTTTTGACGGGCAAGGACGTACGTTAGCCCATAACGTCGACCTGGTAGCCACAGTAATAAAATCTGATTTTTATAACCCTAACCTTAACCCTAACCTTATCCACAATGTTAAACCCATATGCCTAACCCTAACCTTAAATTAAGACCAAAAAGCTGATTTTTACAACACATACAATTTTGACTTTACAGCTAGCCCATCTAGCAAAAATAGCTTAGTTCCTCCGCCAGTGCAAGATTCATGAGAATAAATGTAAACCTGCTCAATATAATGCGTTGTCATCCCTACTGACTCTGATCTGACGGACTCACTAAACACAAAGACTGTGTTTATAAATCATGTCTGAGCCTTGGTGTGTGTCCGTACATAAAAATACAAGACAATTGTGCCATCTGGTTTATGTAATATAAGGAATATGATGTATTGCATTTACTTTGAACTTTTTCTTAAGCATGACAATTGAGTACTTTTTCCACCACTGTACTTAAATACATTTAAAACCAGATACTTTTACTCGGGTATTAATAGTATGATAATGGAGTACTTTTCCCTCCACTCTGTGTGTGTGTGTGTGTGGGGAGGGGGGGGGGCATGTGCGTGTGTGTGTGTCCTCCACCCCTGATCTCCGGGCCACACTTGTTAACATTCCCCCCTGTGCAAGGCCAGAGCCGAGATTAGTCTTGTTGACTCGGCAAGGACAGCCTGTCAGGGAGAGCAGCCCCTTTACACACACTCACTCACACACTCTCTCACACACACACACACACACACACACACAAATCCATGCACACTTGAACACATTCACAGACCCACTCACACTCAAACAAACCTCACACAGGCCCTCACACACACGTGCACACACACATACCTGTTCATGACCAGTTCCTCTTTGTTTCAGAAGACAGAAAACTCTTTGTGGGCATGCTCAACAAGCAGCAGTCTGAAGACGATGTGCGATGTCTCTTCGAGTCCTTCGGCAGCATTGAAGAGTGCACCATCCTTAGAGGTCCTGATGGAAACAGTAAAGGTCAGTGTCTGTGGTTCCAGCTTCTCATCATTTTGTTATGTTCATCCTCACGCCATATCATTAAAGACGTGTATTTATTTATCTATTTATTTGTATTTATTTGAGTTTGAACAATTGACACCTTGAATTAGAATCCTTGAATCCTTTCTGGCATTTATCTTTAGATGTGCAATAGCTTATGTCTGGCTAACAGTGATCCTAAAAGCTTTACCATCCTCTTCATCAGGCTCGAGGTGAAGTTTCCCCTAGGTACAGATCTAGGATCAGCTTCCCCTCCCCCAATCCTAACATGAACCATTTGTGGGAAAAATGCCAAACTGACCCAAGATCGGCGTCTAGGGGTAACTTCACCGTACACCCTTCATCAGTGCGCTTTATTGGCAGGCTTCAGTAGTAAACCTCATTAGCTTCTTCAGTGCCGATTCATTGCTTCACTTCATTATCAGTGGGCTGACACTAATCAATAGGCTCCATCACAACTAAGCCCAATAATTACTGTATGCTTGATCATTCACAGTCATCAGTAAGCCTCATCAGTGAGCTCCTTCAGTGAGTTGAATGGGAACGATGGCATGGGGGATGCCGAATATTTGCTGTGAGCTTGATCATCTAGACTCATCACTAGGTTTAATCGATAGTAACGCTTCAGTGGTAGTAAGGGTTACACTGTAAGTATAAGCATCATCGTTAGGCTTCATCAGTTAACCTCTAATGAAAGCGGGTTTGAATGATGTGGATATTAAACGTCTATTCCACGTTGGTTAAAAATGTAATTTCATTGAAATGACTTGGAAACAACATTGATTCAACCAGTGTGTGCCCCGTGGGTAGTGACTGACTGTCTGACTGACTGTCTTTTCTGTCTCTTTCTCACTATCTGCTTCTCTCTTTTTCTCTCTGTTTCTCTCTCTGTTTCTCTCTCTCTCTCTCTCTCTCTCTCTCTCAGGTTGTGCGTTTGTAAAGTACTCCTCTCACGCTGAAGCTCAGGCAGCTATCAGTGCACTACACGGCAGCCAGACAATGCCTGTGAGTTCAGTATTCAATATGGTGAGTGTATCAGCTAGTGTGTATACTTTGTATTGTGTGTGTGTATGTGTTAACATATGTACTCCTTTGCTCTCTCTGTGTGTGTGTGTGTGTGTGTGTATGTGTGTGTGTGTGTGTGTGTGTGTGTGTGTGTGTGTGTGTGTGTGTGTGTGTGTGTGTGTGTGTGTGTGTGTGTGTGTGTGTGTGTGTGTGTGTGTGTGTGTGTGTGTGTGTGTGTGTGTGTGCACGCATGCTTACCTGCGTGTGTGTGGCAGGGTGCATCCTCAAGTCTGGTGGTGAAGTTTGCCGACACAGATAAGGAGCGCACCATCCGGCGCATGCAGCAGATGGCTGGTCAGATGGGTATTTTCAACCCCATGGCCCTGCAGTTTGGGGCCTACGGGGCCTATGCACAGGTAGGACACACCAGGGGAGAATGACTTCCCCCTCTCATTGAAGCCATGGATATTCAAGGCCGACCACGGTACTGCAGGCATAGTTAGCAGAAAACGGGAAATCCCATTACAGTGAATGGAAAAAGTGGAAATCTTCGTGGTCAATTTTAGTGTAAATGAAAAAATGTTTAGAAGACAATCATGGTACCAATAATTGCATCTAATACACCAGATGTATGTCCTTGAACTAAGTATTTTTTTTATTGCATACAGAAGTTATAAGGATCATTTTGTTGCTAATGGCAACCTGCAGTACCCCGGTAGGCCTTCAACTTGAATTACTTAATGAGTGGGGGTAGCACCAATGTTCGCTCTAAGCTGCCCACGTGAGCGGGCGCAGTAGCCCGAGACTGCCATGCAGCTCCCCGGGACAGCCACGCAGAATAAATATCAGCCTACACTCAACACACTCACTCAACTTTCTAGAGCAGTGTTCAGCAACCGGTCAATATTGCCCAGCATTTCTGTAAAGGGGGCCTCCTGAGTGGCGCAGAGGTCTAAGGCACTGCACAGTGCTAGCTCCGTCACTACAGATCCTGGTTCAATCCCAGGCTGTTTCGCAGCCGGCCGCGCCCGGGAGACCCATGAAGCAGCGCACAATTGGCCGAGCATCATCCGGGTTAGGGGAGGGTTTGGCCAGCCGGTATGTCCTTGTCCCATTGTGCTTTAGTGACTCCTGCGGTGGGCCGGCCGCATGCATGCTGACACGCCAGGTGTACAGTGTTTCCTCCGACACATTGGTGCAGCTGGATTCCGAGTTAAGCGAGCAGTGTGTCAAGAAGCAGTGTGGCTTGGCAGGGTCGTATTTCGGAGCACGCACATCTATTGACCTTCGCCTCTCCCGAGTCCGTAAAGGGATTTGCAGCAATGGGACAAGACTGTAATTACCAATTGGGGAGGAAAAGGAATAAAAATAATAATAATAATTTTAAAAAAACATTTCTGTAAAAACCCAATGATTTTTATTTTTATTTGTCTCGGCCTGACGGCGGTAGGTGCACCCATTTCAACTGCCCTGCGCCCCGGGGAGGTGAACTGTTGCCTTTTTTAACCATTTCATGTGTCTGAAGGTATTTACTCTGCTTTCCCGGCGGGAGAGCAAATCAAGTAGCTGCAGTGACCGTGTCTCCAGTAACGGAGCAGGCATAAAAGAAAGCTAGAGCAAAGTTTATAGTGTGAGATTTCAAAACATTTAAAACCAGACTAGAGAGAGACTGTCAATGAATACAGCAAAGAGCTACTGTTTTTATGACTGAGTTCATGTTTAAGTTCTTACTCAGCACTGTCAACACTTTGTATTCAACACTTTTAGAATCCATAAAATGTGCGTTCTTCCTATTTCCCCTCAGTGCTACAACAAGCACTGCAGCAGTAATGATTGAGGAGGAAAGTGTATCTATAGGCTTGCGTTGTTGTCATTATTAGCAGCTTGGGTCTTTTTAATATTCAGGAATATTTCACTTTCTCTGTTCAAACAGAGAGTGACAACATGAATTTGTGTATGAGGCTGACATAATGAGGTGCGACTCAAGTTTCGCCATAAGCTGGGAGACAGTGTCCCTTTTTGGTCAGTGTCAATGAGAGCTGAGGGATGAGCGGAGGGATGTTGAGAGGCGGCACCTCAGTCTGCTGCTGTCTTCTTCCGCTGAGACTGACCATCAGATGTAGGCAACATCAGTTCAGTAAAATTAAAATGAAATGATTTAACTCTATACTCACTTTGCTGTGCCTTACAAGTGATACAACAATGGCTCTATTACTGGTGTGATCATATAGCCTATCTCAAATGGCCTGAACAACAATAGATTGGCAGGGCAATTCAAGTAAAGCCAATATGCGGTGATAATGTATTGGGCCTATAGCTTACTGGACAAACCTCATTGCTACAGTACTGTTTTTAATTGGTTAATGTTGCATAGGCTTACATTTTTTAAGTCAGGTTAAAAAAAATCTGAGCGGTAGATCTCAGCTTGCATTTTGACTCAGAAAATGTTGGCGACCACTGTTCTAGATTTTGCCCTGTTAACACTATAAACGTTTCCCTTTACTGTGTCAATTTCGATCGAATCAACTCAACATTTGCACTTTAAATGCAACATTGTAGGCAGAAAGCATCAGAGTAGGATTCTATTGCATTGGCACAAACAACTCTGCCCGTACTCTACACAGACCGGTGTGGCATAACCAATCAGAGCTGCAGTAGGCCTATATGCAAATAGACCATTGCCGTATATGGATCTGTGCCATTTGCTTTGAACTGGACTGTGTTTACAGTACGAGCGGTCGTGAGTAGATGCGCTTCTTTTGAGATCAAAGTCAGAGCTATATGTAGCCACATGCACATTTGTTCACATCCTTTGCTAGTTAGTGAGTTATTAGCCCAGTTATAGATAATTTGTAGTCAGCGATAGGGGAGTGATTGATTCATACAAGAGCACAAAACGTGTACATTTCTAGACAGCTTTGAAAAGCGAGTCAGGTGAAGAGTTCATTTTTTTCTTAAAGGGGCAGTGATGTTTTTTGAGACAGGCTTGAATATGCTAAGGGTAGCATAATTTGTCTGATTCTCTGTTATAATGGAATGGGAATAATAATGTATTTTATTTTGTAAAGTGTTTTTTTGCATCAAGCAACACAACAACATTTTCAGTCACCTCCATGTCTGAAGGACCATTGTATGAACAGGTTAATGTCAAGCCCTGCATGTTTTTGTCAAGCGTTTCATGGAATGTACATTGAACACCACACTTTGGCTGCTACTGTAGGCTAAATGATAGAAGAGCTATTTCCATGTTAAAATGTTATAGGATGCATGTTCTCCATTGTTTTTGGTAGGCATACGTTATGATCAAATAGCCACCATAGCCTATTTGGCCACTGTTAAAACTATAACTTAAAGTGTGTACAGTCTCAGTGTTCACAGTAAATGCGCGCTGTGAAAACGAGACCTGAAATTTACTCAGTGATTAAATATTTTGGAGGGAACATTGGGCAGCACTGAACTAGCCTGCAACATCCCTTCCTGGATAAGCTCAATCTGCGCATATTATGTCTCCATGAGACGCCATTTGGCTTCAATGTGCTACTGAGTTTCACATAGGAATGAATGGTGTCACGTGATCGATGGCTGTGTCCATTCATATATACAGTCATTTACACACACACACACAAGTACGCACACACTCACACATGCACACACACACTCACACATGCACACACACACAAACACAAAATAGAATATGAGCTGAAATATTTTAAAAAGTTACAATTGTGCAGAATAAGAAAGTCACACTCTCCATCCCTCTCTCCTGAGTGGCAGGGCGGTCTAAGGCACTGCATCTCAGTGCTAGAGCCATCACTACAGACCCCGATTCCCATGGGGTGGCGCACAATTGTCCCAGCGTCATCTGGGTTAGGGTTTGACCGGGTTAGGCTGTCATTGCAAATACGAATTTGTTCTTGACTGACTTGGCTAGTTAAATAAAGGTTAAATAAAAAAGAAATAAAAAATATCTCCCTATCTCCCCCTCACTCCATCTCTCCATGCAGGTGCAGCAGCAGCAGGCAGCATTGATGGCGTCAGTAGGGCAGGGGGGCTACCTCAGCCCCATGGCAGCCTTCGCCGCCGCACAGATGCAGCACATGGCCACCATCAACGGCCTCCCAGGGGGGCACATGACCCCCACGTCAGGTGAGGCCAGGGGTCAAGGGTTCAACTTTTCCACCTGTAAGGCAATCATATTAAGATATTATCAGCTGTCGGGTGTGGGGGGGGACTTAGTTGTCAGTAAAAAACACCCTCAGTGGTCAGTTGTCAGACCAAACTTGTCAGTTAACTGGCCTTACAACTGACAATGTCCCTTGCTCATCTCTTTATTTATTTCTCTCTGCCAGGTGGCAGTACCCCCCCTGGTATTGGCGCACCCACAGTGACCAGTATCCCCTCGCCCATCAGTGTGAATGGTTTCGCTGGCATGCCCCCCCATCAGACCAATGGGCAGCCCACTGCCGAAGCTGTGTATACCAACGGGATACACTCCTATCCTGGTAAGCCACCTCAAACCACCCATCCACCTACCACAAACATTCAGCACCACACACACTGCAGAGAACACATACTTGCTGACAAAATAACACACACTCGCTGTGATACACGAGTAGGGCAGCCCCGAAGTGACTCTTCATTTCACTGTATAAAGAATTTATTCTGTGTAGCCTTAGGAATTCAGCATTCTCTGTGCTGATCTTGCCAACCCCCATTGTCTCACCACTGAGAAGCAGATGATGTAGGTATCGCTCCACAGCTAGTCAGGAACAAATAAAAGAAAGAACAATGAATCTAACACCCTTTAATAAGCATCTGAGTTGTTTGGATTCAACATCTGAGTTGTTGACCAATAGTAATTACTCTAAAGTTAACCTTCAATCAGACATCAGACCTACAGGATGTAACCTCTGCTTCTCAGAGTTAAGACAATGGGGGTTGGCAAGATCAACACAGAGAATGTTGAATTCCTAAGACAACACAGAGGAAATTCTTGCATTCAGTGAAAAGAAGAGTCACTTCGGCAGCTGCCCTACACACATTCACTACAATGTGCACTGGGCTTAACACATGCAGAGTAGAACGCAGACTCACCACAAAGCATGCAAGGTGCATGATTGACATATACAGTAGGCCTACATGCATTACATGGATCGAACAAGAGCCATGTATATTATATGTTACATATTACCCAATATTACACATTTACCTGAATCTTTGAATTCCCAAAGACTGATGTAACTACCGTGAAACTTAAATTAATTGCCCAGGCTTTTATTTGCTTAAATCAGGCACTTATTGGAGACAGACTTCTATTTGAGCCAGGCGTCTATTTCCTTAATACACACAGCTTTTGCTAATTTGCAGTTAATTGTTTATTTCCAACATTCACTTCCAGCATTTTAAGCAATTTCTTCATTTCCTGCACTGTGGAATCATTTACACACTGTGTCAAGTTTATTTTGTCTTAGCATCCCTCTATAAAAAAAAATTCCTTGACAGAATAATTATTCTCCTCTTTTTATTGTGCATTTTTGTCAGTTCTTACTTTTGCCACTAGAAGGCAATCGGGCATTTTCTGGGGTCTGTACTATCGAAGTTGTTAACTGCTTTTGTGCTTGCCAGTTAGCTGGTACTGATGGGAAGTTTGGGTCTTTTTTTAAAACTCAATCTTTTGACTAATTTTCTTCATTTGAGTCAGTAATTCCCAGAGCAGACAGGGCCCCTTACCTGCTGACAATGAACTGAAAACTTGAAAAAGTCATGATTCTACAAGCCTCTTGTTCACATGTTGTCTTTCCACATAGGGGGCTTATTAGAAGCGGTCATTTGTGACTGAGACTTGTAAACGTGTGCTTTAAACAATTAACATTTGTTTATTGCTAGGCATACAAATAAGATTATTTCTTGATACATTTGAAGCGAGGTCCAGTTGTGACCGCAACTAGACTAGAATGCAAACGACTCTTGACAGAATGCCTTGCTTGACTGCCACGAGGGTGATAAACAGAATGCCGTTTGCGAACTGCAGCCCCGCAAACAATTTTTTCTCGAGTTTGTTGAGCAGAAGCTGTGTATGTTTTGGTTCTAAAAAGCTGTGTGCATCATAACATTTAAAAATCTATTAATTGCATACATTTTTCCACCATGTGATCAATTATCAGTTCTAAAAGTGTATTTTTCTTATTTATGCTCATGATCTATTTTCCTACGCTCATATGACAGATAGTTCACGGTCAGACTCGGAGCACGTCTCTGGAGTCGCTGAGCCTGAGAAGTGTGTGTTAATACTGCTGCAGGACTCATTGTGGCCAGCACTAGTACAGGTCAAATGAACATCAAAAATGAAGGAGTCACTGATTCATGACTCTTGAGTCAGTAAAAATACTTATTCAAAAATAGCTTATCGTTCGCAAGCTGCACATCACTATTAGCTAGCAGTTCTCAACTGTTAGCAGCCAATGGCTAGACGATTCTTACTGGTGATAGAAATATATGATTTACATCATTTTTTCGAGTCATTACTGAATTATGTAATGTAAAAAATCAAACATTAAACCATGTAAACAATTCATTTAGACCCGTCGTTTATTTGAAACAGACGTTTATTTGCCGAAATGTGTGCCATTGCCCGGCTATTAGAAGGGACAGGGGGCTTTTTGAGACTGCGTTTAATTTAATCTTTTACACGGTTCTAACATGTAATGATGATGTGGCTGTGGTGCAAATCTGTGACTGAGGGTAACTTGTGCAGCAGGTCTATTTTGCCCCAAACATTTCCCATCCTTTCGGAGGGGCATGATGTTGGATTCTATTCAGGAGGGCTGGCTGTATTGAAAAACAGGTTTCTGTAGTCATCTTACAAAAGGACAAAGAAACGAACAGCTGTGTTATGAATGGTAAGAAAGGTGTTTATAAAAGGTTATAAAGGTTGCTGATGTACAGTATGCGCTTGCATCATGTTCCAATGTTAGCCAGTATGTGTGTCAACGTCCTTGGGTTTGTGAATAGTGGAGGAAATGCTTCTTTCTCCAATCTCTTTCCAGTGTTGCAGGAGGTGGTTTTTAGAGAGGACTCTGAGAAAAACGGTTTGGCTCAGCGGAGTTGTTTTGGAGTTCAGGGTGGCTGCTTCCTCTCTTCTCTCTCTGAAGGTACCCATTCACCCCATCCTCAAGCCTTTCTCCCCCTGTGTGTGTGTGTGTGTGTGTGTCTGTGTGTGTGGTGCTTCATGGTGGAAATGTGGGTGTTTACATGCATGTGTGTGACAGTGTGGTTCTGATGAGTGTGTGTAGTAGCATGGTATTGGTGTTGGTTATTATTGAGGTGTAATATTTCCAATTCACTGTGTGTCTGTAACATGTTTTGGTCCAAAAATGTGCACCACACAAGAATGTCCTATAGTGCCAGGAGTTCTTGTGCGGAGGGGGTGGATCTACATGAATCTTGGCGTGTTATAGTGGTCAATCTGGTCACTAAAACTGTTCAAATTGGTGTCTGTATGTGTGGAAATATAGCCAGTCCCAGACTGTCCTTTTTGCCCAGTTGTTTGAGAGAAAATGGTGAGAGATTAAGTTAAATTGCCATTCACGCTCAAACAAAGCACACAGTGACTCCTTCATATCTCCCTCTCTAACCGTTTCATATCACCCTCTCTAACCGTTTCATATCTCCCTCTCTAACCGTTTCATATCTCCTCTCTAACCGTTTCATATCTCCCTCTCTAACCGTTTCATATCTCCCTCTCTAACCGTTTCATATCTCCCTCTCTAACCGTTTCATATCTCTCTCTCTCTTTCCCTCCTTTTTTCATTGCCTCTTCCCATTCTTACTGTTTTTTCCTAATCTTCTTGTCCTTTCACTCTCTCTCTCCTTCTCTTCGACTCAACAGCTCAGAGTCCCACTGCAGCAGATCACCTACAGCAGGCTTACACAGGAGTCCAGCAGTATGCAGGTATGTCACTCTCACATGGTGTGTGTGTATGCATAATCTGATATGTAGGTGTGTGTGTGTAAAAACATTAGTCTTAGCGTCTTATCAAATACATTTGTGTGTGCATAAGTGGGTATGAGTGGGTGTGTAGGTGTGTGTGCTCGGCTCTCCAGCCTTTGAGTATAATCTGATCTGCTTATGTATGTGTGTGTCTTAGCAGCCTACCCTGCTGCATATGGCCAGATCAGCCAGGCCTTTCCCCAGCCTCCTCCCATCATCCCACAGCAGCAGAGAGAAGGTGAGGCACACACACAGACCAACCCTGGTCTATGCCAATCTGATCAAAGTGTTAAAGTGGCTGGTATTTTTTTGCTTGTCTCCAGGCTCATACAGTACTAGCAAATCAACTGTCCCTTTCATAGCTCTTCCATGCAGTATGCCTCAATGTTACATGAGGGGTGCACCTCAATAGCTTCCTTTCTTTGTCACCAGCAGCACCGGCGATTTAACATGTAGATACTTTGGGAAACAGCCAATGTTCTGTGTTTTCTTTTGTCCTGGAAGAAAGCAAGTGAGAGAGATGCATAACGGTAGACTTGCTGTAATCAGCCAATGTGGAGGGAGAACTCATTGACCTGTGTGCTGGATGACATAGGCTTGGGACTCTGGCTCCCCCCTGTGGAGTGTAGATGAAACATATGGGAATCATTTTGCGTCCCAAATGGCACCCTATTCCCTTTATAGTGCACTACTTTTGACCAGAGCCCCCTATGGGGCATCATCTGACTCCAGAACTTGTTCTACATAGTCTTTCTGATATCATATTATGTACCAGTTTACTTGCATCATCATGTTGATTGGTCTTCCCCCCTTTATACCACCACCTCTCTCACTCCTTTGCTATAACCCCCTCTCTCTCCCACCCCATCCCACCCCTTTCCTCTCTCTCTCTCCCCTGCCGCAACCCCTCTCTCCTCTCCTTTCTCTCCCCGATGCCACCCCACCCTCTCTCCTTTCCTTTGTCTCCCCGATGCCACCGTTCCCCTCCTCTCTTTCCCCCTCCCCTCTCCTTTCTCTCCACCATCCCATCCTTCCTCTCTCTCTCTCTCTCTCTCTCTCTCTGTGCAGGGCCGGAGGGCTGTAACCTGTTCATCTACCACCTCCCTCAGGAGTTTGGGGATGGCGAGCTGATGCAGATGTTCCTGCCTTTCGGTAATGTCATCTCCTCCAAAGTGTTTGTGGATCGGGCGACAAACCAAAGTAAATGCTTTGGTGGGTAAAAATGATAAAACACCTGTAAAGATGATTTATTCTTCATTATTATCCGTATTATTATTCTTTCACATTCTTTTTTAGAAAACATTGAAAAGAGACATTGTAAATTATATAGTTGCTTGAAAATTCAGGGCCCAGGCGCGAGTGAATATGTCTTACGGGTCTTCTGTTAGATACAGTGCCCTGAAAAAGTATTTGCCCCCTTTGTTTTTTTTCTATTTTTGAATATTTCTGACACAATGTTATCAGCTCTTCAGCAAAAACCTAATATTAGATAAAGGAAACGTGAGTGAACGAATAACACAAAAATGCCATTTCTGTCATTTATGGATGACATGGGTCCCGTTATCTCTGGCGAAAACCAAACACTGCATTCCACAGTAAGAACCTCATATCAATGACCTAGCATGGTGGTGGTGGCAGTGTGATGGTTTAGGGACATTGGATGACTTGAAGGAACCATGAATTATGCTCTGTATCAAAATTCTACAGGAGAATGTCAGGCCAGACATGAGTTAAAGCTGAAGCGCAGCTGGGTCCTACAGCAAGACAATGATCCAAAAAACACAAGCAAGTCTACATCAGAATGGCTGAAAAGCATTACATTTCAACCCAATTGAGATGTTGTGGCAGGACCTGAAACGAGCAGTTTATGCTCGATAACCCACAAATGTCGCTGAGTTAAAGCAGTTCTGCATGGAAGAGTGGGACAAAATTCATCCACAGCGATGTGAGGAATTGATCAATAATTACAGGAAGCATTTGGTTGCAGTCATTGAAGCTAAAGGTGTCACAACCAATTAAAGAGTGTAAGATGGCAATTACTTTTTCCACATAGAGGCATTAGGTGTTGCATAACTTTGTTAATTAAATGTAAAAAAAAATATGTATCACATTTTTGTGTTATTTGTTCACTCAGGTTCTCTTTATCTAATATTAGGTTTTGGTTGAAGATCTGATAACATCCAGTGTCAATATCAAAAATAGAGAACATCAGAAAGGGGGCAAATACTTTCTCATGGCACTGTAAATGCAATGGATTTAGGGGTAGGAAACACCTGTAACTGCATCATAAAGCGATCCTTATGCTCATTAGTATGACAGAGCAGATGTTATAAGTTGTCATAATGGTTTATGTCAGGTTATGACAACATATGATACATGACATGGCTTTAATAATTTAGACTAGAGCGTCAACAAGCTGAGAAACGAGGCATGGTCATAACACTTTCTATGAATATCCTCTTCATAATACCTTATAAACACATTTCTAATGCCATACTGTATGAGGTATGCATAATGCAATACAGTATGCATTATGAAGAGGGTATCCATAGGAAGTGTTAATGGTTAGTTGGCATATCACTGAACGCTACCAGGAATGTATTGCAGCATAAACGGACGTATCATGACTGCTGTTATATGCTAATGATAGGTTTATGACAATTAAATTACGTGGAGTTCTAGCAGTGTTAACCCTTAAACACTCTCTCTATGGTGATACCCATGACAGGACTAGCGAAACACATTCATTGAGTAGGCTCCACCATAGATTTACAACATCTGGAATGGACATTGTACTATTTAGTGTAACATAGCCTATGAATAATTTTCATGGGTCTTTTAACAGAGGCAGAATTAAATAGATATTTATTATTTCACCGAGAGGTGATGTTTTGCAGATTGAGTCATAAATATTGCAGATAAAAACTAAAGTTCCGTTTCGACGAGTGATGTCTGTTCTATATGTTCTAATTCTATGGTTAATACCCTTGAGTTGAGTGACCTAGTGTTGTGTTTCTATTGCATGCCGTTAGGCTTGTTAATGATTATTTGATGTTGTGTCAAACTGTGTCTAATGTATAGTAACTTTAACATGCATTATATGTTAAGTCCACACGATGGTATTGTAAGAGAATTGTAAATTAAGTGATACCACATGTTTTTAAAGTGTTGTAAACTGAGATTTAAAAAAATGTATTCTGATAATCTGAATGGCTATGGCAGGAAATGTGCTATATTGATTGTATGATGCAGTACAGTATTCATTCAAGTTAATGTATGTGTGTGTTACAAATGTGGCAAAATGAAGAAATCATGTAATCGACTTGAAATCTGAAGTAGCTTTGATCTGACCACTCCACTCATCCTGTATTCCATTTTCCTTTCCATCTCATGCTACCCTTTCATAAACCTCCCAACTGTCACTCATACGGTCCTTTCTTTGGTCTTGCACTTATCTAACTCCATCCCTCTTCTCTCTCACGCTATATATATATTTCCATCTTCTGGTCTCTCCATCTCTTTCTGCGACCCATCCCCCAGGATTTGTGAGCTTTGACAACCCAGGTAGTGCCCAGGCTGCCATCCAGTCAATGAACGGCTTTCAGATCGGCATGAAGAGACTCAAGGTGCAGCTCAAGAGGCCGAAGGACGCCAACCGCCCCTACTAGCCACTCCTAGCCACCCCTGCCCTGGGGGATATAAGGCAGATGCTGCACACAGGGAAACACAGGTGAGCAGTCGTCCGCAATTAGACCCCCTAAATTATATAATACAGTGCCTTCAGAAAGTATTCACACCCCTTGACTTTTTACAGGTTTTGTGTTACAGCCTGAATTTAAAATAGATTACATTGAGATTGTGTGTCACTGGCCTATACACAATACCCCATAATGTCAAAGTGGAATTGTTTTTTCAAAATTATATATTTTTTATTACAATGAAAAGCTGAAATGTCTTGAGTCAATAAGTATTCAACCCCTTTGTTATGTCAAGCCTAAATGAGTTCAATAATACAAATGTGCTTAACAAGTCACATTATAAGTTGCAAACTCTAACTCAGTTGCCGGAGAGGAAGGAAACTGCTCAGGGATTTCACCACGAGGCCAATGGTGATTTTAAAACAGTTAAGAGTTTGTCTGAGATAGAAAACTTAGGATTGAGCAACAACATTGCAGTTACTTCACAATACTAACCTAATTGACAGAATGAAAAGAAGGTAGCTTGTGCAGAATAAAATAATTTCAAAACATGCATCCTGTTTGCAATAAGCCACTCAAGTAAAACTGCAAAAAAAAGTGGTGAAGAAATTACCTTTATCTCCTGAATACAAAGCATTATGTTTGGGGCAAATCCAAAACAATACATTACTGAGTACCACTCCTTATTTTCAAGCATAGTGGTGGCTGCATCATGTTATGGGTATGCTTGCAATCATTAAGGACTGGGGAGTTTTTCAGAATAAAAAATAAACAGAATGGAGCTAAGCACAGGCAAAATCCTAGAGGAAAACCTGGTTCAGTCTGCTTTTCAACAGACACTGGGAGACAAATTCACCTTTCAGCAGGACAATAACCTAAAACACATGGACAAATATACATTGCAGTTGCTTACCAAGATGACATTGAATGTTCCTGAGTGGCCTAGTTACAGTTTTAACTTGAAATCATCTTGAAAATCTATGGCAAAACTTGAAAACAAAAATGATCAACAACCAAATGTATAGAGGAATAAGTCAAGGGTATGAATACTTTATGAAGGCATAGAATATTTAACATGTGTATATTTAAATTAATTAGCATATACAGTATATAATATTTGTTGATATATATAGTACATTTCAATTGATTTAATTACATATATACAGTTCAAACAAATTAGAATATATTTGATTTGACTGTGAAAATATGTTTTGCTGGGGCATATAGAGCAATCTCAAATCAAATCAAATCAAATTGTATTAGTCACAAACTTACAGTGAAATGCTTACCTACGAGCCCCTAACCAACAATGCAGTTAAAAAAATACAGATAAGAATAAGAAATAAAAGTAAAAAGTAATTAAAGGGCAGCAGAAAAATAGCGAGACTATATACAGGGGGGTACCGGTAAAGAGTCAATGTGCGGGGGCACCGGTTAGTTGAGGTAATATTTGGGTAGAGTTATTAAAGTGACTATGCATAGATCTGATTTTACTGTTAGCAATGAGTAAAGGACAGTATTCTCAATTTTCCAGGTTTTTGTTGAGCTGGAACATATGTTGATTACATGAACAACGCCATTGAACTGATGGATCACCGGGACACAGGTATTCTTTGAGACTGGTATGAAACTGGATCAGATACTGGGCTGAACATGAACAAATAGATGACCAAGTAACAGAAAATTCTGTTGGATGTACCTTTTGGACCTCAGAGAAAACTCCTGCAAGCCTGGGTAGCTCCGGGGCTCTAACTGTCTTTATTGCCTCCCCTCCTCTCTCTCTACCTAACCACACCTGAACGACAGCTACCTTACAGGACCACAAGTGAGGAATTATTTAAAAAAAAACACGGAACAGAGATGGAGGAAACATGGATAATAAGAGTTCCAAGAATTAAACAAACTTTGAAAATACTTTATGGGGGAATGCCATAGGATATCTCTATGTAAATGTGTTTGGGTATGGGGAAACAACTTTTTAAAGAACAATTTTACAGGACTAGAAACAAATGAAAAAATATGTTTCTCGGAAGAAAGGGAACTTTGTAGGGAAAGCGATATTTCATCTTTAGCTTGGAGTGCCTGTCTGTTTCCAGGGGACACCGTTGGCAAGGAGAGCCAGAGCAACGGTCTCCAGGGAGTCTTACCTGTCATTCCTTAGTTGTTTTAGGGACCAAAAGACCAAACATTTTTATTGCTGAGGACTTGTAGCTCTATTAATATACTCAGACCACTGTATCTCTTTTAAATCACTGTTAACCGATTAAAGAGTTGCATTTAAAAGGTGTACAGTGTGTGTGTATATATATATATATATATATACACACACACACACACATATATATATACATACACACAATACATGTATACATACATATATATTGCTGATATGCTTTTTGAATACAGCCAAAACTATTTCCGATGCCGATGGGGTCGCTCACTTCACTAGTTTACAATTAACTATTCAAAATGTTAATTTTTTCCCCCCTTCTCATTTTCTCTTGATGAAATGGAGAGTGCATGGGAAGGTTTGTTCCATATTGCAGCCTTACCTTTTCTAACATGAAATCCTAACCTCATAGTTAAAACAACATAATAATGTTTTGAAATATATGAACTTGTTTATATTTGCAGTACATATACAGTACCAGTCAAAAGTTTGGACACACCTACTCACTGTAGGGTTTTTCTTTATTCTTACTATTTTCTACATTGGAGAATAATAGTGATGACATCAAAACTATGAAATAACACATTTGGAATCAAGTAGTAACCAAATATGTTATATTTGAGATTCTTCAAAGTGATGACAGCTTTGCACACTTGGCATTCTCTCAACCAGCTTCATGAGGTAGTCACCTGAAATATATTTCAATTAACTGGTGTGCCTTGTTAAGTCAATTTGTGGAATTTCATTCCTTCTTAATGCGTTGAGCCAATCAGTTGTGTTGTGACAAGGTAGGGGTGGTATACAGAAGATAGCCCAAGTCCATATTATGGCAAGAACAGCTCAAATAAGCAAAGAGAAACAAAAGTCCATCATTACTTTAAGACATGAAGGTCAGTCAATTCAGGAAAAGTCAAGGACTTTCAAAGTTTCTTCAAGTGCAGATGCAAAAACCATCATGCACTATAATGAAACTGTCTCTCATGAGGACAGCCCCAGGAAAGTGAGGATAAGTTCATTAGAGTTAATTGCACCTCAGATTGCAGCCCAAATAAATGCTTCACAGAGTTCAAGTTACAGACATATCTCAACATCAGCTGTTCAGAGGAATGTGTGTGAATCAGGCCTTCATAGTCAAATTGCTGCAAAGAAACCACTACTAAAGGACACCAATAAAAAGAAGAGACTTGCTTGGGCCAAGAAACACGAGCAATGGACATTAGACGGGTGGAAATCTGTCCTTTGGTCTGATTTTTGGTTCCAACCGCCATGTCTTTGTGAGACACAGAGTAGTTGAACGGATGATTGCGGCATGTGTGGTTCCCACTGTGAAGCATGGAGGAGGTGTGATGGTTTGGGGGTGCTTTGCTGGTGACACTGTCAGTAATTTATTTAAAATTCAAGGCACACTTAACCAGCATGGCTACAGCAGTCTGCAGCGATATACCATCCCATCTGGTTTTTCACTTAGTGGGACTATCATTTGTTTTTCAACAGGACAATGACCGAAAACACACCTCCAGGTTGTATAAGGGCTATTTGACCAAGAAGGAGAATGGAGTGCTGCATCAGATGATCTGGCCTCCACAATCACTGACCAGCAACCCAATTGAGTGAACAGTGAAAGAAAAGCAGACATGTTCTCAGCATGTGGGAACTCATTCAAGACAGTTGGAAAAGCATTCCTCATGGAGCTCGTTGAGAGAATGCCAAGAGTGTGCAAAGCTGTCATCAAGGAAAAGGGTGGCTACTTTGAAGAATATAAAATATACAGTGGGGCAAAAAAGTAATTAGTCAGCCACCAATTGTGCAAGTTCTCCCACTTAAAAAGATGAGAGAGGCCTGTAATTTTCATCATAGGTACACTTCAACTATGACAGACAAAATGAGAAAAAAAATACAGAAAATCACATTGTAGGATTTTTAATTTATTTATTTGCAAATTATGGTGGAAAATAAGTATTTGGTCAATAACAAAAGTTTATCTCAATACTTTGTTATATACCCTTTGTTAGCAATGACAGAGGTCAAACGTTTTCTGTCTTCACAAGTCTTCACAAGGTTTTCACACACTGTTGCTGGTATTTTGGCCCATTCCTCCATGCAGATCTCCTCTAGAGCAGTGATGTTTTGGGTCTGTTGCTGGGCAACACAGACTTTCAACTCCCTCCAAAGATTTTCTATGGGGTTGAGATCTGGAGACTGGCTAGGCCACTCCAGGACCTAGAAATGCTTCTTACGAAGCCACTCCTTCGTTGCTCGGGCGGTGTGTTTGGGATCATTGTCATGCTGAAAGACCCAGCCACGTTTCATCTTCAATGCCCTTGCTGATGGAAGGAGGTTTTCACTCAAAATCTCACGATACATGGCCCCATTCATTCTTTCCTTTACACGGATCAGTCGTCCTGGTCCCTTTGCAGAAAAACAGCCCCAAAGCATGATGTTTCCACCCCCATGCTTCACAGTAGGTATGGTGTTCTTTGGATGAAACTCAGCATTCTTTGTCCTCTAAACTCAACGAGTTGAGTTTTTACCAAAAAGTTATATTTTGGTTTCATCTGACCATATGACATTCTCCCAATCTTCTTCTGGATCATCCAAATGCTCTCTAGCAAACTTCAGACGGGCCTGGACGTGTACTGGCTTAAGCAGGGGGACACGTCTGGCACTGCAGGATTTGAGTCCCTGTCGGCGTAGTGTGTTACTGATGGTAGGCTTTTTTACTTTGGTCCCAGCTCTCTGCAGGTCATTCACTAGGTCCCCCCGTGTGGTTCTGGGATTTTTGCTCACCATTCTTGTGATCATTTTGACCCCACGGGGTGAGATCTTGCATGGAGCCCCAGATCGAGGGAGATTATCAGTGGTCTTGTATGTCTTCCATTTCCTAATAATTGCTCCCACAGTTGATTTCTTCAAACCAAGCTGCTTACCTATTGCAGATTCAGTCTTCCCAGCCTGGTGCAGGTCTACAATTTTGTTTCTGGTGTCCTATGACAGCTCTTTGGTCTTGGCCATAGTGGAGTTTGGAGTGTGACTGTTTGAGGTTGTGGACAGGTGTCTTTTATACTGATAACAAGTTCAAACAGGTGCCATTAATACAGGTAACGAGTGGAGGACAGAGGAGCCTCATAAAGAAGAAGTTACAGGTTTGTGAGAGCCAGAAATCTTGCTTGTTTGTAGGTGACCAAATACTTATTTTCCACCATAATTTGCAAATAAATTCATAAAAAATCCTACAATGTGATTTTATGGATTTTTTTCTTCTCATTTTGTCTGTCATAGTTGAAGTGTACCTATGATGAAAATTACAGGCCTCTCTCATCTTTTTAAGTGGGAGAACTTGTACAATTGGTGGCTGACTAAATACTTTTTTGCCCCACTGTATTTTGATTTGTGAAACACTTTTTTGGTTACTACAGGTGTATCCAAACTTTTGACTGGTACTGTATATGTTTAACACACAAAGCTAATGTATTCATATATATATATATATATATATATATATATATATATATATATATATATATATATATATATATATATATATATATATATATATATATATATATACACATATACACATATACACATATATACAGTATATATGGATAAAGATATTAATCAAAATAAGATATGTATTTATATGCACATATTTTATGTATGTGTGTCTGTATATAGAACGGCTATTGACTATGTTGTAATTTTTTTGTAGATTTTAGCTGGAGTTTGAAACACTGCTGTGCTTAGGATGAGGCGCAAATCTGGCAGCTCCCAAAACTGCAGTCATTCCTCTCTCTGAAAATCTATACATGCTGATACACACGTATTCCTAAATATATGTGTGAAGCACAGGAGGATGGTGGCACCTTAATTGGGGAGGATGGGCTCATGGTAATGGCTGGAGCAGAATCAGTGGAATGGTATCAAATACATGGTTTCCATGTGTTTGATGCCATTTCATTCCTCCGTTCCAGCCATTATTATGAGCTGTCCTCCCTTCAGCAGCCTCCACTGGTGTGAATATTCACATATTTAGGTGTACATACTATTTGAAAATGCAAAAAAAGCCACTTCTCAGTAGCAGGCTGAAAGAGAAAATCAGGCTAAATTAATATTAGAGGTAAAGGACAAACATCTTCGACTCGATTCCAAACCTATCTTTTTAACTTCACAGTACACTACACAAACTTGAACATGTACAAACTAAGTGTGCTCTTTGAAACTTTAACCAAAATAAATTAATACCATGACCTTTTCGCTCTCTTAATTGCATTCAGTAAGTAAGTGCATATAGCGTATGGGCTATCACCACAGGTGTGCCTTGTCACCTGCAAAATCTGCCATCAAGCACTGTGCTCTCAAAACTAGGGTTGCAAAATTCTTGGAACTTTCAATACATTTCCTAGTTTTCCTGGAATAAGGAGGGAATAAGCAAGACATCCAGAATCCTCCAAACAGGATTTCTGGAAAACCAGGGAATTTATTGAATGTTCCAGGAATTTTGCAACCCTACTCATAACACTACTGCAAGCAGCCAATGCACTGCGATGATGTCAATACTGCAGTCACATCAGTCATGTCATTTCACATCTCCATAGAGAGCTTTAGCAGTAAAGCATGTCAAAGCTAACAAATCTTTCAGATGTTAAGACCATCAATGTCCTCTCAAACATCCACCATAAAGTACCATGAACTACAGTGCCTTGCGAAAGTATTCGGCCCCCTTGAACTTTGCGACCTTTTGCCACATTTCAGGCTTCAAACATAAAGATATAAAACTGTATTTTTTTGTGAAGAATCAACAACAAGTGGGACACAATCATGAAGTGGAACGACATTTATTGGATATTTCAAACTTTTTTAACAAATCAAAAACTGAAAAATTGGGCGTGCAAAATTATTCAGCCCCTTTACTTTCAGTGCAGCAAACTCTCTCCAGAAGTTCAGTGAGGATCTCTGAATGATCCAATGTTGACCTAAATGACTAATGATGATAAATACAATCCACCTGTGTGTAATCAAGTCTCCGTATAAATGCACCTGCACTGTGATAGTCTCAGAGGTCCGTTAAAAGCGCAGAGAGCATCATGAAGAACAAGGAACACACCAGGCAGGTCCGAGATACTGTTGTGAAGAAGTTTAAAGCCGGATTTGGATACAAAAAGATTTCCCAAGCTTTAAACATCCCAAGGAGCACTGTGCAAGCGATAATATTGAAATGGAAGGAGTATCAGACCACTGCAAATCTACCTAGACCTGGCCGTCCCTCTAAACTTTCAGCTCATACAAGGAGAAGACTGATCAGAGATGCAGCCAAGAGGCCCATGATCACTCTGGATGAACTGCAGAGATCTACAGCTGAGGTGGGAGACTCTGTCCATAGGACAACAATCAGTCGTATATTGCACAAATCTGGCCTTTATGGAAGACTGGCAAGAAGAAAGCCATTTCTTAAAGATATCCATAAAAAGTGTTGTTTAAAGTTTGCCACAAGCCACCTGGGAGACACACCAAACATGTGGAAGAAGGTGCTCTGGTCAGATGAAACCAAAATTTAACTTTTTGACAACAATGCAAAACGTTATGTTTGACGTAAAAGCAACACAGCTCATCACCCTGAACACACCATCCCCACTGTCAAACATGGTGGTGGCAGCATCATGGTTTGGGCCTGCTTTTCTTCAGCAGGGACAGGGAAGATGGTTAAAATTGATGGGAAGATGGATGGAGCCAAATACAGGACCATTCTGGAAGAAAACCTGATGGAGTCTGCAAAAGACCTGAGACTGGGACGGAGATTTGTCTTCCAACAAGACAATGATCCAAAACATAAAGCAAAATCTACAATGGAATGGTTCAAAAATAAACATATCCAGGTGTTAGAATGGCCAAGTCAAAGTCCAGACCTGAATCCAATCGAGAATCTGTGGAAAGAACTGAAAACTGCTGTTCACAAATGCTCTCCATCCAACCTCACTGAGCTCGAGCTGTTTTGCAAGGAGGAATGGGAAAACATTTCAGTCTCTCAATGTGCAAAACTGATAGAGACATACCCCAAGCGACTTACAGCTGTAATCGCAGCAAAAGGTGGCGCTACAAAGTATTAACTTAAGGGGGCTGAATAATTTTGCACGCCCAATTTTTCAGTTTTTGATTTGTTAAAAAAGTTTGAAATATCCAATAAATGTCGTTCCACTTCATGATTGTGTCCCACTTGTTGTTGATTCTTCACAAAAAAATACAGTTTTATATTTTTATGTTTGAAGCCTGAAATGTGGCAAAAGGTTGCAAAGTTCAAGGGGGCCGAATACTTTCGCAAGGCACTGTACTTGGACTAGCATTAAGTCCTCGGACAATCACAGACTAATTGTGATGTTTATTTGTCATTACACTTTCTATCAAAGTGGGCATTATGTACTCTCCGCTAGAACAGGTACTAACTAAAGGGAGTGCTTGGAAATTCTGTGCAAGTATAAGAAACCTTGATGCTGGGTTCCATTAGGTTTGATCTAAATTAAATTGACGATAAGAGGTTAAATGCCTGACATTGCGAATTGTATGGTTATAACTTATTTGTGAAGTTTCATGATGTTAAAACAAATTGTAGACCTAGAAAAGTGTTTTTTCTACTGTACACAAAGAAAGCAGGAAGTATTTTTTAATGTAAACAGCCAGCGCCAATTCAGCCATTGTTGTATGGAGCTCTGTAACTGTTTCTCGCCACACCATTCCAGTGCCCGCGTTTAACCTTTCCTAACAAACAAGGATGTAGTGGTAAATAAAAGGTGGGTAAACACTGAACGCCGGTCGAGACTGCCAGGCAGATCCCAACACCAGTGCTAACAGTGTTAATTTAGCGCACTAGGTGCATAACTGCTAAACATCATATCAAAACTGTTTTTACCTGCAACTAGCTTCTACTACATCCCTGCAACAAGGTCCCTCTCACCCTGCCCCCCCGATGCAAACAGGCCTAAAACTCTCCTTGACACATCCATATTTCGTTGGGTTTGTCAAGTGTTTCTAAAACACCTCCCCCCATTATTTATCAAGGGTCAACCCTATCTTGAGCTCTTGAGATATTCCCATTGGCGTCGATCAATTTATGATTTACTTGAAATTCAAAGTTTTATGAGCATCTAAAGTTAGGATTTGAATCCTAAGTCACTTCAATGTGTCTCCCCTCTCCTTCAGAAAAGAGGCCTTCACTTCTCTCCATACCAGCTTTTACTCAGCTCACTCTCTCTCCCTCCTTTCATGTACACTTTCCCCTTGAAATTCAACTCTTACTCGCCGTTTTGTCTTATTTCCCTGCTTGCTCCCCTCTCTCTGCTTAGTTTCAACCCGAACTCCAAGACCTGAGAGTACTGGATAGGTGTCAGCAATAGCATGGAAACTCCCTTAGCCTTTCAAATAGGCTATAGATCTATTAGTGCGTTTCTTAGACCTATCCCAATGTTTTCTAATCGAGCAAATGAAGACAGAGGAATGACTGGAATTGAGCACCTCTTTCACAGGCTCTAACTTTCAGCTGCAACTGTTTACATATACATCGATAGAACAGTGGTTAAAAAATAAATGAGAAACAAACAGAAGTTTGAATATAAATATCTATAAATATATACATAAACCGATGAATATACTGTAAATGCTTTTGTTGCTCTGTTTTCCTCTGTACATAGGTTTGCATATTTTATAGGAATTTTACTTCTATCTACAAGGACTGAATAAAAATTCAACTTTAAATACTTAAAAAAGATGAACGAAAACAGGTTTTTAAAAAGAGTCCATAGGGATATGGTACAACTGTAGGACCTGACCTAGGCATTTAACCAGAAAAGTCAGGGAGAGCATTGAACTCAGTTAGAGCATAGACATGCATTGACCTTTTTATACAAGTATTTTGGGGTGTCTTTAATTGATTTATTTACGTATTTATTACTTCTGTTTACAAACGATACGATATGCATGATTTCATGGCATTATTTTTTTTATGAGTTGGTATGTGACCAAATAGTTTTTTATATTCACGTATAGGCCTACATTGTGGTACATTGTTGACTACTGTTATTGTCTACAGGATCACGACTCCAACAGTTAACTGAGAAATAGAGATTATGCTCATATTTGACAATTGTTTTGTTAAGTAATCTGAGGTTTTTCCGCTGTTCTTTTTCCATTTGTGATACTATTTTATTCAATATCAGAGCTCTACTGTTCTACTTTATCATAACACATATTACCCACATTTATTTAAATGTATGTCAACTGTTCAATCTTCCTAGATGATTATTGCTTATAAGTCCATTCAAATTGCGGTATATTTGTAAATGTTCACATACAAATTGAGAATTCAGCTAAATGTGGCAGCCTATAGGCTGCAATGACAATAACATGACAATTTACAATTTCATAATGTAAATAAATACAACTAAACCTTTCCAGAAAAACATCAAAACCTTGTTAGCTGTGAATGTGTTCAACAATTTGAATGGACCTTTGCTGTTTTATCATTCCGTTTCAACACTGCTCTGTTGTTGACTGTCTTAGCCCTTGTAACACTTCAAAATATGGGATAATACAATATGGGATAATACAATTAAAATAATTATAAATCCCACATACAATGTGTACCTTATTTTGAGGTGTTAGGAGTTCTGTATTAATCATGTTATCTTTATTTTTAATGTCTTATAGAGCTCTGGTGTTGTACAAGTGTTCAGTTCTATCCAGGGTAAAACACCCATCAAAAACTGCACTATTTCATCAAATATTGTTACTAAATTTCTGATCATTTAGTCAACCTTCAATGCTGTTATCAAGGGTTTATTACTACAAGCTAGTGTTCTTTGGAGAATAACATTTACTTCTTCAATGGATTCAAAGGTATTCTGAAGACAATTTCAGCACATGAAGGGGATGGGGAATTGAATGTTACGTGTTGAGCTTTGCCATGTCTGATGAGGTAGGCTTCTCATTGATTAATGCGCTTTAGGCTCCCGCCCTCATCTCTTCTCTGGTCCCTGGACTCTTTTGTAATTTTAATGAATGATGCGTCTCAGCTTAGCTCAATAATAAAGCACAGTCTAGAATACACCTGTGTCTCGACTCAAACTTACTGCATATTCTAAAAGGGCCTTGAACAGGGTCACGTAAGACTTTAAAAAATGCAAAATAAAAAAATGTTTTGCTACGGTTTGCCCTAATGAATATGACCCAGTTCTAATAACACTTCAGTTTCTTAATGTGTCCATCTGAGATAATGTGACCAAGGTGGTCAGTGGAGCACACAGAAGTTTTACAAACAATTTACCATTTGTGTTGAAGTTAAAAGAAATCCATATACAAGTAGAATTATAGCGCATTTAGCTACTTTGTGGGTGACCATGTCACTACATGTGGGGACCACGACACAAAGATATTAAATTACAGTTTATTTATATTAAATATTTTTAAAAGTATTGCATCACAAACACAAAATAGTAAATGAACAAAAATGAAAATCATGATTGTTTTGGAACTTCATACTGTAAGACAAACAGAAGGCACTGATCTTGATTTTAATTATTAAGATTGATTTAAATTTTCATATTTTTCTCAGGGTACCTACCCCCGGATCCCCCACCCCCTCAGCAAATGAAGAAGATTTCTTCCAGTATCTGGCTCTCCTCCAGGTCCTGCTGGGGGGTCCGGTAGGGGCCAGGACGGGAGAGCTGAGCTTGGTGGGCTGGTTTGGGGGCACTGAGGGGGGGCGGGCATCGGGGAGGGTTGCCTCGCTTGGGCACAGAGATGGGACTGAAGACCTCCAACAACTCAATCAAGGAGGAGTCCAACCTAGAGCAAAAACACAGATGAAGAGAGGAATCAATGAATGAAAACGCATTTGATAACTATGGTAAGTCTTCTTGCTAACATAATTGCAATATTGCCTTTGTAATATTGTCCATTCTTAAAATTAAAACTCTCCAGCATTCATGTTATCCTATTGCTTAACAGGAATTAGACAAGGCACGAGGACAAAGCATGTCTGTGGCACAAAGCTTGTAGTGCAAATGTGTAGTGCACCTCGTATTTGTTAGCATACAGAAGATATGAAAGGATATCCCAATACGGATGAACTGTAAATAAAATGTTTCTGTTCTGTAGTGTCCATTGATGCCTAACACAACCAGAGTTAAAAGTCTAAAGCCCTGGGGTCGACAAGCAAAAGGGCATGAGATGTTACAGGTGCAACAGAAAGAGAGTCGAGCGAGGGCGCACGGGGGCATTCTCTACCAGAATAAGAATGAGGGCAGAAATAAATAAACCAAAGCGAAAGATTAAGCTAATAAAGATTCCATCCTTCAGTATGGCTGCTTGATAAATTATTCAGTGTGTACACAGTTGGACGAGTGCATACCAGATAGAAAACATGAATTCTTAAAGCACGCTAACATAATTCTCTGCTCGTTTTAAGCAGCATCGATTTGCATCTGGCCGACAGTTGGCATGTGCGGTCAGAGTCTTTTTGTATTTGTTTACATAATATTTCTAGTTCTATTTTCTGTATTTTAACTTCATGGCTTTAATTGGTTTAGAAAGAATGATCACTGTAGTTTTCCATCAAATTATTTAGAAAATCTATGTACAGTACATTGAATGAATCTGTGAGTGTGGAGAGAGAAAACAGAGGGGACACCTATAGGGGATAATACCCGCTGGGAAATAAACATGATTGAAGCTAAAGTAAGTAAATCTGTCTTCTTCATTTGGTCTCCTTCTGCCTGTCAATAGCAGTTAGTGGGGAGAGGAATGACAGTGTGTGTGTGTGTGTGTGTGTGTGTGTGTGTGTGTGTGTGTGTGTGTGTGTGAGAGATAGAGATAGAGAACGAGTGGGAGAGAGAGAAACTTTGTCTGGGCTCCCTCTTGAAATGTGAGAATTAGCATTTATATTTGTAGATTTATTTAATGGACAGGGCTCTCAAACAGCAATCCATCAACGGATGACATCGCTGTAATGAATAATGCATCACTTACCGGTGGTCACAATCTATAACAAGAGGAAGGGGTTGGGGGGTGGGTAGAGTTTGGCAAGGGAATTGGCCGAATGGTGAGAATTCTAATGGTTTGGAGGGGCCATGTGTACCAAAGGCCTTCGTTGTTTTACGCAAGGTTCAATAGCGAATGGCCTACGGGTATTAATATAACTCAAGGGAGCCCTTTACGATTCTGCTTCACTACTCTCTGTGTATTCACAATGACAAAAATAATAATTGCATTAGACAATGACTATTCAAAAATGTTGCTACCCTTCACATCAGACTGGCGGCAAAATTCACCAGACATATCTATACTTTCTTGGGTTACTATGAAAGTTTTAACTTGGCTCTCGCAGAACTGCAATTTGTCTATCCACTTCTCCTTCCCTCCCAGTTGTTTCGCTCTTCTCTCATTATAGATGGCCATCTTGCCCAGCGCCCCCTTTCATTTTCAGTCCAAACAGTAATCTAAAAATCCTATGATGGCAGGCAGGTACATACCAGATGTCAATACCCTGCCATTCAATAGCAAGCAGGCTAGGTGAGTTGAAGGGGGAGGCAGGAGGAGCAGTAGGGTGCAATGGAACTCTTTACTAACTAACACGGGAGGCCGGGGATTAACCCCCAGTCCCATTTAGCGATTTGCACCTTTAACATTCTATTAGTTAAGACTTAATGGTTGTTTGGGTTTGTTGGGGGGACACATGGGCATCGTAGGGCTTACCCATCAGTCTCATAACATCTGCAAAAGTCTACAGTGTCAGGACGACCCTCGCCAACCTCCCCTCCCTGCAAAATAAAAACCCTTAAAATGACTCGCTTCATTGATTCCCTCCACACACACAAAATCAGATTTTTATCTGAATAATGTAGGAAGCTGCTTCCAGACTGCGGACTACAAAATATTTATCTGTCCATACATAAGCTAGCATTCTCCGGTGCTTGTTAGCCTAAGCAGCTCTGCATCACTGGGGTTTGTTGTTGTCTGGATGAAAGGGCAGTTAAGAGCAGAGCAGGCAGAGGAGATGCGCTAGTCTAATCTGACTGATTAAAGTCGGTTTGTTGGAAGATTACAAATCAACTCTTGGCTACTATGTTGGTTGGAGGGGTTTAGGAGACCAGAACTGTCTGTTGCTCCCATTTAGTTGGCTTCGATCAATTATCCAAGACAGACATCTGTTGGTTTTTGAACATACAGAGTGTGAAATGTGCAAGACAATCTTGGATGCAAAACTTTTTGTTTTGTTTAAAGTTGACAGTTTAACATTGGATCAAGCGCATAATAATTAAATTATTGAATGGTGAATACAGCGCTTTAACAATGATAAACGAGGTCATTGTTAAGAGCAAACCTCTCAGAAGGACCCAATTGAAATGCCTTCAAAGTTCACTGTTATTATGATCTGTATCCATTATTTCCCTTTGTGGTTTTAATGGCCATCTGCTTGAGTTTACACTGTTCGATTGGCATGGTGGTGGTGGTTACTTGAACCATACTGCATTGTTTATGATTCAGAACATTGTGAAGAGCTGTCCTTCTGGCTGAGTCAGAGACAAGCTGTCTTTCTGTTTCATGTTGGCTAGGCTATGGACCAGTAGAAGGAAATTTGGAGTTCACACTTGAAGAACATCTCATATGCAAAGACAAAAATACACTTGCCAGAAGTAAAAAAGGGAAAAAGTAAGAAACATAATTCTTAAAAATGACATGCTAATAAACATTTGTCCACAGCATTCTCTGCTAACTAGAAGTGCACACTCAGACACACATTGTCACATTAATTACCTTTCAACAAAAAGTGTGGGGGGGAGGGGTAATAATGAATTTCATTCCCTTTTTATAGTGTGTCTCACGCTAGTGATTCATTCCTCTCTGCGCTCTCTGTCTCTCCTTCTTCTCTCTCCCCTCTCATTATTGCGAGAGAGCTAGAGAAAGAGAGACAGTGCATTCCCACAGAAGTCTGTTCAATTACCTGCTGCTGGGTCCCAGCTAGACCGACTAATGGAACGCAGCTTGGCTCCTGTCAGCCTCGCCGCTAGCCTGGGAGAAAGCTTAATTTAGCCCATCAAACACTAAGGACCAGTGCCGGCCAGGCCTGCCTCAGACGCCTGCTCCCCTTTCCTTCCTTCCTTTCCTTTTTCTAACCTGTATTTTGTTTCCTTACCCGTGCACCGATATATTGAATTGCATTTCCCCCGTGCTCTGTTCATAAAAAGTCTGGTTTGTGTATTTCTAATCTAAATGTTTCCAGAGTGGGTAAGTGGGTAAAAAAAATGCACTATGACATGCTGTTGAAAATATAGAACTAGCTTTTAAAGATGCTCTGTTTATTTAGTGCTCATAGTGTGTGTTAATAATAGATTGTAATAATGTACACATATGATATAACGTATAGCAACCCGCACACTGATGAACGCTCCTGCTGTTTTACTGTGCAGCGTTTTGACCTAAGGTCAAAGGTCAAGCTGACCTTACACAACAGAACACCAGGAGCATTCATCGGTGGACAGGGATCTATTCTCTATTTTATCAGAGAACTATTCTCTATTCCATCAGGGACCTATTCTCTATTTTGTGTTTACTTTTTGTACCCAGCACCTGCAACTTACTGGATGTGCGTACACAAAATTTGACAATAATAATAATAATGTCATCATAAACTACTTTTTGGACAACACACTTTATTTTGACCTTGAGAGTGCTGATAATGATGTAGTGTTGCGGTGCAGTACAGTGGAAACAGCAGTGGTATATGGGATGTAACAGTGTTTTGATTGGGACACCGGGATCCAATGTGGCTTACCTTGCATCGGGAGTCCTACGTAGCGCGGGAGGCATCACTGGTGCTGGGGTGGCTTCGAGTCTGCTATGGGACACCACAAGAGAGGTGGCCATATCACTCCTGGAATTGTTATGACAGGGCTCTGCAGATGGAGGGCAACAACAAATGGACTTCAAAACCCTAATGACGGAGACGATAAGCCAGGGATGGAGAACTGGCGACCCGTGTATACACACACACAACCTACCAGGTAAATGTATGGAGTTTTGCAGGGGGATGTGTGCAGTATGGTCTTTGAGTGGAGGAGCTTCTTGTTCTGCTGTCTCACCCAAGTTCTCTGCATCGTCACACCCTCTCATTTCACTGCAGACACACACAGTCAAGCTCACATTCAACTGCTTGGTAAGCTAAAGGCTAGATTACTAGATACAGTGAGTGAGTGAGTGAGTGAGTGAGTGAGTGAGTGAGTGAGTGAGTGAGTGAGTGAGTGAGTGAGTGAGTGAGTGAGTGAGTGAGTGAGTGAGTGAGTGAGTGAGTGAGTGAGTGAGTGAGTGAGTGAGTGAGTGAGTGAGTGAGTGAGTTCCATGATTTTACCTGAGTAACACATGTTCATTGGGTAAAGGATCAGTTCCGTTTCTGGACATGGAGTGGCCGAGTTCAGCTGCAGTGGCTTGCTGGAACCTGCAAGAGAGACTAAATGAAGTACATGCCCCAATTATTGTGCATATATTGTTAGATGTATCATTTTTCTCAAATATAATTAAATTCAATACCTGCTATAATCGAGGCGTGTGTGGAGGAGCTGCTGGTTCTGTCTGATCAGCCTCTCCTCCTGCTGCGCCAGTCGCGCTTGCAGTCGCTCCCTCTCCACCTCCAGCTGCAGCTTCTGCAGGAGCAGCTGGTGCCTCCTCTCCTCCCAGTCCTCCCGGCCCAGGAGGGGAGCGGTTAGGTCCTTCTCTGACCCTGCTCCCTGCCATGCTGGGTCCCCTTCGAGTAGTAACCTCCGGGGTCCAGGCAGACGTCTGCTGTCTTCGGGTGGTTCACCAGAATTGTTGTGGAGCCGTGGGCTGGTGTTGCCCAGTCGAGGATCTTCTGTGGCCCCCTTATGGGGAAACCCCCCATTGACCAGATGTTCCCGTCTGCTATGGGCTCCTACTCCTCGGCAACCCTGGCATTTGTTTGGTCCCTGGGATTGGTTGCTAGAGGAGGAGTAGGGAGGGGAGGTGGCTGAGTGGAGGTCGTCTGAGAGAGAGGCGGGACTGAGGTATGGGACTCTTCCCCTGCCACTTCTCTCTCTTCCTCCTCCGTTTGTCCCTGTTCCTCCAGGAGTGGGCAGGCCCAGGTAGGAGCCATCCCAGGCTGTGGCAATCTCTGCCCTGCTAGGCTTGGTGGAGCCTACCTCACTGCTGGGGGCCTGTGGAGACAAGAGAGCCAACTATTCAAATATACCCTTCTTTTTTATCTATTGTAAATATATTATTCAATGTTACTATTTAATGTTATGCACCTGTACTAAATTTCAGCCTATAGTAAGCTCTATGTGAGCATCAATAAAATCTGAAATGTGTCATGTGTTTGTCTCCAATCTCCACAAGTGTATAGGTGGTAAGGGCAAGAGGTCAATTTTGCAGTTAGTTACCTCACTCTGATAGTCACTCCTTCCCTTCACCCTTTTTAACTTTTCTGTGAGAAAGCAGTGGTTAAGCCAAGATGGACCCGACACCAATACAATGCAGAACTAAGATTTGGGTTTGGGCAAGACTGAGATTCTCATGAAAGTGCTGAGCACAGGGAAACCAAGGTCAATGAAGCGAGAGAGATAAACACAAAGTAAGGTAAAGCCCACCTTCAGCAAGACAAGAGAGTGACTAATTCAGTGTGAGGTCACAGAGCATGCAAACACATTACTCAGCCCCACTATAGGACACAGAGGACGACAAAGTGATCTATCCTCAGAGCAGGGGGACCCAGGAAGATGTCTCTAAATGGTTACCTTGAGAAAAGCAACCGGTTCTGCTACTTACTGTATGTGGTCATAATGTATAGTGATTTTTTTTTAATTACTATTGTGATATCTGATATGCTGTCTAGGTCCAAGTAAGGGTCCTTTAAAAATAAAATGTGTGTGTGAGTCTCTCTCTCCCAGTTGGCAGCATTGTGATTGATGGTGAACAGTGGCGGTAGCTTGGAGATAGCTCACCGGGGAAGATTATACACAGACACGCACCACTCGCCATCTCTCTCAGACACACGTCTGTATCACACACTCTTACTACGCACACTCGTACAGACACACACAGAGTGAGTACCTTTCTGTGGGAGTTGGAGCTGCGGGAGTGGCTGAGCTGGGCGATAGACTGGTTGAGTTTCTCCTGCTGTTGAGAGAGATACTGCTGGTAGAGCCCCAGCAGCTCCTGGCACTCCCGGTACTGCTGCTGTAGGCCTGGGCAACAGGGGGCTGGGGTTAAGGGTAATATTCTTGTCTTTATTCCCTTTTTTGGGATAAATTTCAATTGACATTTCGAAGACATCAAATATAACCCCAAAAGGACATCTCCAACCACCATGCCTTCATTAGGCCAGGAAAGTAAACAGAACAGTGCGTTCTCAAAAAGTTGAAAAGGACAAACTGAAAAGAGAGCATGATAAAAAGTTGAGGGGCTCTATAGACTTCTCCATCTGGGTCGGCCCAGGCTGAGCAGAGCTGGGCCGTGATGCCAGATCTGAGTGCTAGGCCGAATGCCAGACAGAGAGCTGGCACCTGACTGGCGCCACGCTGCAGAAGGCAGGACACAGCTCATCTGGTGCAGAACCACTGCTGGGCATGAGGGTCCCGCTAATGGCGGTGGTGGCACCGCTCGCACGCACACCCGGGCTGAGTGTGTAAGGTAGGTACACATATATGTATACATACTCATGCAAGAGTGGCAATGGGGGTAAGAAAGCATGGGATCTCATACTGTGTACTAGGGCAGACCCCATCTAGTCGACTGGTCCATTGTTTGGTCGATAGGCTGTTGGTCATGGTGTACACGACACCTGTCGGATTCGTGCCTGTCTAAGTGGACTGATCCATTGTGGAGGCTATGGGGGTGGCACAGTCCATCAGTCTAAGACATTTGCTACAGAAATGGTACATGGTTATATTATGTTTGAACAATGGTGCAACACAAACACTTTTTTATTTACAGTGGGGCAAAAAAGTATTTAGTCAGCCACCAATTGTGCAAGTTCTCCTACTTAAAAAGATGAGGCCTGTAATTTTCATCATAGGTACACTTCAACTATGACAGACTAAATGAGAAAAAAAAATCCAGATTGTGGTATTTTTTATGAATTTGCAAATTATGGTGGAAAATAAGTATTTGATCAATAACAAAAGATGATCTCAATACCTTGTTACAGTGCCTTGCGAAAGTATTCGGCCCCCTTGAACTTTGCGACCTTTTGCCACATTTCAGGCTTCAAACATAAAGATATAAAACTGTATTTTTTTGTGAAGAATCAACAACAAGTGGGACACAATCATGAAGTGGAATGACATTCATTGGATATTTCAAACTTTTTTAACAAATCAAAAACTGAAAAATTGGGCGTGCAAAATTATTCAGCCCTTTTACTTTCAGTGCAGCAAACTCTCTCCAGAAGTTCAGTGAGGATCTCTGAATGATCCAATGTTGACCTAAATGACTAATGATGATAAATACAATCCACCTGTGTGTAATCAAGTCTCCGTATAAATGCACCTGCACTGTGATAGTCTCAGAGGTCCGTTAAAAGCGCAGAGAGCATCATGAAGAACAAGGAACACACCAGGCAGGTCCGAGATACTGTTGTGAAGAAGTTTAAAGCCGGATTTGGATACAAAAAGATTTCCCAAGCTTTAAACATCCCAAGGAGCACTGTGCAAGCGATAATATTGAAATGGAAGGAGTATCAGACCACTGCAAATCTACCAAGACCTGGCTGTCCCTCTAAACTTTCAGCTCATACAAGGAGAAGACTGATCAGAGATGCAGCCAAGAGGCCCATGATCACTCTGGATGAACTGCAGAGATCTACAGCTGAGGTGGGAGACTCTGTCCATAGGACAACAATCAGTCGTATATTGCACTAATCTGGCCTTTATGGAAGAGTGGCAAGAAGAAAGCCATTTCTTAAAGATATCCATAAAAAGTGTTGTTTAAAGTTTGCCACAAGCCACCTGGGAGACACACCAAACATGTGGAAGAAGGTGCTCTGGTCAGATGAAACCAAAAGTTGAACTTTTTGGCAAAAATGCAAAACGTTATGTTTGGCGTAAAAGCAACACAGCTCATCACCCTGAACACACCATCCCCACTGTCAAACATGGTGGTGGCAGCATCATGGATTGGGCCTGCTTTTCTTCAGCAGGGACAGGGAAGATGGTTAAAATTGATGGGAAGATGGATGGAGCCAAATACAGGACCATTCTGGAAGAAAACCTGATGGAGTCTGCAAAAGACCTGAGACTGGGACGGAGATTTGTCTTCCAACAAGACAATGATCCAAAACATAAAGCAAAATCTACAATGGAATGGTTAAAAAATAAACATATCCAGGTGTTAGAATGGCCAAGTCAAAGTCCAGACCTGAATCCAATCGAGAATCTGTGGAAAGAACTGAAAACTGCTGTTCACAAATGCTCTCCATCCAACCTCACTGAGCTCGAGCTGTTTTGCAAGGAGGAATGGGAAAAAATGTCAGTCTCTCGATGTGCAAAACTGATAGAGACATACCCCAAGCGACTTACAGCTGTAATCGCAGCAAAAGGTGGCGCTACAAAGTATTAACGTAAGGGGGCTGAATAATTTTGCACGCCCAATTTTTCAGTTTTTGATTTGTTAAAAAAGTTTGAAATATCCAATAAATGTCGTTCCACTTCATGATTGTGTCCCACTTGTTGTTGATTCTTCACAAAAAAATACAGTTTTATATCTTTATGTTTGAAGCCTGAAATGTGGCAAAAGGTCGCAAAGTTCAAGGGGGCCGAATACTTTCGCAAGGCACTGTATCTACCCTTTGTTGGCAATGACAGAGGTCAAATGTTTTCTGTAAGTCTTCACAAGGTTTTCACACACTGTTGCTGGTATTTTGGCCCATTCCTCCATGCAGATCTCCTCTAGAGCAGTGATGTTTTGGGGCTGTTGCTGGGCAACACGGACTTTCAACTCCCTCCAAAGATTTTCTATGGGGTTGAGATCTGGAGACTGGCTAGGCCACTCCAGGACCTTGAAATGCTTCTTACGAAGCCACACCGTTGCCCGGGCGGTGTGTTTGGGATCATTGTCATGCTGAAAGACCCAGCCACGTTTCATCTTCAATGCCCTTGCTGATGGAAGGAGGTTTTCACTCAAAATCTCACGATACATGGCCCCATTCATTCTTTCCTTTACACGGATCAGTCGTCCTGGTCCCTTTGCAGAAAAACAGCCCCAAAGCATGACGTTTCCACCCCCATGCTTCACAGTAGGTATGATGTTCTTCGGATGCAACTCAGCATTCTTTGTCCTCCAAACACGACGAGTTGAATTTTTACCAAAAAGTTATATTTTGGTTTCATCTGACCATATGACATTCTCCCAATCTTCTTCTGGATCATCCAAATGCTCTCTAGCAAACTTCAGATGGGCCTGGACATGTACTGACTTAAGCAGGGGGACACGTCTGGCACTGCAGGATTTTAGTCCCTGGCGGCGTAGTGTGTTACTGATGGTAGGCTTTGTTACTTTGGTCCCAGCTCTCTGCAGGTCATTCACTAGGTCCCCCCGTGTGGTTCTGGGATTTTTGCTCACCGTTCTTGTGATCATTTTGAACCCACGGGGTGAGATCTTGCGTGGAGCCCCAGATCGAGGGAGATTATCAGTGGTAAGTATGGTCTTCCATTTCCTAATAATTGCTCCCACAGTTGATTTCTTCAAACCACGCTGCTTACCTATTGCAGATTCAGTCTTCCCAGCCTGGTGCAGGTCTACAATTTTGTTTCTGGTGTCCTTTGACAGCTCTTTGGTCTTGGCCATAGTGGAGTTTGGAGTGTGACTGTTTGAGGTTGTGGACAGGTGTCTTTTATACTGATAACAAGTTCAAACAGGTGCCATTAATACAGGTAACGAGTGGAGGACAGAGGAGCCTCATAAAGAAGAAGTTACAGGTCTGTGAGAGCCAGAAATCTTGCTTGTTTGTAGGTGACCAAATACTTATTTTCCACCATAATTTGCAAATAAATTCATTAAAAATCCTACAATGTGATTTTATGGATTTTCTTTCTCATTTTGTCTGTCATAGTTGAAGTGTACCTATGATGAAAATTACAGGCCTCTCATCTTTTTAAGTGGGAGAACTTGCACAATTGGTGGCTGACTAAATACTTTTTTGCCCCACTGTATATATATATATATATTTTACATAAAATGTACTTTCTCCTGCATTGGATAGTGGTCACTGTCCGCAGTTCTGAAACTTTAGGGCACTTTTGAATTGGCGCCTTTCCCTAGACCATGTTGGTATGTGCATAATAGCAAAGTTAACCAACATATTGGTGTTAAGAACAATGCGACGGAGGCAGCAGCGGAGTTAGGAGAAGAGAAAACAGCCCTTGCCTTAATTGTCTAAGAAAAGTGAGGAGAGGAAATCCCCACTTAATAAGGTCTATAAACAATAGCCTAATTGTTAATGTGCCTGGCTTTATAAATCATCCGTATACAGCGCATTCGGAAAGTATTCAGACCCCTTCCTTTTACCACATTTCTTTTTACGTTACAGCCATATTCTAAAATGTATTAAATAAATATAATCAATTTAAACAACAACAACAAATGACAAAGTGAAAACATGTTTTCAGACATTTTTGAATATTTATGAAAAATAAAACACAGAAATGCATTATTTACATAAGCATTTAGAGCCTTTGAAATGAGACTCAAAATTGAGCTCAGGTGCATCCTGTTTCCATTGATCATCCTTTCCATCCTACCTGTGGTAAATTCAATTGATTGAACATGATTTGGAAAGGCACACACCTGTCTAAGTGGTCCCACAGTTGACAGTGCATGTCAAAGCAAAAACCAAGTCATGAGGTCAAAGGAGAGCTCCGAGACAGGATCGTGTTAAGACATAGATCTGGGAAAAGGTACCAAAACATTTCTGCAGCATTGAAGGTCCCTAAGAACAAAGTGGCCTTCCTCATTCTTAAATGGAAGAAGTTTGGAACCACCAAGACTCTTCCTAGAGCTAGTTGCCCGGCCAAACTGAGCAATAAGGGGAGAAGGGCCTTGGTCAGGGAGGTGACCAAGAACCCAATGGTGACTCTGACAGAGCTCCAGAATTCCTCTGTGGAGATGGGAGAACCTTCCAAAAAGACAATCATCTCTGCAGCACTTTACCAATTGGGCCTTTATGGTAGAGTGGCAAGACAGAAGACATTCCTCAGTAAACAGCACAACAGCCCGCTTGGAGTTTGTCAAAAGGCACTTAAAGGACTCTCAGACCACAAGAAACAAGATTCTCTGGTCTGATGAAAACAAGATTGAACTCTTTGGCCTGTATGCCAAGTGTCACGTCTGGAGGAAACCTGGCATGATGGTGACAGCATCATGCTGTGGGATGTCACGTCTGGAGGATACAGCCTCAATTCTTCTTGAGTATGACGCTACAAGTTTGGTACACCTGTATTTGGGTAGTTTCTCCCATTCTTCTCTTCAGATCATCTCAAGCTCTGTCAGGTTGGATGGGGAGCATCACTGCAAAGCTATTTCAGGTCTCTCCAGAGACGTCCGAACGGGTTCAAGTCCGGGCTCTAGCTAGGCCACTCAAGGACATTGAGACTTGTGCCGAAACTACTCCTGCGTTGTCTTGGCTGTGTACTTACGGTGGATGTCCTGTTACATTTGCAAACATTTCTAACAACCTGTTTTTGCTTTGTCACTGTGTGTAGATTGATGAGGAAAATGTTTTAAAGGTAATCATTTTTAGAATTTAGCTGTAAAGTAAAATGTCAAAAGTCAAACGTTCTGAATACTTTCCGAATGATCTCTCTCTCTAGTCAAAAGTTTGGACACACCTACTCATTCCACGTTTCTCCTTTATCTTTACTATTTTCTACATTGTACAATAATAGTGAAGACATCAAAACTATGAAATAACACATATGGAATCATGTATGAACCAAAAAAGTATATTCTATATTTGAGAATAAAAGTAGCCACCCCCAGGGTGTCCTGACTCTCTGTGGTCACTAAAGATCCCATGGCACTTATCGTAAGAGTAGGGGTGTTAACCCCAGAGTCCTGGCTAAATTCCCAATCTGTCTCTTATACCATCACGATCACCTAATCATCCCCAGCGTACAAAAGGTACAGTTGCTATACAGAAGATAGCCCGATTTGGTAAAAGACCGTCCATATTATGGAAAGAACAGCTCAAATAAGCAAAGAGAAAAGACAGTCCATTACTTTCAGACATGAAGGTCAGTCAATCCGGAAAATTTCAACAACTTTTAAAGTTTCTTCAATTGCAGTCGCAAAAAACATCAAGCGCTATGACGAAACTGGATCTCATGAGGACCACCACAGAAAAGGAAGATCCAGAGGATACGTTTTTTTTTGCTCATTAGAGTTACCAACCTCAGAAATTGCAGCACAAATAAATGCTTCACAGAGTTCAAGTAACAGACATCTCCACATCAACTATTCAGAGGAGACTGCGTGAATCAGGCCTTCATGGTCGAATTACTGCAAAGAAACCACTACTAAAGGACACCAATAAGAAGAAGAGACATGTAGGCCTCTCCAGGTCTCGCACCCACTGTGAAATATGGTGGAGGATCGGTGATGATCTGGGGGTGCTTCAGCAAGGCTGGAATTGGGCAGATTTGTCTTTGTGAAGAACGCATGAATCAAGGTTGTCCTGGAAGAAAACGTGCTTCCATCTGCTCTGACAATGTTCCCCAACCCTGAGGATTGTTTTTTCCAGCAGGACAATGCTCCATGCCACACAGCCAGGTCAATCAAGGTGTGGATGGAGGACCACCAGATCAAGACCCTGTCATGGCCAGCCCAATCTCCAGACCTGAACCCCATTGAAAACCTCTGGAATGTGATCAAGAGGAAGTTGGATGATCACAAGCCATCATATAAAGCCGAGTTGCTTGAATGTTTGTGCCAGGGGTGGCATAAAGTCACCCAACATCAATGTGAAAGACTGGTGGAGAGCATGCCAAGACGCATGAAAGCTGTGATTGAAAATCATGGTTATTAGACCAAATATTGATTTCTGAACTCTTCCTTAAGTTAAAACATTAGTATTGTGTTGTTTAAAATTAATATGAATTATTTCTTTGTTTTATTCGAGGTATGACAACACTGTATATTTTTTGTTATTTTGACCAGTTGTCATTTTCTGCAAATAAATGCTCTAAATGACAACATTTTATTTGACATTTTGGGGAAATGTTGTCAGTAATTTACAGAACAAAACAAACATTTTCATTTTACCCAAACACATCTATAAATAGTAAAACCAGAGAAACGGATCATTTTGCAGTGGTCTCTTCATTTTTTCCAGAGCTGTATATGCAAACCCCCACACAGAGAATTTGCAATGAACCTAGAATAACACATTACCAAATCCTCACCTGTAGTCACCCACAAAGATGGGTACACAGTCTCAAACGCACTCCTACCAACCAACTACTACCCATAAACCTCCCTGCTCCAGGCCATATATTTTTATGGGTGGGCCATCGCCCCTGGCTGATGAGTTTCTCAACACATCACCTTTAAAAGTCCCTGATTTAACAGCAAATGAAAGTTTCAAAGTGAAGTCATATTGAAGTAACAGTCTGTGGAAGGATACGCTAGGAGAAAACACTTTGGTGTCGGAGGAGTTCAATCAAGCCTGGGAAATGAAACGGAGTAGAGCAAGAGAAAGACTTCAGATGAAGTGGAATGAAAGTGAATGCCCTGTCGACAAATGCTCCAAAGCTTCTTTCATACACTCTACCGGTAAGTAACACCTGAACCGTCTGTCTGTATAAGACTGTTTTTCCACTGACGTTACGTCATAGCAATCATAGGGAGTCATGACAAATGAAGTTATGTTATGACACATGGCTATCAAAACTCGACAGAACCGACCAAACATTTGTTTCAATTCCCATGTCAACCGATTCATATAGGTAATATAATGTCCTCTGGGTTAACACTTTTATTCAAAGGAATCTAGTACATGTCAGAGTCAACCCACACAAATCTGGTATTGCAAGCATCATGCTCCAACCAACAGTCATTGCAACCACAAACAATACCTATGCCGATTATAGGATGTGGATGTTCTGGGAGTGTAAACAACACACCTATGTTAAAAACATTGTTGGGCAGACGCAGACCCGCCTCTCAAGGCCTGGTAATCTAAAACGGCTAGAGCGCAATTGATAAGGTTCTATTCCAATGCCGAAAACAGTGAAAACTCTGAGTCTTGGGCATGAGCCAATCCGAATACCCACCCTCTTCAATCAAAGCGGTAGCAACTGCTTCTTCTGCCCCTCAATCCAAAAATATACCAAATCAAGACTTTGCTTTCGAAGGCTTCAGACAGGGCCTGTCAAAATTATTCACTCGCCCCGTCAGGCCACGCCCAAATGAAATCCACCTCTAGGTGGAATACATTTGCACAGGAGAGGAATATTTTCAAAGCCGGCCATTTTTGCACTGTGCAAAATCGACTGGGTGTGTGTTAGGTCACGGTGATGGGTAATTGATGAAAGTGTACAGTTAGCATAACTGCCTTATAGCCAATACAAATAAACCAGTTTACAATCAACCCAACCAAATACCAATAAATAGACTTGCTAACAATCACTATAGCTTAAGGTTTACTCTGTCTATTGATGGTATTAAAAGGTCTAACAAAAATGATGTGACAAAGAAAATTCTAAGTTTAGCCCTTTAACCATTGCCTAAGGGAGGAGGGTAGAGACACTTATTTCAACCACGGCCACTGACAGAATAGTAAGGTAATTGATTAAAAAAGAAGTATGTGATTTGTGAAGCACCAACTCAAAATTGATATCTATCCTTTTTACCTCTCCAAGACATCATGCCAAGGAGAAATATACAAGCTTATTCAAATCTTACATTTTATTCAGCACTTGAGCTCCAAAATGGTCCTGACAAACAACATTTCAACAAGAACGCTATCACTCATCTCTCATTGCGGGTCTTTAGATAGGAGAGATATACACATCCTCCCCTTGATAACCTGACTCTGGTAGATAAGACTGTCATGGAATTAGACTTTACAAGTCTTCCCCTAGTCTGTTTGCCTTTGGTGTCTCCTTAACCTTTAAAAGATCCATCTGGAACCCTACGTCTCAGAACGCTTTACGACTCCGTGTGTGCGTTAAAGACCGGTTATCCCCTCGGGGTGCTTTAATCAAAGGGTTTTCCCCCCTCAAATTTGTTTTTAATGGAGTTTAGAAGTTTTGTGTAAATGCCAGGTCTCCCAGTCAAAGTGCCTTTAATTGAGTTGTGCTTTTCTAATTTCCCAGCTCTGCTGCCAATTGTGCAATTTACCAACCGGCGATTACTTTTCATATTTCGCAGCGTTTTCCCCCTAAATTGACGGCTCTCACCACGTCAGTTTGACCTGAGTGGAATCATTAAAGAGGACATCAAGGAGGGTGGGGGGTGCAAAAGTAGAGGAAACAGGGTAATTATGGGATGCTGTTAGAATTATAGAAAAGTTAACAGGTCAGGCCAAGAGACTGAGCCTGACAGTGTTAGCTCGCTTAGAATCAACTGGTGGTGCTGTAACTGGTCATAAAAAGGTAAGAAACAAAAGTATGTGGACAACCTTTTAAATTAGTGGATTCAGCCATTTCAGCCACACCTGTTGGTAACAGGTGTATAAAACTGAGCACACAGACATGCAATCCCCATAGACAAACATTGGCAGTATAATGGCATTACTGAAGAGCTCAGTGACTTTCAACATGGTACCGTCATAGGATGCCACCTTTCTAAACAAGTCAAATTTCTGCCCTGCCAGAGACGCCCTGGTCAACTATAAGTGCTGTTATTGTGAAGTGGAATTGTCTAGGAGCAACAACGGCTTAGCCCCGAAGTGGTAGATCATACAAGCTCACAGAATGGGATCGCAGAGTGCTGAAGCGCGCAGAAATGTCTACGGTTGCAACTGCCTCTGGAAGCAACATCAGCACAATAACTGTTCTTCAGGAAATGGGTTTCCATGGCCGAGTAGCCGCGTCGGCGTGCTTTACACCACGCGTCGGCTGGAGTGGTGTAAAACATGCCGCCATTGGACTCAGGCTAGGCCCCTCAGTTCCGGTGAAGGGAAATCTTAACGTTACAGAATACAATGACATTCTAGACAATTCTGTGCTTCCAACTTTGTGGCAACATTTTGGGGTAGGCCCATTCCTGTTTCAGCATGACAATGCCCCCGTGCACAAAGCACGGGGCAGCTGTTATAGCAGCAAAGGGGGACCAACTCCATATTAATGCCCATGATTTTGGAATGAGATGTTCGATGAGCAGGGATCCACATACCTTTGGTCTTGTAGTGTATGACAGAATTCAGTGCATCAAGAAGAACAAGATTACCAAGACATGAGAGAAGAGCAAATGCCACAGTCCCACAAGATAAAACGTCAGAGAAGGAAACGGTTTCAAACACAATGTAATCCACAGTGAACTCAGACATGGGGCAAATGTCATTTTAAAATGTCAAGACGTGGCCAAGACTTAAAATCGTGGAAAAAGCAGGAGGGAATGGAGGTACGTGGGCATGTAATAACGCTCATGGAGTATCTGTCATACCACGGAGGTTTGCAGTGGAGATATCAAGCTGTATGCAATGCTGCCCCCTGCTGACAGATAGGAATAGCTTTTAATTATTTAGTGGCAGACTGGGCTGCAGTGTGTGCAAATACACATGGCTGTCTTTTAAATCAGTGACTAATACAGACCTGGGAAGGCAAGAGAAAACCGGCAGGCACTGTGGCCCTCAAAGACTGGATTTGAGGATACTTCACACAGACAATGCCAGTGAGATAGGCCCTCTGTATTAGAGGTCTACGATTATGATTTTTCAACGCCTATACCGATAGATAATTGGAGGACCAAAAAAAGCAGATACCGATTAATCGTAATAATGATAATTACAACAATACCGAATGAGCACTTATTTTAACTTAATATAATACATCAATAAAATCAAATCAGTCTCAAATAAATAATGAAACATGTTCAATTTGGTTTAAATACTGCAAAAACTAAGTGTTGGAGAAGAAAGTAAAAGTGCAATATGTGCAAGGTAAAAAAGCTAACGTTTAAGTTACTTGCTCAGAGCATATGAAAGCTGGTGGTTCCTTTTAACATGAGTCTTCAATATTCCCAGGTAAGGTGTTTTAGGTTGTAGTTATTATAGGAATCATAGGACTATTTCTCTCTATACCATTTGTATTTCATTAACCTTTGACTATTGGATGTTCTTATAGGCACTTTAGTATTGCCAGTGTAACAGTATAGCTTCCGTCCCTGTCCTCGCTCCTACCTGGGCTCGAACCAGGAACACAACGACAACAGCCACCCTCGAAGCAGTGTTACCCATGCAGAGCAAGGGGAATAACTACTCCAAGTCTCAGAGCGAGTGACGTTTGAAACGCTATTAGCGCGCACACCGCTAACTACCTAGCCATTACACATCGGTTACACCAGCCTAATCTCGGGAGTTGATAGGCTTGAAGTCATTAACAGCAGAGCTGCTGGCAAAACGCATGACAGTGCTGTTTGAATGAATGCTCACGAGCCTACTGGTGCCTACCATCGCTCAGTCAGACTGCTCTATCAAATCATAGACTTAGTTATAACATAATAACACACAGAAATACGAGCCGTAGGTCATTAATATGGTCGAATCCGGAAACTATCATCTCGAAAACAAGACGTTTATTCTTTCAGTGAAATACGGAACCGTTCCGTATTTTATCTAACGGGTGGCATCCCCAAGTCTAAATATTGCTGTTACATTGCACAACCATCAATGTTAAGTCATAATTATGTACAATTTTGGCAAATTAATTACGGCCTTTGTTAGGAAGAAATTCTCTTCACACGGTTCGCAACGAGCCAGGCGGCCAAAACTGCTGCATATGCCCTGACTGCTTGCACAGAACGCAAGAGAAGTGAGACAATTTCCCTACTTAGAAGAAATTCATGTTAGCAGGCAATATTAACTAAATATGCAGGTTTAAAAATATATACTTGTGTAGTGATTTTAAGAAATGCATTGAAATTTATGGTTAGGTACACATTGGTGCAACGACAGTGCTTTTTTTGCGAATGCGCTTGTTAAATCACCCGTTTGGCGAAGTAGGCTGTGATTCAATGACAAATTAACAGGCACCGCATCGATTATATGCAACGCAGGACAAGCTAGAAAAACTAGTAATATCATCAACCATGTGTAGTTAACTAGTGATTATGTTAAGATTGATTAAAAGTTTAATGAAGTTTAATGCTAGCTAGCACCATACCTTGGCACTTTGCTGCACTCGCATAACAGGTAGTCAAGCCTGCCACGCAGGCTCCTCGTGGAGTGCAATGTAATCGGCCACAATCGGTCAAAATTGGTGTCCAAAAATGCAGATTACCGATTGTTATGAGAACTTGAAATCGGCCCTAATTTATCGTCCATTCCGATTAATCGGTCGACCTCTACTCTGTATGTCTGTGTGCATCCATGGAGAAAAGGATACTCTCTCTCTCCTGTACAATGAGCTGGTTCTGCTGCTCCAGCTGTAGAATCTTGCACTCAAAGTTCTCCTGTTCATCCTTCAACCTCTGTACCGACTCCTCCTTCTCCTCACTCACTCTGGGAAAGAAGAGGTGGAGGGTCAGGGATTATAGCAGTGTACCCTCTGAATAAACTTAAATTCTTGAGAACATTTCTTAGGGCTGATCCCATTTAGTCAAGTGGTCGATATGCTGTTGGTTGACCAAGACTTCTTTAGTCGAGCAGTTGCAATTATATATATTTTTTTCATGGTGCAAAAGACATCTGTCTGATTCATGCCTGTCCAGTGGACAACTCCATTGAGGCGACCACGGGGATGGCACAGTCCATCACTCTAACACATGTGATACTGAAATTGTACATGGTTATATTATATAAAAATAATGGTGTAACACTAATAAATCTAATATTATTTTATAACAAATGCGCTTTCTCCCGCTGTGGATACGGTCTCTGTCCACAGTTTTAAAACAATTTTCAGTGCGCCGTATAATTGCCGCCCTTCCCTATGTTGTGCATAATAGCAAAGTTAACCAGAATAATGGGTGGGATTGAGAACAATGCAGCGGAGGCAGCAGCATCAGAGAAGAGGAAAGAGCCCTTGCCTTAGCCTAATTGTCTAAGAAAATTGAGGAGAGGAAACCAACTTAATTAGGCCAATAATCAATAGCCTAACTGTTAAATGTCCCTGGCTTTATAAACCATCCATATACAGTATCAGTCAAAATATTTGGACATACTTACTCATTCCAGGATTTTTCATTATTTTTACATTGTAGAATAATAGTAAAGACATCAAAACTATGAAATAACACATATGGAATCATGTAGTAACCAAAGAAGTGTTAACAACATCTAAATATATTCTATATATTTGAGATTCTTCAAAGTAGCCACCCTTTGCTTTAATGACAGCTTTGCACACTCTTGGCTTGCTTCTGTTGCCTGTTTGAGAGTTTAATCGCCTACTGATTCCGTGAGCACTTAAGCCTCATGCAACGGAACAAAAAGTTTGATTTAGCAATTTCACAGATTTGGCAGTTTTTAAGATTTGCTCTGCTATAATAAAGGCTTTACAATTGTTTTTCGTTACAACCGACTGGTATTACTTTGAATTTATTTAGTGTTGTATACACTATTCCAATCACGCAGGAAAAAAATATAGTAATCTAACACCACTTTTTGTTACACATATGCACGCAGCTCTCACTTCTATACCCTCCTTTTTCTTGATCTCATTATTACAATTATTATTATACACATCATTATAATAAGTAATGTCGTTATGATTAGTCGGCTTTGTATAGTTGCCTTGTATAACCATCATTGAGCTGTAGGCCTAAGAGCGTGTCCTGTCTAGTCTTAATACCGTAACTTACTAAGGCCTAAATTTCAATATACTGTATAGGCTACTGTATCAATCAATCATTCCTTCATGCCATCACACAGCATACGAGACATTCCTGCTTTGAAATGCAATCAAGCATTTTTGTTATACAATTAAATAAAGGGAACTTTCATTAATTAACTTAAACAATAAATAAACCCGCAATGTAAATGTTTTTAGTCTGCTGTAATAAAGACTATATATTTATTTCATTAGAACAGACTCTGAGGTACACTTATTTATTTAGTATTGTTTACACTGTTCCAAATGGTCAGAAATAATGATAATATTGTAATCTACCAGCAACTGTTTGGCACACATAATACTCTCGTAATGCTTGTTCTTATACCCTCCTTTTTCTTGATCTCCAGTAGTTTCCACAACTAAGTCAAATGTCTTCCATAGATCTGACTTCTCCTGTGACCTAAATAGCTTTCTACCACCTGAGGAACATTGCCAAGGTACGGCCGCTTCTCTCTCAGGTTTATGCAGAGAGACTCAGCCATGCTTTTATTACAAGTAGGCTTGACTACTGTAATGCTCTCCTGTCTGGTCTACCCAAGAAATCCATTGGTCAATTGCAAAACATACAAAATGCTGCAGTACGGGTACAGACCAAGACCAGATGGAGAGCACACATAACACCGGTTTAAGGTCTTTGCACTGGCTGCCTATGAGTTTTAGAATTCATTTTAATATTATTCTGTTGGTTTTTAGACATGCTTTTAAGTTATGTACCCAGTAGGTCGCTCATGTCCTCTGGCATTGGCCTTTTAATTATCTCAAAGCCTAGGACCAAGAGGCATGCAGAGGCAGCCTTTCATTATTAGGCCCCCAGCCTCTGGAATAGCCTGCCAGAGAACCTGAAGGTGGCCGAAACTGTGGACATATTTAAAAGAGATCTTAAAACACATTTTTAGCTTTGCTTTTCCTTGCAGTGCTTTTTAGTTGTTCAGTGTGTCTCATTCTTTTGTTTTTTATCCTCTTATGTTTGTTGTGTAGTAAATATTTCAGCTTTTATTTTCATTGTTTTTATTTTTCCTGTAAAGCACATTGAGTTGCACTCCATTTATGAAATGTGATGTATAAATAAAGCTTGATTTGATTTCCCTCCTTAGCAACCAGTAAACAATCGCCCGTTTCAAGTTTATTTTTTACGTCCTCCACATCCATTTTGCTGTCACGTGTTACTGTGTTCGGAGTTTCTTATAACCAATTGATTGATGTGATAATGATAGGCTATAGGTCAGGCTCTGTTGGTCACATGCATGCGATATTTACATGTTTCACGTAAAGAGAGCAGGGCCATTTTTTTCATAAACAAATTAGGGATTTCAGTAACAACTTTTTAGTCAGAAACAAGTAAGAAACTAAATGGCTGAAATTACGTTGTAGCTTCAGCACGGACAGTGCAATAAACACTTGCTGTGCTGTGGTGCCCTTTCCATTCCAGTAGGGAGGAGAGCGAGACAACATGCAACAGTAACACAGGCACTCGCTGTATTTTCTTTTAACACAGTGGGACCATCGGGCTCTTTTTTTTAGTAATTTGTGTGTGTTAATTATTTAATCAAATAGTGTCAGACAAGCTCAGTAGATATGCAGTTGATTTTATTCAAACACATAGGGTGTCTGTTTATATATGGAAAAATAAGTTTAAACATTTCAACCAATAGATTGGTCGAAAGAACAGGACGACTATGGGTCGACCAAGATTTTTTTTAGTCAGGGACAGCCCTAATATCTCTACACCCCCACTCCCTGCCAAACACACACACAAAATCCCTCTTATGTTGAATGAGCAGTTACCTGGCCAGCTCCTGGATGAGGTTGGCGATGCGCCGTTTATCCTCGGGACAGAGGTCCTTCAGAGAGGCCCTGCTCTTAGCCTGTGTCACCTCAGAGAGTGCCTGAGCAAAAGACAGTTTTTTTATGAATCACATAAAACGTGGACATATAGATCATGAAAACAAAAGAGCGCAATGACTTTTGGCAAGCATCGAGCAACAGTGCAGTATATTGAGTGATACTACACGATTGAATGTCAGCCTGTTTCTGCTTTTTTATCTTACTTGGTTTGGCCAAATTAGCAAGCATTGTTTAATCAGGCATGAGATCAGCACCAGAACAACTTAGAACATCTGAGAAAAGAGGGCCAATATCAATTTCAATCAGAATTCAATCAGAAATGTTTGATTCATCCACATCCCTGTTGAATGAAGAAATAGCTGTGTACCCAGGCTTTATGTTTGCAAGGGCCTGTTCCGACTGGAGAGGTTATTAGCTAGTAACCAGTTAGGGTCAAGGGAGAGGTCCCTCTTGGCAAACCTACCTGCGAGGTGGTGAGGAGATGCTGCCGAGTGGCTGGGCTGGGGGATGGGACTGTGGCTTCTGGTGCGATCTGGAGCTGTCCTCTACCCATGGAGGACTCAGAGACAGAGGACAGGGAAAGAGGCTGGCCTCGCTTTTTATTGCCCCATCTCAGAGTAGCCTCTCCTCGGATCTGACAGCCATATTTGGCCCTCATTTTCACCTTTCTTTCACTGCTGTTGGACCAGGATCCCGACTTAAAAGCTGTCCGAAAGTGTCCCTCTTTGTTCACTCCTAAGAGACAGAAACATGGAAAATGCAGTAACATTAGCAGCCAGCAATAGGAAAAGTGGTCAGAACTATCTCACACATGCCTTTGACAAGTGCTAATGTCCTCACCTGGAATGAACACCACAGGTTGGTCTTCATCTGATGCTGTGTGAATTGAATTAGGAAATATATTTAATGGTCTCTAACAAGACCCTCACTTCAATAAAAATCAGCATGTTGAAATTGGCGTAGGCAAGCCACTGAACTAGGTTCAGAAATTGGCTGGCATTTGTTTATTAGCCGACGTTAGCCAACTTCTCAAAAATAGAAAGCGGACACCTAATTAGTTCAAATGTAGCTAATTTTGCCTAGTTAACATTAGGCCATTATCCAGAGCAACTTACATTAAGTATTAAGTGCATACATTTTCATACTGGTCCCCCAAGGAAATTGAACCCACAACCCTGGCATTGCAAGCACCATGCTCTCCCAACTAAGCCACACGGGACTACAAACATTTGAATAGGTATTTCATTGTTTCTTCATTCATTGGTACTTCATTACCAGAAGAAATGGACCCTACCGCTACGCTTGTTTACACTGAGCTCAGAACACAATCATGGTTACATTAAGACACTGGAGCAAGAGCGAGATATTGGTTGGAAATTGTACCTCAAAGCAGTTATGGGACGTGCCACTGTACTTCAAATTGTACCTTTATCTACACTACTCCATCGAAAAGATTGAAATACTGCTAGTTTTCCCAGGACAAACTGCCCTTTTCGTCCTTATGCTAGCTACCAGTAGCCACTATGGAATGGCACGTTGTGTTGAACAACAAAGGAGTTGATTGGCTGACATTGCCATTCCAAAATGGCTGCAGTGGATACTGCTAGTTAGCATGAGGATGAAAATGGCAGTTTTCTGGGAAAACTAGCAATATTTCAATCTTCTCAATGGAGCAGTACAAATCAAAAATGTGGAATTCAGTGGCCTACCCCATCCTTACATTGAATTCTAAGTCAGGCAGAAATAAGCATTTGAATTTGAAATAGATCCACAGGAAAGTATAATTACAACTTTTTCATATTTCTACCACCTGGAGCATGCTCAGAACCATGTAAACAAGCTCCACAAGTATGCATGCTTCTTCTTGTGCATGTATTTTGATGTGGTGTGTACACTTCAGGTGAAATAAATCTTCTACACACTACCAGCACTTTGAAAAGTTGATGTAAATATCCACTTTCTTGTGGATAAATTCACACATTCCTAATGCCAAAAGGACCAACCACATGGACAACTGGTAAAGTGCGTTAAAATATAATTTTATTCTACATTTGGCTTGTAGAGATCACAAGAAAGTTTCCTGATTCAAACACAAATTTCTGCCATAAATTGAATTCAATGCAATTCAATGTCAAGGTTCCAGGCAAATCCAATCCCTGCATTGTGGTACATTTCCTATCCATATTTCGCACTGGCACCATGGTGTCTTTAATGCAATCAAATATAACTGTACTTGTCACATGCAACGAATACAACAAGTCTAGACCTTACCGTGAAATTCTTACAAGTCCTTAACCAACAGTGCAGTTCAAGAAGAGTTAAGAAATGTTTACCAAATAAACTAAAAGTAAAAAAATATATATAAAAAGTAACAATAACAAGGCTATATACAGGGGACACCGGTACCCGAGTCAGTGTGCGGGGGTACAGGTTAGTTGAGGTAATTTGAACATGTAGGTAGGGGTGAAGTAACTATACATTGATAATAAACAGCAAGTAGCAGCAGTGTACAAAACAAATGGAGGGAGGGAGGGATAAAGTTATGGAGCCATTTGGTCCTAGACTCGGCGCTCTGGAACTGCTTTCCGTGCGGTAATGATTGCGTTCCAACCTCAATGCAGTTCAAGTCTTAAAGAAATGTAACGGTAGGGTCGGTATCTTCTGGCAAGGTATATCAGATCCCTTGACTAACAAACTAGTTAGCTACCGATCAGTTTTCCAGCCAGGTGAGAAACCACTAGCTAGCTAACGTAAACTAGCCAATTAAATCCAGATTTGCTAAAGTTAGCTAGCATAATTTAATGTTTATAGCTAGTTAGCAAATTAACCACACAACACCCGGCTTGTTAGTTAAACGTATTCAACCTTCATCAACATACTGACAATATTGACTATAAGATACGGGGGCTGTCTTTGATAGAAACCAAGTAAAAGGATACTGTCATTGATCCAAAAAAATCCTGAGTCGTTCTTTCCCATTTCTGCCGCAGCCATATTGAATCAACCGCCACTCACAAAATGCCAAGGATTGCCAGGTTCTTCTTCTTTGGGATTTGATTGGCGGTCGGAACTTTTACGTGCATACACCGCCACCTACTGTACTGGAGTGTAAAGCCAGGCACGGTCGAATGACATTAAATTATCTTCATTAGTCTTGTTCCTCTAGTAGTCTAAGAAGTGAAACACCACCATATACATTAAAAACCCACTACCCCATTCCACTACTTTGACCCTATCTCTTCCTGCACGATGCCAACAGCCTGGGAGGACGGGACACCACCCCTCAACACACTTTGTAACTCTTCTGAAGTCAAATCTCGTATACCCAAATACATCTCTGCAGCTGCCACTACAAAATATATTTTCTGTGATATATGTTCCATTTCTGCAGTACAGTTGGTAACCATTCCTATGGACGCTAAGAAGCCAACCTTACTGAATAATAAATAGGCAAACTCTTTTGCCTATCTCTTTGTGCTGGCACAAATCTACTACTCAGCATACGACACCTTCTACACTTCTCTGACTCTGGCCACTTCAACCTGCCTCTCTCAGGAGGTGCTGTGTTGAAGCCACCGAACAGCAATCTTGGTATTCCTCCTGCACTGTAAAAAAATATATATTAGAAGCTATAGAAATGCATTTATTAATTCGTTTTTGACATGTTTATTCTATTACAGACACCTTAATGCATACTTTTGAATTATATGTGAACTAAACATACAAAAATAAATATAAAAACATTTTACTTTTAGAGTACTAATGTTACTGTCCCCACTACAATAACAAAACACTTAAATGCGTGTCTTTTTGTCCTTGAATTTTTTTATTGAAATACTGTAGAATTCCATCAATTCCAGTGGAGGACTGCTCCTACTGGGGAGTCCCAATATGGCCGGCCGGTGGCTTCAAAGTCTCTCAATGGCCAATACATTGCACACGCAATCCAGGGTTTATATACATTATGGGATAAAAACAACAATGTAAATCAGGGGTCTTCAACCTTTTCTTGCACAGAGACCCCGTCCCAGGCAAATTAGCAACCTAGGGACCCCCAACCTATACAGCGCATTCGGAAAGTATTCAGACCCGTTCCCTTTTTCCAAATTTTTTTACCGTTACAGCCTTATGTTAAAATTGATTAAATTACACTTCTTTCCTCATCAATCTAGACACAATACCCCATAATGACAAAGTGAAAACAGGTTTTTAGATTTTTGGGGGGGAAATGTATTAAAAATAAAAAAAACAGATACCTTATTTACATAAGTATTCAGACACTTTGCTAAGAGACCTGAAATTGACCTCAGGTGCATCCTGTTTCCATTGATCATCCTTGATATGTTTCTACAACTTGATTGGAGTGAACCTCTGGTAAATTCAATTGCTTGGACACGATTTGGAAATCCACACACCTGTCTATATAATGTCCTACAGTTAACAGTGCTTGTCAGAGGTCAAAGGAAGTGTCCTTACAGCTCCGAGAGAGGATAGTGTCGAGGCACAGATCTGGGAAAGGGTACCAAAACATTTCTGCAGCATTGAAGGTCCCCAAGGACACAGTGGCACCATTATTCTTAAATCGAAGAAGTTTGGAACCACCAAGACTCTTCCTAGAGCTGGCCACCCAGCCAAATTGAGCAATCGGGGCCTTGGTCAGGGAGGTGACCAAGAACCCGATGGGCACTCTGACAGAGCTCCAGAGTTCCTCTGTGAAATGGGAGAATCTTCGAGAAGGACAACCATCTCTGTAGCACTCCACCTATCCGGCCTTTACGGTAGATTGGCCAGATGGGAGTCACTCCTCAGTAAAAGGCACATGACAGCCCACTTGGAGTTTGCCAAAAGGCACCTAAAGGACTCAGATCATGAGAAACAAGATCATCTGGTCTAATGGCCTTAACGCCAAGCGTCAAGTTTGGAGGAAACCTGGCAACATCCCTATGGTGAAGCCTGGTGGTGGCAGCATTATGCTGTAGGGATGTTTTTCAGCTGCACGGAGTTGGAGACTAGTCAGGATCTAGGGAAAGATGAACAGAGCAAAGTACAGAGAGATCCTTGATGACAACCATCTCCAGAGTGCTCATAACCTCAGACTGGGGTCCTGCAAATGCATCCAACAAATTTGTAGAGTCACAAGCTTGGAATATGGGACCAAACATTAAACTTTTACACATTTTTTAAGTAAAAATATTACTTGTAAAACAATTGTATAAAATAATATCATTCCAAAAATGTTCTAAGGATTTTGAGCAAACAATTACAGCTCAGTATTTGAACTGTTTGCTTTATATCAACATCATTGCTCATCTTTATCAAGGGTGTCAATCATTTTGACCCCACTGTATATACAGTACCAGTCACACCTACTCATTCAAGGGTTTTTCTTTATTGGAAAATGTTTTTACATTGTACAATAATAGTGAAGACATCAAACTATGAAATAACACATATGGAATCATGTAGTAACTAAAAAAGTGTTAAATAAATCAAAATATATGTTATATTTGAGATTCTTCAAAGAGATTCTTCTTCTTTAGCCACCCTTTGCCTTGATGACAGCTTTGCACATGCTTGGCATTCTCTCAACCAGCTTTATGAGGTAGTCACCTGGAATGCATTTCAATTAACAGGTGTGCCTTGTTAAAAGTTCATTTGTGGGATTTATTTCCTTCTTAATGCGTTTGAGCCAATCAGTTGTGTTGTGACCAAGGTGGAGTGGTATACAGAAGATAGACATATTTGGTAAAAGACCAAGTCCATATTATGGCAAGAACAGCTCACATAAGCAAAGAGAAAAAAACAGTCCAACATTACTTTAAGACATCAGTCAATCCAGAAAATTTCAAGAACTTTCAAAGTTTCTTCAAGTGCAATTGCTAAAACCATCAAGCACTATGATGAAACTGCTCTCACGAGGACCACCACAGGAAAGGAAGACCCAGAGTTACCTCTGCTGCAGAGGATAAGTTCATTAGAGTTAACTGCACCTCAGATTGCAGCACAAATAAATGCTTCACAGAGTTCAAGTAAACATCTCAACATCAACTGTTCAAAAGAGACTATGTGAATCAGGTCTTCATGGTCGAATTGCTGCAAATAAACCACTACTAAAGGACACCAATAAGAAGAAGATACTTGCTGGGCCAAGAAACACGAGCAATGGACATTAGACTGGTGGAAATCTGTCCTTTGGTCTGATGAGTCCAAATTTGAGATTTTTTGTTCCAACCTCCGTGTCTTTGTGAGATGCAGAGGAGGTGAACGGATGATCTCTGCAGCAACTTTAAATGCTAATAAATGCTACTCAAGATGCATCAATTAGCAAATATTATTTCATCTTCCTGCTTTCCTTCTCCAAGAGAAAAGTATGTGTACTGAGAAGGTGATCTGAAAATACTAAGAAGGAAAACCAAGTGGATATTGCTCAAGTTTGATATTGATATTCAAGTTGTGTAATACCAAAAAGTAAACAAACATATGAATCATCCTTACATCATGCCACCTATTTTACAGTCTATAGAAGTATTCATTATTCTGATTTTGTATCTTGTGTCTGTCATTAACACACAATGATACTGAACTTGCCACTGATATTTATGTGGTTTTTAAATACTTATCAATGTAGTCAAGTGATTGTGGCCATTGCTGAACATAAATGGATAATCTAATAAATGTTACTATGTGAAATATGTTTTTATAGCTGACATCAATTTTTAATTATTGATTAAGAGCTCTGTTCTCAAATAGAATGCGGTATTGGAAGTATACATGGCAACCTAGTCACAATGGAAATTAAGCCTCTCAAACTGTGGGATCAATTTCACTGAGTATTTATAGAATAGGTCACTTGTGATATACCGTTTCTTAATGTTGTGAAAATGCTGTTCTGTGAAGGATTTCAGTTACTGGAGTTCAGACATTGTTTTGGTCTTATGTTGAAGCTAATCTCCCCTAATGCACCTTGGCACTGCAGAGGAGCCCAGTTTAACTGTGGAGAAGCTCTCACATGTCACCGGCATACTGTTCCAGAATCCTTGCAAGTCTTTCATGTGACTAACAAGCAAAGTTGGGCCTAGACAGTTGTCAGTCTGTGGACTTGATAGAATGTTGATAACACATGACAGTGGAAACAAGCGTATCTCCTTGAAAAGTACATTTAAAGGACTGCAGAATTTTAAAAAATACACAGTACCAGTCAAAAGTTCGGACACACCTACTCATTCAAGTGTTTTTCTTTATTTTTACTATTTTCTACAATAACACATATGGAATCATTTAGTAACCAAAAATGTGTTAAACAAATCAAAATATATTTTAGATTTTAGATTCTTCAAAGTAGGCACCATTTGCCTTGATGACAGCTTTGTTCTCTTGGCATTCTCTCAGCCAACTTCATGAGATTGTCACCTGGAATGCTTTTCCAGCAGTCTTGAAGGAGTTTCCACATATGCTGAGCACTTTTGATGTAGTTTCATAGCCTTACCACTGATCAAGTAACATTCAAATCCTGTTGCTACAGGATTATTTTGCTACGACAATACTGGTCAAAGTAAGATCCTTTACACCTGTAACTGCAAAAAAGAAAATTGCCGCTGATTTATGCCTCTGTAAGTCAATCAACCACTCCACAGATTTGAACCTCTGTTCTTCATCTGTACAATACTTGGCAAGATGTGAAATCAACCTCACCATAATGATGTTTCTGGTAGTTAAAACCTCTTGGTACTACCCATCCCGGATCCGGGAGCGTTGTCATCAACTGACACTAATTAGCATAACGCAACGGACATAAATATTACTAGAAAATATTCCTAATCATGAAATCACAAGTTAAATATATTGAAACACAGCTTAGCCTTTTGTTAATCACCCTGTCATCTCAGATTTTGAAAATATGCTTTACAGCCAAAGCAAGATAAGCATTTGTGTAAGTTTATCGATAGCCTAGCATAGCATTATGCCTAGCTAGCAGCAGGCAACCTGGTCATGGAAATCAGAAAAGCAATCAAATTAAATCGTTTACCTTTGATGAGCTTCAGATGTTTTCACTCACGAGACTCCCAGTTAGATAGCAAATGTTCCTTTTTTCCAAAAATGATTATTTTTGTAGCCGAAATAGCTCAGTTTGTTCTTCACGTTTGACTGAGAAATCGACCGGAAATTGCGGTCACGACAACGCCGAAATATTCCAAATTAGTTCCATAATATCGACAGAAACATGGCAAACGTTGTTTATAATCAATCCTCAAGGTGTTTTTCAAATATCTATTCAATAATATATCAACCGGGACAGATGGCTTCTTAGTAGGAAAGAGAGAAACAATGGCCACATTTGTCCTTTACGCACAAAACACTCGGAGAGACTTCAGCTGACCACTGACGCAATGTTGACGTTCAGGCTCATTTTTCAAATTAAAAACCCTGAAACTATGTATTATGACACTAGACACATTAGGGAAGCCATAGAAAAAGGAATCTGGTTGATATCTCATTCACTGCTCAATGGGGACGCATAGAAACGCAGAGGTTTCTAAATAAGAGTCACTTCCTGATTGGATTTTTCTCAGGCTTTCGCCTGCAATATCAGTTCTGTTATACTCACAGACAATATTTTTCAGTTTTGGAAACTTTAGAGTGTTTTCTATCCTAAGCTGTCAATTATATGCATATTCTAGCATCTTGTCCTGACAAAATAGCCCGTTTACTTTGGGAACGTTATTTTTCCAAAAATGAAAATAGTGCCCCCTAGATTCAATAAGTTTTAACCAGCATCAGAAGAAGTACAGATTTAGGTTTGTAATGACCTACTTTGTTCTACTTCGCCTCTGTAAATCAATCACCCACTTCACAGATTTGGCCCTGGGTTTTGAACTGAAACTACAAGGCAACCTTGCAGGCTGGCCATTTCCTCAAGTGTTTGTTCCCTATATGAAGTAAGGAGTGCCTCGAATGATATGTTGTGAATTAGCTCTCATTCTTTCCTTGTGGAAAGATGATATTGAACAGGCCAAGATAGAGGGCATTAAGACATTTCTGAGAAGTTTACACATCATAAAATAGGTAATATATTCAATACAAATCCAATACGTGATCTCTTACCCTCCCCTGTGTTCTTATTAGGATGGAATATATATATATAGCTGCCTACTCAGCAATGCTCTCACAGCCTAGTTTTTTGTTACCAAGTGTGACAAAGCCTTATTTTGTGTCAACTTTTGATATAAAACTGTCTTGCTCTCTTCAGTCATGATTTAGCCCCTCGTTGGAAATGCGTGTGTAAGTGTAAGTCAAAGTGTAAGTCAGAGTGTAAGTCAAAGTTCTGCCATTTTTCGGTTAAAAAAATATGTCAAACCCATGTTGGTTTTTATGTTGTACCTCTTCCATTTTAACATTTTGTGTCAAGTAGATGTATATGATAACCATCAGTTTAAGATTTGCAGGTAGCTTACTCTCTTTTACAATACTGGTTTGTGGTAAGTAAATGGTAAATGGATTTACGTGCTGGACCGATTTTGTCCTGTGAATTAAGTGACAAATTAGAAGAACAGAGCATGTCTTTGCTCACTTAGTACAGTAGGACTAACAATTGACAAATGCTTGCATGACTAATTTGTAAAACACCTCTTTTTCTTTTTTACATGGCCGAGATATTAACATGACACTCTTCATAGAACAATAGGACTAAGTTAGCTAAATTTGTTATTTTCAGAAAGACTTTACCTCTTTTGTGTATCTGTGTTTACCTTCATACAGGCATGCATACAGTACCAAGCTAATAGAATAGTGTGGAGTGGAAGATGAGGCTGCAATGTCATTTGTGGTACGAGGCTCTATCACTGTCTTTCTTAACAACAAAGCAACTGCTTAAAACATTAAAGGGGTTGGAGTCTCATGAAATACTAACAGAAATGTCATAAGATTGCTAACAGCAATCTGGTTGTGATATAATGGTTGCCATTTATTGACTTGCAGAACCATAAATCTGCATTTTAGACTTTCATTTCCCTTTTATCTGGATGTAGTACTGCTGTGTGAACAACATCTTAATATCCCCATTTAAGTTGCATTTTCACAGCTTTATTCTAAATGCATGAACATTGATCTTTCATGTAGTTTTCACCATCAGATCGGTGCAATAGCCACTTCAGTTAACTTAATTTGAGGATATTCTGCTGAATGATGTGTTGATTAACAGAGGCCAGTAAATAAAGTGGGCAGTAATTGTCTTATGAGGTTTTAGAGAACTGACACCCCCAGACAAATGGATAGATGTATGATACTGACAGCCTATTCATGGGAAAACAAAGGAATACCAGTTTTATCAAAGGACTGATATGGACACAATAATGGCATAGCTCAGCTACATGCTGAAAGAGACACCAGGTGGTCTGTTTAGATGCTGTTATAATTCAAATGCAAACATGGATGACTGAGAAAAACAAATTGATACAATTTAAGGCCAAACAATAATGCAGGCACTCGTGATGGGGATGTGAGCATGTGGGGCTGATGAGATGTAGTCATTGTGTGCGTCTATAAGTTGTTGTTGTTGTTATGTAAATGTTTCTATATGGAGTAAAAAATTCAATAATAATAATTCAAATGCAAGTGGAGCTACATTATAATAAGTCAAATACTCTACAGCAAAACAAAAATAGCTACAGTTTTATCCATTACATTTGAATGCAGCAGCTGAAACAGTGATAATGCCCTGACTAATGTAGCCGTTTATGGCGGCAGGTAGCCAAGCGGCTTAGAGCGTTGGACCAGTAACCGAAAGGTCACTGGCTCAACCCCCTGAGCCAACTAGGTGAACAAATCTGTTGATGTGCCCTTGAGCAAGGCACTTAACCCTAATCACTCTGGATAAAGAGTGTCTGCTAAGTGACCAAAACACTACATCATCTGTCATTTGATAGTGGTTTAATCAGTAATGACACAATACATTTCACAGGTAAATTATGAAAACAATTGATAGGGTTTTGCAGATTAATTTTTACTTCATGAGAACATTTCACCAAAAATCATATTGTATGACCTTTTGATACTTTGTCTCATCTGGACTTTGTCTCTCACTCTTCAGCCGCATTCCCCTGGAAAATAATATATATATTTAATTGTCTCTTATCCTTTACCATAATGGGATTTTGAGAAATGTTATATTAACCATTCGCTCTATATGGCAATGTATTATCTATCTTCTCCTGAAAATCTATTATGGAACTGGCACAATGAGATTAAGCAAGAAATGCATTGTTTTGTGTGATTCGATTTTTTAGTCATGATTTCTTAAAAATGGCATTCAAATGAATTGTACCTTGCTGCCAATTTCACTCTAAGTCCTGGCTGATCCTGGCTCTAAGCTTGTTGACCTGGGACTCGGAGACGTCAGCACGCTCCTGAGCTTCCTCCAGCTCATGCTGCACCTTCCTGAACCTGGTCAGGTGAGTGTTGGCCTGCTCCTCCTGTTTGGATCACAAAAATACAACAATTATACTGCATGTTTGGAGAAAACATGCAGAAGTTCAAATGTCTTATAAATTGTTTACGTTATCATCCTCATCTTATGAATAAAGAAGGATCATACCAAAAGTACAACAGAAACAGACTACAAGGTAGAGGGTCGAAGTAAACTTGATTCTTGTACTGTATGTTTGCCTTTATTCAGGTTTCTTATAATTTGGTTTGTGTTACCTATCCCATTTTGTATTCTACTTATTTTTTACTTCAAGTTGCACCTTAGATAAGATTATTAAAAACATATTTTCCCATAACCATCATTTTTTACCAGGCCTATATACAGTACTGAGCAGACGCTGTAATCCAAAGGAGTTTACAGTCACTTGTGCATAGATTTTACATATGAGTGGCCCCAGCAGGTTAAAACCCATGACCCTTTGCTTTGCAAGCGCCATGCTCTACAAACTGAGCCACACATGTAACGGTTTTCTAGGTGTGAAGGAGAGTCGGACCAAAATGCAGCGTGTAGATTGCGATCCATGTTTAAATAAAACAAACGTAACACGAATACACACAAAACACTACAAAACAATAAACGTAACGAAAACCGAAACAGCCTATACTTGTGTCAACTAACACAGCGACAGGAACAAAGGCACTAAGGACAATCACCCACGACAAACTCAAAGAATATGGCTGCCTAAATATGGTTCCCAATCAGAGACAACGATAAACACCTGCCTCTGATTGAGAACCACTCCAGACAGCCATAGACTTTGCTAGATAACCCCACTAGCTACAATCCCAATACACACACACCAAAAACCCCAAGACAAAACACACCACAATACAAAAACCCCATGCCACACCCTGGCCTGACCCAATACATGAGGAAAAACACAAAATACTTACACCAGGGCGTGACAGAACCCCCCTAAGGTGCGGACTCCCGAACGCACCTCAAAACAATAGGGAGGGTCCAGGTGGGCGTCTGTCCATGGTGGCGGCTCCGGCGCGGGACGTGGAACCCACTCAGTTAATGTCTTAGTCCCCTCTCCTCGCGTCCCTGGATAGTCCACCCTCGCCGCCGACCATGGCCTAGTAGTCCTCACCCAGAAACCCACTGGACTGAGTAGCAGATCAGGACTGAGGGGAAGCTCGGGAGTGAGGGGAAGCTCGGGAGTGAGGGGAAGCTCAGGCAGGTAGGTAGATCTACCAGATCCTGGCCTCCTGGCCGACCCTGGCGGACCCTGGCCGACCCTGGCGGATCCTGGCCGACCCTGGCGGATCCTGGCGGATCCTGGCCGACCCTGGCGGATCCTGGCGGATCCTGGCCGACCCTGGCGGATCCTGGCCGACCGGCGGACCCTGGCGGACCCTGGCCGACCCTGGCGGACCCTGGCCGACCCTGGCCGACCCTGGCGGACCCTGGCCGACCCTGGCGGACCCTGGCCGACCCTGGCGGACCCTGGCCGACCCTGGCGGACCCTGGCGGACCCTGGCCGACCCTGGCGGACCCTGGCGGACCCTGGCCGACCCTGGCGGACCCTGGCGGATCCTGGCCGACCCTGGCCGACCCTGGCGGATCCTGGCGGACCCTGGCCGACCCTGGCGGATCCTGGCGGACCCTGGCCGACCCTGGCGGACCCTGGCGGATCCTGGCCGACCCTGGCGGACCCTGGCGGATCCTGGCCGACCCTGGCGGACCCTGGCCGACCCTGGCGGACCCTGGCGGATCCTGGCCGACCCTGGCGGATCCTGGCGGATCCTGGCGGATCCTGGCCGACTGGCGGATCCTGGCGGATCCTGGCCGACCGGCGGATCCTGGCGGATCCTGGCCGACTGGCGGATCCTGGCGGATCCTGGCCGACCCTGGCGGATCCTGGCCGACTGGCCGACCCTGGCGGATCCTGGCCGACTGGCGGATCCTGGCGGATCCTGGCCGACTGGCGGACCCTGGCGGATCCTGGCCGACTGGCGGATCCTGGCGGATCCTGGCCGACTGGCGGATCCTGGCGGATCCTGGCCGACTGGCGGATCCTGGCGGATCCTGGCCGACTGGCGGATCCTGGCGGATCCTGGCCGACTGGCGGATCCTGGCCGACTGGCGGATCCTGGCGGACCCTGGCCGACTGGCGGATCCTGGCCGACTGGCGGATCCTGGCCGACCCTGGCCGATCCTGGCGGATCCTGGCCGACTGGCCGATCCTGGCGGACCCTGGCGGATCCTGGCCGACTGGCGGATCCTGGCCGACTGGCGGATCCTGGCCGACTGGCGGATCCTGGCGGATCCTGGCGGATCCTGGCGGATCCTGGCGGATCCTGGCGGATCCTGGCGGATCCTGGCGGATCCTGGCCGACTGGCGGATCCTGGCGGATCCTGGCGGATCCTGGCGGATCCTGGCCGACCGGCGGATCCTGGCGGATCCTGGCCGACCGGCGGATCCTGGCGGATCCTGGCCGACCGGCGGATCCTGGCCGACCGGCGGATCCTGGCGGATCCTGGCCGACTGGCGGATCCTGGCCGACTGGCGGACCCTGGCGGATCCTGGCCGACTGGCGGACCCTGACCGACTGGCGGATCCTGGCGGATCCTGGCCGACTGGCGGATCCTGGCGGATCCTGGCCGACTGGCGGATCCTGGCGGATCCTGGCCGACTGGCGGATCCTGGCGGATCCTGGCCGACTGGCAGATCTGGAAGAGTCTGGTTGACTGGCAGATCTGGAAGAGTCTGGTTGACTGGCAGATCTGGAAGAGTCTGGTTGACTGGAAGAGTCTGGTTGACTGGAAGAGTCTGGTTGACTGGCAGATCTGGAAGAGTCTGGTTGACTGGCAGATCTGGAAGAGTCTGGTTGACTGGCAGATCTGGAAGAGTGGCTGACTGGCAGATCTGGAAGAGTCTGGCAGATCTGGAAGAGTCTGGCTGACTGGCGGATCCTGGCAGACTGAAAGATCTGGCTGCTCCATGCTGACTGGCGGCTCCACGCTGACTGGCGGCTCTGGCTGCTCCATGTAGGCTGACAGCTCTGGCGGCTTCTTACAGACTGGCAGCTCTGGCGGCTCCGTGCAGACTGGCAGCTCCTTGCAGACTGGCAGCTCCTTAGACTGGCAGCTTCATGCAGACTGACAGCTCTGGCTGCTCCATGCAGACTGGCAGCTCCTTGCAGACTGGCAGCTCCTTAGACTGGCAGCTTCATGCAGACTGACAGCTCTGGCTGCTCCATGCAGACTGACAGCTCCTTGCAGACTGACAGCTCTGGCTGCTCCATGCAGACTGCAGTTCTGGCTGCTACAGACTGGCAGCTCTGGCGGCTCCTTACAGACTGGCAGCTCCGTGCAGACTGGCAGCTCCGTGCAGACTGGCAGCTCCGTGCAGACTGGCAGCTCCGTGCAGACTGGCAGCTCCGTGCAGACTGGCAGCTCTGGCTCTCCATGCAGACTGACAGCTCTGACTTCTCCATGCAGACTGACAGCTCTGACTGCTCCTTGCAGACTGACAGCTTCGTGCAGACTGGCAGCTCCTTGCAGACTGGCAGCTCCGTGCAGACTGACAGCTCCGTGCAGACTGACAGCTCCTTGCAGACTGACAGCTCCTTGCAGACTGACAGCTCTGGCTGCTCCATGCAGGCTGGCAGCTCTGGCTGCTCCATGCAGGCTGGCAGCTCTGGCTGCTCCATGCAGGCTGGCAGCTCTGGCTGCTCCATGCAGGCTGGCAGCTCTGGCAGCGCTGAACAGACGGGAGACTCCGGCAGCGCAGGAGAGGAGAAAGGCTCCGGCAGCGCTGAGAGGCGAGGCGCACTGTAGGCCTGATGCGTGGTGCTGGTGGTACTGAACCGAGAACACGCACAGGAAGCCTGGTGCGGGGAGCTGTTACCGGAGGGCTGGAGTGTGGAGGTGGCACAGGATGGGCTAGACCGTGAAGGCGTACTGGAGATCTTGAGAGCAGTGCTGGCACAGGACGTGCAAGGCTAGGGATGTGCACAGGAGGCCTGGTGCGTGAGGCTGGCACCAACTTCACCAGCCGACTAACACGCACCTCAGGACGAGTATGGAGTGCTAACCCAGGTGCCATCAAATCCCCGACACGTTCCGTCGGGCGAATTCCATGCAAAAAGCACCAACACAGCAACTCCCTCATTTCTCTCTCCTCCAATTTCCCCATTAACTCCTTCACAGTCTCTGTTTCGCTCACCTCAAACACCGGCTCTGATTCTGGTCTCCTCCTTGGCTCCTCACGATCAACAGGGAGAGTTGGCTCAGGTCTGACTCCTGACTCTGCCACACTCTGAAAATGTATTCTAACAACATCTAAAGAGAAAGAACAATCCATTTGGGACTCCATTTGGGAATAAAGTTTATAACGTGAATGCTCCCTGGACATTCCTCAGCTGTTTCTGAGCTTCAGCAGCCTGACGGTTGGCATGGCTCAGCTGAATCTCCATCTCATTGAGGTCTCCCTCCATCTTTCTCTTTACTCTCATAGCATCATTCCGACCCCTGATCTCAGAGTCCAGAGTGCTCTGCATGGAGTCCATCACCCTCTGGCTGTTCCTCTTGATCTGCTCTATCTCCTCATCCTTCTCCGTCAGCTTCCTGTCAACTTCCCCTTTGATCTGGTTGAGCTCCAGCTGTATACGAAGAATCTTGGATTCCTCATGTGCCAGTGTGCCCTATAGAATTGAACAATAACCAAACCATTAAATAATGTAGTGATGTAGGAATGACATGTATATTATCATGATCACTTTGTTGAGATAAAAACTATTGTGGTGTACACCTCTGCTTCTTCTAGTGCAGCCGGGATTTCTGCCTTCTCATTCTCCAGTCTTCTTTGCCTTATCCAGTTTATGGATGCTCTTGGCCAGAGTGTTGACTTTGTCTTCCTCTGCCTGGAGATCATTAAGGACCTGCTGGTGTCCCTCTTTGAGGTCTTTCTTCTCCTTGGTTAACTTGATAATGCACTCATCTTGAGAAGACATCTCCTCTGTCAGGTTTTCAACCTAAATCGAATTATTTCATATAAACTCATCAATGCTTTGTCTTTTACATTTAAAATTAATACACAACTTCACAACCTCGTCATAAAAGGTAAACCTTATTTTCAGTGGCATGTTTCTCTTTCTCCACTTTGGCCAAGGTGAGCTCCAAGTCATCAATGTCTTTCTTTAGCTCAGAGCACTCATCCTCCAATTTTCTCTTTTTGGCAGTCAGCTCAGCATTGATCTCCTCCTCATCCTCCAACCTCTCAGTAATCTCTTTGAGTTTGGCTTCAATCTGGATCTTACTCTTGATGAGTCCCTCACATCTTTCCTCAGCATCAGAGAGAGTATTCTCTTCCTACAGCAGATAAAATATAAATTAAACAACACTGAAAATCAAAGGCAAATTAAATGACATCAAAAATAATTGTATTAAACAAGCAATTTGTTAACTTACAGATGCAATCTGTAGCTGCAGGTCATTATTTTTCCTGCAGCAGAGAAACCATTTTCTCCTCTAGTCCTTTTATCTTGGCCAAGGCCTTTGCCAGATCCTCCTTAATTTTCTCAAAGTTTTCCTTCATTGCGACCATCTCTTTTTCAGCTTCTGCTGATTTTAAAAGAGGCTTGATCTTGAAGTACAGCTTCATCCATGGCCAGTGATTTACGTTCATAAATGAGCGGATGTTGTATTGAATGGAGTAAATTGCCTCTCTGTTAATAATAATCATTTAAAAAAATAGTTTTGGGGGGATTCTCTTCACTGGCTCAATATAACATACTCTATAACAGCGTTTCTGAATGATGGTCCTGGGGACCCAAAGGGGTGCACATTTTGTTTTTTGCCCTAGCACTACACACCTGAATCCATTAATTAACTCATCATCAAACATTTGATAAGTGGAATCAGGTGTGTAGTACTAGGGCAAACGCTAAAATGTGCACCACTTTGAGTTCCCAGGACCAGGGTTAAAAGACACTGCTCTGTAAAGTAGTGTAGCTACCGTCTCGCCATCATCTTGACAAACTCTTTCCTCATGATATAACCTCTGCAGAGAGCCTGAGTCATGGTCACCAGAGTAACCAGTTTCTCATCTCGCATCTCCTCCAGAGTACCCAGAAGACCAGCTTTGAAGAACACCTATAGGAATATTGATCTTTATTATATTTATAGAAAATACAGAGCTACAATTTTTTTCAATTGAGCTCAATGTTTGTGGTTTTTGTGGGAAAAGTGATACTGCAGTCCATTGCTCTACCTTAGTGTGCCCAAACTTGTACGGACTCTTGTCCACATCTCTTGATCCCAGGAGCTTCTCTGAAGGGATGACACTTGCATTCAATACTTTGTATCTGACATGATCTGACATGATGACTAAGGGGATATAAAAAAATATATACAATAGGAAATACATTAGTATGTGATGTGATCATGCCTGTGAAAGAAGAAGAATTGAAATGACTGGACAACTTACAGAATATCCATATCTACTAATGCATATATTAGCAACTGGGCCTGAGTAACAGGCAGTTTACTCTGGGCACCTTATTCATCCAAGCTACTGAATACTGCACCCAGCCATAAGAAGTTTTAACAAAGTTAACCATTTCCACTGTCATACCTAAAATGTATTTCAATCTGTCAGGCATCCCCTTGGCAGCAAGAGCCTCTCGGTGGATGCTGCACTGTACCCAAGTGGTGTTGGGAGCAACTGCTTGCATGCGCGTTACCACTCCACTATGCCTCCTTGTCATGACTTTTGCACCATCAGTATAGCTACCAACACATGTTGACCACCAAAGTCCATTTGATGTCACAAAGCTGTCCAGTACTTTTCAAATATCATGTTGTCCTGGTTTTCAGTGGTTTGCAGAAGAGGATGTGTTCCTTAATTGACCCCCCATAAACGTAACGGACATACTGTACATCAGGAGCTGTGCCAGGCCCACCACATCTGTTTACTTATCCGGCTGTAACGCATATAATTCACTGGCTTGTATGCAAAGCAGTAATTGTTTCAAAATATATCCTGCCATGTCACTGATGTGTCGTGAAACAGTGTTGTTTGATGAAGACATTGTCCATATAGTTTTTTTTGCCTTCTCCAACATTGTCCCAACCATATCCGCAGCAGTAGGAAGAATGAAGTCCTCCACAATAGTATGGGGCTTGTCTGTCCTAGGTAGCTCACCATATAAGACGCTTCTAGCCCCTTCTTATTAATGGTATCTGTTGCTTTTATACATGTCTTACTACTGGAAAGCTGTCTTTATTCTCACTCAAAAAACTACCGTGGCATATTTTTCAAATTGTCATGTTTCGTTTCTAAATGTCTGCTTATGAGTGAAGGTTTCCCGCGAGAGAGTAACGGTTAATGTGATTGGATGTTAATTATTTGACTAGGCTACCTGTATTTGACATTGTGTCGTTATTTCGCTGAACACTAGATGGTTTCTGTGATAAAATGCGTCTCGGTGAGAGGTGTAGGAGTCAGGCGCAGGAGAGCAGGGACGTCTGAGAAGCGTGTTTAATAATATAGTCCACCAATACAAAACGACACAGACAAAAATCCCAAAACTACGCTCTCGAATACTCAGAAATTCGTGCAAACGCACGGAGGAACAAACACAGTTCCGACACTTTACATACACGTGCGTAATCGTGAAAACCAACAAACATCAAATACAATCGAGCGCAATACACACAAGTCTTATCCTGCACGAATTAAGGCTGGTAACCGGTGCCCTATATACACACAGAAATAAACGCAATTGAAACCAGGTGTGAAAAGGAACACAGACAAAACAACTAGAAAAGGAAAAAGGGATCGGTAGCGGCTAGTAAGCCGGCGACGCCGAGCGCCGAGCGCCGCCTGAACAGGGAGAGGAGTTACCGTCGGTAGAAGTCGTGACAGGTTTCATTTTATTTTTGACATTGAAATGAGGCTACTCAGGGGAGAAAAAAAACCTCACCCAAACATATAGCCCTGTTGAAGAATATAAATGTACTGTTTGAAAATGTGGGAAAAAAATGTAAATCACATTTTTATTTGGCATACCCCCGACGGCATTGCGAGTAACCCATACCCCAGTTTGGGAATAACTGGCCTAATGCACTGAGCCTCACTGTAATGTAAGTGTGACTTTTCAGCATCCAGCTGTAGAACACCCTATGCTCAAACTCCCTGATGGCTGCACAGTTACCTTCACATTTTGGGTTGGAATGTATGTGAATGAATGTTTCTATTGGTACTTTTGTTTTCAAAACTGTGCAGTTGAATCTGTACATAAACAGTAACTACATGTTGTAACTACTGCTGATCTTCCCTGCAATGTGAAGTAGTGTAAGCCCACAGCTGCAGCCAATGAGAGAGAGAGAGAGAGAGAGAGAGAGAGAGAGAGAGAGAGAGAGAGAATTTAAGCATCTGTGTGCAAGCAAGTGTCTGTGTAGGCCTATGTGCATTTGGAGCTGGAGCTGATGTGGTAGTGAGGGCGAGAGTATGACACAAACTACCACATGTGCTAAGATGAGGAATAAATTTGTGGTGTAGAAGACTGTCAGCATCAAGACCCAGTGACGGTGAGTAGCATAATAACCACAGTCTGACAGGCATGTCTGTTATCATCATGTCTAAATATAGCATGACAGCAATTGTGCAGAGAGAGTCCAAATAGTGTATATTCAACTTTGCAGTATGACCATTGGTGAGTACAGAGTATACTAGGGGTGTAAGGTACACATATTGGTAGAAAACCGTTCGGTATGGAGACCTTGGTTCGGCCCCACTGTGAACAAATATTTATATATTTAATGTTTTTTTCTTTTTTTAACACTAGTCCTATAGGCTATGCCTACACTGCATTGAAAAAACATTGTTGGATATTCCGTTAAAACAACTATAGTCTATGCGCATGTTGTAATCAAAATTCAATTCTTAATTGGTGCATTTCACACTATCCTTACCTTGAGGCGCACTTTGAGAACATTTTGGCTTCCCAGTAGAAGCCAAAATGTATTGAATTTAGTAGGATATAAACTAAATGTATTGCATTTATTAGAACATTGATGAATTTTCCCAAGATGGTGATGAGACATGAACAAAATGCAGAAGTGATTCATATTTTCCTTTAACTTTCTGAAGAGGCAACGGTGCGGGAATGACACTATCTGTGTGTGTGCGTTTGCCTGTCACTATGCAGCTGTTAGCAATAATGACAACAGTCTTCTGGTAGATGTAAAGGCTTTCCCAAAAACCTTCTCAATTAAGAGTTGCCATGACTATCCTGTGACGATCTGAAGGATCAGGTTACAGTGGGTCTGCTCTATAGCGTGCTCTCTCTCATAGAGGGAGAGAGTGTGAAGTCGGCTGTTTTTTGGCGGTCGTAAAATACGCTGCTTTTATGCTCGGTAGTGTTTGAGATTGGAATGTAAACCGTGGAACACAGAGACACACTTCAACATAAAAAGTTGGAATAATGAAACAATATTTCTATTTTTGAGAATGTGGGAGTGGTCCATGGACACTTAAGAGACAGTCATGTAGAGTGTGTTTCATTTGGTAATCTCATGAAGGGCAAGAAACGCACAATACTGTGTCTTTGTTTGTGTATACTTCTCAATTATGGGGTTTACATCTACATGTTGTGAAACGTATATGATTACACATGAAACTATTTGTGAAAAGATGTGATGTTACTCTAAATGAGAGCATGGATTTTCATATCAAGTTTAACTAGTCAGTGGCCACGCTACCATGAATACAGACATTTACATCGGCATCATGGAATGCCCCCTTCTTCCACAGAGTATAAAACCACCCATGACAAAATGTAAATTTTATGCCAAAGAGACCCATGGTAAGCCAGACGTCTCGAATGGTTAAGGAGATCAGAAAACATGAAGCGGTAGCTACATGTTGAAATGGTTGGCAACTCTACAAGAGTAAAAAAAACACAGGGATGAGGTCCCCTCATTGAAATGGCTATGAAATCTACAAATTAAAGAACAATTATTCAGACTGCAGCTGTTTAAATACCTTAGTCTGGAAAACCCTTCCGATCTAAGTACATTTCCGAATGGTATTCTGAAGTATCCATTATAACAACTACAACCATGAAGACCTTGGGACTTCTGTGTAATACAACCATAGACTCCCTGATGAACTATTATCCAGCGTATTATCCAGCGTGTATCCATGAGTGTAGTTATCAACTGCATGTACTTGAATCCACTCTTTCCCACTCTTGAGTGGTCCACACCCACTTTCCTTTGTCTACCATCATATCGGTTTCGTCCGCTAGGGACTTTTTCTTTGTATCATGTAGTAATCAATGTATGATCTATTGTGTGTGTGTGTTTATGTAATTCTGTGATTTATTGGCCTCCCAAGTGGCGCAGTGGTCTAAGGCACTGCATCGCAGTGCTAGCTGTCCCACTAGAGATTTCCAGGCTCTGTCGCAGCCGGCTGCGACCGGGAGACCAATGGGGCGGCGCACAATTGGCCCAGCGTTGTCCGGGTCAGGGAAGGGTTTGGCCGGCAGGGATGTCCTTGTCCCATCGCACACTAGCGACTCCTGTGGCTGGCCAGGTGCAGTGCACGCTGACCCGGTCGCCAGATGTTTGGTGTTTCCTCGACACATTGGTGCGACTGGCTTCCACAGAATAATAATATTCTGTGATTGATTAAGTTATTTAGTACATAAATAATTAAGACAATTTGTATATTGCTGATTCATGATTCTATGCTAGGGTTGGTGCAGATATCCAAGGGATTGTGACGTTCAGTAATGAGACCGATGAGGTGAAATTAATTAATAAGTGACGTTTTCTATAAGATATAAAAATATAGGAAAAATTCATTTGGGAAATAAAGACTCTAAACATTTTCCCGTGGTGCCCCGACTTACTAGTTAATTAAAGTTACGTTGTGTAATTAAATTACACTTAGAAAATTGATTTGATAATATAGTCTTCACATTTAATGACACGACAATGTTAACTACAAAGTAGTCTATGCTTACCTGGCAGAACGATATCATGAGTATTTGCATCAATCCAGTTGTGATTTTTTTTCACAATATTTTTCACAAGGCATCATTGTAATAACAATCAATAAATGTTACTGGAAAAATACCAAGGCAATCACATGCGTGCTACAGAAACACTTCTAACCAAACAAACATAAATTAAAGGCAATATTTTCCCAGACCTCCAAAATGGTCTCCTGATGTGGTTTAAGCATTGTTGTGGATTATAATCTCCAAATTGGTTGTTTTTCTAGTTTTAGAAAAGCTTGATTTTGAGAGTGAAAATATAACAAAAAGTGAGAAAAATCTGAAACCTGGAAAAACAAAATGGAGAAAGCGGAATTAGGCAAAAAAAAAAATGTAAAACGGGCCCTACATTATATGGTTCATGATCTATTTCTGGGTTAGTTTTATATTGTTTGCTAAAACAAAAATTAACTCCAACTGTTTTCAATTTCCGCTGTACCGAAACCGAACCTTGACCCCAAAACCGCAATACAGGCCGAACCTTGGGTTTGGTGAACCTGTACTCCCCTCGAGTATACCCAATGATGAACAGACTGTAGTCACTCCTCAATTACATGCATGATATACAATAGGATCTCACAAATTTCAACTTTCGAATGTCCAAGAGTAAACTATGTGTCACGGCTGGCTGAAGGACTGGACCAAGGTGCAGCATGGTAAGCGTACATTCTCTTTATTGAAAATGATGCAGACAAAACAAAAAAAACAAACCAAACCAAACCGTGACGCTTTGGACTATGTGCCCTGAACAAAGACCAAGTTAACTTCCCACAAAACAGGTGGGGGAAAAGGGTACCTAAGTACGGTTCTCAATCAGAGACAACGATAGACAGCTGTCCCTGATTGAGAACCATACCAGGCCAAGACATAGAAATACAAAACATAGAAAAAAGGACATAGAATGCCCACCCTAGTCACACCCTGGCCTAACCAAAATAATGAATAAAAAGCCTCTCTATGGCCAGAGCGTGACACTATGAGCTACTAATAGATGAATCCAGTGTATTGGTTGTATGGGTCTTACAGTAACTGTAAGTTCACTGATGAAAAAGTTTTTTTTTCCTTTATAGAGTCCTTTAGTGGTGGTTTCTTTGCAGCAATTCGACCATGATGGCCTGATTAACCCAGTCTCCTCTGAACAGTTGATGATGAGATGTGTCTGTTACTTGAACTCTGCATTTATTTGGGCTGCAATTTCTGAGGCTGGTAACTCTAATGAACTTATCCTCTACAGCAGAGGATACTCTGGGTCTTCCTTTCCTGTGGCAGTACTCATGAGCCAATTTCATCATAGCGCTTGATGGTTTTTGCGACTACACTTGAAGAAACTTTGAAAGTTCTTGAAATTTTCCATATTGACTGACCTTAATTTCTTAAAGTAATGATGAACCGTCGTTTCTCTTTGCTTATTTGAGCTGTTCTTGCCATAATATGGACTTGGTCTTTTACCAAATAGGGCTATCTTCTGTATACCAAGCCTACATTATCACAACACAACTGATTGTCTCAAATGCATTAAGAAGGAAAGAAATTCCACAAATTAACTTAACAAGGCACACCTGTTAATCGGCATTCCAGGTGACTACCTCATGAAGTTGGTTGAGAGAATGCCAAGAGTGTGCAAAGCTGTCATCAAGGCAAAGGGTGTCTACTTTGAAGAATCTCAAATCTCAAATAGATTTTGATTTGTTTAACACTTTTTTTTGGTTACTACATGATTTCCATGTGTGTTATTTCATAGTTTTGATGTCTTCACTATTATTCTACTATTTAGAAAATAGTAAAAATAAAGAAAAACCCTGGAATGAGTAGGTGTTTCCAAACATTTGAGTGGTACAGTAGTGCTTGTCATCAAACACACTAAGCAGTTGACAATGGCATATTTGTGTCATGCCCTGACCTTAGATATCTCTGTTTTCTATATATTTTGGTTAGGTCAGGGTGTGACCAGGGTGGGTACTCTAGGTTTCTGTATGTCTTGGGTTTTTTCATGTCTAGGGGTTTTGTATGTCTATGTTGGCCTGATATGGTACCCAATCAGAGACAGCTGTTTATCGTTGTCTCTGATTGGGGATCATATTTCAGCAGCCGTTTTTCCCACTTTCTGGTGTGGGATCTTGTCTATGTATAGTTGCCTGTCTGCACTATTTGTATAGTTTCACGGTTCGTTTGGTTGTTTGTTGTTTTGTTAGATGAGTTTCAGTTTATTAAAATTATGTTGAACTCTACTCACGCTGCGCCTTGGTCTCACTCATACGACGAACGTGACAGAAGATCCCACCACAAAAGGACCAAGCAGTGTGTTCAGGAGGAATGGACCTGGGAGGAGATCCTGGCTGGAGCAGGACCCTGGACACAGGCTGGGGAGTATCGCCGTCTGAGGGAGGAAATTGAGGTAGAGAAAGCGGAACGGCGACGTTACGAGGAGTATTACCAACGAGGCAAGCACGAGAGGCAGCCCCCCCAAGCACACGGGGAGATTGGCGGAGGTAGGGTTTAGACCTGAGCCAACTCCTCGTGCTTACCGTGTGGAGCGTGTGACTGGTCAGGCACCGTGTTATGCAGTGATGCGCGCATGCACGGTGTCTCCAGTGCACATTCATAGCCTGGTGTGCTGTATTCCAGCTCCCCGCATTTGCCGCGCTAGAGTGGGCATCCAGCCAGGACGGGTTGTGCCGGCTCAGCGCTCCTGGTCTCCAGTACACCTCTTCGGACCAGGATATCCTGCGCCGACTCTACACACTGTATCGCCAGTACGCCTTCACAGCCCAGTGCGTCCTGTGACTCCTCTCCACACTCTCCCTGAGGTGCGTGTCATCAGCCCGGTGCCACCTATACCGGTCCCACGCATCAGGTTTCCAGTGTGCCGCCACAGTCCAGTAAGTACTGTGCCTCCTCTCTGCACTCGCCCTGAGGTGCGTGTCATCAGCCCGGTGCCACCTGTACCGGTCCCACGCATCAGACCTCCAGTGCGCCTCCACAGTCCAGAGCTTCCGGCGACAGTTCCCAGTCCATAGCTTCCGGCGACAGTTCCACAGTCCGGAGCTTCTGGCGATAGTTCCACAGTCCGGCGCTTCCGGCGACAGTTCCACAGTCTGAAGCATCCGGCGACGGTCCACAGTCCGGAGCTTCCGGCGACAGTTCCACAGTCTGAAGCATCCGGCGACGGTCCACAGTCCGGAACCTCCAAGGACGGTCCACAGTCCGGAACCTCCAAGGGCGGTCCACAGTCCGGAACCTCCAAGGGCGGTCCACAGTCCGGAACCTCCAAGGACGGTCCACAGTCCGGAACCTCCAAGGACGGTCCCCGGTCCGGGGCCTCCAGCGACGGTCCCCAGTCCGGGGCCTCCAGCGACGGTCCCTAGTCCGGGGCCTCCAGTCCGGGGCCTATAGCTTCACGTTTCGTTTGGTTGTTGTTTTGTTAGATGAGTTTCAGTTTATTAAAATTACATGGAACTCTACTCACGCCGTGCCTTGGTCTCACTCATACGATGAATGTAACACTTAGATTACGCTTGAGCTCTGCATTTGAGAATAATTATCTTCCTCTGAAAAGTCACAGCTCCTTTTCAAAAATAATTTATTAGAGCTTAAAGGACAATTCAACCACTTCTGGTTTTGCTCATCACTAATCAGTCAGTATACATGAAATCATACAATTACACTAAAACTGTGTAGGACATCACTAAAAACATCATAATAACAACCCAAATGTTGAAAGTGGCGGAGTTGCCCGTTAAGATGGAATGAAAATAGAAATGTTTTATACAGTGCCTTGCTAAGTAGTATTCATACCCCTTGGATTTCGTCACATATTATTGTTACAAAGTGGGATTAAAATGGATTTAATTGTAACTTTTTGTCAACAATCTACTCAAAATACTCTGTAATGTCAAAGTGGAAGATAAATTAATTAAAAAATATATATTAATAAAACTTAAATATCTTCCTCTGTCCATACAACATACATTCAGTCAAGTATTGAATTTCACGCACAGATTCAAGTAACTGATGCAAGCAGTAGAATCAGATTTTTTAAAAATACACCTTATGGAAGAGCGGGGGGACTGTCAACTACAAAGATTTTCGAAAGCCTCATAAAGAAGGGCAGTGATTGGTGGATGGGTAACAATAATACATCCGACATTGAATATCTAAACATGATCAAATTCATAATTATGCTGTGGATTATGTATTAAACCACCCAGACACATCAAATATAAGGTCATCCTTTTAAACTGAGCTGCAGGACAGGAATGCAAATGCTCAGGGATGTTACCATGAGGCCATTGGTGATTTTAAAACAGCCTCAGAGTTCAATGACTGTGATGGGAGAAAACTGAGGATGGATCAGCAACATTGTAGTGACTCCACAATAATGACTTAAATGATAGAGTGAAAAGAAGAATACAAATATACAGACTAAAAATATTAAAAAACATGCATCTTGTACGCAACAATGAAAATAGAAATGTTTTATACAGTGCATTGCTAAAGTATTCATACCCCTTGGATTTCGTCACATATTATTGTGTTACAAAGTGGGATTAAAATTTATTTAATTGTAACTTTTTGTCAACAAAGTAATACTGCAAAAAAAAAAAAAAAAAAGGAATACACCTTTTGGCCCAAATGCAAAGCCTTATGTTTGGGGCAAATCCAACACATCACTGGGTAACTGCCTCCTTATTTTCAAGCATGGTGGTGGCTGCATCATGGTAGGGTATGCTTGACATTGGCAAATACTGGGGAGTTTTTCAGGATGAAAAGAAAAGGGATTGGAGCTAATCACAGTCAAAATCCTAGATGAAAACCTGCTTCAGTCTGCCTTTCACCAGACACTGGGAGAGGAATACTACCTTTCAACAAGACAGTAACCTTAAACACAAGGACAAATCTACACTGGAGTTGCTTACCAAGAAGACGGTGAATGTTCCTGAGTGGCCGAGTTAATCTATGGCAAGACTTGAAAATTGCTGTCTAGCCCTGATCCCCAACATCTTGACAGAGCTTGAAGATTTATGAAAATAATAATGGGCTAATATTGCACAATACAGTTGTGTAAAGATCTTAGAGACTTAGCCAGAAAGACTCACAGCTGCCAAATGTGATGCTAACATGTATTGACTCAGGGGTGTGAATACTTATGTAAAGGAGATATTTCTGTATTTCATTTTCAATACATTTGCAAAAATCATTTGCAAAAATGATTACATAAATTTATTATCAAAACAACAGATTTGTATTACTTTTTCAAATCCAATGTATTTTCCACATACAGTAGATTCCACGTAATATGTTGACAAATTACTTTGAAAAAAGGTTGATTTATCCAGTTTGTGCCCAGTCGGTAGAGACTAAAGCTCAAAGAGGTACAGTGCATTCAGAAAGTATTCAGACCCCTTTACTTTATCCACATTTTGTTACGTTACAGCCTTACACCATGCCCAAAACGCGTGCTCCATCGTGCGCAAATTGATTTTGTACCCCCACACCAAACACGATCACGACACGCAGGTTGAAATATCAAAACAAACTCTGAACAAATTATATTAATTTGGGGACAGGTCGAAAAGCAATAAACATTTATGGCAATTTAGCTAGCTAGCTTGCAGTTGCTAGGTAATTTGTCCTATTTAGCTAGCTTGCTGTTGCTAGATAATTTGTCCTGGAATATAAACGTTGAGATGTTAATTTACCTGAAATGCTCAAGGTCCTCTACTCTGACAATTAATCCACACATAAAATGGTCAACCGAATCGTTTCTAGTCATCTCTCCTCCTTCCATGCTTTTTCTTCTTTGGACTTTATATGGCGATTGGCATCTAACTTTCATAGGTGTATTACAACAACCGACCGGCCGACCTCAGTTCATCTTTCAATCACCCACGTGGGTATAACCAATGAGGACATGGCACGTGGGTATATGCCTCTATAAACCAATGAGGAGATGGGAGAGGCAGGACTTGCACATCGTTCAGCATCAGAAATGTAACTGACTTCTATTTTAGCACTTGGCAACGCAGACGCTCGTTGGCGCACCTGAGCGGTGTGGGTGCAATGATTGAATAATGTATGTGTATATTTATTTTGCAACGTGACGCGAGTGGTGTGGTCAGCATGTAATTTTAAAATGGATTACAGAATGACGAAGCAAAAAAACGATTTATTAAACATTAAAAAATATCACATTTACATAAGTATTCAGAACCTTTACTCAATATTTGTTGAAGCACCTTAGGCAGGAATTACAGTCTCGAGTCTTCTTGGCACAACTGTATTTGGGGAGTTTCTCCCACTGTTCTCTGCAGATCCTCTCAAGCTCTGTCAGGTTGTATGGGGGGCGTTGCTGCACAGCTATTTTCAGGTCTCTCCAGAGATGTTCAATCAGGTTCATGTCAGGGCTCTGGATGAGCCACTCAAGGACATTCAGAGACTTGTCCCAAAGCCACTCCTAAGTTGTCTTGGGGTCATTGTCCTGTTGGAAGGTAAACCTTCACCCCAGTCTGAGGTCCCGAGCGCTCTGGAGTAAGTTTTCATCAAGGATCTCTCTGTACTTTGCTCCGTTCATCTTTCCCTCGAGCCTGACTAGTCTCCCAGTCCCTGCTGCTGAAAAACATCCCCACAGCATGATGCTGCCAACACCATGCGTCACCGTAGGTTTGGTGCCAGGTTTCCTCCAGACGTGGCGCTTGGCATTCAGGCCAGAGTTCAATCTTGGTTTCATCAGACCAGAGAGTCTTGTTTCTCATGGTCTGAGAGTCCTTTAGGTGCCTTTTGGCAAACTCCAAGGGGGATGTTGTGCCTTTTACTGAGGAGTGGCTTCCGTCTGGCCACTCTACCATAAAGGCCTGAATGATGGAGTGCTGCAGAGATGGTTGTCCTTCTGGAAGGTTCTCTGTCAGAGTGACCATTGGGTTCTTGGTCACCTCCCTGACCAAGGACCTTCTCCTCCGATTGTGTGTGTGTGTGTGTGTGTTTGTGTGTGTGTGTGTGTGTGTGTGTGTGTGTGTGTATGCATGTGCCTATGTGTAACGGTCATCGTAGGTGGAAGAAGGAGAACAGGCTGCCTAAGTATGGTTCTCAATCAGAGACAACGATTGACAGCTGCCTCTGATTGGGAACCATACCAGGCCAAACACATAGAAATACAAACATAGAACAAAACATAGAATACCCACCCACATCACACCCTGACCAAACTAAAAATGGAAACATACAAAATATCTACCGTCAGGGCGTGACACTATCTTTGTGTTGCTTCACAGTCCCCGCTCTTCCATAAGGTGTATTTTTTTAAAATCTGATTCTACTGCTTGCATCAGTTACTTGATGTGGAATAGAGTTCCATGTAGTCATGGCTCTACGTAGTACTGTGTGCCTCCCATAGTCTGTTCTGGACTTGGGGACTGTGAAGAGATCTCTTGTGGCATGTCTTATGGGGTATGCATGGGTGTCCGAGCTGTGTGCCAGCAGTTCAGACAGACAGCTTGGTGCATTCAACATTCAACCTCTCATAAATACAAGTAGTGATGAAGTCAATCTCTCCTCCACTTTAAGCCAGGAGAGATTGACATGCATACTATTAATATTAGCTCTCTGTGTATATCCAAGGGCCAGCCATGCTGCCCTGTTCTGAGCCAATTGCAATTTTCCTAAGTCCTTTTTATTGCCACCTGACCACACGACTGAACAGTAGTCAAGGTGTGACAATACTAGGGCCTGTAGGACCTGCCTTGTTGATAGTGTTGTTAAGAAGGCAGAACAGCGCTTTATTATGGACATACTTTACCCCGTCTTAGTTACTGTTGTATCAATATGTTTTGACCATGACAGTTTCCAATCCAGGGTTACTCCAAGCAGTTAAGTCTTCTCAACTTGCTCAATTTCCACATTATTTATTACAAGATTTTAGTTGAGGTTTAGGGTTTAGTGAATGATTTATTTCGGACTAACTTATTCCTTGCCACCCACTCTGAAACTAACTGCAACTCTTTGTTAGTGTTGCAGTCATTTCAGTCGCTGTAGTAGTTGATATGTATAGTGTTGAGTCATCCGCATACATAGACACTCTGGCTTTACTCAAAGTTGGTGGCATGTCGTTAGTAAAGATTGAAAAAAGCAAGGGCCCTAAACAACTACCCTGGGGAATTCCTGATTTTACCTGGATTATGTTTGTGAGGCTTCCATTAAAGAACACCCTCTGTGTTCTGTTAGACAAGTAAATATGTATCCACACTAGCAGGGGGTGTAAAGCCATAACACATGTTTTTCCAACAGCGGACTATGATTGATAATGTCAAAAGCTGTACTGAAGTCTAACAAGACAGCCCCCACAATAATTTTATCATCAATATCTCTCAGCCAATCATCAGCCATTTGTGTAAGTGCTGTGCTTGTTGAGTGTCCTTCCCTATAAGCGCCCTGAAAGTCTGTCGTCAATTTGTTTACTGTGAAATAGCATTGTATCTGGTCAAACACAATTTTTTCCAGAAGTTTATTAAGGGTTGGTGGCTTTAGGGTCTTTACTATTCTTGGGTAGCAGAATGACTTTAGCTTCCCTCCAGGCCTGAGGGCACACACTTTCTAGTAGGCTTAAATGTTATATGTGGCAAATAGGAGTGCCAATATCGGCTGCTTATTATCCTTTGTAATGTTCCATCCAGATTGTCAGACCCCGGTGGCTTGTCATTGTTGCTAGACAACAATAATTTTTTCACCTCTTCCACAATGCCTTTACGGAATTCAAAAGTACAATTCTTGTCTTTCATAATTTATTCCGATACACTTGGATGTGTAGTGTCAGCGTTTGTTGCTGGCATATCATCCATAAGTTTGCTTATCTTGCCAATGAAAAAGTCATGCAAGTAGTTGGCAATATCAGTGGGCTTTGTGATGAATAAGCCATCTGATTCAATGAATGATGGAGCTGAGTTGTCCTCTGAGGTGTTTGTCACCAGTCCGGTGCCACCTGTGCCGGCCCCAGGCATCAGGCCTCCAGTGCGCCTCCCCAGTCCAGAGCTTCAGGCGACGGTCTCCAGTCCAGAGCATCCGGCGATGGTCCCCAGTAAAGAGCTTCCGGTGACGTTTCACAGTCCAGAACCTCCAACGACGGTCCATGGTCCGGAACCTCCCGAGACGGTCCGCGGTCCAGAACCTCCTGAGACGGTCCATGGTCCGGAACCTCCTGAGACGGTCCATGGTCCGGAACCTCCTGAGACGGTCCATGGTCCGGAACCTCCTGAGACGGTCCACGGTCCGAAACCTCCTGTGACGGTCAACGGTTCGAAACCTCCAGCTCCATGGCCGTAGCCTTCCCCTGCGCCGATGCCCAGTCTAAACTGAATCTGTCAAAAACAAGTATCCTCATGGTTAGGGAGGAATTTAAGTCTTCAAGGAAGGGTGCTTTTATCCAAAGCTGAGGGGCTATCTCGTGGATCCTATCTTTTTTTCATCTATTGACATTCCCAAATCCACTTGCTGTACCTTAGATAGGCTTTTGTACAACTTCATATGGAAAAACAAGCAACATAAGATAAAAAGAGATGTTATCACCAACAGGGTTTGTGATGGCGGTCTAAATGTCTTCGACTTCACTCTCTTCAATCAGATATCAAAAGTCAACTGGATTAAAAGGTACATCAAAAATCCTCATAGTTTCTGGAATATTATACCTCATTTTGTTTTTCGGAAATTCAGAGGGCTTAATTTTTTACTACAATGTCCATATATTGTGGGTAAACTTCCTGTGAAACTGGCAGCTTTTCACAAGCAGGCTTTAATGTTCTAGGCTTTGTTGTATAAACACAACCTTTCACCTCATAAATATTTTATGTGGAACAATGGGTCATTATTACATAGAAACAAGATGTTATTCAACCCTAAATGGTTCTCGAAAAACATTGTCCTTGTCAGCCAATTAGTTAATATTAGTGGGAATCTACACGGAGAGAATTTATGGAAAGATACAACTTTGAGGTTTCAACACTAGGACCTTGTTTTTTGAAAATTTATGGTGAACAAACAAGCTCCCATAAAGAAAATGTCAATTAAAAACAGGTTCAGCTCCAAGTTAACCCGTGATCTGGCAGAGTTAGTCCACCTCAAGAATTCCATTTGGCCAATCGCTCGGCACATGCATACTCAGGCTGACTGGCTCTCGTTCAGGCAAATTATAAATAACTGCACTCAGGCTATCCGGAAGGCCAAAGTTAGTTACTTTAGGAGCAGTTGTTACTGACAAGAGGCACATGGCTAAGGTCTTTAAACACCACTTCATTGTCAGGATTCTTATTTGACTCTGCCATTCGAATGCGACTAGCCCCGATGCTCCTACCTCTTTTTCCACTGCCCCGCTACAAAGTTTCACCTTGCAGGCAGTCACTGAGTCCGAGGTGCTAAAGGAGCTCCTTAAACTTGACCCCCAAAAAACATCTGGGTCAGATGGTTTAGACACTTTCTTCTTTAAGGTTGCTACCCCTATCATCGCCAAGCCTATCGCTGACCTTTTTAACCTGTCTCTCCTCTGTGGGGAGGTTCCCATTGCTTAGAAAGCAGCCACGGTGCATCCTTTATTTAAAGGGGGAGATCAAGCTGATCCTAACTGTTTTAGACCAATTTCTATTTTGCCCTGTTTATCAAAAGTGTTGGAAAAACTTGTCAATAATCAACTGACTGGCTTTCTTGATGTCTATAGTATTCTCTCGGGTACGCAATCTGGTTTCCACTCAGGTTATGGATGTGTCACTGCAACCTTAAAAGGTCCTCAATGATGTCACCATTGCCCTTGATTCTAAGCAATATTGTGCTGCTATTTTTATTGACCTGGCCAAAGCCTTTGAAACGGTAGACCATTCCATTCTTGTGGGCTGGCTAAGGAGTATTGGTGTTTCTGAGGGGTCTTTGGCCTGGTTTGCTAACTACCTCTCTCAAAGAGTACATTGTATTAAGTCAGAACATCTGCTGTCTCAGCCACTGCCTGTAACCAAGGGAGCACCCCAAGGTTCGATCCTAGGTCCCTTCTCAATTTACATCAACAACATAGTTCAAGCAGTAGGAAGCTCTGTCATCCATTTATATGCAGATAATGCAATCTTATGCTCAGCTGGCCACTCCCCAGATTTTGTGTTATACTCTCTACTACAAAGCTTTCTTAGTGTCCAACAAGCTTTCTCTGCTCTTAACCTTGTCCTGAATACCTCCAAAACAAAGGTAATGTGGTTTGGTAAGAATGCCCCCAGTGTGATTACCACCTCGGAGGGTTTAGAGCTTAAGATAGTCACCTCATACAAGGTCATGGGAGTATGAGTAGATGGTACACTGTCCTTCTCTCAGCACATATCAATGCTGCAGGCTAAGGTTAAATCTAGACTTGGTTTCTTCTATAATATATCCACTCCTCTTTCACCCCAGCAGCCAAACTAATCCTGATTCAGATGACCATCCTACCCATGCTAGACTACGGAGACATAATTTATAGATTGGTAGATAAGGGTGCTCTCGAGCGGCTAGATGTTCTTTACCATTCGGCTATCAGATTTGCCACCAATGCTCCTTATTGGACACATCACTGCACTCTATTCTACTCTATAAAATGGTCATCTCTATATACCCGCAACAAGATCCACTGGTTGATGCTTATTTATAAAACCCTCTTAGGCCTCACTCCCCCTACCTGAGATAACTACTGCAGCCCTCATCCTCCACATACAACACCCGTTCTGCCAGTCACATTCTGTTAAAGGTCCCCAAAGCACACACATCCCTGGGTCGCTCCTCTTTCTGCAATTAGTGACTGGAACAAGCTGCAAAAAAACACTCAAACTGGACCGTTTTATCTCCATCTCTTCATTCAAAGACTCAATCATGGACACTTTACTGACAGTTGTGGCTGCTTCACGTGATTTACTGTTGTCTCTACCTTCTTTCCCTTTGCGCTGTTGTCTGTGTTTGTACCATGTTTTGTGCTGCTACCATGTTGTGCTGCTGACATGTTGTGTTGCTACCATGTTGTTGTCATGTTGTGTTGCTACCAAGGACCTGTGTTTTCATGTGTTGCTGCCATGCTGTTGTTGTCTTATGTCTCACCTTAGCCAAATACATTTAAACTCAGTTTTCACAATATCTGACATATAATCCTAGCGAAAAATCCCTGTCTTAGGTCAGTTAGGATCACCACTTTATTTTAAGAATGTGGAATGTCAGAATAATAGTAGAGAGAAGGATTTATTTCAGCTTTTATTTCTTGCATCACATTCCCAGTGGGTCAGAAGTTTACATACACTCAATTAGTTTTTGGTAGCATTGCCTTTAAATTATTTAACTTGGGTCAAACGTTTTGGTTAGCCTTCCACAAGCTTCCCACAATAAGTTGGGTGAATTTTGGCCCATTCCTCCTGACAGAGCTGGTGTAACTGAGTCAGCTTTGAAGGCCTCCTTGCACGCACACGCTTTATCAGTTCTGCCCACACATTTTCTATAGGATTGAGGTCAGCGCTTTGTGATGGCCAATCCAATACCTTGACTTTGTTGTCCTTAAGCCATTTTGCCATGACTTTGGAAGTATGCTTGGGGTCATTGTCCATTTGGAAGACCCATTTGCGACCAAGCTTCAACTTCCTGACTGATGTCTTGAGAAGTTGCTTCAATATATCCACGTAATTTTCCTCATGATTTGGCCTCATGATGCCATCTATTTTGTGAAGTGCACCACCCCCTCCTGCAGCAAAGCACCCCCACAACATGCTGCCAACCCCGAGCTTCACGGTTGGTATGGTGTTCTTCGGCGTGCAAGCCTCCCCTTTTTTCCTCCAAACATAATGACGGTCATTATGGCCAAAAAGTTACATTTTTGTTTCATCACACCAGAGGACATTTCTCCAAAAAGTACAATATTTGTCCCCATGTGCAGTTGCAAACCGTAGTCTGGCTTTTTTATGGTGGTTTTGGAGCAGTGGCTTCTTCCTTACTGAGCAGCCTTTCAGGTTATGTTGATATAGAACTTGTTTTTTGTGGATATAGATACTTGTGTACCTGTTTCCTCCAGTAACTTCACACGGTCCTTTGCTGTAGTTCTGGGATTGATTTGCACTTTTCGCACCAAAGTAAGTTCATTTCTAGGAGACAGAACGCATCTCCTTCCTGAGCGGTATGACGGCTGCGTGGACCCATGGTGTTTATAGTTCCGTACTATTGTTTGTACAGATGAACGTGGTACCTTCAAGCGTTTGGAAATTGCTCCCAAGGATGAACCAGACTTGTGGAGATTTTACACATTTTTTTCCCGAGGTCTTGACTGATTTCTTTTGATTTTCCCATGATGTCAAGCAAAGAGGCACTGAGTTTGAAGTTAGGCCTTGAAATACATCCACAGGTACACCTCCAAGTGACTCAAATGATGTCAATAAGCCTGTCAGAACCTTCTAAATCATGACATAATTTTATGGAATTTTCCAAGCTGTTTAAAGACACAGTCAACTTAGTGTATGTAAACTTCTGTCAAACTGGAATTGTGATACAGTGAATTATTAGTGAAATAATCTGTCTGTAAACAATTGTTGGAAAATTACTTGTGTCATGCACAAAGTAGATGTCCTAACCGACTTGCCAAAACTATAGTTTAACTCTGTCACCACCGATAAATCCACTATAACTGAGAATTTCAATAAGCATTTTTCTACGGCTGGCCATGCTTTCCACCTGGCTACCACTACCCCGGTCAACAGCACTGCACCCAACACAGCAACTCGCCCAAGCCTTCCCCATTTCTCCTTCTCCAGTCAGCTGATGTTCTGAAAGACCTGCAAAATCTGGACCCTCACAAATCAGCTGGGCTAGACAATCTGGACCCTTTCTTTCTAAAATGATCTGCCGAAATTCTTGCAACCCCAATTACTAGCCTGTTCAACCTCTCTTTAGTGTCGTCTGAGATTCCCAAAGCTGCGGTCATCCCCCTCTTCAAAGGGGAGGACACTCTTGACCCAAACTGCTACAGACCGATATCTATCCTACCCTGCCTTTCTAAGGTCTTCGAAAGCCAAGTTAACTAACAGATCACCGACCATTTCGAATCCCACCGTACCTTCTCCGCTATGCAATCTGGTTTCAGAGCTGGTCATGGCTGCACCTCAGCCACGCTCAAGGTCCTAACCACCATAGATAAGAAACAATACTGTGCAGCTGTATTCTTTGACCTGGCCAAGGCTTTCGACTCTGTCAATCACCACATCCTCATCGGCAGACTCAACAGCCTTGGTTTCTCAAATGATTGCCTCACCTTGTTCACCAACTACTTCTCCTACCGAGTTCAGTGTGTCAAATCTGTGGGCCTGTTGTCCGGGCCTCTGGCAGTCTCTATGGGGGTGCCACAGGGTTTAATTCTTGGGTCGACTCTCTTCTCTGTATACATCAATGATGTCGCTCTTGCTGCTGGTGAGTCTCTGATCCACCTCTACGCAGACGACACCATTCTGTATACTTCTGGCCCTTCTTTGGACACTGTGTTAACAACCCTCCAGACGAGCTTCAATGCCATACAACTCTCCTTCCGTGGCCTCCAACTGCTCTTAAATACAAGTAAAACTAAATGCATGCTCTTCAACCGATCGCTGCCTGCACCTGCACGCCCGTCCAACATCACAACTCTGGACGGTTCTGACTTAGAATATGTGGACAACTACAAATACCTAGGTGTCTGGTTAGACTGTAAACTCTCCTTACAGACTCACATAAAACATCTCCAATCCAAAGTTAAATCTAGAATTGGCTTCCTATTTCGCAACAAGGCATCCTTCACTCATGCTGCCAAACATACCCTCGTAAAACTAACCATTTTACTGATCCTCGTCTTTGGCGACGTAATTTACTAAATATCCTCCAACACCCTACTCAACAAATTGGATGCAGTCTATCACAGTGCCATCTGTTTTGTCACCAAGACCCCATATACTACCCACCACTGCAACCTGTACGCTCTCGTTGGCTGGCCCTCGCTTCAAACTCGTCGCCAAACTCACTGGCTCCAGGTCATCTACAAGATCCTGCTAGGTAAAGTCCCGCCTTATCTCTGCTCGCTGGTCACCATAGCAGCACTCACCTGTAGCACGCGTTCCAGCAGGTATATCTCACTTGTCCCCCCTAAAGCCAATTCCTACTTTGGCCGCCTCTCCTTCCAGTTCTCTGCTGCCAATGACTGGACCGAACTACAAAAATCTCTGAAACTGGAAACACTTATCTCCCTCACCATCTTTAAGCACCAGCTGTCAGAGCAGCTCACAGATCACTGCACCTGTACATAGCCCATCTACAAATAGCCCAAACAACTACCTCTTCCCCTACTGTATTTATTGATTTACTTTGCTCCTTTGCACCCCAGTATTTCTACTTTACACACTCATCTACTGTCAAATATACCATTCCAGTGTTTTAATTGCTATATTGTATTTACTTTGCCACCATGGCCTATTTATTGCCTTTACCTCTCTTATCTCACCTCATTTGCTCACATTGTATATAGACTTATTTTTCTACTGTTATTGACTGTATGTTTGTTTTACTCCATGAGCAACTCTGTGTTGTTATATGTGTCGAACTGCTTTGCTTTATCTTGGCCAGGTCGCAGTTGTAAATGAGAACTTGTTCTCAACTTGCCTACCTGGTTAAATAAAGGTGAGATAAAAATAAAATAACAAATAAATAGTTTGTTAACAGTACATTTGTGGAGTGGTTGATAAACAAGTTTTAATGATTCCAACCTAAGTGTATGTAAAAGTCCGACATCAACTGTACCTTGGCCATATGACTTGAAGGTATAATTTTAACATTGGCTGTCACTTATACAGACTGAGTCACTCAATGCTAGGGTAGCACATTTTGTGGAATACTCAGAGGTGGAAACTTTCTGTGGGAATTAACAGGAATATATGGGAATTAATGGAAATATATGCAAATTAATATTAATACCATTTAAATGTAGATGTTTTTGCATTGGATATATTTACCATATCATATGGAGACATACATCTGTAAAATGATAGTCTGGAAACTAAAGCTTTGGTTGTCTTCCTCTCAGGCTTCCATGTCTTCTCCCTGGACCTCCTCAATGTCCACCTCTTAAACATCAGACTCTGAGGCCTCATCTTCACTGTCACTTTCCAACCTTGTTGAAAATGGCTCATTGTCAGGCTCAAAAAGCCTTAAATTTGCCAGGATGGCCACCAATTTCCAACCCTTGTATTGGTCAGCCTGTTGCGTGCTTTGGTGTGTGTGTTCCCAAACAAAACCCAGTTGCGCTCTGAGGTGGCTGATGTTGGTTGGATTTGGAGGATGATGGAGGCAACAGGGCAAAGAGCCTCAGATCCAAAAAGTCCCTTCCACCAGGTGGCTGATGAGATATGTTGGCACGACTGCCATATTGCATCTCCATCCCAAAGCCCTTGCTTGGCAACAGGTTTGTACCTTGTCAGCTAGAGGATTTGAACTTGCAACCTTTCGGTTACTAGTCCAACGCTCTAACAGCCTGTTCACGGGCAGAACAAACCCACTGTTCCTAGGCTGTCATTGAAAATAAGAATTTGTTCTTTAACTGACTTGCCTAGTTAAATAAAGGTAAAATAAATATAGCCTACAGCAGCCTATATGTGGTGTTCAGTGCAGGACTACATTGAATGAGACTTTAAAAAACGTTTTTACATTATTTTACATTGACATTAATTCTGTAACACCATGGGCCAAATAGGTCACTGTAAATTATTTTGTGTTGTATGATGCAAGAACTCCTTTACAAAATACAATTCATTATTATTACCATACATAGATTTAGACAATGTAGGCTATCCCTAATATTCAAGCGTGTCTCAAAATACAACATTGCCCCTTTAATCAAGACGTAAGCTTTTTTACCTGGCTTTTCTAAGACAGTTTGAAGTGTAGCCTACACGTTTTGTGCAGGGAGTTACTTTTTTAAGCAGTAACTCCCCATTGCTGACCTATACTTATCTATAACTGGGCTAATAACTTGCAAACTAGCAAAGAATATCAACAACTGTGCACACGCGCGGCTCTGCACTCTGATCTGAACTGACCTGAAAAGTGCATTAACTATTTGGTTGAAAGACCGAGCCAAAGTGTTACGTGGAAATGCACTGTCAATCACTTACTTTCGCAAGGGAATCAGCATGCAGTGTCGACTCGAGCCGTCAGGGGGCACTACTGTCCTTTTGCTCCCTGCTCGCTGTCAGCGTGATAGTTTGAAGTAGCTGCGAGATGAGCTACTGCAGTAATTGTCAGGGCAATGGTGGCGCATTATCAGCTGGAAAACAAACGCCACAGAGGAATTTGTGGCAGGAATGAGAGTTCGGGGTCGGCCGCATATTTGTTCGTTTTTCAGTTTTACTAGATGATTACTGCACCAAGGACCTTCGAATGGATATATCGCACACCTTTTGAAATGGCTATTTTTCCTCTATTTTTAGAAGTACGCAACACGGATAGCTGAAATCGCAACGTAAACAAGACGCTGGATTAAGTCCTCTGCAGTGCTGGGAGTGTGATTTAGAACTAACGTTGCTGTGATTTCAACCTAAAGAACCACCAAACTTCACATGTTTCGTCGCTTATATTTAGAGAAAAATAATAACATAAACTAGCTAGTTGACAGGTACCATAACAGAGAATGGTTATTATGACTGGCAAGATATGGTGATTGAGTCGGGACAGTATGTATTGTGCACTGATGCGGTAACTTTTATGACCTAGCCTACCAGAAGAGAACTGACTCCATTGTTTACAACGTCGATTTAATGACATGTCTTTCTCGTTAGAGCCACAAATGTAATCAGAACAACAAACCAGTGATAAGCTTATGGTCCGTAATCATATCAGGTCAAAGATGATTGAACCACAGTGTTGCGATGACGGTGATGAACATGAAACCCTGCCATTACCAACCCTACCCCCTATGCCTCGAGAGCGGGTCCCTTTGCAGAAGAGCAGCATATGCTCCCGTTCCTACTTCATGGTGGTGATGGTCTTTTTCCATGTATACATCATCAATGTCATTGTGCTACTCCTATACGTGCACTACAACAACGGCCCAGGAGACGCACTGGTCACCCAGAAAAGGGATGAGGCAAGCGCGGGAAGCAATCATCACAAGCCCTCCGAGTCCCATCAGCAACCATCATATTCTGGCTTTCAGCGGGACATGTACCTTCCACGCCTAGAGGGCATACGGGTGAGATAAGGATGCCCGTGTAATTCTGTGTCTGTTTAGCCCAGAGCTCAACCTTGCAGAAAGTAGGTGTATAATAAGCTTCAGCGCTGGGCTAGTGTCAGTTGTGCTATTCTACTTCCATATGAATGGTGCGTTCCATGTAATCTTGAAGGCATGAAGTTATAGTCACAGTGTTGTCTCTCAGGTGGGCCATGTCCAGAAGGTGTCACTGGTGCCAGACAAAGTGCATGAGATGCGGACCCTGAGCCTGAAGCCCCTACTGTTTGGTGAGGGCTCGCTACTAAACTTCTGCTCTGCTCAGCCCTCTTCACGGAGTTAGTGTCTGCTGTCATTGCTCTCAAAGGTTCTCTGTTTACGTTGAAGTTGAATGTGTTTGTGCGTACATTTGCGTGTGTGAACACCTACGCGTGTGTGTGCTGTGTGTGTATCTGTCTCTCCAGAGATCCCAGGGTTCCTGTCTGAGGAGGAGTGTCGTGTGGTGGTGCAGCTGGCCCAGCTGAAGGGCCTGATGGAGAGCCAGGTGATGGTGCCTGAAGGACAGGAGGAGCTGACGGAGCAGCTCAACCTTAGCCCTGATGATATTTTCAACCTGCTGGACCTCAATCAGGACGGACAGCTCCAACTCGAGGAGGTGGGTGGGCAAGCAGACGTGTGTGTCTGTGAGTGAAGTAAGTAACCCAGTGTAACGGATGTGAAACGGCTAGCTTAGTTAGCGGTGGTTCGCGCCAAATAGAGTTTCAATCAGTGACGTCACTTGCTCTGAGACCTTGAAGTAGTGGTTCCCCTTGCTCTGCAAGGGCCGTGGCTTTTGTGGAGCAATGGGTAACGATGCTTTGTGGGTGACTGTTGTTGATGTGTGCAGAGGGTCCCTGGTTCGCGCCTGGGTATGGGTGAGGGGACGGTCTAAAGTTATACTGTTACATTGATGCTGTTGACCCGGATCACTGGTTGCTGCGGAAAAGGAGGAAGGTCAAAAGGGGGGTGAGTGTAACGGATGTGAAACGGCTAGCTTAGTTAGCGGTGCGTGCTAATTAGCGTTTCAATCGGTGACGTCACTTGCTCTGAGACCTTGCAGAGCAAGGGGAAATACTACTTCAAGGGCCGTGGCTTTTGTGGAGCGTGGGTGTCAGTTGTTGATGTGTGCAGAGGGTCCCTGGTTCACGCCCGGGTATGGGCGAGGGGACGGTCTAAAGTTATACTGTTACACTTGCACAAGTCTTGGTTTGTGCGAGCCGGACTAGATCATAGGAGCAGGTTCCTATCTCCTGTTTCTCTAGCGTGAGGCAGCTTGATGTACAAGTACACCCCCTGGACAGGACACTAGTCTATCGCAGGGCCTCACCCACATTCTATCTCCTTAATGCTGAGTGCCAAGCAGAGACTCATCGGGTCCCAATTTTTACAGTGTTTGGATTGAAGTCCCAACTTTCCAATCTCAAGGCAGACACTCGAACCACAAGGCCACTGGGTGGTGGGGCTGGGTACTGTGGCAGCAAAATATCAATGTATTTTGTTCCTTTATAATGGATCAATAAAGATGTATTGTATTATCTTCTATATGTCTGTGTAATGTGTGCTTTAAAAAAAAAAAAAAAAACATTTTATATATGTGTTTCCTGGGCCTTCTACAGATATTGACCCATTCACAGATATTGACCCATTCACGAGTGAGGGATGGGATCTGGCTGACACCAGAGAATCTGAGAGAGATCTATGCTGGACTGAAGGCTGACCCTGACGGTAACGGTAAGACACTGTCATTCTCAGCAAGGCCTCAAGCATACAGAGCTAACTAATCCATAACACCAACAGAATACATCCACTATAATCCGTCTGTGACACCAAGTCAAATTGAAAACCAGTTCCAGGGAACAAGCATGAAAATAAAAAGTAGTATTCTTTGCACAGGGACAATGTCAGGCTTATCATATAGGTATACAGTTGAAGTCAGAAGTTTACATACAACTTAGCCAAATACATTTTAAACTCAGTTTTTCACAATTCCTGACATTTAATTCAGGAAAAAAAAATCCCTGTCTTAGGTCAGTTAGGATCACCACTTTATTTTAAGAATGTGAAATGTCAGAATAATACAAGAGGATGATTTATTTCAGCTTTTATTTCTTTCATCACATTCCCAGAGGGTCATAAGTTTACATACACTCAATTAGTATTTGGTAGCATTGCCTTTAAATTGTTTAACTTGGATCAAACGTTTTGGTTATCCTTCCACAAGCTACCCACAATAAATTGGGTGAATTTTGGCCCATTCCTCCTGACAGAGCTGGTTTAACTTGGGTCAAACGTTTTGGGTAGCCTTCCACAAGCTTCCTACAATAAGTTGGGTGAATTTTGGCCCATTCCTCCTGACAGAGCTGGTGTAACTGAGTCAGGTTTGTAGGCCTCCTTGCTCATACACACTTTTTCAGTTCTGCCCACAAATATTCTATAGGATTGAGGTCAGGGCTTTGTGATGGCCAATCCAATACCGTGACTTTGTTGTCCTTAAGCCATTTTGCCACAACTTTGAAAATATGCTTGGGGTCATTGTCCATTTGGAAGACCCATTTGTGACCAAGCTTAAACTTCCTGACCGATGTCTTGTGTTGTTGCTTCAAAATATCCACATAATTTTTCTTCCTCTATTTTGTGAAGTGCACCAGTCCCTCCTGCATCAAAGCACCCCCACAACATGAGGCTGCCACCCCCGTGCTTCACGGTTGTGATGATGTTCTTCGACAAGCCTCCCCCTTTTTCCTCCAAACATAACGATGGTCATTATGGCCAAACGGTTCTATTTTTGTTTCATCAGACCAGAGGACATTTCTCCAAAAAGTACGATATTTGTCCCCATGTGTAGTTACAAAACACAGTCTGGCTTTTTTATGGCGGTTTTGGAGCAGTGGCTGCTTCCTTGCTGAGCAGCCGTTCAGGTTATGACGATATAGCACTTGTTTTTACTGTGGATATAGATACTTTTGTACCTGTTTCCTCCAGCATCTTCACAAGGTCCTTTGCTGTTGTTCTGGTATTGATTTGCACTTTTTGCATCAAAGTATGTTCATCTCTAGGAGACAGAACGTGTCTCCTTCCTGAGCGGTATGACGGCTGCGTGGACCCATGGTGTTTATACTTGTGTACTATTGTTTGTACAGATGAACATGGTACCTTCAGGCATTTGGAAATTGCTCCCAATTGGGATGAACCAGACTTGTGTCATGGCTGATTTCTTTTGATTTTCCCATGATGTCAAGCAAAGAGGCACTGCGTTTGAAGGTAGGCCTTGAAATACATCCACAGGTACAACTCCAAGTTACTCAAATTATGTAAATAAGCCTATCAGAAGCTTCTAAAGCCATTACATCATTTTATGGAATTTTCCAAGCTGTTAAAAGGCACAGTCAACTTAGTGTATGTAAACTTCTGACCCACTGGAATTGTGAATTATAAGTAAAATAATCTGTCTGTAAACAATTGTTGAATACATTACTTGTGTCATGCACAAAGTAGATGTCCTAACCGACTTGCCAAAACTATAGTTTTGTAAACAATACATTTGTGGAGTGGTTGAAAAACGAGTTTTAATGACTCCAACCTCAGTGTATGTAAACCTCCGACTTCAATTGTATCTGTAGCTAAGTGACCCCTGTCTGTGTGTCTTTGTGATAGCTATCTGACCCCTGTGTGTCTGTGACCCCTGTCAATCTGTCTGTGTGTGTCTGCATTAGGCCTGCTGAGCCTGGAGGAGTTCAGGAGTCTGGACAGTAATGCGTTCCAGCGGTTCTTGCAGCAGCGCGGGGTGAAGAGCAGCCAGCTGGTCAGGAACAGCAGACACACCTGGCTGTACCAGGGAAAGGGGGCACATCAGGTACTCCGAGACCTCAAGAAGAGGTGAGGAGAGCATCACTGTCAAATGTGGTCTTGGCCTTGTAGTCTCGCTTCTGCACTGGTCTCTCTATCTCTCCTCTCTCTCTTCTATTCCCTCTATTACATTACTATTCCAAATGTTTTAATGACGTATAGTTTTGTATGAAAAGAGTAGTGGGATTTTACTGATATTGTTCCCATTGCATGTGTATAGATAACACTGGGATAGAGGATTATTTTTCTCTTCTTTTTTTTAAAGCCAGGAATACTGAACAAAAATATAAATGCAACAATTTCAATGATTTTACTGATATAATATAAGGAAATCAGCCAATTTTAAATACATTCATTAGGCCCTAATATATGGATTACACATGACTGGGCAGGGGTGCAGCCCCTAGGCCTACCCACTTGGGAGCCAGGTCCACCCACTGAGGAGCCAGGCCCAGTCATTCAGAATACGTTTTTCCTCACAAAAGGGCTTTATTGCAGACAGAAAAGAACCTCAGTTTCATCAGCTGTCTGGGTGGCTGGTCTCAGGAGATCCCGCAGGTGAAGATGCCAGATGTGGTGGTCCTGGGCTGGTGTGGTTACACGTGGTCTGCTGTTTTGAGGCCTGTTGCATGTACTGCCAAATTCCCTAAAACAACTTTGGAGACTGCTTATGGTAGAGAAAGGAACATAAAATTCTCTGGCAACATCTCTAGTGGACATTCCTGCAGTCAGCATGCCAATTGCGCGCTCCCTCAAAATTGAGACATGTGGCATGTGTTGTGTGACTAAACTGCACGTTTAAGAGTGGCTTTTTATTGTTCCCAGCACAAGGTACACCTATGTAATGATAATTCTGTTTAATCCGCTTCTTGATATGCCACCCTGCCAGGTGGATGGATTATCTTGGCAAAGGAGAAATGCTCACTAGCAGGGATGTAAACAAATTTGTGCAAAACCTTTCAGAGAAATAAGCTTTTTGTGCGTATGGCACATTTCTGGGAACTTTTATTTCAGCTTGTGAAAAATGGGACCAACACTTTACATGTTGTGTTTATAGTTTTGTTCAGTATATGTTTGAATACATGAATAAAAACAGTTAGAATAAACACCATGGCCAATGTTATCGGAATCTGATGTTAAGGATTTTTGTCCCTTTCTCTCTCTTTTCTCTTCTGTCTCTCCTCCCTAGGGTGACCCGTCTGACCCGGCTGCCCTCTGCGTTGGTGGATCTGAGTGAGCCACTCCAGGTGGTGCGTTATGAGCAGGGTGGTCACTACCACGCCCACCACGACAGCGGCCCTGTCTACCCTGAGACAGCCTGCACACACACACGCCTCGCTGCCAACACCTCCACACCCTTCGAGACCTCCTGCAGGTGAGAGAGAGCTGTGTTGAGTCAGCCAACGCCTTGATCTTGGCTTTGTTTTAATAATAGTGTATATTCATAATTCTGGTTAGATGTCCTTTGGGTTAAGATGGTTAGGTGGAGTTATTGTGTGATAATGTACTGTAAAGTCTGTGAACGTTAGGTGGATGTGTTTGTGGTAAACTATGTGGTGTATGGCTTTGTAACTTAGCGCATGTAAATATATCAGTTTGTGACTAAGGCTTATATATCTATGGTGTTGTTGGTCTGTGTGTGTATTAAATGTGTGTTGCACACCCAGGTACATCACAGTTCTCTTCTACCTAAACTCTGTTGAGGGGGGTGGGGAGACCGCGTTCCCTGTGGCAGACAACAGGACATATGAGGAAGTGGTGCGTTATTTACTCTGTGTGTCTGTGTGTGGGTTCTTGTATGTTTATATAATTTCTATATGACGTGTTTGCGTGTTTGTCTGTGTATAGGTACAGCTGTATGTGTATCTCTATGTTTTTGTCCATTTTTATTTTTATTTATCTGTTATTTTACCAGGTAAGTTGACTGAGAACACGTTCTCATTTGCAGCAACGACCTGGGGAATAGTTACAGGGGAGAGGAGAGGGATGAATGAGCCAATTGTAAACTTGTCAATGGTATTAATGAGTGATTATGTGTACAGGGCTTGGCGTTAAGGGTTGTCCTCTTGTCCTGAACAAGTAAAAAAAAAAAATCACAATATCAAACAAATATTTTTTATGTTATTTAACCAGGCAAGTCAGTTAAGAACACAATCTTATTTACAATGACGGCCTAGGAACAGTGGGTTAACTGCCTTGTTCAGGGGCTGAACGACAGATTTTTACCTTGTCAGCTCGGGGATTCGATCTAGCAACCTTTCGGGTTACTGGCCCAACACTCTAACCACTAGGCTACCTGGCGCCCCAATTACTTTAATCATTATTGGATCAGAGAGTCCAACATTGGGATAATATTCAAATCTATTTTTCATGTACATAAATAAAAAACCCTACATGTCAAAGTGTAGGTGACATACATATTGGCTAGAGTCTCATGTCCAACCCAATGCTTTAATGATACTTTTAATTTCAAAAATATAAATATTGGCTAAACACTAGTCATGTGTGACAAATATAGTCTAATGAAGGATTATTAACGTTTAAAGGCTTGATTCTGTTGAAAAACACGAGGCTCTGTTTGTTCAGATCAAATAGTAAAAAGACCGGAGAGTGAAGGACAGTGCCTGTTGTGCACCGCACATCACCCATCTTGAATCTGAGCTGAGGAACATTTTGAAACTATTTAACCATAAACTTAATGGTTTAAAACCTGGACATTTTATGTAATTTCATGAAGCATGTCTTAACTTGTTTCAAAGTAGGCTAGCCAAAATACCATCGTAGAAATGTTGAAGGAATTATTTTATAAACACTTAATATCCTAGCATTTTTCTCATGTTCTATTGGTTTTCAAATCAACTTTATTGTATTGTCCAGCAGCCGAAGGCATAATCCTAGTCATATTAGTAACCCATGCTAGTTGATGGATCTTTAGATATCCCCTTTCTTCGTTTCTAACGGATATTTTAATCTCTGTCAAATTAAACAGCTTGCACATTTGATGCGCTTTTGGGGACAGTGTTTTCCCGCTAATTGCATTTTGGAACATTCACGCATAACCTACAGCCATGTGCGCGTTGTTGGGGGTATAATATGAAGAAATAAAACGTTATCAACATTTTAAGCTAAATGGTCTGATCCATCAGCCTCATTGCTTTTTAAATATTTTTTATGTGCAGTGGTTGTATGAATTTGGGATCTGTCGTCCCAGAGTCCGTTTTGAATCATAGACATATTTTTTTATTGTCACAGGGATGATGGGACACCCATAATTTAGAACTCTGGAGGGAATTATTTTATAAAGTATTTGGTCAATGTATTGTTGCAATATTTGGTCAAACGTTTTACTTGACACCCAGGGTCATAACCATGTCATAACAACTGTCAACTTGTCATAACATGGACATAACTGTCATGACCCATATATTTACACCTGTTGTGACATATTGCATTATTTTATGGCTGCTTATGACACCTACACAAGTGTCAACCCACATATATTCAAATTAGTTATTTCCCTGCCAAGGATTTTCTTATTTTTTTTAATGTTTGTTTCTTAAATCCTTTGTTGTTGTAATGAATCGGTTTTTGAATAAATGTGGGTTTTGACACTCTTATGTAGGTGATATAACCAGCCATAAAATAACGCAATATATGTAACAATAAATATATGGCTCATGACCGTGTTATAACTTGTCATAATATGGTCATGTCAGCTGTTATGACATGGTTATGAATGTGTTATGCCGTGTTATGACATTGGGTGACAAGTATAGTGTTACCCAATATTTTATAGGCTACCACGGGTGGCCAACCATCCTCCAGGAGAGCCTTAAAGTGGCATTGTTGTATTTTGAGACAGGCTTGAATATGCAAGGAAGCCAATAGGCAGAGTTTTTTTGTTTTGTCTTTCTCTATGGTAAAATGGATAGCAATGCATTTTATTTTGTAAAGTGGTTCCTTGCATCATACAGTGATGTAAACATTGTGTTAGACCATGTATTATTTTGGAACAAGTGACTTGAGCTTTTGGCAAATGGCAAAAAAAGTTCATGTCAAGCCCTGGTGCGTTTGTTTGTGTTTTCAGTCTCTGATTCAGAACGATGTGGATCTTATGGACACGAGGAAGAACTGTGATAAGAGCAACCTGAGGGTGAACCCTACTAAAGGGACAGCTGTGTTATGGTACAATTACCTCTCTGATGGACAAGGTACAGACAGTATGACCCTTCAATGTACACACTACTACAGCTTAATTACTGCCAATCAGACAGGACACACAACTTATTGTACACAGCAATTTACCCCATTTCATTCTATCACTGCTGTTCAGGTCCTTATTTAAAAACTGAAGCATGTGTAGTTTTGATGGTTATGACCACTGTTTTAGAAACGCATTGAAAAAGAATGCTCCTACTAGTCCACGTGGCAGTTATCAGTTATGCTGTTATCAAAGCTGCTTTTGAATGCACATATGAACTGCTCTCTGTGTTACCCACAGGCTGGGTGGGGGAGCAGGATGAGTACTCTCTGCATGGCGGCTGTGTGGTCACCCGCGGGACTAAGTGGGTGGCCAATAACTGGATCAACATTGACCCGGACTACCAGCGCCAGGCTCGCTACCAGCAGCTGGTGTCACAGCAGGGGGAGGAGGACGCAGAGGACGAGGGGGAGCAGTCTCAGGCCAGCCCTGAACAACTGCACACTGCTGACCCCCATCAGGAACTGTAGCTGTACTGCTGTAGCCTAGAAACCAAAAACAATAACCTCCCCTTAAGTCCACTAATTACACTAGTTCCAACTTTGAAAGCTGGTCCCAAAGATGGGTGGTTCAAATATTTGTTCAGACATTGTAGTTTGTGGGCATAGACCTCGTCCACCCCTCTTCTTCAGCCCAAAGCTACCAGAAAGCTACCCTACCACCACCCCACGCCCCAACCTAACTTGACTCTGTCCTGCTGTTCACAATCTCCCATGACAACACTTCTGGCCAGTACGAAGAGATATTTGATATTCAGGGACTGTGGTCACTTAGGATTTATGCAACTGTGAGAGGGGGAAAAAATCAAATTTTCTGATTTCCTTGTTTGTTGAATTCATGTGTAATTCCAAACTTTGTTTACATTATATGTATGCACAATTTTACCTCCCTTCTGTGTGTCACAAAACATTCATGTTAGATTTTCAGTGAGTGAGACTGTCATTCTGATACACATGTTGCAGAGGGTCATTCATGCTACTATTTGCATGTACGTGCATTCGTATGAGCTGTTACATTAGGCTTTGTGCAGGTTTTTACAGTGTCATGTTTAACATAGACTAGAGCGATGACTTTAGATCGTGTCTGCTCTGATCCTCTGTATCTTTGGGTGATGACGTTGTCTTCCATCACCCAAAGACCCCTCCCCCATATTCAGATGTGATGAAGCATGTTAACTGTTATTTAAACGTTGCACAGATTGTTTTATTTATTTATTATCAATGTTTTATGTATGGGGGAAATTATTTTCATTTTGTCACTTGATTCCAGTACTTCTCAATCTACTTCAGGTATTGGATTTATATGTATTTTTAAAGTATTATTTATTTATTCCATATTGTTCACTTTGTTCCATGTTGTGTTGTTCACCTTGTTTCTTGTTTGTTCCAAAATGCACTGAATCACTTTCCTCTGCTCCAAATAAAGTATACTTTAGGTTTTGAGTAATAGTTATTTCTCTAATTTCAGTGGAGTCACAGAGATCGAGTAAGGCCCATTGCCAAAGCTGTTTCTGACAAAACCCTGGCAGAAGCATATCCATATTTGGCAACTAGTCCCCCTGCTCTGTTGCTCTTGTTCGGGGGAGGATATTATTTGGACATTGTAGGGGTTTACTGTACCTTCCACTTTTTGTAGGTATTTCATTAATTATTAAGCTCTTTTTTTAAATGTTGATACATTGAGGTTTCATACACTGACCTCGCTGCAAGAAATGCATGACTGCATTAGAACTACCATATACACAGTATATACCTGTATACTATATTCACAATTTACAGTAACTTTTCAAACGGGTAGGGGCCTGCCCCCATAACAGAAAGTATATAAGAAATATGCAGAATGTCAGAGTTTGGTGTTGCACTGCATCTCCTGCAATGACATTTACAGACATGGTTAATATTTACAGAGTCTTCCATATTGTATTTTCCATTTAACTGTACTGAATGATTGTATTGTATGTGTTTTGGCATGCAGATATGCATGTCTCTCATCAGTGAATACTCACAGCTCGGCGTTGATGTTCTCTGGTGGCCAAGGCAGTGAAGCGCAGCATCATGGACTGGAGCAAACAGATGTCCTTTAGTGATGGACTCAGAAGAACACTCACAGCTATTAACTGCTCCACTACAGATGCTGGATAGTAAGAGTTTGAGTTATTTACACATCCTATTAAAAGTAATGAGTTATTAATTTATTAGCTACAGATACAGGTTTCACTTACATTGAAACCTAGCCATGTAGACAGTAACCTCAATCTCACCAAAGTTGTAAAATATCTGTCAAAACTGGACTGGAGGATAAGCACTCTGCTTTTAAAACCTCTTAAGGATCGGAACCTTTTTTTCCATTTTCACCTAAAATTACATACCCAAATCTAACTAGCTCAGGACCTGAAGCAAGGATATGCATACTCCTGGCTGACTGACGGCTCTGGCAGCACCTGGCTGGCTGATGGCTCTGGCAGCTCCTGGCTGGCAGCTCCTGGCAGCTCCTGGCTGACTGACGGCTCTGGCAGCTCCTGGCTTACTGAGAGACTCTGCTCTGGACAGGCGGGAGACTCTAGCAGCTCTGGACAGGTGGGAGACTCTAGCAGCTCTGGACAGGTGGGAGACTCTAGCAGCTCTGGACAGGTGGGAGACTGGCAGCTCTGGACAAGCGGGAGACTCTAGCAGCTCTGGACAGACGGGAGACTCTGGCAGTGCTGGACAGGCGGGAGACTAGCAGCTCTGGACAGACTGGAGACTGGCAGCGCTGAAGAGGAGGAAGGCTCTGGCAGCGCTGGACAAGCGGGAGACTGGCGGCTCAGGACAGGAGGAAGGCTCTGTCAACTGGAGAGGAGGAAGGCTCTGGCAGCACTGGAGAGGAGGAAGCACCTGTAGGCAGAAGACAGAGAGAGAGACTGGTGCGGGGGGCTGCCACCGGAGAGCTGGTGCGTGGAGGTGGCACTGGATAGACCGGACCGTGCAGGCGCACTGGAGCTCTTGAGCACCGAGCCTGCCCAACCTTACCTGGTTGAATGCTCCCCGTAGCCCGACCAGTGCGGCGAGGTGGAATAGGCCGCACTGGGCTTGGGCCGGCGTACAAGGCTGGTGCCATGTACGCCGGCCCAAGGAGACGCACAGGAGACCAGATGCGTAGAGCCGGCTTCATTGCACCTGGCTCGATGCCCACTCTAGCCCGGCAGATACGAGGAGCTGGAATGTACCGCACCGGGCTATGCACCCGCACGGGGGACACCGTGCGCTCCACAGCATAACACAGTGCCTGCCCGGTCCCTCTCGCTCTCCGGTAAGCACAGGAAGTTGGCGCAGGTCTCCTAACTGGCTTCGCCACACTCCCTGTGTGCCTCCACAATACATTTTTGGGGCTGACTCTCGGGCTTCCAACCGCGCCACCGTGCTGCCTCCTCATACCAGCGCCTCTCTGCCTTCGCTGCCTCCAGCTCTGCTTTGGGGCAGCGATATTCCCCTGGCTGTGCCCAGGGTCCTCTCCCGTCTAGAATTTCCTCCCAAGTCCATGAGTCCTGTGTCTTCGGCCGCTGTTGCTGCTGCCCATTACCACGCCGCTTGGTCCTCTGTTGGTGGGTGTTTCTGTAACGGCAGATTTCCTCCTCTTCGTCTGAACTTTGCTGCTCCTACACAGAGTGATGTACTGCTTGAACATACTTTTCAGGTTCACAAAGACGATGGCTGCAAGCACTGCCTGGAATACACACAAACTTAAGAGTGGTTTCAGCCAGTATAAAACACACACACACAAACCTGATACTTCACTTATAATAGAATAACTGACAAAAATCTGACATTTACATACTCAGACCCTTTACTCAGTACTTTGTTGATGCACCTTTGGCAGTGATGACAGCTTCAAGTCTTCTTGGGTATGACACTACAAGCTTGGCACACCTGCATTTGGGGAGTTTCTCCCATTCATCTCTACAGATCCTCTCAAGCTCTGTCAGGTTGGAGGAGGAGTGTTGCTGCACAGCTATTTTCAGGTCTCTCCAGAGATGTTCGATTGGGTTCAAGTCTGGGCTCTGGCTGGGCCACTCAAGGACATTCAGAGACCTGCCCCGAAGCCACTCCTGCGTTGTCCCGAGTGCTCTGGAGCAGGTTTTCATAAAGGATCTCTCTGTACTTTGCTCCGTTCATCTTTCCCTCGATCATGACTAGTCTCCCAGTCTCCGCCGCTGAAAAACATCTCGACTGCATGGTGCTGCCACCACAATGCTTCACCGTAGGGATGGTGCCAGGTTTCCTCCAGATGTGACGCTTGGCAATAAAGAACTGCCAAAGGGGGAGGAGTTGCAAACTACTGCAGAGATAGCCTGCTAAGTTCTGTCATACTTTCCAGGTCTATGCAGGTCTAGATACCCTCAATCTCACACAAATAATCAAGGAACCCACCAGGTACAACCCTAAATCTGTAAACATGGGCATAGATATTCATAGATATTATCCTGATCAACTTGCCCTCCAAATACACCTCTGCTGTTTTCAATCAGGATCTCAGCGATCACTGCCTCATTGCCCGCATCCGTTATGGGTCCACGGTCAAATGACCACCCCCATCACTGTCATACGCTCCCTACAACACTTCAGCAAGCAGGCCTTTCTCATCGACCTGGCCCGGGTATCCTGGAAGGATATTGACCTCATCCCGTCAGTCAAGGATGCCTGGTCATTTTTTTTAAAGTAATTTCCTCACCATCTTAATTAAGCATGCCCCTTTCAAAAAATGTAGAACTAAGAACAGATATAGCCCTTGGTTCACTCCAGACCTGACTGCCCTTGACCAGCACAAAAACATCCTGTGGCGGACTGCACTAGCATCGAATAGTCCCCATGATATGCAACTTTCAGGGAAATCAGGAACCAATACATACTGACTGTATGTCAGTCAGGAAAGCAAAGGCTAGCTTTTTCAAACAGAAATGTGCATCCTGTAGCTCTAACTCCAAAACGTTTTGGGACACTAATGTCCATGGAGAATAAGACCACCTCCTCCCAGCTGCTCACTGCACTGAGGCTAGGTAACACTGTCACCACGATAATTGAGAATTTCAATAAGCATTTCTCTACGGCTGGCAATGCTTTCCTCCTGGCTACCCCAACCCCGGCCATCAGCTCCGCACCACCCGCAGCTTCTTGCCCAAGCCTCCCCAGCTTCTCCTTCACCCAAATCCAGATAGCAGATGTTCTGAAGGAGCTGAAACACAGGACCTGTACAAATCAGCTGGGCTGGACAATCTGGACCCTCTCTTTCTAAAATGATCCACCGCAATTGTTGCATCCCCTATTACCAGTCTGTTCAATCTCTCTTTCGTATCGTCCGAGATCCCTAAAGATTGGAAAGCTGCCGCGGTCATCCCCCTCTTCAAAGAGGGTGACACTCTAGACCCAAACTGTTATAGACCTATATCCATCCTGCCCTGCCTTTCTAATATCTTCGAAAGCCAAGTTAATTAACAGACTACTGACCATTTCGAATCCCACCGTACCTTCTCCGCTGTGCAATCTGGTTTCCGAGCTGGTCACGGGTGCACCTCAGTCACGCTCAAGGTACTAAACGATATCATAACCACCATCAATAAAAGACAGTACTGTGTAGCCATCTTTAGCCTCGCCCGGTTCCCCAACTACTTCTCAAACAGAGTTCAGTGTGTCAAATCGGAGGGCCTGTTGTCCGGACCTCTGGCAGTCTCTATGGGGGTACCACAGGGTTCAATTCTCGGGCCGACTCTTTTCTCTGTTTATATCAACAATGCCGCTCAACGATGATTCCCTGATCCACCTCTACGCAGACGACACCATTCTGTATACATCTGGCCCATCTTTGGACACTTTGTTAACTAACCTCCAAACGAGATTCAATGACACACAACACTCCTTCTGTGGCCTCCAACTGCTCTTTAACACTAGTAAAAACCAAATGCATGCTTTTTAACCGTTCGCTGCCCGCACCCGCCCGCCCGACTAGCATCATTACTCTGGACGGTTCTGACTTAGAATATGTGGACAACTACAAATTCCTAGGTGTCTGGCTAGACTATAAACTCTCCTTCCAGACTCATATTAAACATTTCCAATCCAAAATTAAATCTAGAATCTATTTAGCAACAAAGCCTCCTTCACTCACGCCGCCAAACATACCCTCGTAAAACTGACTATCCTACCAATCCTCGACTTCGGCGACATCATTTACAAAATAACTTCCAATACTCTACTCAGCAAACTGGATGCAGTCAATCACAGTGCCATCCGTTTTGTCACCAAAGCCCCTTATACCACCCACCACTGCGACCTATATGCTCTAGTCGGCTGGCCCTTGCTACATATTCGTCGCCAGACCCACTGGCTCCAGGTCATCTATAAGTCTATGCTAGGTAAAGCTCGGCCTTATCTCACCTCACTGGTCACGATAACAACACCCACCCGTAACACGCGCTCCAGCAGGTATATCTAACTGGTCGTCCAGTTTTAAGCTCTTTTGCACACCAGTATTTCTACTTGCACATCACCATCTGCTCATCTATTACTCCAGTGTTAATTTGCTAAACTGTAATTACTTTGCTACTATGGCCTATTTATTGCCTTACCTCCTCACTCCATTTGCACACACTGTATATAGACTTTTTTTCTATTGTGTTATTGTAATGTTTGTCGTTAATGGTAGACCAAGGCGCAGCGTGATTTGAGTTCATCATATTTTATTAAAATGTGAACCAGCAAAAAAACAATAAACAATACAACGAATGAACAGCTTCGTCGTGCAAAAATACATGCAACCAAACAAAGACAAGATCCCACAACTGAATGTGGGAAAAAGGACTGCCTAAGTATGATCCCCAATCAGAGACAACGATAGACAGCTGCCTCTGATTGGGAACCATACTAGGTTAACAAAGAAAAAGAAAACATAGATATACAAAAACTAGAGTACCCACCCTAGTCACACCCTGACCTAACCAAAATATAGAGAATAAACAGGGATCTCTAAGGTCAAGGCGTGACAGTTATTGACTGTACACTTGTTTATTCCATGTGTAACTCTGTGTTGTTGTTTGTGTTGCACTGCTTTGCTTTATCTTGGCCAGGTCGCAGTTGTGAATGAGAACTTGTTCTCAACTAGCTTACCTGGTTAAATAAAGGTGAAATAAAAAATAAATAAAAAAATTCAGTCCAAAGACTTCAATCTTGGTTTCATCAGACCAGAGAATCTTGTTTCTCGTGGTCTGAGAGTCTTTAGGTGCCTTTTGACAAACTCCAAGCGGGCTGTCATGTGCCTTTTACTGAGGAATGGCTTCCGTCTGGCCACTCTACCATAAAGGCCTGATTGGTGGAGTGCTGCAAACATGTTTGTCTTTCTAGAAGGTTCTCCCCATCTCTACAGAGGAACTCTAGAGCTCTGTCAGAGTGACCATTGGGTTCTTGGTCATCTCCCTTCTCCCCCGATTGTTCAGTTTGGCCGGGCAGCCAGCTCTAGGAAGTTGGTGGATCCAAATTTCTTCCATTTAAGAATGATGGAGGCCTCGGTGCTCTCTTCAATTCTGCAGAAACGTTTTGGTACCATTCCCCAGATCTGTGCCTCGACACTATCCTGTCTCGGCGCTCTACGGACAATTCCTTTGACATCATGGCTTGGTTTTTGCTCTAACATGAACTGTCAACTGTGGGACCTTATATAGACAGGTGTGTGCCTTTCCAAATCATGTCCAATCAATATAATTTACCACAGGTGGACTCCAGTCAAGTTGTAGAAACATCTCAACCATGACCCAGCAGGGTTCAGTAATAAGAATCAACAGATACCAGCAAGAGTAGAGGTCAACAGAAAGAGGAGTACAATTTGAAAGCTCAAACAAGCTATTAATGATTATTACTTGTTTCACTCCCACACACACACACACACACACACTCACACTTTATGACCCCCCCCGCTGCTCTTTAATTATTTGTTACTTTTATTTCTTATCTGTATTTTTTTAAACTGCATTGTTAGTTAAGGGCTCGTAAGTAAGCATTTCACTGTTGCATTCGGCGCATCTGACTAATAAAATGTGACTTGATTTGTAGGCATCCCTAGCAAAGATGCTCACCTCAGTCAGGTTAGTCCTATTCATCGTGACCAGGAAGTTTTTGTCTGGAGCCAACCTCTCTGTCACACTTCCAACCATGACACTGAGCACTGCAAACACACCTGCACCTGCACACAACATAACGACACCTGTGTATGTACATTGTATACACATAAAGAATTGGGCTGACTGAGAGTGTTAATCTTAGTCTTTATCAACCATTCCCAAACTACTGGTACATATTTCTGTCCACTTGCCTATGGAAATATGTCTGGACATTCCAAAGAAGAAGTAGACCAATGCAGGAAGCCAGCAATGCATATGCCATACCAGCACTGTTCAAAAAACATTCAACTATTAATTTTCCTCTCATTCTTTTATAACTTGAATAATATATATGAAATGTTCTGTTTTGTAGCCGTCCACATGAAGTGTATGTCGTTAAGATTACGACCATTGAAAGGCATGTTGTTTTTTAGTTTTTAGTTTAACAGTGTTTTTGTGGTTTACCCATGGGGTTGTGGTCTTACTGTACCTTGTGACAAGTGCATGATACCCACACTGATGCCAGAGATGAGGTCTGGCTTGCCATAGTCCCAGACAGTGTACCAGGGCAGCTAGTAGAGTACAGGCAGACAGCCCATCACACTACCTTTCAGCCTGCGTACAGTGCATCTGGAGGGGGTTGAGGGGGGTTGAAAGTCACCCAGTAAAATACTACTTGAATAAAAGTCTAAAAGTATTTGGTTTTAAATATACTTAAGTATCAAAAGTAAAGTTTTTTTTTAAATTTACACTCAGACATAATTTACAAAGGAAACATTTGTGTTTAGTGAGTCTGTCAGATCAGAGGCAGTAGGGAGGACCAGGGATGTTATCTTGATAAGTGTGTGAATTGGACCATTTTCCTGTCCGGCTAAGCATGCGAAATGTAACTTTTGGGTGTCAGTAAAGTGTATGGAGTAAAAAGTACATTATCTTCTTTAGGAATGTAGTGGAGTAAAAGTAAAAGATGTCAAAAATATATATAGTAGCGCTTTAAAGTATTTTTATAGGAAGACAGGTTCATCTACAGTACAGTAGTTAATCTACAGTACGGTATATATTTCATCTACCGTACAGTATATGGTTCATCTACAGTACAGTATATGGTTAATCTACAGTACACTATATGGTTAATCTACAGTACAGTATATGCTTCCAGCCAACAGGCAGCAATGAGCATGAGCCACAGGACCACATCTATTTGCAATAAATCAGAAACTCACACACATATTCACACACCTTAGACTAGTGCGTGGGCACACACATACACACAGACACACACACATCTTCTGTGCCTTACTTGAAGGACTTTTTTAGACTTTTTTCTCAGTCAGGCTGTGTCAGATTAGTCCATTCTCTGAGTCAGCTCCTCCAGTCTCTGCTCATCCAGCACATTTCTCTCCAACCTGTACTCCTTAGCCCTCCGCCCCACACCCATACCACCTTGTGGACAAGGTTGGGCTATTTTTTCCTCCCCGTGTAAGTCGCTTGAAGTGCCTGTCAATCCCTCTTTTATACAATATGACTATCTAGGAGGCATTTTTTCACCTCATATTTGATCATTCAAAGTCTTGAAGAGCCACATTTCAGGAAGGCTGGAATGTCTGGACTGCACTCTGGTCATAGGAAAGAGGTGTTACACCACCAGATTTCTTACACTGCAAAAGTGATGCTAATGAACCATGAAAACACCAGGTAGCCAGTAGCTGATGACATAGTATTCCTGTCATCTATTTCAGACAGCTGTGGTTTAGAGGACAGTGGACAGACAGAGACAAAGGATATGGGAATTATAGATTAACTTCAGGTGGAAAACAACATACTACATATACAGTACATATAGCATTTTCTGATTTACGGCCTACACAGGATATCACAGGGAAATGCCTTCAGTTTTAAAAAACTAACAATTTTGTTTTGCAATACCTGTAGGGTTCATAAGGGTCATTCATTGCTTTGTTCAGGATGTTCACACCATAGAGATACTATGCAATTACTAATTACTAATTCTATGGTTCACACCACCTCAGGTTAAAATTTTAACATCAATCTGTTGAGTGGTATGAACGAAGTATGAGCTGCATCATCGCAAGTTTATTATTATGATTATTATGAATAATGTGACTATTATCATTCAAAATGACTGTAGTTGCTTTAAGAGAGTGACATGAAGAATCCAACCCAGAAGCTGGTTCCATGTGCCAGTCCACAGATACACAAGCCTACACGTGATCGTAACCCTACACCTCCCCCCCCCCAAAAAAATATAGCGATAGCAATGAATAGCAATCGGGTTATATTTTACTTGTGAAATTCTAATAGACCATTGCTCAACATGACACAACATTATCATATGTGAGTCTCCTGACATTATTCCATGTTAAAACAAAATGTGCCCCTCGCCCCTATATGCCTGCTGCCTCTCTGACCCAGTTGCCGTTCCATTGGCCATATCATAGTCTATTTTAAGGTGTGTTGCTCAGCTCAGAAGGACAGGGCATTCAGGCAGGGAAGAGAGAGAAGGGGAAGGTAAACAGTGCTGGGTTTCAGAGAGGATAGCTTGGCCCCCTGTCTCTCTGACCACTCTTCCTGGTGCATTCAGCTACATTAACAACAACGCCTGCAGCCTGGCTGACTGAGGAACCTGATGGTCTACTGGAATAAGAGGATTCCCACGGACCGGTAGGACAGGATGAAATAGGCTTGACTACTGTGTGATCAAAGGGCAAAATAATCTCTAATAAGACTAAAGGGCGTAAGACTTTAGTAACATAATGCATAGTGGGAGATGATACTGATTAGTGTTTAACATGGATCCCTGGTTTCACAGAGGCAAGCAGGGCATGGACATGCTTTAGTTGCTGTACTGTTATGCTGTGGTGTATGTGTCAATATGGGAAATTGGAATTCCAGTAAGAAATGTTGGTCACACTTACTGATTTATATTGACGAGGTCAGAACTACAAATTTGAAGATAAGGAATGTCTTATTAACTATCAAATATTCACAAAATGACTTAGATTACAAAACTCTACTCAACATAAATGTAAACAATGTACTGGGGTCTTGATCATATCAACATTGAACTTGTGTTTTTCTTTCTATACTTTCAGATAAAGAAGCTCCTTGTTTTGTTATTTATTTAAATCTATTTACATTTTTCGTAATTATTTTCTAAGTTAAGTTATTACTGTTGAATAGACATTAGATCCAAATGGATCTGAGAGCTAAACATAGTCTGGGTCTTCTGGACCAGCTGAGGAAGATGAGGGAGACAGAGAAGCTGACAGATGTGGTGCTGGTGGCTGAGGACATCAGCTTCCCCTGCCATCGCGTGGTCCTCTCAGTCTTCAGCCCTTACTTCCGGGTCATGTTCACCTGTGGCCTGCGGGAGTGCAGTACTAGGGAAGTATTTCTGCGTGACACCTCAGCCGATAGCCTGGGTCTATTGTTGAACTACATGTACTGTTCTGAGCTCCCACTCAACAACGCCAATGTACAGGGGGTGTCCGTTGCCGCCTTCCTTCTACAGATGGACGAGGTATTCAACCGCTGCCAGAGCCACATGAGGGAGAACATGGACGCTTCCAACTGCCTCGGGGTGTACTACTATGCCCGCGACCTTGGAGCCGAGGAGCTGGCCGACCATGCCCAGAGATACCTACGGACGCACTTCGTTCAGGTGTGTATGAGCGAGGAGATTCTAGAACTCGAGGCCCATAAGCTGGGGGCACTGCTGAGCTCCGACGACCTCAACGTGTCACGGGAGGAGACCATCCTGGATGTGGTGCTGCACTGGGTCAGACAGGACACTCTAGGAGACGGGGTGGAGTACGGGCGGAGTAGACACCTGGCTGAGCTCTTGAGGAAGGTGCGCCTCCCCCTGGTGGCCCCTGACTACCTGAAGGAGGCCATGAAGAGGAATATGTCCCTTCTGGCAGATGCAGAGTGTCTGGAGATGATGGAGGAGGCTCTGGAGGCCACTGGGATGCACCCTGCAGTTGCTCCCAGGAAACTGAAGCTCCGATATGGGATGGAGACCACAGATCTGCTACTCTGCATCGGCAATGAGGGTGGAGGGATCCGGTCGCGGTATGGAAATTATTCAGAACGCAGCTTCTGCTATGCCCCCTCCACGGGCCGGACCTACTACATCACATCCCCGCGCTACGGAGATGTTCTGGGAGTCGTGTGTGCCGGGGTCGTCACCGAGGGCAATGAGATTGTGGTGGCTGGGGAGGCAGGGGTGAGGAAAATGGCCAGGCAAACAGACAGGAATGTGGAGCTATTCAGGTAGGAATCTGGAAGAACGGTATCATGAACTTTGTGTGTTTGAATGAGATCATCAGCAGTAATAAACCTCAGTGATGAGAGTGACAGTCAGTGGCATACTGTTAAGGTGCTGTGGCCAGGTGGTGTGTGTATGTAAACAACGTCACTCTGCTTGCTTAGGGAGTACCACTTCCTCCTGATTCGGCTCACACGAGGCTTGAACCCAGGGCTTCTGCCTTGCTAGCACACGTGACCGCCCTCCTGAAGCTTCTTACCAGTCTGTGCCACGCGAAAGCTAGACATTCTCTGGTGCAAGTGGGGACACTTTAGACTGCTACATGTAGACAGGTAGAATGTGTGGTCAGGTGATAATGATGGTCAGCAACCTGTGTTTATTTTAGCATGCTAGAGTCTGACTAAAACCCCTGTCCCTGACTTGTCTGTGTTGTCCTCCTCAGGTACAGGGTGGAGGCCCAGGGGACCTGGGAGCACCTGAGCTCAGCTGAATACCGAGACTCATACGCACTGGGGGCGCTGGGTGATACTATTTACCTGCTGGGAGGCCAGATGAAGCTGAAGAACCAGTACCTCATCACCAACTGTGTGGAACGCTGGTCCCTGCAGGGTGGGCCCTGGCGTAGTGCCGCCCCGCTACCCATGCCACTGGCCTATCATAGCGTGGTGCGTCTGAAGGACCGTCTCTACGTGCTCGGGGGTCGAACTCCACAGGTAATGGACTAAAGAAAAGGGGTTTGATATACAGGAAGATGAATAGTCAGTTAATGCTACTCTGTATTATGTTTTTGTTTGTGTGTTTGTGTGTGTGTGCATCTGTGTCTGCGTGTGTGCAATGTGCAGGCAGGTAGGCCAAGGGGCATTTCACATTTGTTTAATTCAGTCTCACAACATCCATGTATTTTTGGAGTCCCTCACTCTCACTCATGTACACACTATGCTTGAGGCTGTGAGGCCTTGAGAGCAGAGAGACACACTATCTGTGTCAGTGTGTGACTGTGAGCCTGCTCTCTATCCCCTCCTCCTTCTCTAAACTCTGCACCTGTCCTGTCCCGTCACTCCCCATGGCAGTCCTGGCGGATGGATGACGAGCCAGACCGCTTGAGCAACCGTCTGTTGGAGTATGACCCTGAGACAAACAAGTGGACAGAGCTGGGTCCCATGAAGCACTCTAAGTACCGCTGTAGTGCTGTGGCGCTCAATGGGGAAATCTACGTGATGGGTGAGATTTAAAAGATAAACAACACATAGGCTGTTTGTTTATTAGCAGATTGATTTCATTAGTTTCATGATGGTCATGGCGATGATGGTCACTTCTCCTAGAGAAACACCTCAACTCCCTCCCCTCAACATAAATAGTATGTTTGGACAGATCAGTTTAATAGTTTTTGAAAGTAGTACCTGACAACACAAGAAGTGAATGTCTCAGTACACAAAAACAACCCAGTTGTGTTCTAACAGGGGGCATCGGCTGTGATGGGGTAGATCGTGGGCAGTCCCGTCGTTGCCTTGATGCTGTGGAGATCTACAACCCCGATGGAGACTTCTGGAGAGATGGGCCCACTATGCCCTCTCCGCAGCTATCCCTACGCAGCAATGCCTCCAACGCCGGAGTGGTGGGGGGCAAGCTATATGTGTGCGGATACAACAAGGGAGCCGGTAACTAAACCCACTTTCCTTTCCACTGTTCATAAAAAATGAGAAACCCACACACTGCTCTTACTAGTATCACTTCATTTTACTGAAGCTTACGTGTCAGCCTCTTGGCCTTCGCCAAAGCTTTGAAGGCCAACACGTAAGCTTCAATAAAATTAAGTGATACTAGCAAGAGCAGTGTGCAGGTTTCTCTTTTCTTTGAAGTTATCGCATTATTCCCGTGCACCTGCAGCAAGTGCCTTTTTTTACTTTCCTCTGTTCACAAAACTGTGACATCACGTGGGACTTGTTTGAGTAAACGATTACCTGTCCTTTTAAGACCTAAACAAGTTGACTGTAGCTGAATGCTGTTTAATTTGATTGCCACACCACTCTTTAAAATGCCTGGTTCTAATAGTGACAAAAATTATATTCCTGGCCTATGCCAATCCCTGTGTCCCTTAGATTGTCATGAGGACATAATCAAGGACATCCTGGAACTAGACCCATGGGAGAACCGCTGGACCGTGGTGGCCCGCCATGTTCTGATGCATGATGCCTACGACGTCTGCTTGGTGGCAAGCCTCAATCCCCGGGAGCTCATGTCTCCCCCGGCAGACCTAGTAACTCAGTGACACCCACCCACCCTAAGGTCTAAGGACCCGTTCTTATCTAAAAGCAGCTTGGGCAATAACGATTTTTTCTGAAAACTGAGAGCTGATAATATTGAGCAAGACCTTTCCGCTGCTGTGGGCCAGGAGTGAAAATGCACCTGATCCTGGTGATGCTTGTTGGTTTATTGAGACGCATTTGATCTCTCGTGACATTACAGTTAGTGTTTGAAGCCCTGACCTGAGTGGGGCACTGCACAAAATCCAACTCTGCACTTGTCTTGAACTGTATATGAACTACTGATTTGCACATTTAGAAGTAGACATTGTATCTATCTTCAATGAATATCATACCTTAGTGGGTTTTATGGCACAGCTTGTAAATATAATTGTTGTGATTTTGTATGTCGTTGTAAAATGCCACTGGCGATCTCTAGAATTTTGGAAAGTAAACCATAGACAGGTCCTTCACAATCTAGTGATTTTAAATCAATCATTCACTGCTTTTTGCTCTTTACATCTGTGTTCAAGATTATATTTTTATCATTCAAATAAAGCTTACATACAATGCCTTGCAAAAGTATTCACCCCCTTAGCGTTTTTTCTATTTTGCTGCATTACAACCTGTAATTTAAATTTAATTTTATTTTGATATCATGTAATGGACATACACAAAATAGTCCGAATAGGTGAAGTGAAATGAAAAAAAAAATAACTTAATTAAAAGTTTTAAACTTTAAACATTTTTTAAATTAAAACTGAAAAGTGGTGGGTGCATATGTATTCACCCCCTTTGCTATTGTTGGAATTGGCTAAACTTTGTACATTGATATATTAAATAAATGATAGAGACGAAGCCTTGAATATAAATAATCTGTAGCAACCCAGAAGGCTTTGGAATGTGTTTGATGGAGGAGAGCGATGTGTTGATATAGGGAAGACAGATGGATATCTGTGGATTAGGTGAAGGAGGGGTTGTGGATTAGGAGGTGAGGGGTGAGGTCAGTTCCCCTTAAAGGAGTAATCAGGGTTGGTATCTGGTTACCTTCTTTCTCTTGGGCATATACTAAGGATGGAGAGGGGGAGTGTCTTAATTAGGATGTACAGGTATATATGTGATGTCTGAAATGTTTTGCTGTCTGATTACAGCTGTACAGAACCTTTGGGAATGATTAAACTTGGTTAAAGCTTCTCTAGTGTCTGAGTTATTTACTCTGAAAAATAAGAACCTAACACTACGAAGACCCTAAATAAGATCTGGTGCAACCAAATACCTTCAGAAGTCACATAATTAGTTAAACAAAGTCCACCTGTGTGCAATCTAAGTGTCACATGATCTGTCACAGTATATATAAACCTGTTCTGAAAGACCCCAGAGTCTGCAACACCACTAAGCAAGGGGCACCAACAAGCAAGTGACACCATGAAGACCAAGGAGCTCTCCAAACAGGTCGGGGACAAAGTTGTGGAGAACAGATCAGGGTTGAGTTCTAAAAATATCATCCCACAGAGCACCATTAAATCCATTATTAAAAAATGTAAATAATATGGCACCACAGCAAACCTGCCAAGAGTGGGCCGCCCACCAAAACTCATGGACCAGGCAAGGATGGCATTAATCAGAGAGGCAATAAAGAGACCAAAGATACCCCCGAAGGAGCTGCAAAGCTCTACAGTGGAGATTGGAGTATCTGTCCATAGGACCACTTTAAGCCGTACACTCCACAGAGCTGGGCTTTACGGAAGAGTGGCCAGAAAAAAGCCATTGCTTTGGATGTTTTTCATCGGCAGGGACTGGGAAACTGGTCAGAATTGAAGGAATGATGGATGGCGCTAAATTCAGGGAAATTCTTGAGGGAAACATATTTCAGTCTTCCAGAGATTTGAGACAGGGACGGAGGTTCACCTTCCAACAGGACAATGACCCTAAACATACTGCTAAAGCAACACTCGAGTGATTTAAGGGGAAACATTTAAATGTCTTGGAATGGCCTAGTCAAAGCCCGGACCTCAATCCAATTGAGAATCCGTGGTATGACTTAAAGATTGCGGTACACCAGCGGAACCCATCCAACATGAAGGAGCTGGAGCAATTTTGCCTTGAAGAATGGGCAAAAATCCCAGTGGCTAGACTTGCCAAGCTTATAGAGACATAGCCCAAGAGACGTGCAGCTGTATTTGCTGCAAAAGGTGGCTCTACAAAATATTGACTTTGGGGGGGTAAATAGTTGTGCATGCTCATGTTCAGTTTTTTTTGTCTTATTTCTTGTTTGTTTCACAATAAAAAATATTTTGCATCTTCAAAGTGGTAGGCATGTTGTGTAAATCAAATTATACAAACCCCCCCAAAATCTATTTTAATTCCAGGTTGTAAGGCAACAAAATAGGAAAATGCCAAGGGGGGTGAATACTTTTTTGCAAGCCACTGTACAATTGAGTCTTTGCTCAGGCTTAATCATGTATTTGTGGAAACACTTCAAATGGGAAGGAACAATGGCGCTACCTCGCTCTCCAACAAAGTGTAGAAACCCTGTACAGTACTATACACTGAGTTTACAAAACATTAGGAATAGAAATGATATTGTCATGTCATATGTTTGTGCTATTTGTCAAGAATATAACGCATGTGCCCTTGTGGTCGACTATGACAACATAAGACTTTTACATATCTGGTCTGTTTTGCTGGCAATAATCCACTCAGTGAGTAAAGATAGAAAAAGTTTTCTCCTTTCAACTATTCATCCCACTGCTTCCCTCTTTTCATCCCCTCCTTTTTGTGTGGCCAGATATTCTCTGACCTTTCATCACACAATTAATCAACAAAACACAAATATTAGCGTCTCTTATTTTCTATAAAAAGGTTTAATCTTACTTATTTAACATTTTCAGTTTCAAGGTTTTTGAAAACACTCAAACACAAAGTGCTTTTTTTTACAATGAGGTTAACCAAATACAACAGCTTGTCAAACAACTCCCTTCTCATTCCCTCCATACACTGACATCCTGATTCCCCATCAGACATCAATCAGAATCACAGTATGTCAAACTGCTGCCATAAGCCTGTTTCTCTCTGAGACAGCCTGGGGCTCAGGTAGTGACGGAGTCTCTTCCTAGGCGGGCCTAACATTGCTCCCTGTGGCCCCGCACACAGAGCTGTTACTGTCCTGGGACCACAAGCTGAAAGGGTTGCGGTAGCCTCCAGAGGCTTTGTTAGACCTTTTCTCCTTGTCCTGCTGTCGTTTCTGAGGTTCTGGTTTGAGAATGTCCATTTCCATTCTCTTGGGATCATGCTGCTCCTTGCTAGTCGATCCATCTCCCTGCTTCCTTTGATTTTTGAGGGGCTGTCGGTTCTTGTCCTGACCCCTGCCCACTACTCCACCATTACTCCTGGTCTGTGGTGGCATCAGTTCCCTCCTCCTGCTTCTGAAGGGCAGTTTCCTCTGTCCCTGGCCTCTCTGGGTGAACCTACGTATAGCCATGGTGCTCCTGCCCCTGGGGCTCTCTGAGGGGACCGCTGCAGGCTCGCTGTGGTCGGGCTGCCTGCTCTGCTCTGGATCGCAGTTTGAGTTCATGATGGTGCGGGTGCTCCTAATGGTCACGTCCTGTAGCAGTGCGTAAGCCCTGCTGGGGTCCTGAAAGCCCTGCATGGAGTACTGTAAGGCAGAGGGTCCTGTGCCTGTCCCTGGTCCATAAGTCACAGCGGTAGAGCGTGTTTGGTATCGGTACACCATCTGCCAGGAGGTCTTAGCCAGCTTATCCAGCACCATCTGGCTGTACCGCTCCAGCTGATCCTCCTCCACCTCCTTCATCATCACAGGAGGAAGGTACAGGGCTCTGGGGGCATTGGCCTGGCACTGGTCACATCTCTGAGGGTCCTTCTCTGGGTCCTTTCTTTGCAGGGTGCTGCCGCCCTGCTGCCCCTCTTTCAGTATCCCTTACACCACATGATGCCACTGCTTTAGAAGGCGCCGCAGAGACGTACACTTTCGAAGCACCTCTTCTCCTCACTCACCAGGCAGAACCTCTACAAGTCCTGGGGACATCTGGACCGTGCAGTCTGTCACCCTGACAGGGGTGAGTTGGTGTTCGGACCAGTGCTGGGAAACTAAGGTGCCTAGAACGGACAGGGCTTCTCCTAGCATGCTTTTGATCCCGGCTCTGCTCATGTCTCAGGACTTCCAGCTTCTGCTGCAGGCCCTGAATGTGGCAGCTGAGTGCTGTAGTCTAAGACCGAATAGAAGACAACAATGTTTGTTTGTACCCATAATAACTAATAGCAAAGACAACAGAATCAAATGTGCATAATTTACATTAAATTATTATCTTAAGTATGTTAAATAGTATTCTCAGCATCCAGAACCAAATATTGTGTGTGCCGGCCAGTTAATGTTTGGTCTGTCATGAGAGATTAGTTATATAGTGTTATATAACGGGTGAGTCTAATCCTGAATGCTGATTGGTTAAAACCACATTCCAGCTGGTGTCTATTCCAAAAGTTAGCATGGCTAAATCTATGACCTTAAAATGCCTATTTATTCTGTTCCATCTGAATGCGCAATCCACTGTCAATCCACTGTCAACTGGCAATCCACAGCCCAGCTAGGCAATTTATAAACTTGATCTCCACAAAATGATGAAGTGCAGAATTTATTCCAAACTTTCGAAATTGCTTTGTTGAGACCGGTTCCGAGAAGAAATTCAAACAAATCCTTGCTGAATACAGATCAGACATCCTACCGCTCGTTGTTGAGGAATATGATACTATGTCTCACTCTGAAAAGACAATGATGTCCGTTGTGAATGAGCTCCTCTGTGGCTTACATTTGAATGGTTCCTTAGCTCATCAGACAAAAATGACTCTTCTACTGTGGGAAAGATGATTTTTGGAGATGAGGAAACAACAGCCTTAACATTGGAACAACAGCGTTGGAGCCTGGAACAGTGCGTTTGGTGAGAACTGTGAGTGATACTGTCCAAGAGCTGGGATGGGCAGAGGACGGTCAGCTTGTTCTGGGTCTGATTTCTAAGCTAATCATTGATCTTCTTTGGAGAGCCCCGACTTCAAAGGGAAAGGGGTTTGGGATGTAACAAAGATACCACATCCCTTTTACCAAGCTCAAAGAATGGCAGGATGATGGGAGAGACCTTGAAGGAAATGTACAGTTGTTTGATGACATTGAGGTGCCCAAAGACCTTGTGTTGGACTGGCTTACCATGCGGAAAGATCCAGACTTTTTTTATTTGACCATTCAGGTTGTTGAATTGATCTTAGCAAGTTTTTGGGGGGTATGTGGTAAAATGCCTTTCAATATACAGCCAGTGTCAAATATTGATGATCGAGGCAGAAAGGATTTGGGGGTATTTAAAAATCTTCAAAAGGCTAAGTCAAGTACAGTCAGTGTTGTATTTGAAACCATGGACATGTTCATGAAGACTCGCACTTGGGAGTGGCTCCGGACTATGGACAAAGAAAGAAACTGGTGTTAAAATCACTGCAGAAAGTAGTGAGACTAGTTTTGCCAAAAGGAATGAGGAATATTAGGCAAAGGGGTTTGCGTAGAGAAAAACACACAGAAGCAGTGGAGCTTAAGTGTGGACAGGATGTAGTTTAACTTTGAAAAGATTACAGAAACTGACAGATGCCCACATTAAAATGACACCAAAGGTGGTGAAAATATCAGCAGTGACCCCAATGCAAGTTGACACTACTTATCTCAATCTTACAATTACATTTTTTAACTAGCTTAGTGATTGAGTGTAATGTTTTGAAATCTTAAAATCAACGATATGGCATAATTTGTAGATTTTGAAATGGTCCACTATTTGAGCAAAAACTGACCTGACTGCACGATGGCCGTTCTGTCTTCAGTCATCTGTTTATTCCACACACACAAAAAAAAATGGTTGACGGTTATTTTATTTTCATAACGGTCTTCGTCCATAACCGTCGGTTACATGGTTATGCAGTAATTGTACCAGCCCTAATTGGGCTAGGCTATATCACAATAGTTTCACAGTTTTAAAAATGTGCTTCAGGGCCCTCTAGTTACCTAATGCTACATTGATCCAAAGACTATGCTTGGAATGTGAATGGTTCATAATATAAGACACATTTTAGGCCTCCCTGAAGTCAATAGACTGAAATTCTATTACTCACCATTCAGAAATTGGTACACAAGAATAGCCTAGTGCTTTTAGGATTAGTCAAAGTGAAATAGGGGGAGAAATATATATATTTTTTTGACTCCTCATTTCTATTAAGGGTTTGTCTTTGAATGGTGGATTTTGCTGATTACCTTGGCCTGTGGTTAACCTTTGATGCCTGGTCTTCCTGTAAAGAGACTGAAAACAACGTGATTATTGCAATACTTATTTTTTTTTCACCATTGAACAATGTATTCATGAACTAGCCTAACTCCTCTACCTTTGAAATCTTTTTTGTTATTAATAGTGTGCAACCTACTATGATGGATCATGTTTTTCTTTTTGCAAATTGATCTTTAAGCCATTTTTGTAGTGGACGTTTTATCTGCGGGTTATTTTTTGTTTTTGTCTTGCTTTTTGTTGCAAGATTAAGAAAGATGACACTGCATCAAGACTTGCGTTGCAGTTACCCACACTTTTCTATTTTGAACATGGAGTTCTACCATCAACTATGAAGTGGAAGTTAAAAATAAATAATCCAAGGACACTTCCACTGACATTCTTATGTGTTCCTCTGACACCTGTGTGTACTTCTGGAAGAAAAGGTATGCAAGTCCATGTTTAATTGGGATGCACAACAAATATTTTCTCCTATTCTAGTTTGGTGAATTATATAAACATTTTAAGAATTCATATAATATTACTGGTGCCAATTAGCATTCATTTCAACACTTAGGCCTATAAAATGTAACTAGCTGTTATTGTTTGGTCTGAACTTTACACATGTGTATTCACAGGTGATGCTAATTTTTTTTCCAGTCACAGTGTCCCTAAAGCAGCATGGTCTTCTCTTCTCCATGTTGAACTGAACTGACTGAACTGTTTCATCTCTTCAGAAGTGAAAACATAAAATCCCTAAAGGTGTGTTGGCAATATTATTTTAAAGAGTCAGATAATTGACTATTTGTGGCTTGATTGCTCTCTTATTGGGGATCTCATTATTATCCAATTCTTATCTGGAAATGTCACATTGATTTACACTGGCACGAAATGCCTTTGTTCCATTCTAGTGGTGGAGTAGGCCGCCATCTACAGTATGTCAGGAGCAGTGGCTTGTTCCAGGACCGCAGCTTTTGAGGATGTAACTTCTCAGTCATGATGAAGTGTCATCTCTGCTGGTGAGTTCCTGTCATTTTGTGGGTGTTGTTTTGCATGTTCACTGTAGACCTCTCAACATGGACTGACTAGGACGACTAACTGCATGCACAGAATTGTCTCTACCATAGAAAATACATAGTATATTTTCTTTTCTTGCTTGCCTCTGAATGCAGTTGATGAAATCCTTAGTTTTTCTCCTTATTTCTCATACTTGCAAGTGGCCAGGTAGCCTAGTGGTCAAGAGCATTGTGACCGTAACAGAAAGGTTGCTGGTTCATATCCCTGAGCCAACTAGGTAAAGAATCTGTCTGTGCCCTTGAGCAAGGCACTCAACCCTAATGGCTCTTGTAAGTCACTCTGAATAAGTGTGTCTGCTAAATAACTAAAAAGTAATGATATACACTGGCAGTTCAATTCCAGATCTAGTGGTGGAGAAGGACGTCATCTACGTCAGGAGCAGTGGAGCAGTTGAGGAGTATTTTCAGACATGACGAGATCTTGTAATTACTATCTTCTTCATACCAAGACAAATACCTGACAACTTTACTATACTGCCTTTTCTTTTTATCTGGTGCATTTAATACTGCCTACAGAGGTAGTGATGATTTTCTTTTAAAATCCCGCCATACTCCTCTGTGTAAACCGAGCCATAAAAACATTTCCAGGCTTTGGACGATGTTCACTTGTGAGCCAATCACAAAGCTTCACAGAAATGTGGTCAATGCATTTTTTCTTTCCATTTAAATGAGTGTAGTTCTGTCCTTGAGCTGCTCTTGTCTATCATCTGAATTCAGTGCATCTGCCATTTCCTACTTTTATTTCTTGACCGGTAAATATTTAAAGGCCCTTTTTTATATTTAGCATATAAGTTGGGTTAATGAATGAGCTTCTACAGCTACACATAGCCTCTTTTTCTTTTTTCAGCTAAGCCTGTGTGCAATTACGCACGCCGCTCCGCTATTCCTCTTCTCCTGGAGTCGCAAAAGCTATAGGCAATCACAACCTGGATTCGAACCAAGGACTGTAGTGACGCCTCTTGCACTGAGATGCAGTGCCTTAGACGGCTGCGTCCATGTGTGTGTGTGTGTTAACTATTTAACTGTACTTTAATGCTTAAAAGGCTGCCAAAATGTTTAAATGCCAATATCGTTTTTTGGGGGGGAGCAAGGAAAATATAGGAATCGGCCAAAAATGTCATATTGGTACATCACTAATAATCCCGTTTACATAAGTATTCAGACCCTTTACTCAGTATTTTGAAGCCTTCTTGGGCATGATGCTACAAGCTTGGCACACCTGTATTTAGGGAGTTTCTCCCATTCTTCTCTGCAGATCCTCTCAAGCTCTGTCAGGTTGGATGGGGAGCGTTGCTGCACAGCTATTTTCATGTCTCTCCAGAGATGTTAGATCAGGTTCAAGTCCGGGCTTTGGCTGGGCCACTCAAGGACATTCAGAGACTTGTGCCGAAGCCACTCCTGCATTGTCTTGGTTGTGTGCTTCGGGTCGTTATCCTGTTGGAAGGTGAGCCTTCGCCCTAGTCTGAGGTCCTGACTGCTCTGGAGCAGGTTTTCATCAAGGATCTCTCTGTACTTTGCTCCATTCATCTTTCTCTCGATCCTGACTAGCTTCCCAGTCCCTGAAACTAAAAAACATCCCCACTGGCATGATGCTGCCACCACACTTCACTGTAGGGATGATGCCAGGTTACCTCCAGATGTGACGCTTGACATTCAGGCCAAAGAGTTCAATCGTGGTTTCATCTGACCATTGAATCTTGTTTCTCAAGAGGTGCCTTTTGGCAAACTCCAAGCGGGATGTCATGTGCCTTTTACTGAGGACTGGCCTCCGTCTGGCCACTCTACCATAAAGGCGTGATTGGTGGAGTGCTGCAGAGATGGTTGACCTTCTGAAAGGTTCTCCCATCTCCACAAAGGAAGGCCCTTCTCCCCCTATTGCTCAGTTTGGCCGGGCGAACAGTTCTATGAATAGTCTTGGTGGTTCCAAACTTCTTACATTTAAGAATGATGGATGCCACTGTGTTCTTGGACCTTCAATGCAATCCTGTCTCAGACAAATCCTTTGACCTCATAGCTTGGTTTTTGCTCTGACATGCACTGTTAACTGTGGGACCTTTACAGTTGAAGTTGGAATTTTATATACACCTACATACGCCAAATACATTTAAATTCCGTTTTTCACAATTCCTGACATTTAATCGTAGTAGAAATTCCCTGATTTAGGTTAGTTAGGATCACCACTTAATTTTAAGAATGTGAAATGTCAGAATAATAGTAGAGAGAATGATTTATTTCAGCTTTTATTTCTTTCATCACATTCACATAGGGTCAGAAGTTTGCATACACTCAATTCGTATTTGGTAGCATTGCCTTTAAATTGTTTAACTTGGGTAAAACGGTTTGGGTAGCCTTCCACAAGCGTCCCACAATAAGTTGGGTGCATTTTGGCTCATTCCTCCTGACACAGCTGGTGTAACTGAGTCAGGTTTGTAGGCCTCCTTGCACGCACACGCTCTTTCAGTTATTTTTTGAATAAAGCTGTAATGTAAAAATGTGGAAAAAGGGAAGGGGTCTGAATACTTTTCCGAATGCACTGTATATATATATATAGACACACTGCCATCTTATGAAAGAAGACACAAATGACTCATGTGAGCCAGAGATCAAGATAACCTGACTGACCTCCTCCCACTGCTGCTGGCTTTCGCAGATTCTGCCATTACTCGCCTTAAGTTGACATTAATAAGCTACATGAGGAGTCGGCAACCTTTCTCATGTGGAATGCCAATTTTTCATCGGTAACATTTCTACCGATGCCAGTTCTATCCAAATTAAAATGATACAAACCTAAAAAGTAACTTCTATTGCCAACTATGTAAAAATAGCCTACATAAAGCCAACAAATGAAAACATTGCAGCCTGCAGGTAGAAAATATCCTGATGAAAATAAATATCCTATAAATCACATTGTCTACGCATGGTCTGTCATCAACAAACATGAAACATTGTAAAATATTCTGGGTAGTCAGCGTTTCCCAAGCCAGTGAGATCGAGACAGACACAGCTGCAGGCTATTTTGTGCAAGAGATAAGAGCTCATCAGGTAGACCTATTTTATAACATTTCAACTGGATCAGAGCATGGCATTTTTCCCTTTCACACTGAGTGGTTATCGAAAGGAAGAGAGAGCTGGGAAAAAAATTCTAATACATTGAGGAAAAATTGTCATTCTCAATGGATGTAAAAACAGACTTTGTTTGCTTGCTGTTTGAGGTGAAGAAAACATTACTTTGAGAAGCTGCACAGCTCATTAGTGGTGGTGTGTTAAGCCAAACAGAAATACTATCCGATCCCCAAATGGGAACATTTATATACCTACATTTGCGTGCAGGCCAGGTAGCCTATAGGCAAACTTCTGTGTAAGCAGGTGCGTGTCCTTACTCAACATTGACAGAAGCGCTCCAAACAAAAGACAATGATTAAATTGATAAAACTTGTAAATGGAATTAAATAAACCAAAACTTGTTTCTCACAAGTGCATCATAGATTGTGCGTTCTGCAAACAGTTTCCACTCTGACAATGAGAACTGTAAAAGACTGGAATAATAGTATATTGAATACATTAACAGAAATTACCATAACCAAACAAACATTGTAGATTAGGAACTGGTGATACTACTGGTGGTATATGTAATTGGGAATTGATAGACACTATCAAGGCAAACAATTCACACAATGAAGTTATGAAACAATGAATGTGCACAAATTGGTTGGAGACCACATTGGAAAGAGACTTGCATTGTGCATTTTATCCACACAAATGAAACAATGACAAGAACAGACAGAATATGCAAGACAATTTAAATGTCTAATGTACAATAACGTAAATGTTAACACAACCAAACATTCAACCACAAAAAAAAATCCAAGATGGTAATGTTTAAGGGTTGGTTGGCATAGTTAAATCAATGAAATTGAACACATGTTCAGTACAAGATAAGAGAAGCAAGTCATGAAGAAAGTGAACAAATAGTCTTATCGGTAATGTGTATCTCTATGTAATATTTGAAGAGCGATGTTTGCCTTGGTATTGTACTGACCTCAAGGAATCAATGTGCCAAAACCTTTTGTAAAATTGATACAGGCTAATCGGACACATAAGCCTATCCTTTCTTTATCTTCAGGGTGTGCAAGCAAAACAGAATACCAACCTAAACATTTTAAAACGGTCACCCTATGTTTGAAACCAAAACATTTATCGTTGGCATCTTTTCCTGTAGGTACATAACAGAACCAGAGAGAGGTCTGGCACACACAGGCCCCGGACCCAGTGCTCGAGAAGGAGATGGACCCTTCCTCTGGCGAGGACAAGCCAGAGTGCTTCATCTGTTTCAACACCTACGACAATGTCTTCAAGACGCCCAAGCTGCTGGACTGCACCCACACCTTCTGCCTGGAGTGTGTCACCCGGGTCATGGCCGTGTCTGTGGAACAGGAAAGGGGCCAGATCCCTTGCCCCCTCTGCAGGCATCCCACCTCCATCCCCGCCAGTGGCCCCCCAGCCCTCCTCACAAGTCTGGAGGTGCTGGGCCGGCTGCCCACCCACCTGCAGCAGGAGGAGAAGGTGTGGCTGGGTGGGAAGAAGCTGTGTTACTCCAACCCCGGCAGCCCTGACCTTCTCCATCCGGACGGCTCCTCCACCTGTATTTGTATCAACATCGGGATAATCCAGGAGGAGGCTGCGTCCAGACAGACTGAGGCTGGCAGAAGGAGACTCGTCTGGGCCAGACGATGCCTCTGCAGCCTCTTCTCAGACTGGAAGCGGCTGGTGCTGATCGCAGTGCTACTGATCATGCTGGTGTGTGTCATCATGTGGCTGCTGCATTGTCTTCAGCACAGGATTGGTTCGCTGTTTCAAAAGCATGGCTCCCGCTGTCGTGGGGCAGGCCTCCACACCCTTCACAGTCACATAGCTGCCACAGTGACAGGGACACTCCCTATGTACAGCACAGGGTGGACACATTTATTGCAGGTCATATTGGGACTGACACACCAGGAAACTGTCAAAATGTTCTCTCAGGATTGCCAAAGGATGAGACTAATAGACAAGCTGGCTTTGTTTGCTACCAAGGACTTTTATTTTTTGCTATTAAAATAATTCCTTCAGTTTCACGTTTTTTTACGAGTCGTATGTACAGGATACACATGGTATACACCGTCAAATGAAAGGCTTACTTACAGGTTCCTTTTTGACAATTCAACAAGAAATAACAAAAGATAAGAATACGAACATAAAGTAAAGGGCTCAGTAGGGCAGAATAAACATTTTAGGGCATTATCCCACTTGCAACCACCTCCATATACTAATTTGGTCTCTCCCTACAAGATTGGACTGTTGTAGGCTAGCGTCACATACACTTGTTTGCTTTTCTGGAGGGTTCTTCAGACAACTACCTCAAGACACGCTACTGTAGTCTGCATCGAACAGAAAAGTGGAAGGATCTTGAACGTGTTGTTGATTATAACCTGATCATCAACCTTATGTATTGTTTTAAATTAGGCTAATGGTCAATTATTTACTAAAGCATGTGACTTTTCCCTCATATGGTTCTTGTTTTATATGATATTGTTTTATATGATGTGAAATGTTTTTTTGCTTAAAACATGTACCAAATTCAAACAGTAGGCTAACTAGAATTTGGGTTGTAGGTTCTTTGGATAAGACAATGACATCATGGTATTTGCATGTCCTTGAAGGATAACCATAAGAATGCCTACAGTAATCAGCACACATGTGTTGCTCTTGTGTCAAATTCACACTGACACATTTATTACCTTCAATTAGCAGACACAGCTCTATTATAGTACTGTACCTCATATGTCAAGCTATGTACATTCAGTGCTTCAAGGTATCACTTCATATTGCCAGACATGTCAATATAATAATGCTTTGTTCACGAAGACGCCAACTCAAACTATATTACCTTGTCGACACACCAACTCATCCTCTTCTTATCAATTCAAATTTTATTAGTCATATGCGCCGAATACAACAGGTGTAGACCTTACAGTGAAATGCTTACTACGAGCCCCTAACCAACAATGCACTTTAAAAAAAAAGATGGATAAGAATAAGAAATAAAAGTAACAAGTAATTAAATAGCAGCAGTAAAATAACAATAGCGAGACTATATACAGGGGGGTACCAGTACAGTCAATGTGGTGGGCACCGGTTAGGTGAGATAATATGTACATGTAGGCAGAGTTATTAACGTGACTATGCATAGATGATAACAACAGAGTAGCAGCTGTGTAAAAGAGGTAGGGGACAATGCAAATAGTCTGGGTAGCCATTTGATTAGGTGTTCAGGAGTCTTTTTGGCTTGGGGTTAGAAGCTGTTTAGAAGCCTCTTGGACCGGTACCGCTTGCCGTGCGGTAGCAGAGAAAACAGTCTATGACTAGTGTGGCTGGAGTCTTTGACAATTTTTAGTGCCTTCCTCTTACACCACCTGGTATAGAGGTCCTGGATGGCAGGAAGCTCGGCCCCAGTGATGTACTGGGCCGTTCGCATTACCCTCTGTAGTGCCAAGTGGTCGGCCGCCGAGCAGTTGCCATACCAGGCAGTGATGCCACCAGTCAGGATACTCTTGATGGTGCAGCTGTATAACCTTTTGAGGATATGAGGACCCATGCCAAATCTTTTTAGTCTCCTGAGCGGGAATAGGTTTTGACGTGCCCTCTTCACGACTGTCTTGGTGTGCTTGGACCATGTTAGTTTGTTGGTGATGTGGACACCAAAGAACTTGAAGCTCTCAACCTGCTCCACTGAAGCACCGTTGATGAGAATGGGTGCATGCTTGGTCCTCTTTTTCTTGTAGTCCACAATCATCTCCTTTGTCTTGATCACGTTGAGGGAGAGGTTGTTGTCCTGGCACCACACGGCCAGGTCTCTGACCTCCTCCCTATAGGCTGTCTCGTTGTTGACGGTGATCAGGCCTACCACTGTTGTGTCATCAGCAAACTTAATGATGGTGTTGGAGTTGTGCAGTCATGAGTGAACAGGGAGTACAGGAGGGGACTGAGCTGCATCTGTTTAGATATATGGTCACTATTATTGTGTAAGCAGTACTGGTGTAAGGTAATGGGTAATTATACAATTGATCCTGTCCTACCTCTTCCACTTCAGAGTGGCTTATATTTATGGCACTGAAATGTTACAAGTGTGGAAGGGCGCCCAGACCATGGCCCGCGCAGGGCCCTACATGTGACCAGCAGCCAGAATCACTGCTACAGGTCTATTTATAACATGGGTAATGGCCAGGCCCCACTCTGACTCTGCCACACCACTGGCAGGAACACGCGCACACACACAGCATGTAACTGCTGCAGGACAGTCTGGACCTGGAGACTTTACACAAATGTTTGCTTCCACTAGCTTAAAAGGCATCACAGTGCACACAACAATGCACAGAACATTTGAACACTGACAGCGCATTTTACTTACATTGCAAAAAGAATGATGGAGGCCACTGTGTTCTTGGGGACCTTTAATGCTGCAGAATTCTTTTGGTGCCCTTCCCCAGATCTGTGCCTCAACACAATCCTGTCTCGGAGCTCTACGGACAATTCCTTTGACCAATTCCTTGACCTCTGACATACACTGTCAACTGTGAGACCACTTAGACAGGTATGTGCCTTTCTAAATCATGTCCAATCAATTGAATTTACCACAAGTGGACTCCAAGTTATAGAAACATCTTAAGGATGATCAATGGAAACAAGATGCACCTGAGCTCAAAACCTGTTTTCGTTTTGTCATTATGGGGTTGTGTGTCGATTGATCTGGGGAAACATTTAATTTAATCCATTTTAGAATAAGGCTGTAACGTAACAAAATGTGGAAAAATTGAAGGGGTCTGAATACTGTATTGTACAGTCCAGGTGTGTAAAGCTCTTAGAGACTTACCCAGAAAGATTCACAGCTCTAATCACTGCCAAGGGTGATTCTAGGGTGATTCTAACCAAGGGTTCTGACCAAGGGTTCACCAAGGACGATTCTAACATGGGTTGAATACTTATGTAATCAAGATATTTTAGTGTTTCATTTTTCATGTATTGTTTTTACAAATGTTAGAATTTTTCTTCCATTTTGTGTAGATCGTTGACAAAAAAATTACGAATCAATTTTACCCACCTTGTAACAACAACATGTGGAAAAAGTCAAGGTGTTGTAAATACTTTCTGAAGGCACTATATGGAGGGTTCAGAATATTAGGGATCAATGAAAGAAAGCCATATAAATACACGCATATCCATCTCCTTTTCAGCACCAATTGGTGGTTAAAAAAATACTCTGATCTTGTATATTTATTTAGGGGTAGGTGAATTGGTGAATCAAAAATACAGTGGTTTGATTCATCCTGAAAGTTGCCATATTCAATTGTTCAACTCATTAAATATTGGAAGGTGCGAAAAGTGAACAATAGTCCTACAAAACAGTAGTCCTATAAATCTTCCCGAATAATCCCGATTCCTCACTAATCATGGAACTGTGATGACAACGGTCCAGTCATGGTGAATCGTGCGCCAGGTTTAAACTGCTAGTATGGTCTGAATTCCATTATGATTCAAATAGGCTACACGTCCCAAATGATTGCACAACTTGTAATACGTTAGCCTAATATGATCCAATACTGCTAGCGATCCTCAGGAACAACTACACAAACGTGACAGGTGAAAGAATGGTAAACTAACAATTTAATGAAATTATGCTAAATGTAAGGAAATCAATTCTAAAGTCAGTGACACTTATAAATGTATGTGTGATACAAATAGAAAAAAATACAGTGAAAAGTTTGCTCATATAATTAAAACATTCTAGAAATAAAAAAACAACTCAGGTAGGTTTGATGCCATACTGTCTTTTGCGCATGGCTACAGAAGCCTACAGATTGGGTCTCCAAATTTCATCCCAAATTATAAGGCCAGTATTACATAAACTTCACTGTGGAAAAAGGTGATATGGTGATATGCTTCAATTTGCTGCCAAATAACTGGTTTCACATTTGTCTACAGCGATTATATGGTAAAATAGATTTAAAGCAATTGTCATCTATAATTACAATCCCCTTATCCAAATAGTTTACTCATTTACCTAGGCTCTTATCAATAGCTCTTATCCAGTTGTAAATTACAGTGCATGGAGAATGGTGTTATTTCTATCAGAAAATAGAGAGAAAGAGCGCTGGTTTGTGACCGTGAACGACAGTCCAGCGCTCATTGGTTTCTTTATCCATTTTTTATTGTATTTATTATTTTCTTATGTATAGAAATTGCATATAGATAAGTTGACACTGTATATCTTCAACAACACATGTATAATTGTAGCCAGGATGCCAGTATGTTTCTGCTCTTGCCAACTCCTGCCATGCAAGGACAAACAGAACTGGGACCAGGCTAGTATAATTGTGGGACAGATTCAAAATACTGTAAATAACTCTCTCTGAACTATTGTTCAGCTCTGCTGATTACCATATCTGCCATCCAATACCTTTGATGCTATGTGGTGTAGAGTAGGGAAGTTGAAGACCTGAATGATTCAAATGAGGACGAGGCATGATATGTAGCTATTGCTTCTAGGGGAACGTTTCCAGACATTTTCACTTGGGACCATAGCAGTGTCATCAACAGTTTCATACAAAGTAACACTAACAAACATTTATATCTCAATCACAGTAGTAATTTCCATATCGTAACATAGTGTTTACTGGCAGCACAGTAGTAGTAACGTTCATCAGTATTCTAATCCACATGGGCTGGTTTTCCGGATACAGATTAAGCCTAGTCCTGGACTAAAAAGCTAGTTTAATGGAGAATCTCCACTGAAAGTGCTTTTTAGTCCAGGACTAGACTTAATCTGTATCTGGGACACCGGCCCCTAATGTTTTACTCAACGGGAAGCTGATCAACAGGAAGCTGGTCAATTATATATGTTTTGACAGTGAGATATGTTCTAATTTAGTGATCATATGTTCAGTGTGCAAACATTTCTCAGACTGCATTAAACACACCTACATAGCAGGGCTAACATGTTTCTGTGAGGACCATAGAGACTATTAGACTGTACAGTATGTCGATGTCACTTTACAGCAACATGGTAAGCATGACTATGTGGTGCCTTCATGTGTGTAAAACAGAGTATTTGGATCATGTAAAATGCATTTGTTGTGATTTAATTCAGTCAGCATTTCAGTTATATCAAAGAACATTTGGAAGGCAACCAGAGAGCCTATTTTTGATAAATGTGCAAAGTAAAATCAATGCCATTTGTATGTAGAAAGTCTATGTGGAGAAAATGTATTTGTCAGGGTTAAGTGTAAGTCAAAGATGTCAGTCAAGCAGGTAGGTTTATGCTTGGAGAGAAGCCACGCCATGTCTTTGCTTTGTCATGCATGCAAATGGCAGAACTTTGCAAAACATTCTGTGCTTGTAAAAGGGATTAAACAAATTATGTGAATGTACATGGTCAACAAACATAGTGTAGGCCACTTCTATGCAAAGATCATATCAAATACACTATATATACAAAAGTATGTGGACACCCCTTCAAATTTGTGGATTCGGCTATTTCAGCCACACCCGTTGCTGACAGATGTATAAAATCGAGCACAGTCATGCAATCTCCATAGACAAACATTAGCAGTAGAATAGCCTTACTGAAGTGCTCAGTGACTTTCAACGTGGCACCATCATAGGATGCCATCTTACCGACAGTTCCAGTGAAGGAAAATCTTAATGCTACAGCATATAATGGCATTCTCGATGATTCTGTGCTTCCAACTTTGTGGCAAAAGTTTGGGGAAGCCCCTTTCCTGTTTCAGCATGACAATGCCCCCGTGCACAAAGAGAGATCCATACAGAAATGGTTTGTCGAGATCGGTGTGAAAGAATTTCACTGGCCTGCACAGAGCCCTGACCTCAACCCCGTCGAACACATTTGGGATGAATTGGAACGCAGACTGTGAGCCAGGGCTGATCGCCCAACATCAGTGCCCGACCTCACTAATGCTGTTGGCTAAATGGAAGCAAGTCTCCGCAGTAATGTTGCAACATCTTGTGGAAAGCCTTCCCAGAAGAGTAGAGCCTGTTATAGCAGCAAAGGGGAGACCAAGTCATTAATGGCCATAAGTTTGTAATGAGATGTTTAACGAGCAGTTGTCCACATATTTCTGGTCATGTTATGTATATTGTACATCAAATCAAATCAAATTTTATTTGTCACATACACATGGTTAGCAGATGTTAATGCGAGTGTAGCGAAATGCTTGTGCTTCTAGTTCCGACAGTGCAGTAATAACCAACAAGTAATCTAACTAACAATTCCAAAACTACTGTCTTATACACAGTGTAAGGGGATAAAGAATATGTACATAAGGATATATGAATGAGTGATGGTACAGAGCAGCATAGGCAAGATACAGTAGATGGTATCAAGTACAGTATATACATATGAGATGAGTATGTAAACAAAGTGGCATGGTTAAAGTGGCTAGTGATACATGTATTACATAAGGATGCAGTCGATGATATAGAGTACAGTATATACGTATGCATATGAGATGAATAATGTAGGGTAAGTAACATTATATAAGGTAGCATTGTTTAAAGTGGCTAGTGATATATTTACATCATTTCCCATCAATTCCCATTATTAAAGTAGCTGGAGTTGAGTCAGTGTCAGTGTCAGTGTGTTGGCAGCAGCCACTCAATGTTAGTGGTGGCTGTTTAACAGTCTGATGGCCTTGAGATAGAAGCTGTTTTTCAGTCTCTCGGTCCCAGCTTTGATGCACCTGTACTGACCTCGCCTTCTGGATGATAGCGGGGTGAACAGGCAGTGGCTCGGGTGGTTGATGTCCTTGATGATCTTTATGGCCTTCCTGTAACATCGGGTGGTGTAGGTGTCCTGGAGGGCAGATAGTTTGCCCCCGGTGATGCGTTGTGCAGACCTCACTACCCTCTGGAGAGCCTTACGGTTGAGGGCGGAGCAGTTGCCGTACCAGGCGGTGATACAGCCCGCCAGGATGCTCTCGATTGTGCATCTGTAGAAGTTTGTGAGTGCTTTTGGTGACAAGCCGAATTTCTTCAGCCTCCTGAGGTTGAAGAGGCGCTGCTGCGCCTTCTTCACGATGCTGTCTGTGTGAGTGGACCAATTCAGTTTGTCTGTGATGTGTATGCCGAGGAACTTAAAACTTGCTACCCTCTCCACTACTGTTCCATCGATGTGGATAGGGGGTGTTCCCTCTGCTGTTTCCTGAAGTCCACAATCATCTCCTTAGTTTTGTTGACGTTGAGTGTGAGGTCATTTTCCTGACACCACACTCCGAGGGCCCTCACCTCCTCCCTGTAGGCCGTCTCGTCGTTGTTGGTAATCAAGCCTACCACTGTTGTGTCGTCCGCAAACTTGATGATTGAGTTGGAGGCGTGCGTGGCCACGCAGTCGTGGGTAAACAGGGAGTACAGGAGAGGACTCAGAACGCACCCTTGTGGGGCCCCAGTGTTGAGGATCAGCGGGGAGGAGATGTTGTTGCCTACCCTCACCACCTGGGGCGGCCCGTCAGGAAGTCCAGTACCCAGTTGCACAGGGCGGGGTCGAGACCCAGGGTCTCGAGCTTGATGACGAGCTTGGAGGGTACTATGGTGTTGAATGCCGAGCTGTAGTCGATGAACAGCATTCTCACATAGGTATTCCTCTTGTCCAGATGGGTTAGGGCAGTGTGCAGTGTGGTTGAGATTGCATCGTCTGTGGACCTATTTGGGCGGTAAGCAAATTGGAGTGGGTCTAGAGTGTCAGGTAGGGTGGAGGTGATATGGTCCTTGACTAGTCTCTCAAAGCACTTCATGATGACGGAAGTGAGTGCTACGGGGCGGTAGTCGTTTAGCTCAGTTACCTTAGCTTTCTTGGGAACAGGAACAATGGTGGCCCTCTTGAAGCATGTGGGAACAGCAGACTGATATAGGGATTGATTGAATATATCCGTAAACACACCGGCCAGCTGGTCTGCGCATGCTCTGAGGGCGCGATCCAGGCTGGGCCTGCAGCCTGCGAGGGCGAGTTATTTAGTCTGCCTGACTTGCATGACGGAATGTATTTCCAAAGCGTTACGTTGAGTGAAGAGAAAAACATTGGAGGAAGAGTTTTAAGTCCAATTGAAAGAATTGATACAATTTGATATATGCATGTCGTTGTGTAATGAATTAATTCATGAATTATCTAAATTGTGGTCAGCCCAAACAAATCATTCAGCTGTAGTAAATTACCATAAGATCTCAATGACATTTCCACCAAGGGCTCTGTCATTTACAAAACATAATATCATATTGTGCACTTATTAAAGTAACAATGTATTTCATCATTATTCTGTATGATTATTAAAGGCTAATGTTAACATGGTCTATGCAAGGCTCTGAATGGTTTTATCCGCAGTGGAAAGAAAGGCCAAATAATATCTGCCATATTTGACAAATGTGAAATCAATATCAAGAGCAACACTAACACTTTTCACCTTAGACAAGTTTAATGAACCTCTATAATATACAGTATGGTGTTGTGTGTAAATTGATTGAATAACTTCAAGAAGCTATTTGTCATTGTTAAGCAATTCAACTTACCATACATCTCTTTGACTCAGTCTCCATTTATTATTGCACAGGTCTGAATGTGGGGTCTACAGTCCCATATGCTTGGGACTAGGGACTCTATTCAATCAGATCCACTTTAGCTGACACCCGCAGAGAGATTGTTTTGGCGGTGTCAGAGATTGAACTGTGTTAGAGCTGTCAAATCCACAAGTGGCTCCTGGAATTATACCTTTGCCATTGGCAAATGAACAAAGTCGCATTAAGAGAAATCCCATGCAGCCTTGTTTACAAGTCCGAACACTGGAATGTGAGAACACTGGAATGTAATCTACACCTCGATTAGGCTGATAGAATCACTCATTATTTTGTTTAATGATCTTAAATTTGAGCGTCATTATTTCTTTATAGCCTTCACTTTCTCATTCGAAAGTGATCCTACTGAAACAACAGTTTCACTAAGGAAGGGTGAGGATTGCCCCCTATCGGCCTATTACTGTTACCACAAACAATTCCCCAAAAGTTCCATCCATCCATCCATCCAAAGAGGGTATAGTTTGAACAATACATTTTATCATGTTATTGCAGAGTTATTTATTCAAATAAATATGCAATGCATACACTTTGTTTTCCATATTATTTCACATAAATATTCAAACAGGGTTTGTCCATGGTAGAGATGCCAAGGTTTAAATGCTTTTTCTGTTTTGTCTAACCAAAACAATATTACTATCTGGATCCACTGTTCTAAACACCGTTTTATGTCAGGGGTGACAATAGTGATACTCCAATTTAGAATTGTCTGTGTTAACTCACTTTACTTTATAACGCTATATATTCTGTGTGTGTATAGCTAAATAATTTAACTTTATTGTGCCAGCTTGCAAGTCAAGAATTCACTAATATTCATAATAATCATAGTTAATAATATAGAATATTGAACATGTATTATTTACAATCTAAAAAATGTTACTGTGTGTGTCAGGTTAAATTGTGAAAACATCTTGAAATATATAAAACTTTAGGGTTTAGACAAATATTTTGCAGATATAGAATAAAATGTATCTACTATGCTTTTTTTGTTGTCTAATCACACATTAGCAACGCTACTCTAAGTTCTGATGAAAATCGAAGAGAAACAGTCATGCAAGGTTATTACAGTCAATCATCCAAACATATAATATTAAATGTCATTCTGTACAAGGAGATCAGTCAGACTGTTTAGAAAATAAAAGGATAGTCACCCCCTAATCAAAGTTTGTCAGATGTTTTCATAACTTCAAAGGTGAGCTATATTCCACACCATCTATTGTGTAGATCCTGCCCGCTATATTGCATTAGGAGAAATCTAAAAGCTATGAAATCCATATTAAGTGGAAAAATGTCTAACATCTATAGACAAAAAATGGCATGGAACAGAAACTATGTTAATCTTTATAACAGACCATTATTGAGATATGAAATACTCTCACAAACATTCAATGATTTGGGAGTAAACTATTCCTTTAAGTGCTGAGCAAGAAACAATTATTATGAGCCACAAAGATTCTTAACTCTCGATTACATTTAAACTAATAAAAAAAGATCAGTTGTCACAATGTATTTCAAAAGTACACAGCATTACACAGCATTCTCTCTTTATGCATTTCCATGGTGACTCACATCGTCAGGTGTCTCACGATGGCTTGTCACCTTCTTTCTTCAGACGGCTGTGGAGGAAAATAACATTAATAAACTAAACCCAGCAAAAAAAGAAACATCTCTTTTTCAGGACCCTGTCTTTCAAAGATAATTTGTAAAAATCCAAATAACTTCATAGATCTTCATTGTAAAGGGTTTAAACACCGTTTCCCATGCTTGTTCAATGAACTACAAACAATTAATGAACATGCACCTGTGGAACAGTCGTTAAGACACTAACAGCTTACAGATGGTAGACAATTAAGGTCACAGTTATGAAAACTTAGGACACTAAAGAGGCCTCTCTACTGACTCTGAAAAAGACAGGCATGTTGAAAGAAGGCATGAGGACTGCAGATGTGGCCAGGGCAATAAATTGCAATGTCCATACTGTGAGACGCCTAAGACAGCGCTACAGGGAGACATGACTGACAGCTGATTGTCCTCGTAGTGGCAAACCACGTGTAACAACACCTGCACAGGATCGGTACATCAGAAGCGGGACAGGTACAGGATGGCAACAACAACTGCCCGAGTTACACCAGGAAGGCACAATCACTCCATCAGTGCTCAGACTGTCTGCAATAGGCTGAGAGAGGCAGGACCTCACCAGACATCACCTGCAACAACGTCGCCTATGGGTACAAACCCACCGTCGCTGAATCACTGACGAGTTGCGGTTTCGTCTCACCAGCGGTGATGATCAGATTTGCGTTTATCGTCAAAGGAATGAGCGTTACACCGAGGCCTGTACTATGGAACGGGATCGATTTGGAGGTGGAGGGTCCGTGATGGTCTGGGGCGGTGTGTCACAGCATCATCGGACTGAGCTTGTCGTCATTGCAGGAAATCTCAATGCTGTGCGTTACAGGGAAGACATTCTCCTCCCTCATGTGGAACCCTTCCTGCAGGCTCATCCTGACATGATTATCCAGCATGACAATGCCACCAGCCATACTGCTCGTTCTGTGCGTGATTTCTTGCAAGACAGGAATGTCAGTGTTCTGCCATGGCCAGCGGAGAGCCTGGATCTCAATCCCATTGAGCACATCTGGGACCTGTTTGATCGGAGGGTGAGGGCTATGGCCATTCCCCCCAGAAATGTCTGGGAACTTGCAGGTGCCTTGGTGGAAGAGTGGGGTAACATCTCACAGCAAGAACTGGCAAATCTGGTGCAGTCCATGAGGAGGAGATGCACTGCAGTACTTAATGCAGCTCGTGGCCACACCAGATACTGATTGTTACTTTTGATTTTGACCCCCCCTTTCATCAGGGACACATTATTCAATTTCTGTTAGTCACATGTCTGTGGAGCTTGTTCAGTTTGTCTGTTGCTGAATCTTATTATGTTCATACAAATATTTAAACATGTTAAGTTTGCAGTTGACAGTGAGGACGTTTCTTTTTTTGCTGAGTTTATTAATGTTAGTGCAATAGTTCATCAATAAACCAAGATCCCACATTTGTCTAGTGATTTATGATATAATATTAGCTCATCAATAATCAAGATCCAACTTTGTCGAGTGACTTCAATTTTTCAGTAACTGCATAAATGAAAGCACTGTCTTCAGGTAAACTGTTGTTGTCGTTATTGTTCGGAGTTGGTAATCACCTCACCTGTAGTAATCCTCCTGTCCGGGCAGAGGCCCCCCGTGTTGTAGGTGGTGGTGTCCGTGTAGCCACTGCTGCTCCATGGCCAGCCTCTGCAACTCTGCTGACTGGGCGTGCATGGCCTGGAGCTGGTGGGCTGCAGACATCTGGGGGATGGGCCCCTGGAGCTCACGGGGGTACCCTGCTCCTGCAACAGCGGCATAGGCTGTACGGATGTTGATCAAGGGGCACAAAACATCAGAGTGAGTCTTAGTCACCTCACAATCACAGAAATATAGTCTGAATACAGTGAATTGGATGTGTGTGTATTCCCATATAGATAGTCAAGGTGAATGTTATTGTTCCTCACCAAACAGTGGGTGTCGTAACATGTCATGGTCGTGGGGCAGGTCGTTGAGCAGAGGGTTGGGGATGGGGCCTCCAGGGAAGGGGAAGCGGGCCAGACGGGGCCCAGGAGCCAGGGGATCCAGAGGGTGGGGCCCATTACCTGGGTGACAGTAACACACATCTAATGAGGCAGGAGAACAAACAATATATAAATTAACACATTTCATAAACATCAGTTAATATTGAGCAGGGGGACAAACTACACTGGTAGGTAGACAGAGTAATACAGTGAGGAGAGTCAGTCTCATTTAATGTTGAGAGAAGGGGCTATCAAAGAACATTAAATAAGAATTTAAAATATATATAATACTAATCAAATGTTCTTGTTTTTAAAACAATAATCAATTTGTGCGTACAGTACACACACATATATACAGTACACACATATACAGTACATACATATCCTGAAGATGAAACAAGACAGAATATAATTGAGTAGAAATGTCCTTACCCTCACCTTGGTTGAGTGGGTCCTGCTGATGTAGGTGCAGGTGTGAGTGGATGTGGGAGTGCTGGTGGTGATGCGGTGTGACGTTGAGCATCTGCAGCCTGGCGGCTGGGTCGTTAGCCACAGATGCCATCCTCTCAGCATGGAGCCTCTCAGCAGTCAGTCGCTCAGCGTAGCTTAGCTCTGGACGCATTTGGGGCCCGGCCAGGGCCAGTGCCTGCCTCTCCCTCTCCAGGTGGTTCTGCATGACCGGGTGGAAGTGGCCAAAGGGGTGGTGGGGCGGCCCAGCGATATGCGGCAGGGCCAGGGCTCCATGTCTGGCAAAGTGCTCCATGGGGTTGGCTGATGGATGCATGGTCTCCATCTCTGGGGGCTTGACCTCAAAGCCAGGCTTCATCCTCTCGCGGAGCTCCCTCTCCCGGAGGTTACGGAGCTCCCTCTCTCTCAGGCTGGGCTCGGCGGCATACAGGCCGGGCATGTGGTATGCCAGCAGAGGGTCCCCGGGGGACAGGGACACGAAGAAGGGGTGGTTGCGATTGTTGGGGGACATGACGTGGGGTCGGGCGTACTCACTGAGGGTGCGCAGGGCAGGGGTGTCGGGGCCGATGTAAGGGGGCACAGCGGCCACACTGGTGGGAGGCTGCTCGAAGGAGGAGCGCATGTGGACCTGGCCGGACATTTGGACATCACTCATACGGCTGTCGTGGGACGAGCTGGAAGCTCTCTGGAAGAAGAAGAGGCTCATTAAGGTGGTTCAAATTTGAAAGAAAACAATGTATAGAGTCCTACAGGTATCCAAAACATCCAACTGATAACATTGTTGTAATACTATATAATAATCAGTGGTGTAAAGTACTTAAGTAAAAATACTTTAAAGTACTACTTTAGTCGTTTTTTGGGGTATCTGTACTTTACTATTTATATTTATGACTACTCTACTTCACACAATCAAAATAATGTACTTTTTACTCCATACATTTTCTTTGACACCCAAAAGTACTCGTTACATTTTGAATGCTTAGCAGGACAGGAAAATAGTCAAATTCACGCACTTATCAACCAAACATCCCTGATCATCCCTACTGCCTCTGATCTGGCGGACTCACTAAACACACAGATTATGTCTGAGTGTTGGATTATGTCTGAGTGTTGGAGTGTGCCCCTGGCTTTCCGTAAATTTCAAAAACAAGAAAATGGTGCCCTTTGGTTTGCTTCAAATAAGGAATTTGAAATGATTTATACTTTTAATTTGACTTTTGATACTTAAGTATATTTTTGCAATTACAGTTATTTTTGATACTTAAGTATATTTTAAACCAAATACTTTTAGACTTTTACTCAAGTAGAATTTTACTGGGTGACTAACTTTTACTTGAGTCATTTTCTATTAAGGTATCTTTACTTTTCCTCAAGTATGACAGTTTGGTACTTTTTCCACCACTGGTAATAATATAATTGATAACATTGTTGTACTAGTATGTAATAATATCATTGATAACATTGCTGAGATATAGACATCACATCAGTTATGTCAAAGAAAAAAAGGAACAGAGGGAATATTACTCACAGCATTTTTGTCTTCCTGCCTCTCTCGTTCCCTCTCCCTCTCTCTGTCCTTCTCCCTTTCTCGGGCATTGTGCTCAGCCTCTCTCTTGGATCTCTCCACAGCCTCCTCTCTCTTCTTGGCCAGCTTGGATGAGGCCAGGGGAGTGAAGAACAGGTCTGTTCTGGAGCACGAGTTGTAGCCACGGTCCAGGTGTTTGAAAAATCTGAAATGAATCAAACAGCATATATAGCAATCACACAACAATATTGTTTGAGAACATATGTAATTCAGATGAACAACATCTGTTAACATTTGAGAAACACAATGGCCACAATTAACTCTGTAAAGGAGGCCCATCTTACAGGACTGCCTGGAGTGATGTCATGCAGTAAGTACCGTGCTGATTGGCTGGCATGACTGGCGATGTTGACAACCAAAGGTTCCGGTGAGGGACTTCTGGGTGGAGGGGGCGGACTCTCAAGCTCCTCACATTCATCCAATGGCTCCTCTTTAATCTGGACATGTGACCCTCCAATGCCAATGGGGTTTTCGGGCGAGGGGCGTAGGGAGGGGAAGGAGAGCTGGAGACTAGGGACTGGACCCATGGTAGAGGGAGAAGAGGCAGAGAGGACAGGGTGCAAGGCTGAGGGGGCAGAGCAGGAGGGCAGGGAGGAGTGGGGGTGGGAGTGGCTGCCTCTGCCAGGGAGGTTCTGCAGCTGCGTGAGCACGGGAGGCTGGGGTGGGACTCCCTGCTGCATGGGCAGGGATTGGGGCATGAGCTGGAGGGGGTGGAGGGGCACCGGGAGGGTGCTGGTTGGGCAGGGAGTTGAGGGGCTTCAGTGCCGGAGGAGGGGGCAGGTTGGACGGCATCTGCGGGAAAGGGGGAGCAAGGGAAGAAGAGAGGTGTGGTGGCTGCTTGTGAGATGGAGGGATGGGTGTGGTTGGGGGTGGTTTGATTTGGGGCCCGGAGGTGAGGGGGAGGGCCTGGGGGAAGGAAGGTTCCCTGGGAAAGTGAGGAGGGGGTCGCTGGGGGTAGGGGCACTGGGTCGGAGCACCATGGAGGGACAGGGGCTGGGTGGGAGGCAGAGAGCCAGGAGAAGGAAGAGGACCCTGGAATACAGGAGTTGGAGGATGGAAGGCCTGTCCCAGCGGAGGAGGGACAGGTGAGTGGCCAGCGAGAGGGTGAGAGGGAGGTAGGGGTCGGTTGTGTGGGGGACTTGTCTGGTAGCTAACTGACTGACCAGCCTGAGCAGAGGTGGCTGAAGGCTGGGGAGGCTCTGGGGAGAGGGTTGCCTGGGCCTGTACCTGGCCAGGCTCTGCAGAGGGAGAGGTACCCTGGGGAGGCAGGGATGTGTTTGAGCCTGCAACCCGTGGTGGAGGAACAATCTGTGGGGTCTGTGTTTCAGCAAGGGCAGCAGCAGGGGCACTGACGGTCTCTGCTGCAGCCTGGTGGGCACCTTGGAGCTGCTGGGCAGAGGAGTCAGAGTCACTCTCGTTGCCCTGGCGAGGGCTGGGGATGCTGGGGGAGGAGGAGCGGTTGTCCTGGTCAATGTCTTTGGTGTCGCTGCTGCCGTCGTCCTGGGCACTGCGGCTGTCTGAGCAGCTCTCCTCCTCCACCTCACCCCTCTCTGCCTCAGCCTCTCCATCGCCCTCCGACCGGCACTCTGCCTGTTCACCCTGAGAGGAGGATGGAGACACAAGGTTAGAATTGTTGGTGAGGGGAGGTTCTCATCATGCGAATGTTACCCAAAAAGAGCCACTGGATAGATCTAGTTACACCCAACAATGTAGCTTAGTGCAGGAAGATAAGACATTAACTAAAGAATAACGAGTCAACAAAAGTGATATGTTTCTGAGAGCTGGTTTAGCTTATTTTGCTTCTCTCTGATCTTGCACCTTGTAGCTGTCATTGCTTTCCTATTGTCTTACACTCTGTCTGACCTGCAGTATCTTCGTCCTTTTAGTTGGTGTTCTCTCAGGCTCCTCTGGGTCCTGGGCTGCACTCTCCCTGGAACGTTTAGTACTCTTTGGTAGGGGCGCCTCTTCCTTTATCTTCTGTTAGATGGAAGGAATATAATTCACTTATTCAATTCAGTTCTACATGAATATACAACACAGTAAAAAGTATTTGGACAAAGGGGAAGCCTTGGTCTGAACGGCAGAAATACAACTAGATGTTATGATTGTATATGATATTAGGTGTACTTCAATTCACAAATGCGCCATTACTGTGCATTCAAATCTATTTCCATGACTTCAAAAATAATATATGTGTGTGACTGTACCTTGCCAGGCTTCTTTGTGTTATCAGTCTTCTCTAAACAGGAGGTTCTGGATGCGTTGGAGGTGGAGCTAGCTCCACTGGGGGCGGGAGAGGGATGGCTACTGGACTGCTGGTCTTCACTGGTAGGAGAGCCGGTCAGCCTCTTGTGGCCACTTCTTAATGAAGACAACTGGAGACAGATACAACTTAGAGTAAGTATTGAAAGATATTATAACAACAATTGAGAGAGAAAGATAATGATGATGGTGGTAGGGAAAGAGAGAGAGGGTGGTAGGGAAAGAGAGGGAGGGTGGTAGGGAAAGAGAGAGAGGGTGGTAGGGAAAGAGGGTGGTAGGGAAAGAGGGAGGGTGGTAGGGAAAGAGAGCGAGGATGGTAGAGAAAGAGAGAAAGAGATAGCAGAGTGTGGGTGGCAGGGAGGAAGGGAGGTATACACAAGATGGGGCTAAGATGGGCGGTTCCCAGGCTTACCGGTGTTCTGCTGCGTCGCGTCCTCATGCCGTGCTTCCCGTTGCCCTCCTCTTCCTCTTTGACAGGTTTGAACATGAAGGGAGGGTCAGCAGGCTTAGGGCCAGGCGGCAGGCGGCCATGTTTGTTGTAGTAGGTACGACAGGTGGTACACAGGAGGATGTTATCCCGGCCTCCGTGCTGCCAGTCCTTAGAGGCTGAAATTAAAACATTGAATGGGATAAACTTTATTGATCACAAGAGGAGAAATTTGATTTGTCATCAACATAGGACAGAAACATACAGTACATCAGAATCCATTGAACTGAGCACCGGTGGCTGGCGGAGCAAGTATGATACATGACATCAATGCAAACCAATAGGATCAATGGGGGAAATAAAGAAACGGACAGAGTTAAGCGATACTCACTGGTTGTGGCACAGTGTCCACAGGTGCCTTGCTCGCTGTCTTCACTGTCCAGGTCATCCTCACTGGCTGAACTTATGTCCACTGCAGAAGAGAGAAGAGATCAGATTAAAGACTATACCCACTGCTATTCATTCAGACAAAGACTATACCCACTCCTATTGTGTTATCTACAGTTACTGGACTAGATGATAGAAAAATACCCTTAGTTTCAGAATGGGTGGCAAGGAATAAGTTAGTCCTAAATATTAAAAGCATTGAATTTGGGACAAATCATTCACTAAACCCTAAACTAAACTAAACTGCTTGGAGTTTAGTCATGGTCAAAACATACTGATACAACAGTAGCTAAGATGGGGAGAAGTATGTCCATGATAAGGCGCTGCTCTACCTTCTTAAAAGTACTGTCAACAAGGCAGGTCCTACAGGCCCTAGAATTGTCACACCTGGACAACTTAAGTCGTGTGGTCCGGTGCCACAAAAAAGGACAGTTGCAATTGGCTCAGAACAGGGCAGCACGGCTGGCCCTTGGATGTACACAGAGAGCTAATAATAATAATAATATGCATGTCAATCTCTCCTGGCTCAAAGTAGAGGAAAGATTGACTTCATCACTACTTGTATTTATGAGAGGTATTGACATGTTGAATACGCTGAGCTGTCTGTTTAAACTACTAACACACAACTCAGACACCCATGCATACCCCACAAGACATGCCACCAGATGTCTCTTCACAGTCCCCAAGTCCAGAAAAGACTATGGGAGGCACACAGTACTACATAGAGCCATGACTACATGGAACTCTATTCCACATCAGGTAACTGATGCAAGCAGTAGAATCAGATTTTAAAAAATAGATAAAAAATACACCTTATGGAACAGTGGGACTGTGAAGCAACACAAACAAAGGCACAGACACATGCATACACACATATGACAACATACGCACTATACAAACACGTATACATTGATTTTGTGTTGTAGATACAGTGGGGAGAACAAGTATTTGATACACTGCCGATTTTGCAGGTTTTCCTACTTACAAAGCATGTAGAGGTCCGTAATTTTTATCATAGGTACACTTCAACTGTGAGAGACGGAATCTAAAACCAAAATCCAGATAATCACATTGTATGATTTTTAAGTAATTAATTTGCATTTTATTGCATGACATAACATGCTTTGTAAGTAGGAAAACCTGCAAAATCAGCAGTGTATCAAATACTTGTTCTCCCCACAGTATATTTAATTTTAATTTGATTTATTTTACCTTTATTTATCAAGGCAAGTCAGTTAAGAACAAATTCTTATTTTTAATGACGGCCTAGGAACAGTGGGTTAACTGCCTGTTCAGGGGCAGAACGACAGATTTGTACCTTGTCAGCTCGGGGATATGAACTTGCAACCTTTCGGTTACTAGTCCAACGCTCTAACACTACATGACCAAATGTATGTGGACACCTGCTTGTCAAACATCTCATTCCAAAATCATCGGCAATAATATGGAGTTGGTCCCCCCTTTGCTGCTATAACAGCTTCCACACTTCTGGGAAGGCTTTCCACTAGATGTTTGAACATTGCTGCAGGGACTTGCTTCCATTCAGCCACAAGATCATTGGTGAGGTCAGGCACTGATGTTGGGCGATTAGGCCTGGCTCGCAGATGGCACTCCAATTAATCCCAAAGGTGTTCGATGGAGTTGAGGTCAGGGCTCTGTGCAGGCCAGTCAAGTTCTTCCACACTGATCTCGACAAACCATTTCTGTATGGACCTCGCTTTGTGCACGGGGGAATTGTCAAGTTGAAACAGGAAAGGGCCTTCCCAAAACTGTTGCCACAAAGTTGGAAGCACAGAATTGTCTAGAATGTCATTGTATGCTGTAGCATTAAGGGGCCTAGCCCGAAACATGAAAAACAGTCCCAGACCATTATTATTATTCCTCCAAACTTTACAGTTGGCACTATGCATTATTGGGGCAGGTAGCGTTCTCCTGGCATCCGCCAAACACAGAATTGTCCGTCAGACTGCCAGATGGTGAAGCGTGATTCATCACTCCAGAGAACGCATTTCCACTGCTCCAGAGTCCAATGGCTGCGAGCTTTACACCATTCCAGCCGATGCTTGGCATTGCGCATGGTGATCATGGGCGTGTGTGCGGCTGCTCGGCCAATGGAAACCATTTCATGAGGCTCCCAACGATCAGTTCTTGTGCTAACATTGCTTCCAGAGGCAGTTTGGGACTCGGTAGTGAGTGTTGCAACCAAGGACAGAAGATCTTTTCACGCGCTTCAGCACTCAGCGGTCCCATTCTGTGAGCTTGCGTGGCCTACCACTTCCCTGCTAACCCGTTGTTACTCCTAGATGTTTCCACTTCATAATAACAGCACTTACAGTTGACCAGGGTAGCTCTAGGAGGGCAGAATTTGACCAACTGACTTGTTCAAAAGGTGGCATCCTATGACGGTGCCACGTTGAAAGTCACTGAGCTCTTCACTAAGGCCATTCTACTGCCAATGTTTGTCTATGGCGATTGCATGGTTGTGTGCTCAATTTTATACACCTGTCAGCAACGGGTGTGGCTGAAATAACTGAATCGACTCATTTGAAGGGGTGTCCACACACTTTTGTATACATAGTCTATATCTTTGTTAGAAAGAATACAATATTTTCTTTGACTGGGTGATGCTGAATGTAAAAACGGCTCCACTTACCCCACTATCCCCTACCAGTCCTAATCTGTGTCCAGGAACCCGGCCATAAAATAAGCTAAATCTTAGAGGAATTGAAAACCCCCGGCACTCACTGGATTGGGACTGGGAAGGGGTGTTCACAGTGGCAGCGGTGGCGCGAGTCTTGGCCTTGCGTGAGGACGGCTGTCTACGGTGCTGACGGTACGGCCGCGTGCCTGTAGCCTCAGGCGTCTTCTTCCAGTGATAGTAGAATGTGATCAACTCCCCCTGCCAACAACACAACACATGATTTAAGAAGAGGGCACAGTGTGCAGATTCCAATGAAGATACAGATAAAGATATTGAATGTGTTGCTGAAGTGTGTTACAGGTTTTGGTTTTTCCAATTATGTTTTGCCACGTATAGCACGTTAGCACGTAGGGCGCGCCAAATGATGTCACATCGTTAGTGTCGTGTCTCTGACTTGTCATTAAATGTGAAGACTGTTTTTTTATCAAATCAATTCTCTATAATTATTATTACGTGATTAAACTAATAATGTAAATTTAATTAACTAGGAAGTCAGGGCACCACGGACAATTTTCAGATTACTAAATTTGAATTTTCCAAATATAACTCTTCAAATTTTAATATCTGATCAATTATTCTTCTATTAATTAATTATTATTATTACCTTCCGTCAGTCTCATCTGAACTTCGTAAAATTCTTGGTTATCTGCACAAACCCAGACTCTACTATGAATCATCCATACACAAATTGGCTCAATTATTTATTTACTAACTAATTAAACAATATACATATTAAAGAATATACAATGCATAATAACATTATACAGTAAATACCATCCCTAGTGGACTAAACACAAACAGTTTGGTTATAACACAATAGATTCAGAGAGAAGAGAAGGGGGTTTTGGAAGGAAGAATACGGAACATTGGTCTCTATCAGACCTGGAAAGCTATTCTCACATAAATACATATGCCGCTAACGATAGCCCATTCGGAAAAGCAATGAACTGTATTTAACGTGAAGCTGGCTTCGATAGTTGAGCTGGTGATGTGAGGCTCTGGTTTGTCCTTTGTGGAGTCTTCCGGATCATCGTGTGACAGGTTCACGTGGTCTGAGAGGTTCATCTCACTCTGGAGATGCTTCCTCGTCGGTCAGTGTTCTCGTACTAGATTTGAGCATATATTCAGCTGCAGTCTGATATATGCTAGTTTAGTATGTACTTCTTCTTTAGGTGATCAATAGTTCAGAGTTCATATCATTTCACGTGTGGCGCAAGCTCTCACGTTTCCTGGCCTGTAAAGTTGAAATTAGCCCTTTTCAATGTGAAGTCCTCCCATTATTTGGAACGGAGTTGGCTTTTCGTCACAGAGGCTTTTATTCGAGGCTTTTATCTTACTCATTCATTTTATACAATAATTAGATGCAAGCCTCATAACTGAGGAACCTGTATAAACAGAGTTAGGGTAATGTTGCTGTATTGTCTTTCATGAGGTCATAAACATGAAACAAAACGGACCAGGTCATAGCTGGCTTCTCCACCGACCGTTTACACATTCTCCAATATAGGAATATTGTTACATTCTCAAATTCTGGGATTAGATAAAATTTGGCGGGAGAGTTCCTTTGTTCTACTGTGACCCTCTCTCTCCCATACGGCATGGTCAGGGAGACACGACGTGGTTGTAAAGTCATAAAAACTGCTGTTAACATCTCTGCTAGCCAATTCACTGAAAGGGCTAGCGTCATGACATTATGTATTTGTTACACCTGTGCTGATTGCCGTCTCGTTAGTCAGATATTATTTCACCTATGCTGGCCCAGGTGATATTTAAGAGTGGCTAGCCCAGTGATCTTGAGAGATGTGGAGGGTCAACACCTTTTAGTTGGCTCTCCCTATTTGATTTCTAGAAAAACATTCCTTTGTCTGATCTTCTATGTTTTCGTCTTGCTCCACAGTTTCGGTTTGCATCCTGTCTTTAAATTTGGTATGGATTTTTCTTTTCTTTGTCTCTTCTTGGGCAAAATTTAGTGGACACTCGTGGTGGGTGGCTTTTAGGTTCCAGTTGTTGTTGCTTGTCAACTTTTAGTGGACACCCCCATGAGTGTCTTTCAGAACCCCTCCTGGTTGTTGTCAGTGACTCTTTGTTAGTTCCCCATTCTGTTTGAGTGAAATTATTTGGTTCTTACTGGGGAACGTAACAAGTATAACAGCAAGTACATCAAATAAGAAGGAACTACTGACTAAATTGCAAACAGTTAGGTCTGTTGATTGTGTGTACGGTATATTTATGTTTAGTTATATGTCTGTTATGTATAGACAGACATAAGACACAGTATGAGAGTAAAATGTATTACACCAGGTGTTTTCATTTACCGTTTTCTTGTTGGGCAGCAGCTCTTTGCGAATCCTGAAGAAATTCTTGCCGTACTGTCTCAAACCTTTGATGAACCGCTTCTGTTGGTTGTAGAGATTGTGGGTGAAATAAAAACAGTCAACAATATACCATGCAGTGTAAACGTGTTTCATATTGTTTCACTATTGCCTATGTTACACAATGGCCATAATACATATTGGAGTAACCCGATGTAACCACAGAGCAGCCCTAACAACACATAGCGCCATATTCTGTCTTGAGCGATTAACTAAAATATCTGAGCAAATCTCACATTGACATCAATGAATGATTTATGCAAAAGTCAGAGTTACAATGCTCATCTCAATTATGAATCAGGCCCAAGTGCCTAAAGTTAAACATGGTCTTTGGACCTGAAGTAAGCATGGTGCAAGGCTGCTTTACCACATCATCTTCTGACCAACATTTCTCAATGAGTTTGGGCACAGGTTTCTTCACTAGGCGCTGGAGAGCTTTAGCTGCGTCGTAACGGCTGGCGTGTAACTGTAGAGGGAGGGAGACAATCAAAGATCACCTGAGAAGGGTTCAAGATCTTATTTGTAACAATATATTGTTTTTGCAATTGTACACTATATATTTAAAAAAAAACATTTCTCTACAATGTTTAAAAAACAAAAACAAAAAACTATTACATTTAAGTGGAAAAAATAATAAATGGGAACGTAAAAAAGAAATGATCTCATTGTTCTATTTCATATTCCCATTTAAATGCAGAAATGTATTCCTGCCCACCATGTTTAAAGCGTTGAGTGTGGTGTCGTCACGAGAGGCCGCCAAACACCCGTCCTCTGTGGATCCTCCGTCACACATCCCTGCAAACGCTGCCATGCTCCTTCAATCAGGAAGAGACATGGAAGATAAATAAATCCTGCTGTGCAGTCAGTCAGGATGACAAGCATGACAAACATTGTGCACTACAGTCGCCTACAGAAGTGTTTTTAAATGACATTATCTTTAACAATAATGACCTGACAGGCTAGCTAGAAGAACTCTGATAAGACAAGTCTTTATACTAAATGACAACTAAAAACCAGCAGCAGTCAAACTGAAACAATTATGTTCTACACACTACTTAATAATCATAATAATGCACTTCACTCTTACTCGCAACACCAGTGTTATGCAGGGCTGACAGACATCACGTTTGGTATGAATCCCATCCGTTTTTAAATCTGTCAGGGTTGCACCTTTCATCACACATAAGATACACTACGAGTGTAGCCTGGTCCCAGATCTGTTTGTGCTGTATACCCAACAACAACCACAGGAGCTGGCTATACAGCACAAACAGATCTGGGATCAGGCTAATATGAGTGTTGCTGAGTCGACACGAACCTGGCAGCTCTGAGGTACATGAGGAGGTCACAATCATTGACCCCTGGCATCCACACCAGCTCTTCATTCTCTGTCTGAGTCTGAACACCAAACACAGGGCGTGGTTGCAGCTCAGGGAGCTTAGCCTGCATACACACAAATAATACAGACAGATAAAGACCATGTTTGTCTCACTGTCACAGACAGTTGATTAGTGATATGAGATATGCACCATGTATTTCACAAATACATACAAATATATGTCAGGTTATGTCAGCGAGATAGTTTATGACATACTGTATGTATCACGAGGCTCTCAAATTTTGCAACACTAAACCAATGGAGATTGTTGAAGACATAACGGTACTGCTATATGGTAAGTTCTCCAATGGGCAATACATTAGAGAGGGACAGCCTGCTTAAAGGGGGTTAATGGACTATTACCTGATGACTTGATCCCACTCTGATCTCCCCCTGCGTGCTGTTCAGGCTCCTGGAAATAAGGCTAATTCAGTTATAACATATAAAACAGTTAGATATTACATTGTTATATTGTTATTGTGCATAGTATCCTCTGTTATATTTGCAACTGATTTGAACAGAATAAAAACTAAAATCAAGAAACATTTTATTAGAGAATCATTGAAAATGAAAAGGCGTAAAGCTCGCTCACCATTAAAAACTCATTGTTTTATTCAAGTCACATGTTGACAAAATGTCACTATCAATTGTAGTATCAATCAAGTGAACAGTGTAATTGTAGGTAGGTAGCCCAGCAGCTAAGGAATTGGAGCATTAGCAGAAAGCTTGACTGTTTGAATCCCGAGCCGAGCGCTAGAAATAAAGAGGGGATTTGATCTGACAACTGAAGGGCTGCTGGGTTCACATCTTAACAATCCCCTACCGTTGGGCCTTTGAGCAGGGCCCTTAACCCCACAACATGCTCTTCATCCAGGGGCGCTGCACTGTAGCTTGACCCTGTGCTCCTCTCAAATGTGTGTGATGTGTGCTATCAAATTTCTGTTGTTTGCTGTAACATATGGACAGTTAAATTGTATTGCATTGTAATGTTTATAACCATATAGCAATGTTAATGTTCTGTTCTAAAACAGAAAAAAACTAGTGCTAGATACATCCCTTTTTCTGACATACTAGTGCATGCAACATGCAAAGGAATTAAACATATTTAACACAAATCACAAGGCAAATAGGCTATGAGCCTAGCACAATCTTAATCCCTAATCCTAATCTAAATATTTCATATTACTGGGTTAATCTTGCATTTCAATTGGACAGCGGTTTCCTTTAATCCCGCCCATCCATCAGTGAAAGCCAATCTGAATGCGGCTATTACGTTCCCTCCAAACATTACATAAACGAGTCCTGTCTCCAGCCACTTGCAATGCTTATCACACTTGCCTTTTTACAAAATAAGCATAGTCTGAAGCGTGTTGCTTTGAAGTTTATAATAACGCATACTTTACATTTAAAATAAGCATCCTCACATCGTCATTGTCTATTTACGTGGCCCGACAGTCTCGCAAAATGGAGTATTGACATAAGTCTTTCCCGGGAGCCGAAGTGAAAATCGACAGAAACCACAAATCTGTGACAGCTGAATTGACACAGATGACAGTAATCCACAATGCACCACGTGATCAATTAAATATATCTAGATACTGAAATATTTTATCCGTACGATAGATTGCTAGCTTTAGCTACATGGATCGAGCTAACGCCATCGCGACCATTGCAATTCCAAGTATGTCATAAAAATGGCAAGGTAAACACAGAAATGTAAAATATTCGCGTCTAAAACAATGTAAAAATGTACGAGGCAACGCCATTACCTTCTCGGACTGAACAGGTCGTCCATGTCGGAGGCTCTTAGTGTCGTTTTTAGGTTGACACTGCCAGCGTAGTGGTCGATACAAACTATGCTATTCCATACTACTCAAAATGGAGGCTAAGAGACGATTTTTTTTCTCCCTAGCACTAAATTGTGCAGTGACCTCAGCCCCACGCTCAGCATTAAAAGTTCCGCTCTCCGTAGATATAACGGAGCATGTGCCGCGGTCGCTAATAGGATAATCTACTGTAGTGTCTACAGAGCCATGCCCCAGAGAGCATCGATACCAAAATATAGAACCGCTTCGAACGCAGACATTATTCAGAGCGCCAGGAAAACTGTAGAGCGCGAGAATACTGAACAGGTTCACACCTGGATACATTATCCAGCCCAGACTATTATTCCAGGAATACATATTTTAATAATACATTATAGAACAATGGCATAATAGTCACACCGGTCACCCTTATAATACATATGCTTGACAATCAAAAAATTGTACACATCTTGCAAAAAAAGTAATGACCACAGGGAAATGGTTCAGTTCCAAACGAATTAGTTTATTCAACTACCTTTATACTTTCCCAAACCATGTTATTTTTGCTCTATATTTAAATAGTAATAATAGCAACTCACACTAATCCAAATGTGCCCCCCCCAACAAAGAATTGTAAGTAACTAGTCTACACAGACACCTTGTGATTCTAGGGCAGCAGAATACATGTAGACTAGGGTAGGTAATGTATGCATGTAACCAAAACCTATGGTCATGAAGTGTAACTTCATATACCTTTCTAGCTGCCTTGACGTGTGTGTAACTCAGTTTGTTCCGTAAACTTCTTCAGCATTTGCAAGTAATCATTGGAATGTTTGCTAAACTGTTATGTGCAAGTGTGTGCCTATATGCCAATGAGTATGTGCCCATTGCACTCAGTTAAGCCAGCGGGTTCCTGAAGTTCTTCCCAGCAAAGACAGCCTTGTCTCCCAATTCCTCTTCAGTTCTGAGAGGAAACTGAAAATACAGTTTAGCACCAAAGCAATATTCAAAACAGTTATGAAGTGTATAGCTTAGTCTGCAGTTTATCTTCAGTGTCCATACTGTATGTGATTGTTTGTCTATTCTAGTTGTAGCAGCAACATTTCACTTAATCAAGTTTAGTACATGCAAATTATTTGGCAAATAAAGGAGATTCTGTATAATGGTGAACTAAAATTATACATTTCCCCAATGGTTATGCAGGATTACATGGGTAAAAAACATGATCAACAAGAAAATAAATCCAGCAGAATAAAAATGACAAGCATCACAACATTACAGCCTAATCAAAGGTCATGAACCCTCACCTGAGAATCTGGTTGTACTTGGCCAGACGTTCAGAGCAGCAAGGAGCCCCAGTTTGGACAAACAGACAGGGGCAACATTAATTACATAGCAATAATGTAATGTAACAAATATAATTTAAAATCCATGATAACAATGATTCCTTTGGGCAGCCCCAAACCTGTCCAGTGCACAGGCCCACCACCAGATCAGCAATGAAGGTGTCCTCAGTCTCCCCAGAGCGATGGCCGACCATCACTCCCCAACCACTGGACTGGGCCATCTTGCACCTGGACAGGGGAAAGAGGACTCATGACGTGGTTAGAAGTTCACACCGTTGGAAAATTGCATCATGCAAGGCTCACATTAGACTTACAACTGGCAGGTTGTTTGCCTTGACTCACATGACATAACGGTTTGTAGACAGTCATGAAAATATAAAATGTAATGCTCATCAATGTATAGTATAATTACAAACTCCTAAATCTCAGGTATTTTCTCAGGTCTGCCCCCTCCCCCCCCAAAAAAAAGTCAGGGAAAAAACTGAGGTCAGAGCTCCTCTTGAAGTCACTATGGAGTGTAGATAGTGTGTGAAACTTACGTGGCCAGAGACTCCGTCACAGAGCCGATCTTGTTGACTTTAAGCAGCAGGCAGTTGCAGGCCTTGGTCACTGTGAGGTCATCACCCACCACCTGGATCTTCTCCGTGCTGCCAGTGAAGTTGGACCACGCCTCCCAGTCCTCAATGGACACCACTGTCACAGAGGGGACATAGAGCAGTGATCACCGAGAGGAAAGTCATGGTCCTGTACATTAGAGTAGACTAAACCATAGAATTGGACATTGTGCGTCATTTCATTTGCCAACCATAATATTTAACTTTGCCCAACTCCATTATAGTGTAAACTGATTCATGGAATTTGTGATAAAATACAAAGCTGATCCAGCCAGAGACAACATGAAATACTTTTGAAATACTCTAAAAGGTAAACAAGGACAAGACAACTGGGTAATCCTTGCAGAAGCTCTTGTAGACGTCAGCCAGCTCATCAGGAGTGATGTAACGCTCTGGGTCATCAGGAGACTTTAAGTTCAAGTCATATTTACCATCCCTGTAGAACTCAGAGGCAGCCACACCCATGCCAATCACCACCTCTTCTGTGTATCCTGCTTTGCTGATGGCCTCTGATAAGCTCTAGAGCTGTGGAAAATTAAATGGGTGTTCATTTGTTAGAATAATGGGTTATACATTGGCAACACCTTGTGATCATGTGGGTACTACAAGTTAGTGGCTGAGGTGGTGAGTTTCCCATATAAAAAGCTGCATCCAAAAAAGTACCAAAATATACTTTGTGCTGAAAATAAAAAATATACACTTTATGTGATCAAAATACTCTATGATTACATCTGATACCTTCCTTGTTCTCCAGGATGTTGGGAGCGAAGCCACCCTCATCTGCCACATTGGTGGCGTCCTGGCCGTAATTATTCTTTATGACGTTCTTCAGGTTGTGGTAGACCTCAGCCCCAATACACATGGCCTCCTTGAAGGTGCTGGCACCCACCAGTAGGATCATGAACTCCTGCATGGCCAGCTTGTTACCCGCGTGAGACCCACCATTGATCACATTAAAGGCCTGGGAAATACCAAATCCAAGATTTTTATTTGATTTCATTAAATTAAAATATATTTTGAGATATGGATGGAGAAAATTAACTACACGACAAGCTGTAAGACAAGGCATGTGTGAGCGTGTTTTGAGCAACAGTATTTTACTCTTACAGTACTGACTTTCACACCCTGTACTCACCGGCACAGGCAGGATGACCTCGGGGTTCCCAGCAAGATCAGCGATGTGACGGTACAAGGGGAAACCTTTCTCTGCTGCGCCAGCCTTAGACACCGCCAGGGAAAAACCCAGGATGGCGTTGGCACCAGACTTGGCTGATATGCAAAAAATAAGAATAAATGCAAGTGAAATTGATCAAAAATAACCTCATATGGGGCAAATATTGAGTTACTTAGCCGACAGAACTCATTCAGTGTGACTTACAATCAATGCATTTAACTAGGTAAAACATGTCCTCCGCATTTTAATCTGAAACTTACACTTGTTCTGTGCCATCCATGATCTGATCAATTTTCTCCTGCTCAACCACAGACACATCCTGAGATGAATAACAAACAAGTTAAGCACATAGCATTTAAACTGAGGAACAAGGGCTGCATTAACTACGAGTATGTGGCAGAGTGGGCACTAGACCTGTTTATCTTTACCAGGTAGGGAAACATCAACACGAGCAAAGACAACATTCCATGTCATTGTACATCAACTTTCAAGAAGTATTATTTCTACTGTACCTGACCAACGATTGCAGGTGCAAGTGCAGAGTTAATGTGGTCCACGGCTTGTGAGACACCTGAAAGGACAATGAAACATTACAGACGAACAGCCTTGCCACTCTGCAGCCATCTGGCATTGCCATCAGCCAGAGGGATTGCTTCCGGTGAAATTAATGAAAGCTGCTCTACTGCATGCGTTGTGCTCATGTTGTGTAACATCCAATGGCAGCGTCCAACCGCAAGAATGGCAGAGATTCAATTCGATGGCTGACACGCACATTCATTCCATATTGTGAATTGAAATAATGTGCTCTGTAGCAGGTAGAACATCACAGTGATGTTACGCTGATGGCAAAGCAACGCATGCAGTGGAGCTGAAATGTAAGAAGCATTGACAATTGGGGGATTTAGAAAGTAGCAATCCAAGCTACAACCCAGTATGCTTTTTCAGACACTAAAACAAATGTACCTCAGTCAGAGCACCATTCAGTTTTTTAGATTGGTGAATCATGCAACCATTACTGTGACAAAGGATTAACTTCACACACAAGGATGCATTCAGAGAAAACAGATTCCATTATAATCATATTATGCAGTTATAGTATATTAACCCCAGATACACACCTTTCCCAAGGTAGCATGACTTTGTCATGTCATTGTCCCTGAGCTCCAGGGCTTCATAGATACCAGTGGAAGCGCCACTGGGTACAGCTGCTCTGAACAGACCTGGGAGACAAGAGTGACAGATATAAAATAGCGTTTGTCATGAAAAGTTGGACAACCAACTATAGCAGTGGTTCCCAAACTGAGGAACACAGGGTTAGGCCAATAGCAACATTTACCTTTGTCAGTGTAGAGGTCCACCTCCACAGTAGGGTTGCCACGAGAAGCAAAGATCTCCCGGGCATGAATCTTCAGGATGGACATGGTGCTCAACCTTTGGAGGAGAAAAGTCTAAATATATTTAAGACTGCTAACCAGAACTTGTAGCGCACGATCAGTCCTATAAACATGATACTTCAATGTCCATTGTGCAACCTCTAGAGCCTTAAAATGTGAATCAGCATGTTTATTTCAGTGTATCAGTCATTTGAGGTATCAATGTTTTTCACATACCATCAAACCTTAAGTCAAGCCAATGAAGGCATGAACACCACCCCAAATGGGCTTGCTATATCAGAGGCCCTTTGTTGACTGCTGAATACAAATCTACTAGGTCCAGTAGAACCTACTGCTATTTCAGTCAGTGGTGGTTAAAAATGACTTTCATTGCATGAAAAGTCCTTTTCCTAAAAGTGTCCTTTCTGGTTGCGAGCTTAGTGGTGCTAGCAGTAGGTTATTAGCTACTGTCCATCTCATTAATTACATTGCACTGTACTAGACCGAAGCAGTGGTAAGGCATCTGTCAAGGCTAGAAGGACTACTGAATGTCAGGACGTATTGACAGTCAAAACCCAATATGTATAATTCTGAATGTTGTAGGTCCTCTATTCTTGGCATTGACATTGGATACATTTTTTCAAAAGATACCTACAGGGATTTCAAGTCATCCAATTGACATGAGATCCCCTAGTAATCCTGTCAATGGAACATCCTTTTAACTTGGTGCAAATAGTCTCGTACGTGGGTTGAGATTGCAAACTAGTAATTTACTGTGTCTTGCATCAAGTATATTGATTAAATGTTGAGTCTCCAAAGTGGTTAGCTAGCTTTAGAATTCTAGTCAAACTTGAATTGAAATGTTGTAGTAACTTTCAAACTTTGCACGGATGAAACAGGAGTGGCTAGACTAGCTAGCGGAAACACAGGGGAACTTTGTTGAAAAGTTACGGAACAAGGGTTAGTTATAAATTAACAAAAGTATGTGGAACCCTCTAAAAATAAGTGGATCCGGCTATTGCAACCACACCCATTTCTGATAGGTGTATAAATTAGAAAATAAGAGCCGCACACTCTAGGAGCTCATATGCAAAAATGTAATACCAACGTTTCGACAGCCAAGCTGTCTTCATCAGGGTATAATCACAAACACTGCGGGATGACTCGTTTATATAGTGTCAAAAGACAGGTGTCTGTAATCATGGCCAGGAGTGGCCTAATATCATTGGTTAATAATCAAATATTAAAATGTCATACAAAGAACAGCATACAAACAAATGGATAGCATACGATCATAGATTAGACTATACAAGTTTACAAACAATTACAATGGCAAAGTCACAATAATGGCTTCAGATCAAAGTCTACGTGGAGACGGAAGGGCGCAAGGGTCTTTAAATTAAAGATCCAGGCAGCCTCTCGTTTTAACAATAAATTATCAAGGTCACCCTCTCCTAGGGAGGGTGACATGTTCGATGCCAATATAACGCAGAGACGAAATCGAGTGGCCTGCCTCCAAGAAGTGGGCCGCAACTGGATAAGTAAAGTTTTTACACCTAATGGTGCTACGATGCTCTGAGATACGTACTTTTAATTCGCGGTTTGTTTTACCCACAATTTTTACCACAAGGACAAGTTATAAGATAAATAACTGCCTTAGTGGAATACGTAATAACACCTTTTATTGGGATTGATTTCCCTGTTTGTGGGTGTTTGAAGGATCTACATTTATAAGTGCCATTGCATTGAGCACAGCCATTACATTTGTAATTTTCATCCAGTAGGGGCGCAAATAGACGTTGTTCAGGAATATCTTGAGGTGGTAAATCAGAGTTTACCAATTGGTCTCTGAGATTTCTCCCCCGCGAGAGGTGTATAAATTAGACCACACAGCCATAGACAAACATTGGCAGTGGAATGGACTTACTGAAGAGCTCAGTGACTTAACTTGACACAGTCATACGATGCCACCTTTCCAACAAGTCAGGTTGTAAAATTTCTTCCCTGGTCAACTGTAGGTGCTGTTATTGTGAAGTGGAAACTTATAGGAGCAACAACAGCTCAGATGCAAAGTGGTAGGCCACACAAGCTCACAGAATGGGACAGCTGAGTGTTGAAGTGCGTAGCGAGTGAAAATCTGTCCTCTGTTGCAACACTCACTACCAAGTTCCAAACTGCTTCTGGAAGCAACATCAGAACAAAAACAGTTTGGGAGCTTCATGAAATGGGTTTCCATGGCCAAGCAGCCGCACACAACGCTAAGATCACCATGCCAAGCATTGGCTGGAGTGGTGTAAAGCTCGCCGCCATTGGACTCTGGAGCAGTGGAAACGCGTTCCCTGGAGTGATGAATCACGCTTCACCAACTGGCAGTCCGACAGAAGAATCTTGGTTTGGCGGATGTCAGGAGAACGGTACCTGCCCAAATGTATAGTACCAACTAAAGTTTGGTGGTGGAGGAATAATGGTCTGGGGCTGTTTCAGGCGCCTTAGTTCTAGTGAAGGGAAATCTTAAAAGGAACAGCATCCAATTACTTTCTAGATGATTCGGTGCTTCCAACTTTTTCAGCATGACAATGCCCCAGTGCACAAAGCAAGGACCATACAGAAATGCTTTGTTGAGATAGGTGTAAGAACTTGACTGGCCTGCACAGAGCCCTGACCTCAACTCCCTCGAGATGAATTGGAACATCAACTGCTAGCCAGGCCTAATCGCCCAACATAAGCTCCTGTCCTCACTAATGCTCGTGACTGAGTGGAAGCAAATCCCCGCAAATGTTCCAAAAGACCAACTCAATATTAATGCCCACGATTTTGGAATGAGATGTTCAACGAGCAGATGTCCACATACTTTTGGTTCTCTTTGGAAAGGTCGAAGAACAACTCAAAGCTCAGTCTTCGAAACCTGAAAACACACCTTGCGCTTCAGTTGTGAAAAGCACCTGCAGATCCAGGCTTTAATTTTGTCATAACAATGGTCATTTTCTTACATAACAGATACATGTGGTTAGTCACTTACCTTTGAATTAAACTAGAAGTCAAGGTGAGTCGAAGGGCAGTCTTTCCTGAGTAATTCTGGCGAGTTGTGCGTTAAGTTCTGGGAGGTGGAGAAAAATACTTCCACTCTGTCTTTTTCTGTGTTTTGCTCTTATTCTTCTCTGGAATCATCAACCAGAGCTCTCCACCCACCCTCTATAGTTTAGGAGTAGGGCCTACATGTCATGGGTCTGTGCTTTTGATTTACTGAGAGTAAAAATGGAGGAAAATGGAGGAAAGAAAGCTACTATTCCCCACCCAACTCCAGAAGCCTAATGAGATGTGTTTTTCCTCCCCAATGTAATCCCATAAAATTAGTACTAGGCCCTCTATCAGAGGAGGCTGTGGGAGGAGCTATAGGAGGATGGGCTCATTTTAATGGCTGGAATGGAATTAACGGAACGGAGTCCAACATGTGGTTTACTCATGTTTGATGTGTTACCGTTCCATTAATTCCATTCCAGCCATTACAATAAGCCTGTCCTCCTATATCTCCTCCCACCAGCCTCCTGTGATCTCTATGTGTAACCCCTGGTGGTATGCAGGCCTACTGTATGTTGCTCAATACATCGTTAACTCTGGTTGCTGTGTGAGTGTATACTGTATGTGTGAATATACATTTTTCACGCAGGCTCCCTGCATGTTGCCCAATATCTTACAGCTGGCAGGCACAGCATTCTGTTTACTCTATACTGCAATCTGTGACTTTTATGAGCTGAACAGCACCAGGAAGTCGTATATGGTCTTGCCAGTCAACATGGCTTTTTACTACATCCACTTTTATGCAATATCTTATTGTTTATCAAAGACAAAATGTGTTGTTGGTCAAATGTAAATGGACTGAAATACTTTGTATTTGTCTTTATGAGAATGATGAAACCACATCACATCAGGGATAAACGTACAGTACCTTCAGGGCGGTGTGTTTGTGTGCCTTGGTACCCATGGTAACGCCATCGTAACAGGATTCCCTGAGCTGAGCTCACCATCCCCACAGGGTCTGTCTGTTCCCCCTTTCCCCCTCTGTCTGTCTGTGTACCAGTAGCTGCATCATTCCCACAACCCCTACTTCACCTGTAGCTGGAACATGACATCTGTCTCTGGGTGTTGTTCTTTATGTAGCCTATTGTGTATGGATGCAGGTAGGTACCTGAATATCTGAGTGAGGTTACAGGATTGACAATGTTTGACAAGTAGTTTGTGGTTTAACCACTGTGCAATCAATGCAAGGCAGATGTCCTGAGTAGGAAGTTGAATCAGCCAGTTAATTGGCTTGTTTGGTTGCTGCTTTGCTTCCCAGATTCACCTGGTCCCATGGGGTTCTAGTCATTTGAACCCCCTGTACTGCCCCACCTGGTGCACAAACACCTGGGGCCCAATTACCTGAGAATGCAAGTCAGAGCACAGCCTTGTTGCTGGGGTGCATGTGCCCTCTGAGGATTACCCCATGCCCACTCACACCAATTGGAAGATCTCACAGTCTGTGTCCGCTATTATACAATGGACTGGAGTTCAATATTAGATCTAATTAAATATTTGAATATACAGTATATTGATTGAATAGTTTATCCCCCAAAAATTAACTCTGATATTAGTTACTAGTTTTAGTGGCTGGTTCTGTATTGCATATTCATGGTTTTAGGTGAGGTGAGATTAGCTGTGTGTCATAGAACATGATCAACTGATTTTGAATTGCGTTGGTAAATGCTATCCCTTGACTTTGGCACCCTGTAAAAACACTTTAAATTGACAAAAACATGACAAATAATACATGTTCTGTTTCATTGAACTGTTATTTAATAAGAAAACATATGTAAGTCCTTTATGCTACAGAACATATATTTGTATGTATTGTCAAAACTCCTGGGTGCTAGCAAATTGGCTTGTCTCATTGGTGATGTGCAGATGTCAGAGGAGGCTGGTTAGAGGAGCTATAGGAGGACAGGTTCATTTTAAGGCTTGAATGGAATCAATGGAACCAAGTCAATTGCGTTTTTTCCATATGTTTGATGTGTTAGGTACCGTTCCAATACAATAAGCCTGTCCTCCTATAGCTCATCTCACCAGCCTCCTCTGGTAGAGGTGTAGTGACATGTTTTGGTGATTTAGAGATATCTATCTATTATTTTGAATGCTAGACAGTAAACACAACTATTTAATAAAACCAAAAAATGCATACTAGTATAATGTGTGTCCCTCAGTTTTATGTCATTGGTGTTACAGCCTTGATTACAAAGATATACAACAACCTTGAGCATAATTTCAAGTGGCAAAATGTTATCGGGGGAGGAATCTATTTTAAACAAAATTATTCTCTAATAACACCCTTTTAGTATGTACTAAATTATTAGTTGATTTAGAATGGGAAGATGTACCCAAATACATTTAAATTAAATAAAAACTAGAAAACGTAAATCATTGTTTTCCCCAAAATGCCATGCCCAAATGCCACCATAATTCAAGAACGACCCATAAACTTCCAGCTGGGGTTAAAGGTTTGTACTTAAAAGTAAAGCTGGCCTGGCGGTCATTTCAGGACCACCATGTCTATGACTTCATGGGCATTTGTCAGTTTCACCTGCAGTATTTACAGCAGTGTTCATAAACCCCTTTTCCTGGGGTGCAGGCTTTTGTTTCAGCCCAGTACTAGTTCAGCACACCTGAGTTTAAGAAATCAACTAATCATCAAGCCCTTGATCAGTTGAGTGAGGTACTGTATGTTAGTACAGCCTTAGAGAATATGTACAGTTACTGCTTTTGAGAATATATATAGATTAGAGAGATGCATGTATAGTAGACTGACCAAGAATGTACTTTTACCTCAAGCTTTTACTAATACTTATACCTTTTACTGTGTTACACTCCATTGGGAGTTACATTATTATGTTATTTTGTATATCAATGCACTTTGTTCATTCATTTTACTCTTTAACACAAGCTCAGGTCAGGGGGTAAAGGTGTGTTTCAGACGAGGAAGAGAAGCCCTGCCAGGGTAGGGCGTGGTTCTCGACTGCAAAGCTGATGTCATACATGCACGAACACACATACCCTAGTGAACTCTCGGTAGGCTGGACAGACGAATCACAGCAAAGGAGATGCACGCACCTGCTAGGTGCTTGGTGCAAGGTGATTGGTTACACCACAGAGAGACATTGGGGTAGGGCTGGTAGGTGTACATGTAAACCAAAACCTTTACAAACTCAGACTCTTCACATTAAGAGCTTGTTCAGGTAACATCACCACCACTCCGGAGTCCCTCAACAATGGACATCACCTCTACCTCTGGTGTCTGCCTTTCTGCCTTCCTTTGACATCTACTGATTAACTGATCTCCTGAATCTCGGAGGCCTCTCTGCCTTTTGAATCTGACCCAGGCATGCAAGAAATCATTCGTCCTTCAGCAAGAGGAGGAAAGAGGGAAGAGGAAGAAAAGCCTCTCTAGCAACAAGACCCGGTAACACAATAGTATCTCTTGTTATGGCTTCTGGCTCTCTGGCTGCTACAAGGAAGGATAGGGTAACTTGTAATTATAAAACCAACGTTTTTAAACAGTACTATCTTTGTACTGAGTTTTCTTAATTACTATAACCCGTTTTTTACACAAGGGACTTTTTGAAATACTTTATAAAATCACTATCACAGAATATTATTTTAATGGCAGTATGCTGATATTTTCCTGTTTTACTTCAGTATTTATCTGTAATGTGATTTTTCAAATGGAAAATAAGTCCAGATTTGAAGGGTGTTTGACTGAGATGGCATAAGATAAGAGACACCTGTCATCACTGAGGAAAGCCTCTCTCCCGAGCTTGTGCTCTAAACAGAGGAGAATGGTGGTACAAAACAGGAAAAAATCTATCCTTTGACTAGACAAACCAGTTAGGGCACATAGGTCTAAACAGAAAGAGTCTTGTCATAAGTTTCTAAATTCTACTATGTGCAGGATAAGCAAAGTATGCTGGTCTCATGGATGAATTGACTTTATGTTGTTGTTGATATGCTGTAAGGAGACAGTTTCTCTATTCAATTATTTTATATTCTACACAGACAATTGTTAGGCTCCAGATTTAAAGGGGGGAAAAGGTGGAGAGTGAAAGGGCCTCTTCTTTTCAGTATAATAGATGTAACTGGCATGATTGTCTTCTCTAATAATAACTTCAAAAGGGTCTAGTCAGGCTTGTTCTTACTTGTTTTTAATTGGTATGATTAGAGATGAGACTAAATGAGAGTTTTCCCCCTCCTCATGCAAGTTCTGTAAGTCAATAGACGTACATTAAGTTGCGTAGTTATTGGCCTAAACTAAAGTAAGAATTCACTGCTCAATCTGAATCTCTGGTTTGATAATTGTTGGTTTATAAAGAACAGTTGCAGTCTTGCCTTGTTTGTGCTATTCCATTACTTGCATAGGCCAGCAGTTACTTACTTAAATATAAGCAACAATGGATATCATGGTTGGGAATGTGGAAGATACAATAGGAAAATGCATTAAAACTGTAGCTGATGCTACTGTATACACAACTAACACCAGTCATCTACAGGTGGTGATAATGTCATTTTCCCAAGAGGTCATTGTTGCTAGGCTTTAGGAATGTCTTCCTGCGAGAATAATATACATTTTGTGATGTGGCAATGTGCCTAGCCTCAAATATATGTGTTGAAAGTGTATACAAGTGTAATGGCCTTCACAGGTGAGAGGTCAGGTAGTGGATTGCATGGATTGGTTTTGTGTGGTTAAGACCATGCAGCCATTTTGTCTGAATGACTAAGCAACCGGTTGAGTCCTTTGTTTAATTTCTGTTTGTTCACGCATGCAAAGCGCTCAGGTTAGGCAGTGACCATGCAGATGCTGAATTACCCGTTTGCCTTTAAAGCAAAGTAGATTTTTGCATCTATGCATACAACTGGATATGATGTAAAGTCATTACTATACTTGTGTCACTTGAAATGTATCAATATACTAGAATTACAATTTAGAGTTTAATTAGATTATTCAAGAAAACAGGGCTTTATTGTTAAAAGGTCATGTAAAACCTATTGTAAACGTTTACTCCGGAATATTGAAAACATCATGTTTCATAAAAGGAGAATAAAATGTCACATCTTCCTTAGCCCCAAAAATGGATTAGGGACTAGACTAGGGATGATTATTATCTGATAGATGCCAAATATATAGATTTCTTGTATATCAATTGCTTCCTTATATAACTGTTCTTTCAGCCCCCTAAAAGATCATTTCTCTCTTTTGTCTCCCTCTCTCCTTTTCTCCCTTGGAGGGCCTCTAGTGCTGTTCTGTCTACTGAAATGCTGCCTGGCTGAAGACTAGGAGGGAGCAGGGCATGTCTGTGGGTTTTGCCTTTCATGGGGTCTTGAATGACCAGAGAGAGACTGGATGTGGCTCTCTCTCGGGCTCCAGGGGGAAATTTGAGATATTTCCCCTCTCTTTTCTCCCTCTACAACTCCTCACTTTTTTCTTTTTACATTCTTCCTTTACTGCTCTATTCACAATGGTAAGATTACAGGTGTTGCTGTTTGATTTCCTTCTCAGTCCCCTCCCTTTTTACCCTCCTACATACTCCCCCTCCCTCTTTTGTCCCACATTTTTACCTTCGCCCACCGCCATACAACTTTCCCGCTCTCGAAACCCACTAATCCCATGACATTTGCATCAAGTAATGTTTGATTTGCTTGTTTCAGAGAAAACCCTTTTCTTTAAGTTTGTTCTGACAACAATGGAGGCTATATATTTTGAACATGAAGAAAGAATTCAAACAGGATTTTACTTGTAGACTACAATGAATGAAATCAAATCTCTACTACTGAAAGTAATGTGGATACTTTACATAAAAGGGCTAATGTAATCAGACAATATGTATTTGGTGAAATAACACAAGACCAATTTTGAAATGCTACAATGGTGCAGGAACAGTGTGAATTGTGCACAGTGCATACAGTTTGTACGTAGGATGTTATGTAACGTATAATGTTTGCCGAGAAGTGTCATTGAGGGCATTCAATGTTGGTGGCAGTTTGCCAATGTGGCAATGATAAGGTGATCTTGAGGCATATTAGTCGAGACATGGGAGTAATCATCTTCTGAAATTCCTGCCATTGTGGTACTCTAGAATACTACATTACCTGCGTAATACAGTAGCGTTTTGTTACAGCTGCGGCCTGACTTTGCGAGGGCCCAGTGGCCTACCATACTTTGTTTTAGCTAACAGCGCAGGTGCATAACTTCAAGGAATCTTTGTAAAACCACAGCCTCTTAAATGATAGTTTATGTTCTTGGATCATAAAAAAGCCCAGTTGTGATGTGTTTGGATAATTATTAACAATGACTTAGCCTACTGATGTGGTTGCAAAATTATAGAATAAAAACATCAAAGAAATCCGACAGGGTTTGATAAACACAGCAGTGCTTTTCTGGATCCACCTGTATGGTAGCTTCCTCTATTTACACTGTCTACATCTGTGCTGCTCTTGTAAATGAAATATTGATATTTGGATGGCCATCTCCATCTTACGAGGTAGTTTTGGATGTTATAACTCCCTCTAATACTGCCTGGTAATGATGATGATGACCCTCTGCAGGCATCATAGACAAAAACACATAACACAGAAACACAATCCCACGTAGCACTGTATTTTCTTAGCCCTTGATCCTGGGTAGTAATATCTTATGAGTTGCTGATACGTTTGAATAGTATTCTAAGGGTTGTGTAGAAGTAGATATGCTCTGAGGTTGGATATAGTTAGTTATGTGCTTTTGGTGACCTTCCCTTTCTTTGGCTTCCAAAGCACGTCTTACCTGACAGTGCTGGGCTGTACACAGGTGTTCTAACACTGTCTGGTAATGATGTCCCCTGAAAGCCCCTCAAACAACCACACCATCTCAACAACCAATATAGGTGTAATGGCACTGTCGCATACCTGAAGCAGGACGTGTTCACAGTTAAATCGTTTTTTACTGTTTGGAAATTGTTTTCAGTCAACTCTATGTTTTAGAGAGAGACCCTCTATGTCTGTTGGCATTGCCATTGCTCAGGTGTAGACTCTAAGTCACGTGAACTCCAGTTCAAAGTTCAGAACATGGAAAGATGGAGACTGTAGTAGGGTAGTCTTTTTTAAAGGACTACATATGTGAATAAGACAATGATGGAACAACTGGCTGAAGGAAGCATCCAGAACAGGTGACACCAGACTTTAAAGGCTGACAGAGATAGTCCCATAAGAAAAGAGGATGAGGTAAAAGTCCTAAACGTCGTCTGTGGTGAGCACCTTCCGCCTAACCCCCCATTTGTGAAAAGTAGTTCCTCCCTGCCTCCTGCCCTTTGTGTAGATTTTCCACCCCACCCAGTAGTTAAAGAATACCAGTGAAATGACTGTTGCAGTAAGAGCCACTTCCTCTTCCCCTCCCCCAGTCAGAGCTGAATCTGGGCCTTTGTTGGCTCGTGATTGGTCCAGCGGCCCTACTGTACCTGCGTGGCATATTGTGCAGCTGACACCTGAGATCTGTGTGAGAAAAATAAACACAACTACCTCTATGGCTCTCCTGCTCTCACTTTCTCTTTATTTCTCTCTCTCTCCTCTTCTCCAGTGAAATCTGGTGGCATTAGCTGAATCTGATTATTGCATTTAAACTAAAATGAGAGGTTGATTCACTATTGTTGAAGTTGTTGTTTTTTTCATTACTCTCAACCAGTTATAACTCTCAACCTATTGCCCTATTCAACACCATTATGATTGTTAAGGTAAAACAAAGGTATACAAAGAAACAGAGTTCTCAAACTGTGTGTTCTGTAACAAGAGGTTGGCTGTACAAATGAGTGGAAAGTGGACACAAAAGCATTAAGTGATGGAGGTGTTTGTCAAGGGTTGTTCTTCTGAGTTCTGGTTTACCAACACTCAATAATTTAATCACAGCTTTGTGTACTCATTCTGAACTCTGAAATTGTAATGTCATCATTTTTTTGCATGTCCCATTAAAGATCAAATAATTTAAAGATTGTGTAATATTGCCTTATGACAAAGAATCTGCTCCAGTTATAAATGTCTTACTATAATTGTATATTATTACCTCCAATACATTTTTAAAAACTTTTCACCACTGGTGTGTTGCTATGAACTATTCCAATTCTCCAACTTATTTCTGTCTTCTTTCTTCACAGCTTGTCTGTCAACAAGCTGCTGTAGCTACAAAGACCCTGGCTACTTTTCTCTGATGCTCCTACCTAGACCTTATAATTGTTGTCTTACCAGACAAGTTTAGATCTAGTTACTCTGTCTAATACTGTCTGGTAATGCCGTCCATTACAAGGTATCTCATCGCTCTTCTTCTGTCAGTTTCTTGGACAATCTGTACAAATCAACTGGTATCCGGTCATGTGATGTCTTTTTCCCTCAATGGCTTTTTCCATAACTGGCATGTAAGGTTTAATTGCAGGTCAAATAAAAATAGTGTTGAATTATGTTATTGTATGCAATATCTCTAGTCAAAAACATCCTATAGGATCCCCCCAAAAAATATCCAATTAGAATCCCAAAGAAAATTCAATAAGATTTTGGAAGCTATCCTATAGGATAGGATTTTATCCCATGGGATAGTACCGTGTACCTAGGACAGAATCCTTCAGGAGTCCAATAGGACTGGTTCCAAAATCTGATAGGATTTTCTTTTGGCTTCTATTATTGAGTAGGGTAACTTGTTATTTTATATTTGGTTTTTTTCCAGGACAGATGTAAGATTGATTTGGAGACAGATATAGAGAAGGGTGAAGTGGTTAAGGGCACAGACAGTCGGCCGAGCCAGGGCTCGAATCCCCGTCTAGGAGGAGGCATGTGTGGTCCGGATTTGGGAGCTTAGACCGCTACACCAGACTCCAGCACACCGATAAGATTTTTATATTAGATTATTGTATATAAAATCCTATTCAATAGAGCCCAAAAGGACTGGTTCCAAAATCTGACAGGATTTTCATATTGGCCTCTAATTAGATCCTTGTATTGGAATCCTATCGGATGAAACACTATACGCTATAGTTAACTTGGCTGCTTAACACATGGAGCACCTGTGAACAGTGGACACGTCAACTATAATAGCATCATAAGCAACCAATATTGAACTGCCTCCTTTTCCACTTGAGATGCCGACCCTATAGTGGGGAACCGCCGGCAATGTCGAGATAGGGAAAATGGGGAGGGAGCACCTTCTAAGGATGGAGGGAGGGTAGGGGTGACAGCTCTGGGGGGGAAGGAGGCAGGGGAGGAGTTACAATCCTGGTAGGGAGGGAGGGAGGGAGGGAGGGAGGGAGGGAGGGAGGGAGGGAGGGAGGGAGGGAGGGAGGGAGGGAGGGAGGGAGGGAGGGAGGGAGGGAGGGAGGGAGGGAGGGAGGGAGGGAGGGAGGGAGGGGGGTAGGTACAATCCTGAATGGAAGGAGTTGGGCGGGTGTCATTATCTTTAGGTTTTTATTTTCCTCTCCCTATCCCAACAGAAAGAGGGTAAACGGAACATTCTCTATTTGAAAGCATAGCTGACTATTATACTGTATATTAAATTAAGAATGTTCATATCTTTGTGTTACTGTACCTAAAAATGTATTTTCATTCTACTTTTTTTTGCATATATGCAATGTAAATATGCTGTACATTCTAAGGGGAAAATTATCATTGTAAAATTGTATTTAGTATTGTATATAATATTGTAATGTCTTCTAATTCAAAAGAAAATAAGTTGCATGAATAAGAATCAAATCAAATAACTCAAGTGTTTTGTTGAAAAATGTGTACTGTACTGGTGGTCAAACTCCAAATGAATGTGTAGCCTTGAATCACTCCCTTATTGTGGTGGTGAATAAAACCTGTTGTTTCCAATTAAATCAAATATTGTAATTCATGTTGTTGTATTGTACTGGAACAAATGACAACAAACTTTAATATAATGGGTTCAATTAAGAAAAGTTCTGATTTAAGACGTATCAAAATCCTATAGGATCCAATAGGATTCCAGTAGGATTCTGATAGAGCTGACACAACATCCTATAGGATCCAATAGGATTCCAGTAGGATTCTGATAGAGCTGACACAACATCCTATAGGATCCAATAGGATTCCAGTAGGATCCTGATAGAGCTGACACAACATCCTATAGGATCCAATAGGATTCCAGTAGGATTCTGATAGAGCTGACACAACATCCTATAGTGTTGTGAAAATCTTATAGGATTTTATTGGAAAAATCACTAATTTTGTAAGATTTTTTGACTAGGAATGCCTTGAATAGTTATTTGTCTTACATTGTTTTGTTGATTATGTTAAAGGTCTTCAAGCAGTATTTGTGTGTGTTTTTCATTATCATATGAATCATTATAAAGTTTTGCACAACTATTCAAATTCAAAAACACTATATTAACATGCAAACATATTTCTTACAGTGAAATCGATAAATTCAATCACTACTCACTTTAAAGGTCAATTGCAGCTGTTTTTAAAAATGTCTATATCAAATCATTTCTGGCTAACAATTAAGTACCTTGATGTGATTGTTTTCAATTAAAATTGTAAAAAATAAACAAACATTGCTCCTTAGCAAAGAGCAATTACTCAAGCAAGAATTTTGCTTGGACTATCTGGGAGTGGTGAGGGGAAAACTGAGAACTAGCTGTTATTGGCACAGAGATTTGGAACTCTCTTTCTTATTGGTTTATTGACTAATTTAAACCCTGGTGATGTCACCGGGAGGCCAAAACTCCCTCCCCACCAAAACAGGCAAAAATTGCAGGTGGTCTTTTCTAATAGCTCTTACACTAAAAGGGCATTATCATAATTGTCACAATTTCACAGTATTATTCCAACCTGTGGAAATATACACTTGGTGGACAGTTTATTAGGTACACTCATCTAGTACCGGGTCAGACCCACCTGGTCAGCAACAATGTTCAGATACGCTTTGGCATTCAAACGTGTCTCAATTGGTATCAAGGGACCTAACATGTGCCAGGAAAATATTCCCCACACCATTACATCACCGCCACCAGCCTGTACCGTTGACTCCAGGCAGGATGGGGCCATGGACTCATGCTGCTTATGCCAAATCCTGCCACTGCCACCAGCATGACGCAACAGAAACCAAGATTTGTCAGACCATGCAATGTTATTCCACTCGTCAATTGTCCAGTGTTGGTGATCAAATGCCCACTGGAATCGCTTGTTCTTGTTTTTAGCTGATAGGAGTGCAATAGCCCATCCATGACAAGGACCGACGAGTTGTGCGTTCTGAGATGCTGCTCTGTAGATCACTGTTGTTCTGCGCCGTTATTTGCCTGTTTGTGGCCTTGCATGATTCTTGCCATTTTCTTCTCGACCTCTCTCATCAATGAGCTGTTTTCGCTGACAGGACTGGCGCTGACTGGATGTTTTTTGTTTGTCGCATCATTCTCGGTAAACCCTAGACACTGTCGTGAGTGAAAAGCCGAGGAGGCCGGCCATGCCTGGCATGCCATTTTGCCCATTCTAATGTTCAATCGAACAGTAACTGAATGCCTTGATGCCTGTATGCCTGCTTTATATAGCAAGCCACGGCCACGTGACTCACTCTCTGTAGGACCTAAATATGTTTGTGAATGGGGTGGAGTACCAAATAAATTGGCCAATGAGTGTATATGAAAAACAGGAAATCAGTTTGTGTATCTAGTTGAATTCTACTTTTTGTGCAGTAGGTGGCGGTAAAGTTCCATTCTGAACTCAGGCCCCCCAAAAAAGGTCCAGGAAGATAGAAATCAAATAATATCAAATCACATTTTATTGGTCACATACACATGGTTAGCAGATGTTATTGTGAGTGTAGCGAAATGCTTGTGCTTCTAGTTATGACAGTGCAGTAATATCTAACAGTAATATAACAATTCCACAACAACTATCTAATCCACACAAATCTAAATAAAGTGATGGAATAATAATACATACATATAAATATATGGATGAGCGATGACCGAGCGGCATAGGCAAGATGCAATAGATGGTATAAAAAACAGTATATACAGTGAGGGAAAAAAGTATTTGATCCCCTGCTGATTTTGTACGTTTGCCCACTGACAAAGAAATTATCAGTCTATAATTTGAATGGTAGGTTTTTTTGAACAGTGAGAGACAGAATAACAACAAAAATCCAGAAAAAAAACACTTGTTAAAAATTTTATAAATTGATTTGCATTTTAATGAGTGAAATAAGTATTTGACCCCTCTGCAAAACATGACTTAGTACTTGGTGGCAAAACCCTTGTTGGCAATCACAGAGGTCAGACGTTTCTTGTAGTTGGCCACGAGGTTTGCACACATCTCAGGAGGCATTTTGTCCCACTCCTCTTTGCAGATCTTCTCCAAGTCATTAAGGTTTCGAGGCTGACGTTTGGCAACTCGAACCTTCATCTCCCTCCACAGATTTTCTATGGGATTAAGGTCTGGAGACTGGCTAGGCCTCTCCAGGACCTTAATGTGCTTCTTCTTGAGCCACTCCTTTGTTGCCTTGGCAATGTGTTTTGGGTCATTGTCATGCTGGAATACCCATCCACGACCCATTTTCAATGCCCTGGCTGAGGGAAGGAGGTTCTCACCCAAGATTTGATGGTACATGGCCCCGTCCATTGTCCCTTTGATGCGGTGAAGTTGTCCTCTCCCCTTAGCAGAAAAACACCCCCAAAGCATAATGTTTCCACCTCCATGTTTGACGGTGGGGATGTTGGGGTGTTCTTGGGGTGTTCTTTGGGGTCATAGGCAGCATTCCTCCTCCTCTAAACACGGCGAGTTGAGTTGATGCCAAAGAGCTCCATTTTGGTCTCATCTGACCACAACACTTTCACCCAGTTGTCCTCTGAATCATTCAGATTTTCATTGGCAAACTTCAGACGGGTATGTACAGTGGGGGGAACAAGTATTTGATACACTGCCGATTTTGCAGGTTTCCCTACTTACAAAGCATGTAGAGGTCTGCAATTTGTATCATAGGTACACTTCAACTGTGAGAGACGGAGTCTAAAACAAAAATCCAGAAAATAACATTGTATGATTTTTAAGTAATTAATTTGCATTTTATTGCATGACATAAGTATTTGATCACCTACCAACCAGTAAGAATTCCGGCTCTCACAGACCTGTTAGTTCTTCTTTAAGAAGCCCTCCTGTTCTTCACTCATTACCTGTATTAACTGCAGATCTTGTGAGATCTTGCATGGAGCCCCAGGCCGAGGGAGATTGACAGTTCTTTTGTGTTTCTACCATTTGCGAATAATCGCACCAACTGTTGTCACTGTCTCAGCAAGCTGCTTGGAGATGGTCTTGTAGCCCATTCCAGCCTTGTGTAGGTCTACAATCTTATCCCTGACATCCTTGGAGAGCTCTTTGGTCTTGGCCATGGTCGAGAGTTTGGAATCTGATTGATTGATTGCTTCTGTGGACAGGTGTCTTTTATATAGGTAACAAACTGAGATTAGGAGCACTCCCTTTAAGAGTGTGCTCCTAATCTCAGGTCGTTACCTGTATAAAAGACACCTGGGAGCCAGAAATCTTTCTGATTGAGAAGGGGTCAAATACTTATTTCCCTCATTAAAATACAAATCAATTTATAACATTTTTGACATGCCTTTTTCTGGATTTTGTTGTTCTTATTCTGTCTCTCACTATTCAAATAAACCTACCATTAAAATTATAGACGGATCATTTCTTTGTCAGTGGGCAAACGTACAAAATCAGCAAATACTTTTTTCCCTCACTGTACATATGAGATGAGTAATGCAAGATATGTAAACATTATTAAAGTGACTAGTGATACATTTATTAAAGTGGGTAGTGATTTCAAGTCTGTATATAGGCAGCAGCCTATATTGAGATAGAAGCTGTTTTTCACTCTCTGGGTCTCAGCTTTGATGCACCTGTTCTGACCTCGCGTTCTGGATGGTAGCGGGGTGAACAGGAAGTGGCTCGGGTGGTTGTTGTCCTTGATTTTTTTTGGCCTTCCTGTGACATCGGGTGCTGTAGGTGTCCTGGAGGGCAGGTAGTTTGCCCCCGGGTGATGCGTTGTGCAGACCGCACCACCCTCTGGCAGTAATGGGCGGTGCGTTTTCCGTACCAGGCTGTGATAAAGCCTGTAAAAGTTTGTCAGGGTTTTATGTGACAAGCCAAATTTCTTCAGCCTCCTGATGTTGATGTTGATATTCACCACACTGTCTGTGTGTGCGGACCATTTCAAATCAAATCAAAATCAAATCAAATGTATTTATATAGCCCTTCGTACATCAGCTGATATCTCAAAGTGCTGTACAGAAACCCAGCCTTAAACCCCAAACAGCAAGCAATGCAGGTGCAGAAGCACGGTGGCTAGGAAAAACTCCCTAGAAAGGCCAAAACCTAGGAAGAAACCTAGAGAGGAACTATGTGGGGTGGCCAGTCCTCTTCTGGCTGTGCCGGGTGGAGATTATAATTATAACATTTCAGTTTGTCCGTAATGTGTACACCCAGGAACTTAAAACTTTCCACCTTCTCCACTGCTGTCCACCGATGTGGATAGGGGGGTGCTCCCTCTGCTGTTTCCTGAAGTTCACGATCATCTCCTTTTTTTTGACGTTGAGTGATAGGTTGTTTTCCTGACACCACACTCCGGGTGCCCTCACCTCCTCCCTGTAGGCTGTCTCATCGTTGTTGGTAATCAAGCCCACTACTGTTGTGTCGTCTGCTAACTTGATGTTTGAATTGGAGACGTACATGGCCACGCAGTCATGGGTGAACAGGGAGAACAGGAGAATGCTGAGCACGCACCCTTGTGGGGCCCCAGTGTTGAGGATCAGTGAGGTGAAGATCTTGTTTCCTACCTTCACCACCTGGTTTGGCAGCCCGTCAGGAAGTCCAGGATCCAATTGCACAGGGCGGGGTCGAGACCCAGGCGCCCAAGCTTAATGATGAGCTTGGAGGATACTATGGTGTTAAATGCTGAGCTGTAGTCAATGAACAGCATTTTTACATAGGTATTCCTCTTGTCCAGATGGGATAGGAAAGTGTGCAGTGTGATGGCGATTGCATCGTCTGTGGACCTATTGGGGTGGTATATGCAAATTGAAGTTGGTCTAGGGTGGCAGGTAAGGTGGAGGGGATATCATAGTGATTGCGGCGGAGCGGTTCCTGGGGCCGAAAGATTACATGCAATATTACATGCAATATTAGCACAAATCCCTCCCACTTAGATCCTAGAGCCTGAGAAGGGAGATATGGAGAACTGCTTTGCTTAATCTTGGCCAGGTCTCAGTTGTATGCCAACCAAGGTCAGCAACCCCTGTGGCGGCCAGCAACCCCTGTGGCGGGCCAGGCACAGTGCATGCCAACCAAGGTCGCCAGGTGCACGGTGTTTCCTCCGACACATTGGTGCGGCTGGCTTCCGGGTTGGATGCGCGCTGTGTTAAGAAGCAGTGCGGCTTGGTTGGATTGTGTTTCGGAGGATGCATGACTTTTGACCTTCATCTCTCCCAAGCCCGTACGGGAGTTGTAGCTATGAGACAGGTGTTTCGTATTGCGTCAGATAACAATATTGACGAATACGCTGATTCGGTGTGCGAGTTCATTAGAACGTGCGTTGAAGATGTCGTTCCCATAGCAACGATTAAAACATTCCCTAACCAGAAACTGTGGATTGATGGCAGCATTCGTGTGAAACTGAAAGCGCGAACCACTGCTTTTAATCAGGGCAAGGTGACTGGTAACATGACCGAACACAAACAGTGCAGCTATTCCCTCCGCAAGGCTATCAAACAAGCTAAGCGTCAGTACAGAGACAAAGTAGAATCTCAATTCAACGGCTCAGACACAAGAGGCATGTGGCAGGGTCTACAGTCAATCACGGACTACAAGAATAACTCCAGCCCAGTCACGGACCAGGATGTCTTGCTCCCAGGCAGACTAAATAACTTTTTTGCCCGCTTTGAGGACAATACAGTGCCACTGACACGGCCTGCAACGAAAACATGCGGACTCTCCTTCACTGCAGCCGAGGTGAGTAAGACATTTAAACGTGTTAACCCTCGCAAGGCTGCAGGCCCAGACGGCATCCCCAGCCGCGCCATCAGAGCATGCGCAGACCAGCTGGCCGGTGTGTTTACGGACATATTCAATCAATCCCTATACCAGTCTGCTGTTCCCACATGCTTCAAGAGGGCCACCATTGTTCCTGTTCCCAAGAAAGCTAAGGCAACTGAGCTAAACGACTACCGCCCCGTAGCACTCACTTCCGTCATCATGAAGTGCTTTGAGAGACTAGTCAAGGACCATATCACCTCCACCCTACCTGACACCCTAGACCCACTCCAATTTGCTTACCGCCCAAATAGGTCCACAGACGATGCAATCTCAACCACACTGCACACTGCCCTAACCCATCTGGACAAGAGGAATACCTATGTGAGAATGCTGTTCATCGACTACAGCTCGGCATTCAACACCATAGTACCCTCCAAGCTCGTCATCAAGCTCGAGACCCTGGGTCTCGACCCCGCCCTGTGCAACTGGGTACTGGATTTCCTGACGGGCCGCCCCCAGGTGGTGAGGGTAGGCAACAACATCTCCACCCCGCTGATCCTCAACACTGGGGCCCCACAAGGGTGCGTTCTGAGCCCTCTCCTGTACTCCCTGTTCACCCACGACTGCCTCCAACTCAATCATCAAGTTTGCGGACGACACAACAGTGGTAGGCTTGATTACCAACAACGACGAGACGGCCTACAGGGAGGAGGTGAGGGCCCTCGGAGTGTGGTGTCAGGAAAATAACCTCACACTCAACGTCAACAAAACTAAGGAGATGATTGTGGACTTCAGGAAACAGCAGAGGGAACACCCCCCTATCCACATCGATGGAACAGTAGTGGAGAGGGTAGCAAGTTTTAAGTTCCTCGGCATACACATCACAGACAAACTGAATTGGTCCACTCACACAGACAGCATCGTGAAGAAGGCGCGGCAGCGCCTCTTCAACCTCAGGAGGCTGAAGAAATTTGGCTTGTCACCAAAAGCACTCACAAACTTCTACAGATGCACAATCGAGAGCATCCTGGCGGGCTGTTTTCACCGCCTGGTACGGCAACTGCTCCGCCCACAACCGTAAGGCTCTCCAGAGGGTAGTGAGGTCTGCACAACGCATCACCGGGGGCAAACTACCTGCCCTCCAGGACACCTACACCACCCGATGTTACAGGAAGGCCATAAAGATCATCAAGGACATCAACCACCCGAGCCACTGCCTGTTCACCCCGCTATCATCCAGAAGGCGAGGTCAGTACAGGTGCATCAAAGCAGGGACCGAGAGACTGAAAAACAGCTTCTATCTCAAGGCCATCAGACTGTTAAACAGCCACCACTAACATTGAGTGGCTGCTGCCAACACACTGACACTGACACTGACTCAACTCCAGCCACTTTAATAATGGGAATTGATGGGAAATTATGTAAATATATCACTAGCCACTTTAAACAATGCTACCTTATATAATGTTACTTACCCTACATTATTAATCTCATATGCATACGTATATACTGTACTCTATATCATCGACTGCATCCTTATGTAATACATGTATCACTAGCCACTTTAACTATGCCACTTTGTTTACATACTCATCTCATATGTATATACTGTACTCGATACCATCTACTGTATCTTGCCTATGCTGCTCTGTACCATCACTCATTCATATATCCTTATGTACATATTCTTTATCCCCTTACACTGTGTATAAGACAGTAGTTTTGGAATTGTTAGTTAAATTACTTGTTGGTTATTACTGCATTGTCGGAACTAGAAGCACAAGCATTTTGCTACACTCGCATTAACATCTGCTAACCATGTGTATGTGACAAATAAAATTTGATTTGATTTGATTTAATTGGATACTATGAAAAAGGGGGTAAAATTCACAAACAAACATATATTTTTTTTTAAAGAAGGAAGAAGTTTTTTGGCAATGTACTATTTTTTATAAGGGTGTATTAAGTATTAAGTTAGTTTCAATATTAGGTATTAATTAATTTATTTATATATTTTATTTTGGTTTCAAACCATCCAGTTGGTGGCGGCAATACACCTTTTTGAATGTAGTCCGCCATAAAACCCACAGAAGAAGAAGACGAATACGAAGATGAAGAAGAAGAAGAAGAAGAAGAAGAAAGCGAAAACGGAAAAAAACGAAAACGACAAAGAAGAAGAAAACATTGAAGAAGAAAACAAAGAAGAAGAAAACAAAGAAGAAGAAGAAGAAGAAAACAAAGAAGAAGAAGAAAACGAAGAAGAATAAAAACATTTTTGCACGTTTGCAATTTTCTGCACATGCAGAGGTTACTTCTGGTTTCTACCACAGTAGCCGCAATACAGTTTTCATTGATACATCCCACAATATTTGGCTATTTTGCAGATTCAGTACATTTATTTATACATTTGTTTAGTCATCATGTCGGGAATACCACCAGATACCTGGCAGCCACCCACAGTGAGCCTGGAGACAACGTAAGCACCGGTAGCTAACTAGCTAACGTTAGCTATTGTTTTGAATGAATGAGCAGCTAGCTAGGAGTTATTCAAATGCTTGCTATTCAATTATGTTTAACCAATACCAAATGCTATGTATTGCTGTCCATTGGTTAATTTAATATCCCATGGAATAGGAATGCTCTTAGCTTAATTTCGTGTCCTCGCTTGTTCCAGAATGGGTACAATTGTAGTGGAACTGTACTGGAGACATGCTCCCAAAACGTGCAAAAACTTTGCTGAGTTGGCCAGGAGAGGTTACTACAACAACACCAAGTTTCATCGAATTATCAAGGACTTCATGGTGCAGGGAGGAGACCCCACAGGAACAGGTGAGGCAGATAAACACAAATACAGATGGTTGGGAAATTCTTTAGAATGTTTTGTTAAATATTGTTCCACTACCAGGGGGGTGTTCTGCAGGACACAACGTTTTGAAATGTTCAGATATAAATGTTATGTTGCTTATAGGTCGTGGTGGTGCATCCATATTTGGCAAACAGTTTGAAGATGAACTAAACCCTGACTTGAAATTCACAGGTAACTATACAATTTATAAACAGGAGAAAACATGTCATAGTAACAAAACGTTGTATTTTTTATGTTGCTCTCTACTGCTTTCTTATGGCGCCCTCTCCCTCCCTAGGTGCAGGGATCTTAGCAATGGCCAATGCAGGACCAGACACCAACGGAAGCCAGTTCTTCCTTACCCTAGGGCCTACTCAGTGGTTGGATGGGAAGCACAGTATCTTTGGGAGGGTGTGCCAAGGTATATCAGTTGTCAACCGCGTCGGCATGGTTGAGACGAACTCACAAGACCGACCTGCCGATGACATAAAAATCCTCAGGACAACTGTACCCAACTGAGACTCATTCATACAACCAGCAACTACTTTCTTGTACAGTCATTGTGTCATGATTTATGCCTTTGATTCATTTTGTTATTCTCAAATCAATAATGTAGCCTAACCATTGTGGTCATTATCACTAAAATGATTGAGTGACATGGTAGAAATGACACACTTGAGAATATGCCTGATGTTTATCTAATGATTGCAGATAAATCTCAACCTGAAACTTGAACAGACTACCACTGGAGGGAGACAAACAACAGAACATACAAGTCATGTTGGTCTTTTTCATAAGACATGATATTTAAAATTTTAAAAAGCCTACTCTGTTATGGACACATTATGTTTTGGTTATAATGTTTGGTAATCTCCCTATAGTTTGAGGGTTAATCAAGTTCACCTACCCTTAGCAGGTGCCAGGAAGTCATAAACCCTGCCAATTTCTCACCTTAGAACGTGATTTTAAACCTAACCTTAACCATACTGCTAACCTTATACCTAACCTTAAATTAAGACCAAAAAAAATGAATGAAATGTTTCATGAATTTTTACGATATTGTGCTTTGTGTAGATGTTATTTATCTCTCTACTATTACTCCAATTGAAATGCTGTAGCCAGTTAGCTTGGCTGCTAGCGGGGTCACTCACCGTAAGTAGTGATACCTACTGAAAACAACTTTTTGTTCATGGCACAGAACTCTCATTTAACTGTTGTCTTCCATTAGAACTTTTTATTCTTCGTTTACAGTTTGGCTTGTTAAATTGTTGCTTGGTGAGTAGTTCCTCTTGTACTGTTGAGGTCTCTTTGCTTGACGTAGGCTTCCAAGCCTCCTAGCTGTGGTTGGTTGCTTTCTTTTCAAACCTGGCAGCCATTTGACCAGTTAGGCCATGGTAAGACTCCCAGATGTGTTCTGGTAGTGCACACACAAACTTGATGGCAGCTCCACTGAGACAAAAATGCAGCCTGTCTACTTTGTCTGCCTCAGTCCACCACACCTCTTGGCCAGCCTCTCAAATGGAAGGATAAAGGAGTTCAAGCCTGCCACATCGTATGCTCTGCATGGGTAACGCTGCTTCGAGGGTGGCTGTTGTCGTTGTGTTCCCGATTCAAGCACAGGTAGGAGCGAGGAGAGAGACGGAAGCTATACTGTTACACTGGCAATACTAACGTGCCTATAAGAACATCCAATAGTCAAAGGTTAATGAGCAATGCAAATAGTCTGGGTTGCCATTTCATTAGGTGTTCAGGAGTCTAATGGCTTAGGGGGTAGAAGCTATTTAAAAGTCTCTTGGACCTAGACTTGCCGCTTCGGTACCGCTTGCCGTGCAGTAGCAGAGAGAACAGTCTATGACTAGGGTGGCTGTAGACTTTGACAATTTGTAGGGCCTTCCTCTGACACCGTCTGGTATAGAGGTCCTGGATGGCGGGAAGCTTGGCCCTAGTGCTATACTGGGCCATTCGCTTTCAAGTCGCTGTAGTTGCTTGCTTCTCACCAACTGCACCATGCAAGATGGCATCCTGAAAACCGGTCTTCTCATGAAAACGTCTGTAGCGTCCAAACGATTTGGCCTATAAACTAATTTCACCACTCTCACGAAGACAATGGTGTTCTCTGGGACTCATCTGAAGGTAACCCATACAAATGAATGGAAGCATGGAGGTACTTTTGTGCCAACAAAAATAAGGGGTTAAATGTGTCCAAATAAACAAATATTTCCTGAGCTATTTCCTTATATGTCACTCACTGAGTGACAAGGAGCTGGCATGATGGTACAAACAGACTGGGATTGAGGCGAAGGTCTGGAGAAGCGAGGAATGTGTGTGAGAGTGTTTGTCTTTGCATGTTGTGGCTAGAACAGAACAGTGGAAGATATCTCTTCTGTGCCATACCATCTTGCCCCTCAGGGAAAATATTTCAGGTAAGGTAAATAATGTCTACTCCCCAACAGTCACAACACTGATTTATTTGACTAAACTAACCTCTATTATGTTAGAGAAGACGTGAGAGAAGATTAAAAGGCATGTATCTTACGTCATAGTCAGGATGGAAAGAATTAAGATATGACCATCTTAACATTTTTCTCAAAAGGGGGTCGGATCAAATAGGATTACACATTTAATTTTCATTAAATTTTCATTTTCATTAAATTTTCATTTCAATTTTTTTCATGGTGTGTGTGTGTGTGTATCAAGGTTATTATAGTAAACTGAAACTAAAATTAAGACTTAAATTAGAAAAACTATTTAGTAAACTGAAATAAAAATTGAAAACATTTGAAAAACTAAAACTGTACTGAAACTATTATTTTACTGCAAAACGAACTAAAATAAAATAAAAACAATCATACAATTATTATTATTTATTTTTTTACTCCTAATGGTTTCAAGCTTTTTTTTCTATTGGGGTTTTCAAGCTTCTGAATCTGGTGGGTAAATGCTGCCAGTTGATGCCGGTGTTTCTAATGGGTAAATAGGCCTAGTTTGTGCATCAGGGAAGCATTCCAAGGGCAATCACCAAGCGTGACAGGGCCAAGCTAGAGCAGCTTGTGAAGTCACAGGAGCCATTTGCGATCCACACCGACCTACTTTAAACTGATAGCCAGTCGCTGTCTGATATGGTGCCGTGCTTTCTCAACCTTTAGGCATACTTGCAGTCAATTACTGTTGCCAAATAGTTGGCACAGGTCCTACACAAGTCACTGCATGAGTGTTTTGCATGCATACTGAATTCTCTGGAAGCCAACTTTGATCCAATCCCTCCAGCAACTTCCCAGATGGCACTTCGCTCAACAGAGATGGAGCCACTTATGAGGGAAGCGTCTTTTGAAGAGTCTTTTGTACTTCAACAAATAGAGAGTACAGTCTTGCAGCAGCGGGACCCCAGGAAGATACTAGCACAATGAATCCAACAAGCATCTCAAACATAGTGCTTCAGAAATATAGCTTCCTCGCATAGAAAATTGTGTCCGAGGTCACTGTCCAGCCAGAGGGTCAACCTGGCAGGGCGTTAAGTGTTCTATGTGAGCTGCAAAAATACGTTCAAGAGTTAAAATGTCGTCCGGCGCCGGCGCCGACAGAGATGGCCGCCTCGCTTCGCGTTCCTAGGAAACTATGCAGTTTTTTGTTTTTTTACGTGTTATTTCTTACACTAGTACCCCAGGTCATCTTAGGTTTCATTACATACAGCCGAGAAGAACTACTGAAAGTAAGATCAGCGTCAACTCACCATCAGTACGACCAAGAATATGTTTTTCGCGATGCGGATCCTGTGTTCTGCCTTACAACCAGTGTAACCGAGTGGATCACATGCAGCGACCAAAAAAAAAAACGACTCAGAAAAAGAGGGAAACGAAGCGGTCTTCTGGTCAGACTCCGGAGACGGGCACATCGTGCACCACTCCCTAGCATTCTTCTTGCCAATGTCCAGTCTCTTAACAACAAGGTTGATGAAATCCGAGCAAGGGTAGCATTCCAGAGGGACATCAGAGACTGTAACGTTCTCTGCTTCACGGAAACATGGCTCACTGGAGAGACGCAATCCGAAGCGGTGCAGCCAGCGGGTTTCTCCACGCATCGCGCCGACAGAAACAAACATCTTTCTGGTAAGAAGACGGGCGGGGGCGTATGCCTTATGGCCAACGCGACATGGTGTGATGAAAGAAACATACAGGAACTCAAATCCTTCTGTTCACCTGATTTAGAATTCCTCACAATCAAATGTAGACCGCATTATCTACCAAGAGAATTCTCTTCGATTATAATCACAGCCGTATATATCCCCCCCCAAGCAGACACATCGATGGCTCTGAACAAACTTTATTTAACTCTCTGCAAACTGGAAATGATTTATCCGGAGGCTGCATTCATTGTAGCTGGGGATTTTAACAAGGCTAATCTGAAAACAAGACTCCCTAAATTTTATCAGCATATCGATTGCGCAACCAGGGGTGGAAAGACCCTGGATCATTGTTACTCTAACTTCCGCGACGCATATAAGGCCCTGCCCCACCCCCCTTTCGGAAAAGCTGACCACGACTCCATTTTGTTGATCCCTGCCTACAGACAGAAACTAAAACAAGAAGCTCCCACGCTGAGGTCTGTCCAACGCTGGTCCGACCAAGCTGACTCCACACTCCAAGACTGCTTCCATCACGTGGACTGGGAGATGTTTCGTATTGCGTCAGACAACAACATTGACGAATACGCTGATTCGGTGTGCGAGTTCATTAGAACGTGCGTTGAAGATGTCGTTCCCATAGCAACGATTAAAACATTCCCTAACCAGAAACCGTGGATTGATGGCAGCATTCGTGTGAAACTGAAGGCACGAACCACTGCTTTTAATCAGGGCAAGGTGTCTGGTAACATGACTGAATACAAACAGTGCAGCTATTCCCTCCGCAAGGCTATCAAACAAGCTAAGCGCCAGTACAGAGACAAAGTAGAATCTCAATTCAACGGCTCAGACACAAGAGGCATGTGGCAGGGTCTACAGTCAATCACGGACTACAGGAAGAATCCCAGCCCAGTCACGGACCAGGATGTCTTGCTCCCAGGCAGACTAAATAACTTTTTTGCCCGCTTTGAGGACAATACAGTGCCACTGACACGGCCTGCAACGGAAACATGCGGTCTCTCCTTCACTGCAGCCGAAGTGAGTAAGACATTTAAACGTGTTAACCCTGGCAAGGCTGCAGGCCCAGACGGCATCCCCAGCCGCGCCCTCAGAGCATGCGCAGACCAGCTGGCCGGTGTGTTTACGGACATATTCAATCAATCCCTATACCAGTCTGCTGTTCCCACATGCTTCATGAGGGCCACCATTGTTCCTGTTCCCAAGAAAGCTAAGGTAACTGAGCTAAACGACTACCGCCCCGTAGCACTCACATCCGTCATCATGAAGTGCTTTGAGAGACTAGTCAAGGACCACATCACCTCCACCCTACCTGACACCCTTGACCCACTCCAATTTGCTTACCGCCCAAATAGGTCCACAGACGAAGCAATCTCAACCACACTGCACACTGCCCTAACCCATCTGGACAAGAGGAATACCTATGTGAGAATGCTGTTCATCGACTACAGCTCGGCATTCAACACCATAGTACCCTCCAAGCTCGTCATCAAGCTCGAGACCCTGGGTCTCGACCCCGCCCTGTGCAACTGGGTACTGGACTTCCTGACGGGCCGCCCCCAGGTGGTGAGGGTAGGCAACAACATCTCCTCCCCGCTGATCCTCAACACTGGGGCCCCACAAGGGTGCGTTCTGAGCCCTCTCCTGTACTCCCTGTTCACCCACGACTGCCTGGCCATGCACGCCTCCAACTCAATCATCAAGTTTGCGGACGACACAACAGTGGTAGGCTTGATTACCAACAACGACGAGACGGCCTACAGGGAGGAGGTGAGGGCCCTCGGAGTGTGGTGTCAGGAAAATAACCTCACACTCAACGTCAACAAAACTAAGGAGATGATTGTGGACTTCAGGAAACAGCAGAGGGAACACCCCCATCCACATCGATGGAACAGTAGTGGAGAGGGTAGCAAGTTTTAAGTTCCTCGGCATACACATCACAGACAAACTGAATTGGTCCACTCACACAGACAGCATCGTGAGGAAGGCGCAGCAGCGCCTCTTCAACCTCAGGAGGCTGAAGAAATTTGGCTTGTCACCAAAAGCACTCACAAACTTCTACAGATGCACAATCGAGAGCATCCTGCCGGGCTGTATCACCGCCTGGTATGGCAACTGCACCGCCCTCAACCGTAAGGCTCTCCAGAGGGTAGTGAGGTCTGCACAACGCATCACCGGGGGCAAACTACCTGCCCTCCAGGACACCTACACCACCCGATGCTACAGGAAGGCCATAAAGATCATCAAGGACATCAACCACCCGAGCCACTGCCTGTTCACACCGCTGTCATCCAGAAGGCGAGGTCAGTACAGGTGCATCAAAGCTGGGACCGAGAGACTGAAAAACAGCTTCTATCTCAAGGCCATCAGACTGTTAAACAGCCACCACTAACATTGAGTGGCTACTGCCAACACACTGTCAATGACACTGACTCTACTCCAGCCACTTTAATCATGGGAATTGATGGGAAATTATGTAAATATATCACTAGCCACTTTAAACAATGCTACCTTATATAATGTTACTTACCCTACATTATTCATCTCATATGCATACGTTGATACTGTACTCTATATCATCGACTGCATCCTTATGTAATACATGTATCACTAGCCACTTTAACTATGCCACTTGGTTTACATACTTATCTCATATGTATATACTGTACTCGATATCATCTACTGTATCTTGCCTATGCTGCTCTGTACCATCACTCATTCATATATCCTTATGTACATATTCTTTATCCCCTTACACTGTGTTATAAGACAGTAGTTTTTTTGGAATTGTTAGTTAGATTACTTGTTCGTTATTACTGCATTGTCGGAACTAGAAGCACAAGCATTTCGCTACACTCGCATTAACATCTGCTAACTATGTGTATGTGACAAATAAAATTTGATTTGATTTGATTTGATTTGGCATGTTTACAGAGTCACCTCTTCAGTTTTGGCAGGCAAGGAGCTGGCAAGCTGGTTGGCTGTAAACTAAGATATTTGTTGTTTTGCTTATTTTTTTGATGTTGTTGCAGATGTTTTTATTAACCCTATTTGAAGGGGTTAGTCAGGGAATATTCAGAGGTGGAAACTTTCCATGGGAATTAACGGGAATAAATGCAAATGAATATTAATACCATTTAAAAGTAGATGTTTTTTGCATTGGATAAATTTACCATATCATATGGAGACAGAAACATAAACCTTTTACCTTATCATAAGTAGACATAATTGCAAATTATTAAATCTTTCAAATAGAAAAAAATAACAATTTAGTTACGAATCGAACTTTAAATGAGTTGACTCTTCATATGGGATGATTTCACAGAACAACAAAAGACAAGGACTATTGAATGATCCCCAATGATCCATCACATCTCCCAAAAGCTTTTTCAACATATATCTGTAAAATGATAGTCTGGAAACTAAAGCTTTGGTTGTCTTCCTCTCCAGGCTTCCATGTCTTCTCCCTGGACCTCCTCAATGTCCGCCTCTTGAACATCAGACTCTGAGGCCTCAACTTCACTGTCACTTTCCAACCTTGTTGAGGATGGCTCATTGTCAGGCTAAAAAAGCCTCAAATTTGCCCGGGTGTCCACCAATTTCTCAACCCTTGTAATGGTCAACCTGTTGCATGCTTTGGTGTATGTGTATGTTCCCAAACAAGGACCAGTTGCGCTCTGAGGCGGCTGATGTTGGTGGGATTTGGAGGATTTAAAAATATATATATATATTTCACCTTTATTTAACCAGGTAGGCTAGTTGAGAACAAGTTCTCGTTTGCAACTGCGACCTGGCCAAGATAAAGCATAGCAGTGTGAACAGACAACACAGAGTTACACATGGAGTAACAATTAACAAGTCAATAACACAGTAGAAAAAAGAAAAAAAGAGAGTCTATATACATTGTGTGCAAAAGGCATGAGGAGGTAGGCGAATCATTACAATTTTGCAGATTAACACTGGAGTGATAAATGATCAGATGGTCATGTACAGGTGTGCAAAAGAGCAGAAAAGTAAATAAATAAAAACAGTATGGGGATGAGGTAGGTAAAAATGGCTAGGCTATTTACCGATAGACTATGTACAGCTGCAGCGATCGGTTAGCTGCTCAGATAGCAGATGTTTGAAGTTGGTGAGGGTGATAAAAGTCTCCAACTTCAGCGATTTTTGCAATTCGTTCCAGTCACAGGCAGCAGAGAACTGGAACGAAAGGCGGCCAAATGAGGATGATGGAGGCAACAGAGGAAAGAGCCTCAGATCCACAAAGTCCCTTCAACCAGGTGGCTGATGAGATATGTTGGCACAACTGCCATATTGCATCTCCATTCCAAAGCCCTTGCTTGGAAGTGAACTTCGCCAGACTGCCAAGAACCTTTCCCTCATCCAGGCCAAGGTGGCGAGATCTCTGCACCAGACAGGATGCTCTTGCCAGCATACTTAGGGTCCCACATGTATGCTGCGGTGTGTATGGGCTTCAGGCAGAAGTCTTCACGCTTTTTGATGTATTTCAGACCAGTAGTTCTCTCTGCTTGGAGCAACAGTGAAGTGGGCAGGGCAGTACCGATTTATTCTCTTACAGAGTCTGAACATCAGCAGAGTCTGCAGAGTCTGAACATCAGACAGGATGGCATTGCCTCCCTCAATCCGTGCAATGGCTACGACTATAGTTTTCAGAAGTTTCAGGCTGCTTACCACTCTTTCTCCCAAAATGGGACAGTAGGTAGCCTAGTGGTTAGAGTGTTGAACTTGTAACCGAACGGTTGCAAGATTGAATCCCCGAGCTGACAAGGTAAAAATCTGTCTTTCTGCCCCATCATTGTAAATAAGAATTTGTTCTTAACTGACTTGCCTAGTTAAATAAAAGTAAAGAAAAAAAAAAATATATATATATATATATATATATATAGAGAGAGAGAGAGATAATCCAGGAGGATCCTCTTGATAGGGCTGTCCATATCGGCAGACTGTGATATGGCCCTTTCTTGGAGAGACTCCTTCCCCTCCAGGAGACTGTCAAACATGATGACCACACCACCCCAACGGGTGTTGCTGGGCAGCTTCAAGGTGGTGCTCTTATTCTTCTCACTTTGCTTGGTGAGGTAGATTGCAGCTATAACTTGATGACCCTTCACATACCTAACCATTTCCTTGGCTCTCTTGTAGAGTGTATCCATTGTTTTCAGTGCCATGATGTCCTTGAGGAGCAGATTCAATACATGAGCAGCACAGCCAATTTGTTCTTAACTGACTTGCCTAGTTAAATAAAGGTTACATTAAAAATAATAATAATCTTACCCCAACTGTAGGTCCATTTGTGTGTGTGTGGTCACTTAGGCCTGTACATCAACCAGCACTGCTTACAATGACAATGTTTTCACTTTTGGTGACTTTACCTACAATGCATGCTCTATGAATATGACCATAGTGCAAGATTTTGCTTTCAAAGTGCTTCTTGACTGTCTTCTGGTCTGCCTCTATAAAGGTCAAGTACAAAATGGAGGAAATTAACAATCTGTGGCTTAGGTTGAATTCAAAGTTGACACCAGAAGAGGCTGGTGGGAGAACCTATAGGAGGATGGGCTCATTGTAATGGCTGGAATGGAATAAATGGAATGCATCCTCCTATAGCTCCTCCCACCAGCCTCAACTTTCGGTCTGGAAGCACGCTTTTGCCTGCACCTACAGTAATGCTTAGTTACTGCGTTTTAACTGAATCACAGTCGAGAAAGACAATTCCCATTGATGTTATTTGAAAATTCCTAATAAGACATTTTATTCAAATTAGTCTCAGATGAAGATTTCTTAAAATCACTCACAGCCAAAGATATTAACATTTTATACTCATGCTCTGAGGTCATGAGCCCAGCTAGCCAGGGGAAGTGTCGGTTGGCTTGTTTAGCTGTCCACGTGCTCTGACAGAGTTGTTCGCACGATACTGCTGTCTGTCCAGCGCTAGTACGCAAGTGGAATAATCGCAGTAAGAAACAACAAAACTGAGTATGCAAATGTGAGTAGATTACGTTGAAATCAAAGGTCGGCCATCTTTGTGGCAATCTCTAGTTTTTATTATGCAATACGAGACAACAAGCTACTACACATATAAAAGACTGTACCACACAGGTACAGTTATAGCCTACACATGGAGATGAACCTAAAGGCACATACAGTACAAACCAATACTACTCACCCGACAGACAGGGTAGGTGTGGACTTGGCTGTTGTCTTGGCTGTAAGTCTTCTGGTCCCCAGCTGTTCCCCTCTTAGCATACATCGCCTTTGAATCAGTCAACAATTTCAACTTTAACTTGAGTGGAGCATGCATTATATATCAATACCATCGAAATGAATCCCCCTCCAATTGTACCCATAGTACAGATTAATGACTTAAAAAGGTGGACTTCTCCAGATCTGAATGGCAGGATTGCTTACACCTGATTACAAATCATAGGCTATCACTGTGATTTGTTATGTTGATTATTTAAGTCAGGTGTTAGAGCTGGGCTGGGACAAAACCCTTCACACACTACTGCTCTTCAGGACTTCCTGAAATTACAAACAGACCAAAGCAGAAGAATAGTGTTCCAGGTTGAAACAGCTTACCTAGATGAGAGGTGATAACCCAGGCACACCCATTGGTTCTGGAATAGAGCAGGTGCAAATAAGGTTTTCAATTTGGCATCAATAACATGACAGTTATTCTACCTCAAAAACAAATGTGTGGATACCAATTCATTTAAAACCCACCTTAGCAAGTAGGACTAAATAAGGTTTCATAACCTTGCCAAGTTGGAACACAAATTATCTGCTGTCCAGAGGGTAACAACAAACAGATCAATGTCATCCTTCATTAAAGTAAGCACACTGACTCAAGAACGTTGAAGTAGATACAGTGCAATGGGAAAGTATTCAGACTCCTTGACTTTTCCCACATTTTGTTACGTTACAGCCTTATTATAAAATTGATAGAAAACATGTTTTATTATCATCAATCTACACACAGTTTGCAAAGCTGTCATCAAGGCAAAGGGTGGCTACTTTGAAGAATCTCAAATATAAAATATATTTGGATTTGTATAACACTGTTTTGGTTACTACAGGATTCCATGTGTTAGTTCATAGTTTTGATGTCTTCACTATTATTCAACAATGTAGAAAATAGTACAAATAAAGAAAAACCCTGGAATTAGTAGGTTTGTCCCAAAAAAAAGTCCCAAAGAACATAGTGGCCTCCATCATTCTTAAATGGAAGAAGTTTGGAACCACCAAGACTATTCCTAGAACTGGCCACCCGGCCAAACTGAGCAATCGGGGGAGAAGGGCCTTGTTCAGGGAGGTGACCAAGAACCCAATAATCACCATCTGTGGAGATGGGAGAACCTTCTAGAAGGTCAACCTTCTCTGCAGCACTCCACCAATCAGTAAAAGGCGCATGACAGCCCGCTTGGAGCTTTCCAAAAGGCACCTAAAGACTCTCAAACAAGATTCTCTGGTCTGATGAAACCAAGATTGAACTCTTTGGCCTGAATGCCAAGTGTCACTTCTGGAGGAAACCTAGCACCATCCCTATGGTGAAGCATGGTGGTGGCAGCATCATGCTGTGGGGATGTTTTTCAGCGGCAGGGACTGTTAGACTACTCAGGGTTGAGAGACAGATGAAAGGAGCATAGCACAGAGAGATCCTTGGTTAAAACTTGCCCCAGAGCGCTCAGGACCTCAGACTGAGGCAAAGGTTCAACAAGACAACGGCCCTAAGTATACAGCCAAGACAAAGCAGGAGTGGCTTCAGGACAAGTCTCTGACTGTCATTGAGTGGCCCAGCCAGAGCCTGTATTTGAACCTAATCGAACATCTCTGGAGAGACCAGAAAATAGCTGTGCAGCGACACTCCCCATCCAAACTGACAGAGCTTAAGAGGATCTGCAGAGAAGAATGGGAGAAACTCCCCAATTACAGGTGTACCAAGCTTGTAGCGTTATACCCAAGAAGACTTGAGGCTGTAATTGTTGCCAAAGGTGCTTCAACAAAGTACTGAGTAAAGGTCTGAATACTTAATATTATTTAATATTTACACATTTGCAAACTGTGCTTTTGCTTTGTTATTATTGGGTATGGTGTGTAGATTGATGATGAAAAAACAGATTTAATCAATTTTAGAATAAGGCTGTAACGTAACAAAATGTGAAAAAAGTAAAGGAGTAGCTATTGGTTAACTATTTAATTAACTATTTAGCTGTTCAGGGTCCTGTTGGTTCCAGACTTGGTGCATCAGTACCGCTTGCCATGTGGTAGCTGAGAGAACAGTCTATGACTTGCGTGGCTGGTATATCTGACACTGCCTGGTATAGAGGTCCTGGATGGCAGGGTGCTCAGCCCCAGTGATGTACTGGGTCATACGCAGTACCCTCTGTAGAGCCTTGTGGTCGGATGCCAAACAGTTGCCATACCACGCAGTGATGCAGCCAGTCAAGATGCTCTCAATAGTACAACTGTATAACTTTTTGAGGATCTGAGGGCTCATGCCAAATCTTTTCAGCATCCTGAAGTGGAAGAGGCGTTGGTTGTCTTGCACTCTTCGCGACTGTTGATGTGTGTGGACCATGATAATTCCTTAGTGATTTGGACACAGAGGAACTTGAAACTCTTGACCTGTTCCACAACAACTCTGTCGATGTGGATGGGGACGTGCTTAGCCCTCCGTTTCCAATAGTCCACGATCAGCTCCTTTGTCTTGCTGACGTTGAGGTAGAGGCTGTTGTCCTGGCACTACACTGCCAGGTCTCTGACCTCTTACCTGTAGGCTGTCTCATCGTCGTCAGTGATCGGCCTACCATCGTCGCTAACTTAATGATGGTGTTGGAGTCGTGCGTAGCCACACAGTTGTGGGTGAACATGGAGTACAGGAGGGGACTAAGCACGAACCCCTGATGGGCCCATGTGTTGAGGTTCAGCGTTGCGGATGTGTTGTTGTCTACCCCCACCCCCTGGAAGTGGCCCGTCAGGAAGTCAAGAACACCTAGCTTCACCGTCTAAGTTAACTAGCTAGTTAACTAGCAGGCTAGACTGTTGGTTTATAAAAACCAAAGAAAGCTTAACTCGGTTTTATGAACTCCTCATGCATTTAAATGGATAGACAAATAGACTGCTAATTTAGCCCTGTAGCCAGGCTAATGTTACTAGCTAAATAACAGGTATTGTATACATTTTAAACTTTCCCAAGACAGTCTACAGAATTTTCAATTTAAACAAATTCAGCCAATTAATTCATTACTAAATGTACTGTAGCTATCATACTAATTTGAGTGTACAGTATTTACGTTTACTGTGTTACGCTTAGTCTATGAGAGCAGGCTGCATTTTCACAACTTGGTCAAACACATTATTTTCAACTATCATTTTTAGCATCCAATTTGTAAGCAAATTTGAATCAGTTACAATAAGGAAGTAATATCCAAGACAAGACCACTGCCATATCTGTAACATTGTAAGTAATCATGATGAATCTGAAGAAGAGTTTCTCCGTGAGCAAGCAAATATTTAAATAACTGAATTAAGTGTTGACAGGCTTTAGGACAGAGTAGAAAGAAGAAGCTGGAAGTTATTTTTTACAGCCTTCAGTCGATTTTACATGACTTAATCAGGCCAGGAAATGAAACATAACTGAAAAGCTTTCACAAAAAAACATCACTTAACATTTTCATGGGGCTGTACTACACAGATTCAACATTAAACACAAATCCATGTCTCAGTCAAATAACCGTCATATCCTTCCATATTTGTGGCCCCTCACGGTTTTCCCTGACAATACTGTTTTGAAAATCACGGACGGTTGTGATACAGCCTGGAATCAAACCAGGGTCTGTAGTGATGCCTCTAGCACTGAAATGCAGTGCCTTAGAGCGCTGCGCCACTCAGGAGCCCAAAATTCAGGAAGCAAACTGAAATTAAAAAGCTTAAAAGAAGAAGCTATTTATGTCTATTTATGTTTATGTCTGACTAAAAAGCACCCTAAGGAAAAGCAAAGCTAAAATGGTGTGTTTAGCGGGCATGGATGTCTGGAACACCGGCAAGTGCATTTAGAACCGTATTTTAACTTTTGGGTTACCAGGTGCCTATTTTCAATCACCAGTTGCACAGAAAAAAAATAAAAATAAACCTTCCATAAAGCACTCAGGACGCCCCCGACGGATAGATGGCCGTAGTAGGGTCCTCCCATAGTGGGCTTGGATATCTGGAACACCGGTAAGTGCATTTAAAGATCTCTTTTAAATATGTCCACAGTTTTGGCGCCCCTCAGGTTCTCTGGCAGACTGTATGCTCTCCATCCAGTCTTGGTCAGTAGCCGTGCTGCAGCATTCTGTATGTTCCACAGTCGACCAATGGCTTTCTTGGGTAGACCAGACAGGAGAGCATTACAGTATTCAAGCCTGCTTGTAATAAAAACATGGATGAGTCTCTCTGTATCAGCCTGAAATAGAAAAAGCCACACTGTGGCAATGTTCCTCAGGTGGTAAAAAGTGATTTGTCACATTTCTAATGACTGGAAATTGAGTTCAGAATCTAAAACGACACCATCGTTTTTCACCTGGTGTTTTGTCTTTATTGCCCGTGAATTCAAATGTGAGGTCAGATTCTCTCTGTGCTTTGGCTCCAACAATATGTACCTCGGTCTTGTATTGATTTAGCTGGAGGAAGTTGTGAGCCATCCAAGTATTTAAATCACTAATACAGTCTAATAATTTATCCGTGGAGCTAAAATCCTCCGGTGACACAGGAATATAAAGTTGTGTATCGTCTGTGTAGTAATGCGAATCAATGCTGTGCTTTCTGATACCGCTGGAAAGGGGTAACATATATAAACTGAACAGTACCAGACCGAAAATCGAAGATTGTGGAATGCCACATGTAATATGTATTTGCTCTGAGTTATGTTCACCAAGGGTGACAAAAAACTCAGGTTAAATAGGTCCTAAACCAATTTAGAAATGGACTGGAGAGGCCAACCCACCTCGCCTGTCTGTCCAGGACTTCAGGGTGGACAACAGTGTCGAATGCAGCCCTTAGATCCAAGAGTACAAGGACAGTGAGCTGTTTGGCATCCGTGTTGGCTCTAAGCTCATTTACCACTTTAACTAAGGCGGTCTCTGTGCTGTGGTGGGCATGAAAACCAGATTGGAGTTTTTCAGAAATACATTTGGCACTTTAAAAAAATAATTTAGCTGTTTGAAAACCCATTTCTCCTGAATTTTAGATTGGAGATTGGCTGAAAATTGTTAAGAGCTGAAGATTCTAGATTTACTTTCCTTCAGAAGGGGTTTCACCATAACATAATTTTTAGTGCATTAGGGAAAGTGCCTGTGAACATGTTAATCACTTGATTAACAATAGCTTGCACTTCTTCAGATATGCACTTAAAAACTGTTTTGAAGAAGGTGGTGGGGATAGGATTGAGAAGGCAGGTAGAAGGCTTAAATTGTGATATCACTTTCTTGAGCATGTCAATGTCAACCAGAGAAAATACATGCATAGTGTCTTTGCGTGGTAGGCCTGGGCACATACACTTCTCATCAGGTCTTGCTTGACTGATACCCAGCCTAATGTTTTCTCTCTGAAATATGCCGCAAACTCATCACATTTAGATGTGGAGGAAAGTTCACATAGATTTGCGGGTATGGTAGTAGGTGCCAGGCACACCAGTTTGAGTGTGTCAAGAACTGCAACGCTGCTGGGTTTTTCACACTCAGCAGTTTTCCTTGTGTATCAAGAATGGTCAACCATACAAAGGACATCCAGCCAACTTAACTGTAGGAAGCATTGGAGTCAACATGGGCCAGCATTCCTGTGGAACGCATTCAACACCTTGTAAAGTCCACGCCCCAAAAGCTTGCACCTGTTCATAGGGCAAAAGGGGTTCAACTCAATATTAGGAAGGTGTTCCTAATGTTTTGTACACTGTATATACACAATGTCCAAGGTGTACTTGTTGACTTTCTAAAAAATACATACAAATCTTCCACAGCAGAGTATTTTATGCAAGACCAACAGTTTACCAAGATAGGTTGTGTCTACACTTGACTTCTATCAGAATACGAAGATAGCATTGAAAAGATGGGTTTAGACGCACAAAAGTCGCTTTGTGGTCTGATTGTGCTCAGATGTGTCTGACCACTTTAGGTGGTCAGGGATGCATTGTCTGCGGATTTCTCCTCAGTCTAGACGCAATAAGGCTACCGAAAGCACATACAGTGGGCAACGTCTTCAGCACTCCTCCCACAAGTCTCCATAAAACTTGCGTTTTGGGAAAGAGGCAACTTTCCATTATAACGTTGGAGGAAATAAGTTCCTAGAATGAGGAACGTGTTTGCTGGACTCATAAATGCTAGCCAGCTAGCTAATATTTAGAAAAACTAGTGTTATGCTAACCTGTTTTCAATCCCTTTAGCGTTGCTTGCTAGCTACAGAGGTTAGCTGGCTAGTTAGCTACAGTAGTTAGCTACTGCCATCAGTGGTTGTTCTTGACATATTTAGCCTAGTCTACCATTTGTAGAATGCATACTGGCATTTAAATATAGCGTGGGAAAAGGGAATCTGGACACGCAGTGGTCACGGTAGAGAACTAAAATGTAGGTGTATGTAGCTGCATGAAGTGTCAAGTCTAGACACGGCCATAAATACATCAGAAATGGCTTTGGAGTTTACCAGTAGACTGCAATGCATTATATTTTCGTGACCTTGTGCACAGGGGTTTATTACACTATTGTTAATAATTCGATCCTGAGGCTGGTCATTTTGGTTCTTCAAATAAGAATAGTTAATTACAAAGAGTTCATTAAACGTGTACATGACACTGCAACAAAATTTCCCCATGAGGACAATAAAGTCAGTAAAGTACAGGGTGTAATGTTCATTTCCCCAGTAAAATAAAAAGGTAAACGTCAATGTCTTGGATTGATTACCTATTGTATACAGAGTGTATACATACAGATTAAGCCTAGACTTGGACTAAAAAGCATGCTCAATGAAGATTTGCCATTGAAAGTGCTTTTTAGCATAGGAGGAGGCTTAGTCTGGGAAACTGGTCAAAAATGTTTAGGTGTTCTAGGTATATCTTATTTATGAATGGTCTACAACTAATTATTTGAATCATATAAGAAAAATATTTTGCTATGATTTTACACATTATGCTACAAATGTTCAGTTAATACAAAATACAAAAATATGAACTATACTGCAATCCAAACACAATACCAATACCTCAAGCACAACTCTGACCAGCTTCAACTGTATTAAACCCACAAAAACCAAAATCCTTACTAAAAAAGTTACAAAAATAGAGTATAATAGAATATAAAGGGACGGTTTCCCAGACACAGATTAAGCCTGGACTGAAAAGCATGGTAAATAATACTTGGTCCAGGACTAGGCTTAATCTCGGGTCTGGGAAACCAGCCCGAAAAGTAATAGGAGAACAGTCCAGTCAGTCTATAGATTATTGTTGTAGGTCTTCTCATCTTCAGTAACACGGTCCAGAGCATAGAGACCTGCCATCTCCTTCTTCATCATAGGAAGGTCATCTGCTGGCCGACAGACTGTCTGGAGGCGCTGGGGAAGCAAAGAGGTCTCAATATAAGTATAATCAATTTGCTGCAAAGGTATTCTTCAAAATCTCAGAATAGCTCAGAAACTGTATGCTAGAGTTAAAAGGCCCAAATGAAAGGTCCCAGCATTTCTGACCAGATTCATTTTATTTTATTTAGCCTTTTTAATTTAAAAACTTTTGTTTGTACCTCAATCTAACTTACTTGATGCAACCATTCATACTTTTAAATGTCCAAGGAAAACGTTCCATCATATAATGCCACTGACCTGCCAGAAAGTCCCTTTGGCCTGGTACAGTTTGTAGACCATGGTGATGGGGATGAGAGAGAGGGAGGACATAGCCAGGATCCAGCCTAGCCCATAGGCCCACCACGGGTACACATAGGTGTTGTTGAACTTCAGAGGGCTGTACTTCAGCAGCGAGAATACAAAGGTTACCTTGAAGAGATTTTTTTTTTTTTACAGCAATGTTGTTTCATTATTTCTTGACACTGTATTTAAATGGACAGCACAAAATATTGTAAGCATAACTGTTGTGAAAGAATGATAAAAATGCACTGGTCTTAAACTCACGGTGCCAATAGTTGGAGTAATGTAGAGCCAACAGTACTTCAGCAGGGAGGAGGGCCTGTAGCCAATCATATCCTCAATGTTGTCACAGAAGCGTTCAGCACCTTGGACAGAGACAATTATGTGACAAAATACTCATGAACAGTCCCTTTAAGGATTTTCAATTACTTTGTATCACATTTTGTCCATTACAATAACGTCAAATTGATCAGAAATACAGTGTAGACATTAATGTTGTTATGTTGACTATTGTAGCTGGAAACGGCAGATTTTTTATGGAATATCTACATATGCATACAGAGGCCCATTATCAGCAACCATCACTCCTGTGTTCCAATGGCACGTTGTGTTAGCTAATCCAAGTTTATCATTTTAAAAGCCTAATAGATCATTAGAAAGCCCTTTGGCAATTATTTTAGCACAGTTGAAAACTGTTGTTATGGTTAAAGAAGCAATAAAACTGGCCTTCTTTAGACTAGTTGAGTATCTGGAGCATCAGAATTTGTGGGTTCAATTACAGGCTCAAAATGGCCAGAAACAAATAACTTTCTTCTGAAACTCATCAGTCTTATCTTGCTCTGAGAAATGAAGGCTATTCCATGCTAGAAATTGCCAAGAAACTGAAGATCTCGTACAACGCTGTGTCCTACTCCCTTCACAGAACAGCGCAAACTGTCTCTAACCAGAATAGAAAGAGGAGTGGGAGGCCCCCGTGCAAAACGGAACAAGAGGACAAGTACATTAGAGTGTCTAGTTTGAGAAACAGACACCTCACAAGTCCTCAAAACATCAGTCACAATGTCAACAGTGAAGAGGTGACTCCGCGATGCTGGCCTTCTAGGCAGAGTTGCAAAGAAAAAGCCATTTGTCAGACTGGCCAATAAAAATAAAAGATGGGCAAAAAAACACAAACACTGGACAGAGGAAGATTGGATAAAAGTGTTATGGACAGACAAATCTAAGTTTGAGGTGTTCGGATCACAAAGAAGATTATTCATGAGACTCAGAAAAAATTAAAAGATGCTGGAAGAGTGCTTGACGCCATCTGACAAGCATGGTGGAGACAATGTGATGGTCTGGGGGTGCTTTGGTGGTGGTGGTAAAGTGGGAGATTTGTACAGAGTAAAAGGGATCTTGAAAAAGGAAGGCTATCACTCCATTTTGCAAAGCCATGCTATAACCTGTGGACGGCGCTTAATTTGGGGCCAATTTCCTCTTACAACAGAATAATGACCCAAAGCACAGCTCCAAACTATGCACAAACTATTTAGGGAAGAAGCAGTCAGCTGGTATTATTTCTATAATGGAGTGGCCAGCATAGTCACCTATTGAGCTGTTGTGGGAGCAGCTTGACCATATGGTACGTAAAAAGTGCCCATCAAGCCAATCCAACTTGTGGGAGGTGGTAATCTCTTCAGATTACCTCAACAAATTGACAACTAGAATGCCAAAGATCTGCAAGGCTATAATTGCTGCAAATTGAGGATTATTTGATGAAAGCAAAGCTTGAAGGACACAATTATTATTTCAATTAAAAATCATTATTTATAACCTTGTCAACACCTTCACTATATTTCCTATTAATTTTGCAACTCATTTCATGCATGTTTTCATGGAAAACAAGGACATTTCTAAGTGACGCCAAACTTTTGAACAGTAGTGTATGTTTGCCCATGATTACATAGTGTAATGTCTATTCTTACCATATATCCATCCAATACTGAGTGACTGGCATATGGAGAGGAGCAGCAGAGTGGCACCACTGCACACATAATGATCAAACAGCTGGATGATGTAGAGGCCACCCTGTGAGAAAATAAAACTTTAATATAAAGTCAAATCAATGTTTACAAATTTAGTTATTGTAATAACCAACCATAAATGCCTTGGATCAAAGTAGCTGAGTAAACTACACTGCATCCATACAGTGCATTCGGAAAGTATACAGACCCCTTGACTTTTTCCACATTTTGTTACGTTACAGCTTTATTCTAAAAATTGATTTAAAAAATGTTACTCAGTACTTTGTTGAAGCACCTTTGGCAGCGATTACAGCCTTGAGACTTCTCGGTATGACGCCATAAGCTTGGCATTACAGCTATTTTCAGGTCTCTCCAGAGATGTTCAATCAGGTTCAAATACGGGCACTGGCTGTACCACTTAAGGACATTCAGAGGCTTGTCCCAAAGCCACTCCTGCATGGTCTTGGCAGTGTACTTAGGGTCGTTGTCCTGTTGAAAGGTGAACCCTCGCCCCAGTCTGAGATCCTGAGCACTCTGGAGTAGGTTATGATCAAGGATATCTCTGTACTTTGCTCCGTTCATCTTTCTCTTGATCCTGACTAGTCTCCCAGTCCCTGCCGCTGAAAAACATCATGCTGACAGTGCCACCACCATGCTTCGCCGTAGGGATGATCAGGTTTCCTCCACGCTTGGCATTCAGGCAAAAGAGTTCAATCTTGGTTTCATCAGACCAAAGAATCTTGTTTCTCATGGTCTGAGAGTCTTTATGTGCCTTTTGGCAAACTCCAAGCAGGCTGTCATGTGCCTTTTACTGATGAGTGGTTCTACCATAAAGGCCTGATTGGTGGAGTGCTGCAGAGATGGTTGTCCTTCTGGAAGGTTTCCTCATCTATACAGGAGGAACTCTGGAGCTCTGTCAGAGTGACCATCGGGTTCTTGGTCACCTCCCTGACCAAGGCCCTTCTCCCCCGATTACTCAGTTTGCCCAGGCGGCCAGCTCTAGAAAGAGTCTTGGTGGTTCCAAACTTCTTCCATTTAAGAATGATGGAGGCCATGGTGTTCTTGGGGACCTTCAATGCTACAGACATTGTTTGGTACCCTTCCCCAGATTTGTGCCTCAACACAATCCTTTCTCGGAGTACAGATAATTCCTTCGAGCTCATGGCATGGTTTTTGCTCTGACATGCACTGTCAACTGTGGGACCTTATATAGAAAGGTGTGCGCCTTTCCAAATCATGTCCAATCAATTGAATTTACCACAGTTGGCCTCCAATCAAGTTGTAGAAACATCTCAAGTATGATCAATGAAAACAGGATTTTTTTAAATTACATTTTTTATTACACCTTTATTTAACCAGGTAGGCTAGTTTAGAACAAGTTCTCATTTACAACTGCGACCTGGCCAAGAAAAAGCAAAGCAGTTGGACACATATAACTACACAGAGTTAAAAATGGAGTAAAGAGAAAGGGGAAGCAGTAGTTGTTTGGGCTATTTATAGATGGGCTATGTACAGGTGCAGTGATCTGTGAGCTGCTTCCAGTTTCAGAGATTTTTATAGTTCGTTCCAGTCAGTCTTCCAGCAGAGAACTGGAAGGAGAGGCGGCCAAAAGAGGAATTGGCTTTGGGGGTGACAAGTGAGATATACCTGCTGGAACGTGTGCTACAGGTGGCTGCTGCTATGGTGACCAGCGAGCTGAGATAAGGGGGGACTTTACCTAGCAGGGTCTTGTAGATTACCTGGAGCCAGTGGGTTTGGCGACGAGTATGAAGCGAGGGCCAGCCAATGAGAGCGTACAGGTCGCAGTGGTGGGTAGTATATGGGGCTTTGGTGACAAAACAGATGGCACTGTGATAGACTGCATCCAATTTGTTGAGTAGGGTGTTGGAGGCTATTTTGTAAATGACGTCGCCAAAGTCGAGGATCGGTAAGATGGTCAGTTTTACAAGGGTATGTTTGGCAGCATGAGTGAAGGATGCTTTGTTGCGAAATAGAAAGCCAATTCTAGATTTAACTTTGGATTGGAGATGTTTTATGTGAGTTTGGAAGGAGAGAGTTTACAGTCTAACCAGACACCTAGGTATTTGTAGTTGTCCACATATTCTAAGTCAGAACCATCCAGAGTAGTGATGCTAGTCGGATGGGCTGGCAGCTGCAGGCAGCGATCGGTTGAAGAGCATGCATTTACTTTTACTTGTATTTAAGAGCAGTTGGAGGCCACGGAAGGAGAGTTGTATGGCATTGAAGCTCATCTGGAGGGTTGTTAACACAGTGTCCCAAAGAAGGGCCAGAAGTATACAGAATGGTGTCGTCTGCGTAGAGGTGGATCAGAGACTCACCACCAGCAAGAGCGACATCATTGATATATACAGAGAAGAAAGTCGGCCCAAGAATTGAACCCCGTGGCACCCCCATAGAGACTTCCAGAGGCCCTGACAACAGGCCCTCCGATTTGATACACTGAACTCTGTCGGAGAAGTAGTTGGTGAACCAGGCGAGGCAATCATTTGAGAAACCAAGACTGTTGAGTCAGCCGATGAGGATGTGGTGATTGACAGAGTCGAAAGCCTTGGCCAGGTCAATGAATACGGCTGCACAGTATTGTTTCTTATCGATGGCGGTTAAGATATCGTTTAGAACCTTGAGAGTGGCTGAGGTGCACCCATGACCAGCTCTGAAACCATGGCGGAGAAGGTACGGGATGCACCTGAGCTCAATTTTGAGTCTCATAGCAAAGGGTCTGAATACTTATACCCAGGCCCACCCATGGCTGCTCCCCTGCACAGTCATGTGAAATCCATAGATAAGGGCCTCATGAATTCATTTAAATTGACAGATTTTCTTCTATGAACTAACTTAGTAAAATCTTTGAAATTGTTGCATGTTGCGTTTATATTTTTGTTCAGTATATTTTATGATTTAGTTTTGAAAAAGTGCTGCTTAGATCCAACCTTTTATTGCCATTCTTTTGAAGTTATTTCACTTACCTCAATATAACACTTCACAATTCATGTTCCTGATATTAAGTTTTCAGTTTTAGAAAACCACCTCTACCTGTGGTCATACAGCAACAACCTCTCACCTCTGTGATCATGATGAGACCGACCAGGTAGCAGCAGCAGCAGATGAGCAGCAGCAGAAGCTCCCTCCGGTAGCCCTTTCTGATGAGGTTGGGATAGAAGTCCGTTACCGAGGTCATAAGGCTCTCAAGGGCGACAAACTGGGGAAAATGAGAGAGAAGGCAAGGTACATAGGAGGGAAAGGTAAAGGGAAGGACACAACAGGGACAGGACACCCAGGTGTGTTGAGCTCTAACCTGGCTATCTACTCCCAACAGGATGATCATGGTGAAGAAGCAGACAGCCCAGAACTGAGGGCAGGGGAGCAGGGACACTGCCTGAGGGTACACTATGAAGACCAGGCCAGGACCTTCAGCAGCACAACAATGAAAAAATTACAGAATATATGTACCCAAATGCAATCTGATTGAATTAATTTAACGAGACATTTAGTTATGCATGTCAAAAAAGTAGATTTCATGAGCTGAGACAGTGCTTCTACCAGACAAGGTATAGATGCAGACAAAATGAAGTTCAGAAGAAAGGTGAAGTAGGCACAGATCTCACTAACTAAAGCAGATGGGCCAGCTCTCTCTGATGATTAAAGTGCAGGCTGAGGACAGGATAGAAAATCAGATACTGTTTGTCTTGAACATAATTTTTCTATCTTCGCATCCCACTCTCTCAGCCATCCACAATGCTGAGCAATTATGTTGTCAGACAGTACTTGGGGTGATCAGTAGGATAATAGGGAGTCATACCATTGTAGATTGATGTCCTTTAAAGACTCACCTGACTCAGCAACCACAGAGATGTCCACACCCTGTTCTCCAGCCATATAACCCAGTATGGAGAAAATGGCAAAACCAGACACAAAGCTGGTCCCACTGTTCAACAAGCACAGGTAGAAGGAATCTCTGCAAGGTACAAAACAAGTTTAAAGTATAAAGACACCTTCCTCTTTCACATACACTGTTGGCAAGGGTCTAATAAGATTTAAATACATGTTATTAATGTTCAGGACGATTGAGGTAATGTGTCATGAATCCTCCTGGCGTAGGTGAATAAGCAAACTGTTATTATATGCTCTGAAGAGATCTTGACCTGCAGTGCTTGCCAGATGAAACCCTGAAGGCAGCTTGCTGTTGAAACGTTATTAAGTGATAAAAAGGAATGTGTCAGAGCCATGAGAGTATGTGGTTTTTCTTTTCCATGCATTCTACTTCTCCAGCCTGCACCTCACCTAACCAGATGTGCTTTTTCTGACTGAAGAGATCTTGTGACCATAGATCCTCCTGGTACTGCTAAATAAGCAAACTATGTGAGATCTTCAATGTGCCAAATTATTACCTCCAATTTTTAATCAAACCCACACACTAGTTGAAGCCTCACTTGTAGCAGTTGTTGTTGTATTTGTTGTAGCTTCCAAGAGAGGTCAGGTAGCCCAGGCATATGGCGTAAGAATAGAATATCTGGGTTCCTGCATCCATCCAAACCTTATTAACGAGCAAACAGACAAAGAAGAGGGAAACTAAAGTCATAAACTGAACATATTTAAGTAACACAAGGGAAATGTATATCAGTAAGAAGCGAGACTAAACAAGGATTTAGAGGGCCGGTTTCCTGGACACCAATGAAGCATACTCCTGGACTAAGGATGTTCAATGGAAATACTCAACTTGAAGTGTTTTTTTGTTGTCGTCCAGGACTAGTCTTTATCTGTGTCTGGGAAAATTGCCCATACTACAGATAATACCTGTGGATCAACGAGGCGTGTAACATTGGGATACAAGTAGTAGAATATGCCATCTTTAGCTCCTGGAAGGGTCACTCCTCGGACAAATAGCACCGCTAGCATTACATAGGGGAAGGTGGCCGTGAAGTAGGCTGCCTATGAATTAGTAGTACAGGATTAGTAGAACACAGAAAACACAATATAGCCAAGCATTCCCGGCATCACCATACCAACTATGGGCCCATAATTGCACCAAATAACTTTAAAGCTACATCAAATAGCTGTCCCTCTGTTAATTTTATGTTTATTTTGTTACCTCTGAATTCAAGATTGATTGAGATTGGGATGATGCATAATTATGAAACGACTGTCTTGACTAATATATGAAATCAAAATCACCTTCCCTGTAGACCTAACTCCTTTCCAGATACAGAAGTAGCAGATGGCCCAGGACAGCAGAAGACACAGAGCCAGCTCCCATCTAATGCCTCCCAATGACTCAATTCCATCTGACATTCTCAGCACTCGCCGGCTGTAAGGAGAAATAGTTGACACAGCAATACATTTGATCACCAAAATAAAATATATTGTATGTAAATGTATTGTAGTCTATTGTATGCTTATAAGAATCATTTCATAATTCCAATAGTTCATTTTAAGAAATAAGACAATAGTATCTGATTCATTTATAAATTGAGGAGTCAAGAATCTAATCACGAACGATGCAGTGGGGTTAAAAACACAGCATTTATAAATAGACTTACTGCCAAAACTCCACAACGGAAGATGACACATTCAGGAGTGGAACAGTCCAATTGGTGCTGGCATTCTTGGTGCCAAATGTCACACAAAAATCTGAAATACATTCAAGTCTAGTTGAAACAGGTTATAAAGTTGACAGCTTCAAATGCATATGCAACCTAATAGACAGATCCTCTTAATGTAAATGACTCAAAAGAAATATGAACCCTTAACATGTTAAACGCTATTTCTTTCAATCTGAGAAAATGTTTTAAAGAGGTCTGATGACAAGGTAAACACTTTCAAATCAAATAAAAGTTTATTTGTCATGCGCCCTGAATACAACAGGTGTAGACCTTACAGTGAAATGCTTACTTACAGGCTCTAACCAATGGTGTGAAAAAAAGAAAGAAAAAGAAGTGTGTGTGTAGGTAAGTAAAGAAATAAAACAACAGTAAAAATACATTTGAAAAAAGAGTAGCAAGGCTGTATACAGACACCTGTTAGTCAGGCTTATTGAGGTAGTATGTACATGTAAGTATCGTTAAAGTGACTATGCATATATGATGAACAGAGAGTAGCAGAAGTGTAAAAAGAGGGGTTGGCGGGTGGTGGGACACAATGCAGATAGCCCAGTTAGCCAATGTGCGGGAGCACTGGTTGGTCAGGCCAATTGAGGAAGTATATACATGAATGTATAGTTAAAGTGACTATGCATATAAGATAAACAGAGAGTAGCAGCAGCGTAAAAGAGGTGTGTGTGTTTGTGTTAGAGAGAGAGGGGGCGGGGGGTAGAAGATACCAGACAGCTCTTCTCCCCCATTATTCTCACTGTCTGCAGTATTTGTGCAAACTGTCAGAAGATGTTCACGTGAACACACTGATTGCTCATGATCTCCCCTCACTGAACTACCATGGCTGCAAGCGGTTAGAATTTTTTGTTGTTGATAAGAGTCATTGAATTTCAGTGATGGATGTTACTTGTTAGCAGCACTCTGTGCTTCATTACTGTGGCAGCAGGTAGCCTAGTGGTTGGGCCAGTTGCTAGATCGAATCCCTAAGCTGACAAGGTAAAAATCTGTCTTTCTGTTTCTGCCCCTGAACAAGGCAGTTCATAGGCCGTCATTGTAAATACGAATTTGTTCTTAACTGACTTGCCTAGTTAAATAAAGGTAAAATAAAAAAAGAGAAAATAACTAGGCTTCAGAGGTAGTTGCTCCTATAAAGATTATCGCAACCCAGCAGCCTCGAATACACCGTTTGATTAAAACTGCCACCAAGTCAGGGGATTTGGCCATTTTGGGACCTGTTACATTTGTGTTTTTAATTTCAAGAAATGATTAAATAGATATAGGCCATATAAAGTTGTGTTAAAAATCAGTCAGTGGGGACCCCTCAGCCAGCTGGGGTCTGTTTCAGTTGAAACATATGCACAAAGCAGTCCTCCTCTGCACCAAATTTCAGTCAAGTCAACAATATTGTAAATACCTGTGTTCCAAGCATTGTTGCAGTTAGCCCATGGCAGGTCAGCAGTGAAGGATGAGAACAGGTAGAGGAAAGCCCACACCAGAATCACTATGTAGGTCATACATCCATATATAGTGATCACCTGGGCGGCATAGCCCATTCCTGATGAAGACAAGCAAAACATAGCAACATGCTCATAAAAAACTAACACGTTTTTTCAAATGACCTTCACTGCAGTTGATTCCCAATGACAGCAACCCAAAGGCCTGTGCGGCACATAATTGAGTCTTGTCACCTTACTGTCCAAATGCATTGTGTGCAGCCGGCAAAACGTTCATATCCTTTGTGGACCGGTTAGCACCTAAAACATCAGGCGGCATAGGCTTCGATTTCCGTAACATTATTTCGAACATCCTAACAGGTTATAGTTGTACGCGTGTCGCGATCAATCAGTTAGTAGGTTGGATATTTCCGAGTTTCCTAGTTCCGACTTGCACTTGAACGCGGCCTTCAGCCAGGACATTTTCGTCAGTTCGTGCACACATTTTTTCTCTCGAGGCAAGCCAAAGCGTCGTCACTGGTTACCACAGACAAAGTCTAAACCACGCCCGTTTCTAAAATGTATGTTCTTAAAATGTTATTTTAAACCTAACCTTAACCACACTGCTAACCTTATGTCTCACCTTAAATTAAGACCAAAAAGCGATATTTTACGATCTAGCCCCCCAAAATTTGTGGCACTGATGAAGGGGCGTAGCTTCGTCGGTGATTGGTCAACAGAAGGGATTATTCAATGAAGTGTTTGTTGTCGTTTAGCGAGAAACAAAAAATTTATGATTTTTTTTCACTTGAGATACAGTATACTGCACCAAACATCTTAGTTAGATGTCAAATTGCGTGACAAATTGCGTGACTACTCAATAAATCTGTCATTCATTTTTACGTTATGTAAAGATTATACCACAATTGTGGAATAAAACAATATGAAATCACACATTTACCTGTAGAAATACATTTTTTTCCCTGTTGATATTGATTTATATAAGCAAATTCATAGTTTCTCATCTTTTGGTTGCTAGAGACTCGACCCAGTCATTCGTTCTTTATGATCCATACTAGCCATGCACGATAGCAATGTTCTTATCCCTTGCTTGCTGCTAACTAGCCAACGAGCAGCCAGAATACAGAATGAAGTGGTAATTGCCGGGTTTGCCTGGCATTGCTAGAAAAGTTTGCGTCCTCATCAGGACACTCGACACTGTACATTACGACGAAATGGCATTGCATATCAAACACTAGGCTAGAAGCTAGCAAAATAGTTTTTGTTGCTAGCAAACCTGCCAATATGACAAGCGAATTCAAATATCAATTGCTGAAAACAGCTGGTCAAACTAGAAACGTGGAGTATTTAACAGCATAGCGCCACTTGCATCATGTCTGCAGTGGGGACCAGAGAATTGCATGTTCATCACTCACCATGTTGGGACATCAGATGGCATCTGAGATGCTCCATAAAAAAATGTCTCTGCAAAAACAATGCCAGCCAGGTTTTTTCCTCACTGGACCTGCGTTTACGATGTATCCAATTTCAGTTTGTGTGGTTGTTGGTTTAGCTTTCTGCAACTTTGTAGCAAGTACCATCTGCATGTATAGGCACTTATTGCGTCATGATTGCAAGGTGTCCGATATCTTTTCCAACTGTCCAATTATCTGGCATTATACAACAGGTGGGTCTAATCCTGAAACCGCATTCCAGCCGGTGTCTATTTAATGGAAGCCTCTCAAATGTAATCCAGTTAGAATCAGGAATTCCCCAGGGTAGCTGTTTAGGCCCCTTGCTTTTTTTTCTAAATTTTTACTAACTACTTGCCACTGACTTTGAGTAAAGCCAGAGTGTCTATGTATGCGGATGACTCAACACTATACACGTCAGCTACTACAGCGACTGAAATGACTGCAACACTCAACAAAGAGCTGAAGTTAGTTTCAGAGGGGGTGGCAAGGATAAAATTAGCCCTAAATACGTTGCCAGGCAGTATGGCAATAGAACATTTAGAACAAACAACTGGGCCGTGTCTATAGATACAGAACAAAAAGACTGAACTGGGCTGCGTCTCTAGCAACCGAATCGACAGAACGAACAACAAATTCATCAAAATTATGTTTCTAATGAAAATATGTAAATCATTATTTGAATATGTTGATAACCCATTGTATAAAAGTGATAATGCACTTGAAGCCAGTGTTTGAAGAATATATTGGCACGGTCTGCCAACAACACCCGTGCCAATATATCCTCCAAACACCGGCGTCTCGGACATGATCATTTAATTATTCAACGCTGGGTCTAATCCTGAATGCTGATTTGTTAAAATTGCATTCCAGCCTGTGTCTATTCCACAAGATACCACTGGCTACATCTATGATGTCAATATGCCTATTTACTCTGTTTCATCTGACTGCGCAATCCACTGTCTCATCAGCCCAGCCACAACCACAGGGCTCTCCAGAGGGTGGTGCAGTCTGCCCAATGCCTGCCCTCCCGGACACATACAGCACCCAATGTCACAAGAAGGCCAAAAAGATCATCTAGGACATCAACCACCCGAGCCACTGCCTGTTCACCCTGCTACTATCCAGAAGGCGAGGTCAGTACAGGTGCAAAAAAACTGGGACCGAGAGACTGAAAAACAGCTTCTATCTCAAGGGCATCAGACTGTTAAATAGCCATCACTAGCCGGCTACAACCCGGTTACTCAACCCTTCACCTTAGAGGCTGCTGCCCTATATACATAGACATGAAATCACTGGTCACTTTAATAATGGAACATTAGTCACTTTAATCGTGTTTACATACTGCTTTACTCATTTTGTATGTATATACTGTATTCTATTCTAATGTATTTTAGTCAATGCCACTCAGACATTGCTCGTCCTAATATTTATATATTGCTTAACATTCTTTAACTTTAGATTTGTGTGTATTATTGTGAATTATTAGATATTACTGCACTGTTGGAGCTAGGAACACAATCATTTCACTACACCCGCAATAACATCTACTAAATATGTGTATGTGACCAATAACATTTGATTTGATTTAATACAGCGCTGTGTTAGGTTAGGGGTGAGAGAACGGACTGATGCAACCTGATTGGCTGAACGCAATACACAACATCTTGAATTAGCATTTAGTCACTGGTGATGGAAAATGTTTTTTCATAATGAAAGTAAGCATATTTTCCCAGTTTGTCTCATAATTAAATATATTTAAGGAGGAAAATGCAGCCTATGCAGCCTGAATGGAGAATGTTTTAGGCATAAACTGGTCAATGAGGGATACAAAACTATTGCTGGCTGCATACAATGCATTTGGATGGTAAAATGACACGACTCAATATCGCCATCTGCCGGCCTTTGGGCTTCCATGATAGATTTAGTCAGATTAAGGTTACCACAGGCCCACATTCATTCTGAAAATACTGTATGTCTAAGATCCAAATCAATTTGTTTCAAGTAGCCCTTCTGAAGACTGTCTGACTGATTTGCATTTTTGAACACATTTTTTATTTGTGTGTGTGTGTGTGTGCTTGCTTCAGCTGTTTGATCATGACATCAATTAATGTGGGACTCAGACTCAGTTGGTAAAAGCATGGCTCTAGTAGCAACACCAGGGTCACGAAAGGTTAATTTCCTGCTGCTAAGATGTATGCTATCTCTGTGCAGTTAGACACTTTAGCTAAAAGGATCAGCTAAATGGCATATATTATTATTGATTTAAAAAAGTGAACATTTAATTCAGACACGGTCTTCAGAAAGGGACGCTGTTGTAATATTAGTTGGATATACACTACCGGTCAAAGGTTTTAGAACACATACTCATTTAAGGGTTTTTCTTTATTTTGACTATTTTCTACATTGTCTAATAATAGTGAAGACATAAACTATGAAATAGCACAAATGAAATCATGTAGTAACCAAAAAAGTGTTAAACAAATCAAAATATATTTTATATTTGAGATTCTTCAAATAGCCAGCTTCATACACTCTTGGCATTCTTTCAACCAGCTTCCTGAGGTAGTCACCTGGAATGCATTTCAATTAACAGGTGTGCCTTCTTAAAAGTTCATTTGTTGAATTTCTTTACTTCTTAATGCGTTTGAGCCAATCGGTTGTGTTGTGACAAGATAGGGGTGGTATACAGAAGATAACCCTATTTGGTAAAAGACCAAGTCCATATTATGGCAAGAACAGCTCAAATAACCAAAGAGAAACAACAGTCCAACATTACTTTTACTTTAAGACATGAAGGTCAGTCAATACAGAGAATTTCAAGAACTTTTGAACGTTTCTTCAAGTACAGTCGCAAAAACCATCAAGCGCTATGATGAAACTGGCTCTCAGGACCGCCACAGGAATGGAAGACCCAGAGGTACCTCTGCTGCAGAGGATAAGTTCATTAGAGTTGCCAGCCTCAGAAATTGCAGCCCAAATAAATGCTTCATAGAGCTCAAGTAACAGACACATCTCAACATCAACTGTTCAGAGGAGACTGTGTGAATCAGGCCTTCATGGTCAAATTGCTGCAAAGAAACCACTACTAAAGGACACCAATAATAAGAAGAGACTTGCTTGGGCCAGGAAACACGAGCAATGGATATTAGACCGGTGGAAATGTTTCCTTTCATCTGGAGTCCAAATTGGAGATTTTTGGTTCCAACCGCTATGTCCTTGTGAGACGTGGTGTGCGTGAATGGATGATCTCTGCATGTGTATTTCCCTCTGTAAAGCATGGAGGAAGAGGTGTTGTGGTGTGGGGGTGCTTTGCTGGTGACACTGTCTGTGATTTATTTAGAATTCAAGGCACACTTAACCAGCGTGGCTACCACAGTATTCTGCAGCGATACCCTATCCCATCTGGTTTGGGCTCAGTGGGACTATCATTTGTTTTTCAACAGGACAATGACCCAACACACCTCCAGGCTGTGTAAGGGCTATTTTACCAAGAAGGCGAGTGATGGAGTGCTGCATCAGATCACCTGGCCACCACAATCCCCCTACCTCAACCAAATTGAGATGGTTTGGGATGAGTCGGACCGCAGAGTGAAGGAAAAGCAGTCGACAAGTGCTCAGCATATGTGGTAACTCCTTCAAGATTGTTGGAAAAGCATTCCAGGTGAAGCTGGTTGAGAGAATGCCAAGAGTGTGCAAAGCTGTCATCAAGGCAACGGGTGGCTATTTGAGGAATCTCACATTTATAATATATTTTAATTTGTTTAACACTTTTTTGGTTACTTCATGATTCCATGTGTTATTTCACAGTTTTGATGTCATCACTATTATTCTACAATGTAGAAAATAGTCCAAATAAAGAAAAACCCTTGAATGAGTAGGTGTTCTAAAACTTTTGAATGGTAATAAATGGGGGCCCTATGTAACTGCACAAAAATCTTAATGAATGAAGATCACAAAGCAACTATTTGTTTCGTGTCTCAGCACGAATAAGGAACCACACCTACTCATTCTACTCTAAGTCTCACTCTACTATTCATTGCAAAGTGGTTTATTCTGTTTACTTCATTATGGTTTATACTTTACATAATGATGTACCGTAATCTTTACTGTGCTGTAGCAAGACCATGCAAGACATCTACATTATGAAATGCGAAAAGCACTTCAAGGCTCAGGCTCATCCTACGAGAGAATTTGTCACAATGAAAACAATGTAGCCTACTTGAGCTGCAGCAAAGGCATTTGAAAACATAACTTTTAAGTGCACAGAACTGTACAGCAATATTCACCCTCAAACAGCGGGCAGATTTTCCTCCAGCAGGTGATGCCCCCCTGGCTGGTGTACTGTCCCAGAGCCGTCTCCAGGATGAACAGAGGGATGCCACAGGTCACCAGGTACAGGATGTACGGGATGAAGAACGCACCTACAGTACAGGAAGGAGTCACATATTAGGACTGCTTGATGTTAATCTATGTTCAAACTTTAACCTTCAGTTGACAATATCTTGTGACAGCTGTTTTGGTTCTGGGTGCTGAGATTAAGTTGACACTGACAGTATGCATAAGTCTTTGTATCTTTCATCATTATACATCTGAACAAACCAATTTATTTTCATGCCACTTTAAATTTAAATTTGTCTCATGGATCATGGATCACACCCTCACAATATACCCAGTTTTAGAAATCAAATTCCTGTTGTCTGCGACAGATGACTTTTCAACCTCCATCACTACTGATCGGGTCACACTACTGTGCAAACCAAACACACCCTTGAAAGTGCAGTGTGGAACCCCCCCCCCCCCAACAAAAAAATCCTGATACCATGCAAGGTGAATTAATGTATACTTACTTATCTCAAAGGAATGGGAATGAGAAGCCAGCACAATGACCATGGGGTCAGACGGTATGAGTTTTCAAGGGGTTCAACTACAGTATTTGGATGCAGCTTTGTTTATTTGTGTCATTTAAAGGAGCTTTAGGCTAAACAACAAACCAATCCTTCTCTTTTCTCTTTTTGCCTGAACTGACCAGGCAGCAAATCAACCATGCATTTGTAAACAAGACAGAGAGACTTGGATAAAATAATAGGATAATTTCATCATATGCTCTCACAACCAAACTTTTTATTAAAAGGGAACAAATTTGGAAACTTCAATGTAATGTTATTAGGAGTGGAAAGTGTGTAATACAACATTATATTTTCTAGTATCTATTGTAGAATCACATACAAGTTAAGCATGTAGTATACACTGAGTATACAAAACAATAGGAACACCTTCCTAATATTGAGTTGCACCCCCATTTTGCCCTCAGAACAGCATCAATTCGTCGGGGTATCGACTACACAATGTGTCGAAAGAGTTCCACAGAGATGCTGGCCCATGTTGACTCCAATGATTCCCACAGTTGTGTCAAGTTGGCTGGATGTCCTTTGGGTGGTGGACCATTCTTGATACACACGGGAAACTGTTGAATGTTTAAAAAAAACAGCATCTTTGCAGTTCCTGACACACTCAACCCGGTGCGCCTGCCGCCTACTACCATACCCTGTTCAAAGGCACTTAAATCGTTTGTCTTGCTCATTCACCCTCTGAATGGCACACATACACAATCCATTTCTCAATTGTCTCAAAGCTTAAAATCCTTATTTAATTAACCTCTCTCCTCTCCCTCATCTACACTGATTGATGGAATCATAGCTTTCAGCTGGATTCACCTTGTCAGTCTGTCATGCAAAGAGCAGGTGTTCCTGTTTTGTACACTCAGTGTATATTGTAAACTGTACACCAAATACATGCAAGATGCAAATAAGTGAACAATATTGAATAAGATCAAAAATGTTTTTGGTTAATTTCATGTTCTCTGATGTGACACTGAATGGTGTTTAGGTACAAAACATCAAGAAATTTAGCAGGAATTTTAAAAAAACGGTTGCTTAGTCATGGGAATCAAAAATTAAGACGGAGCTGGTGACCTTAATAACAGTATTCTCGCGAGCCAGAACCAACTCTCGAGCTAGCCAACTGGCTCAATGTAAGAATAGCTGTTATGAGACATTAGATCAACAGCCACATATCTCACAGACTGCACATATTTCAAATTATTACTTATTATTTTTATTACTGACCCATAACTATGAGACGTATTTTGGAAGTTCTAAAGAACATTTTGGAAGTTCTAAAGAATTTTTTAAAAGGGACCTACCCCCCGAAACACTAAACACCTCTCCATTAATATGGATGCTACCATGATTACGGATGATCCTGAATTAATCATGAATAATGATGAGTGAGAAAGTTACATATGCACAAATATCATACACAAGACATGCTAACCTCTCACCATTACAATAATAAGGGAGGTTAGCACTTTGGGGGGGAGAGGGGGCATGATATTTGTGCGCCTGTAACTTTCTCATTAATCATTATTCACGATCCATTCAGTATTATCCGTAATCATGGTAGTATCCACATTAATATAGAAGTGTTTAGAAACATGTTCTATTCTTATTTACAATAAAAAGGACTCCAAAATTATACAAATATATTATTTACCATGAATTTCTATTGGGCACAAAATAATCTGAAACAAAGCCAAAACAAACAGCAAATGCATCCAACATGTTTGTAGAGTCACAAGCTTGACGTAATCATTGCGTGCTAGGAATATGGGACCAAAAACTAAACTTTTGACTACTTTAATACACATATAAGTAACTTTTGGTCCCCTAAAATGGTGGGACTATGAACAAAAAGTGGTATAATTTTTAAACGGTTTACCCAATATAAATGAAAATACTCTCAAATTAAAGCTGACAGTTTGCACTTTAACCTCATTGTCATTGTATCATTTCAAATCCAAAATGCTGGAGTGCAGAAACAAACCATTGTCCCAATACTTTTGGAGCTCTCTGTATTTAACCAAAAGACAAAAATAGGACTTTGTTGACTCACCCCCACCGTTCTTGTAACAAAGATAGGGAAATCTCCATATATTTCCAAGTCCAACAATTGCGCCAGCCACAGTTAGAATAAACTCAAGTTTGTTCTCCCACTGGCCTCGTTCATTGACCCTCTGTTGGGCAACCTGCATCGGCCCGGGGAGAGTCTCATGCCTGCCTGCCAAGAGAGGACCTGCCATCCTGCAGTGAGTGAGAGAGAGAGAGGGTCCGAAGGCGAGTACTGCTGGTCGAGTCTGTTGAGTTCCTGCCTGGAGGTCAGTGGTTGGTGCAATTGTCTGCTGCTGGAGCTTTTATGGATAACAGCCCTGTCAAGATTCCAGATTCTTCTGCCTGAAGGGGGACGCAAAAACATGAGGGCTGACAAGTCATTAATTTGCTTGCACGGGATCCAGATATTTGAATGAGAGCTGCACTTTTAGTGTCCAAAAGAATGCCTGCAGGACTGTGATCCTCTCAGCTGGGTTGGGAAAGACTGACGTTTCAGCATAGCTACACAGAATAACACATTGTACAATTCCAATATAGGATAACTGACTTTCAATTCTTGTTGAAACAGGTTAATTTCCTAATTTATACGGTTTACAACTCTCAGTGACATTAAAGGAATTACAGATAATACTGATATTTTGTATTACAGTTAGTGACTTTGATCACTCTGTATAGAAGGAATAATTTTAACAGATTCTGGTCTGGTATACATTCAGAAGAGGGTGCTTATATCTTAGCCTTGGACAACCAGACTATAATAACAAGGCATTGGGCTTATCCTACTACTGTACAAAGTCCTGTGCTCTACAGACATCACAAAGTACCGTGTAGACATCACAAAGACTATGTGTTCTATATTTATGCACATACAGACATAATTAGATCTTTGTATAAGGTTCCTCTATCTTCAAAAGGCCCCCCCATATGTATTTAATTTCAGGCAATTGTGCAATGTGTATGCCCTATAAAGCTGTTTAATCATCACATTTGCGTTCAGAATCAGTCAGTGGGGGTCCCCTGGGGAGCAGGGGCCCATTGCATTAGAAACTAGCGAAACATAGAGCTAAGTCCACTTCTGAATGTCAGTCCTAGTGATGGGAAAACATGGAACTAAAAACTGAAAACACATAATTCCTGAAGTCCTGACCTTGGTTGGGCCTCAAGTCCATTATCATGCCATTGCCTTCTGGGGTTTGAGTTCATCAAGGGCCTACATCTTGAGGTTCCAGATACCAGCACCATGGGGAGGCCAGCCTGAAATACCATTGGTATTTATATATGTAGGGGTGGGCTGTGAAACTGCAGCTGACCTCAGCTCTGTGAGTAGCAGGCTGGATATTGAGACCACCTAAGGTGCAGACAGATAAGACAGACAGGGGTTAGGGCACCAGGCTTAAAGGAGCCTTAACCAGGAGCCTTTGGGTTCCTTGTATTACATAGAGTACAGTGTTCTCAGAAATACATTGATACTCTTTCATAGTATGTAGATGAAAAAAACATTGGAACGATGGTGTAACGGCATTCGTCCTCCTGTGACGAGGAGTATGAGAGATCGGACCAATGCGCAGCGTGGTATGTGTTCATGATGTTTATTTACTGAACACTGAAATACAAAATATCAACGTGAAAAAAACGAAAACAGCTCCATCAGGTGCAAAACACACTAAACAGAAAATAATCACAGACAAAACACAGGTGGGAAAAGGCTACCTAAGTATGATTCTCAATCAGAGACAACGAACGACACCTGCCTCTGATTGAGAACCATACTAGGCCAAACACATTGAAAAAAGAACATAGACTACCCACCCCAACTCACGCCCTGACCAACCTAAAAACAGAGACATAACAAAGGAACTAAGGTCAGAACGTGACAGTACCCCCCACCCCAAAGGTGCGGACTCCGGCCGCTAAACCTGAAACTATAGGGGAGGGTCTGGGTGGGCGTCTGTCCGCGGTGGCGGCTCTGACGCAGGACGTGGACCCCAGTCCACCATAGTCTCGGCCCACTTAAGTGGCGCCTTTGGAGCGGCAACCCTCTCCGCCGACCTCAGACTGGGGACCCTTGCCGCGGGTCCCAAATGGACGGGAAATTCTGGCAGCACCGGACTGGCGGGAGACTCCGGCAGCTCCTGACTGACGGGCGGCTCCGGCAGCTCCTAACTGACGGGCGGCTTTGGCAGCTCTTGACTGACGGGCGGCTCTGGCAGCTCCTCACTGACCGGCGGCTCTGGCAGCTCAGGACAGACAGGCGGCTCTGGCAGCTCAGGACAGACGGGCCGCTCTGGCAGCTCAGGACAGGCGGGCGGCTCTGGCAGCTCAGGACAGACGGGCGGCTCTGGCAGCTCAGGACAGACGGGCGGACCTGGAGGGAGGAGACGGAGAGACAGCCTGGTGCGTGGGGCTGCCACAGGACCCACCAAGCTGGGGAGACCTACAGGAGGCCTGGTGCTTGGAGGAGGCACCGGATGGACCGGGCTGTGGGTGAGCACTGGAGATCTGGTGCATACCACTTGCACCTCTCCCTTAGGCTCAATACCCACATTCACCCGGCACGGGCGGAGCGCAGGCATAGGATGCACTGCACCTTCCCAGCTCCTCGGAGACACAGCACGCAGAGCCGGCGCAGGATACCCTGGGCCGAAACGGCGTACTGGAGATCGAACACGCTGGGCTGGCACAACACGCCCTGGCTGGATGCCCACACTCGCTTGGCACTTGCGGGGGGCTGGCCTATAGCCCACCGGGCTATGAGCGCGTACTGGCGACACCGTGCGCTTGACCGCATAACACGATGCCTGACCAGTACTGTGCTTCTTCCGGTAAGCACGAGGAGTGGGCTCAGGTCTCCAACTTGACTCTGCCACACTCCCCGTGTGCCTCCTCCCAAAAACATTTTGGAGCTGCCTCTCGTGCCTGTCGCGTTGCCAAGCTACCTCCTCATATCGCCGCCACTCAGCTCTCGCTGCCTCCAGTTCTTCCTTGGGGCGGCGATATTCCCCAGCCTGTGCCCAGGGTCCTTTTCCGTCCAAAATCTCCTCCCATGTCCATGAGTCCAGAGATCGCTGCTGCCCGATACCACGCTGCTTGGTCCTTGGTTGGTGGGTGATTCTGTAACTGCATTCATCCTCCTCTGACGAGGAGTATGAGAGATCGGACCAATGCGCAGGGTGGTATGTGTTCATGATGTTTATTTACTGAACACTGAAATACAAAATAACAATGTGAAAAAAACTAAAACAGCTCCGTCAGGTGCAAAACACACTAAACAGAAAATAATCACCCACAAAACACAGGTGGGAAAAGGCTACCTAAGTATGATTCTCAATCAGAGACAACGAACGACACCTGCCTCTGATTGAGAACCATACTGGACCAAAAACACATTCTCACACCCTTACCCACCCCAACTCACACCCTTACCAACCTAAAACAAAGACATAACAAAGGAACTAAGGTCAGAACGTGACAGATGGGTTGAGATGGGTAGAAAATAGTATACTGTCAAATACAATTTGGCAGACAATTCTTTTATTTTTTTTATTTTTTTTACAAATAACCATATAAATACTCAAATAAAAGTAGTTGTTTTGGGCTGTGTATTTGAAAATGCTCAAATACACAGAAAAAGTATTTTAAATACTAGATACTCAAGTACACATGTATTTGAACATGTGCTGTGCCTGTTTCGTGTGCTGTCTGTCTCATGTGTCGTGTTTGTCTCATGTTCTTTGGGTGTGTACAGTATTACTGATGTGCTGAAGGGTCAAGATCACAGACCTTCACCCTCGGAGCAATAAGTCCTACCTGCACCTTTAACCTCGGCACAAGGGAGCCTCAACTAGGGCCCCATTAGTAACTAATGAGCCTGAAGAGAGTGAATGAGCACCCAGTCAATAAAAGTACTTGTCCTCCTTTTCAATTTAGTGTACATGAGTTCTTTCAAACAGGTCAACTGTGGCAAAAGGAACTTGACAGGCTAGACTACGGAAAGTTTAGAATTTGTTGAATTATTCAGTTGTTGAGTAAGCGTCATTGTGATGATGATTATGATAATGGTGGTGATAATGTTTATGATGAATATTATGATAATGATACATGAAATCTGAATGAAAAGATGGGAGATGACATGATCATGAGCAGCAGGTGAATCCATAAGTATGTTTTTTTCAGGTCATCTCCTCAAAACAAGGTACAATAATGATCACAGCCCAGTTCTGAAAACCTTATGATAACATGAACACGGCTTATATTTTTTGTTTTCTTGGAAAGAGAGCCTTCTACATACTTTATATACAGCTTCAGCAGAAATGCCTAAGAATTCACAAATTCCAGCTAGATGATTTGTGCTTGTTTGTAAATAGTAGTACTTATTCATCAACTGTTTCCTGACTCATGTCTGTCTTCCTCAATATCTGAATGAATCATGTAATGTGACCAGTGTGATCGAAGAGAGCTGCTTGCCTTGATTAATAAGACCTTGAACAGCAGCAGGGTTATACCAGGGTTATACCAGGGTAATACCAGGGTTATACCAGGGTAATACCAGGGTTATACCAGGGTTATACCAGGGTTATACCATATACTATAGACTAAATGGTAACACTTTACTTTGATTGACCCAAATAGATGGTTTGTAGATGTTAATTAGATGTTCAACTAACTGTCGTCAAGATTTCCAACTATCCACTTACCCTAACCCTTATCCTAAATGCAGCCCTAACCTTAACTCTTACCCTAACCCAGACCTTCCCAAATAGTGGGCCACGCCCCCCTGGGGGGGCTCGAAGCGATGCCAGGGGGGGGGGGCGCGTGTGACCCCGGGGAACACGGAGATAATGAGACAAACGTCAGTCTCCCAAAAGCTAAGACGAGGAAATATGACGAAGCGTATGTAGCGCTTGGCTTCACTGTGACTACGGTTGGAGACGAGTAAAGACCGGTATGTTTACTGTGTCTAAAAATGTTGGCAGCGGACAGCATGAAGCCAAATACATTAAGGCGTCACTTAAAGACATTACACCCCAATCACGCTGATAAGCCGCTTTAGGTTTTTCAGTGAAAACGTGCCGAATATTGCCAATAATTGTCCCGCTTTGTGAATGCTACTTCAGTAAACCAGCGAGCACTGTTAGCATCATGTAAGGTGGCGTACCAAATTGCTCAGTGCAAAAAAAAACACTACATAGCAGAGGAGCTGATACTGCCTGCAGCATTAGACATGGTCTCTGTCATGCTGGATGACGCAAGTGCTGCAAAAATAAAAACCATCCCTCTGTCCAATGACACTGTCGCCAGACGTATAAATGACATTGCTAACGATCTTAAAGAACAGCTGGTAGATAAACGTTTTGCCTTACAGTTCAATGAAGCAACTGACAGCAACAAAGACTGTTTGTTTATGGCTTATGTACGTTTTGACATGACAAATTCCCTGTGTGAGGATCTATTTTTTTGTAAATATATCAGAGACAGAGCCACAGCTGAAGAGCTATTCAAAATGCTGGACTGCTTCCTGACTGAGAATGGGCTAAAGTGGGAGAACTGCATTGGTGTTTGCAGTGATGGTGCACAGACCATGGCAGGGATGAGAAAAGGACTTCGGGCACTCATCAAGAAGGCCTCACCTAATGCTGAGTGGACACACTGTGTCATACACAGAGAAGCACTGCCATCAAGGCACCTTTCCTCTGAATTAAGTGAGGTTATGACTGACATTGTAGGTGTAGTCAATTTTATAAAGACCAGACCACTAAAAACAAGAGTCTTCTCTGCTATCTGTGAGATGGGAGCTGAACATCAAGCTGTGCTGTTTCACAGTGAAGCAAGGTGGGTGTGGTTATATCCTTCCTGTTTGGCCCTGTCCGGGGGTGTCCTCGGATAGGGCCACAGTGTCTCCTGACCCCTCCTGTCTCAGCCTCCAGTATTTATGCTGCAGTAGTTTATGTGTCGGGGGGCTAGGGTCAGTTTGTTATATCTGGAGTACTTTTCCTGTCCTATTCGGTGTCCTGTGTGAATTTAAGTGTGCTCTCTCTAATTCTCTCTTTCTCTCTTTTTTCTCTCTCTCGGAGGACCTGAGCCCTAGGACCATGCCTCAGGACTACCTGGCATGATGACTCCTTGCTGTCCCCAGTCCACCTGGCCGTGCTGCTGCTCCAGTTTCAACTGTTCTGCCTTATTATGATTGGACCATGCTGGTCATTTATTAACATTTGAACATCTTGGCCATGTTCTGTTATAATCTCCACCCGGCACAGCCAGAAGAGGACTGGCCACCCCGAAACAAATAGGTGTTGGCTTTAGGGATGATCAGTGAGTTCCTGCCGGATGGGTGTTGCCAGGTTTCTTTTAGCATGGACTAGATGACCTTTTGGCCTTTCTCGCAGTGGTGGGGGAGCTTTTTGGCACTGTGATATACTGCCACTGTGCATTTTTAGATGACACCTGCATTGCTTGCTGTTTGGGGATTTTTAGGAACATCTTGGCCATGTTCTGTTTCCACCCGGCACAGCCAGAAGAGGACTGCCACCCCACATAGCCTGGTTCCTCCCTAGGTTTCTTCCTAGGTTTTGGCCTTTAGGGAGAGATACCTCAGCTGTTTGGGGATGTACGGCACTTTGAGATAAGCTGGGCTATATAAATACATTTGATTTGATTTGATTTGCTGTCACGAGGAAAAGTCTTGTCCCGAGTTTTTGAGCTCAGAGAGCAGATAAGAATGTTTTCGGAGCAGGAGCACAAGTATGACCTCGCAGAAAAATTTAGTGATGAGAACTTCCTGGCAAAACTGGCCTACCTGAGTGACATATTTGGAAAGCTAAATGAACTAAATCTACAGCTTCAAGGGAAAGATAAACACCTCCCTCAGGTCCAAGACAAGATTAGCTCTTTCACTTGAACGCTTGCAATGTGGGGCAGGCGACTTGATGAAGGAAATACTGATTCATTCGAGAACCTGCATGAATTTGTTGACACTACTGACTATGATGCCACCTCAGTGATTCCATATATTAAAGAGCATATTTCATCACTGATAGGATTCTTTAAAAAGTAATTCCCTGAAAACAGTTCCCAATATGACTGGGTGAGAGATCCTTTCAATGCACCAGCTCCAACTGGTTTCAGCTCTGCAGAGGAGGACCAGTTCCTTGATATGACGTCTGACTCCACATTGAGTCTGAGGTTCACATCACAGACACTGAGTGAATTCTGGCTGAGTGTAGAGAGGCAGTATCCACTCTTAGGGCAGAGGGCATTCTTCTTCCTTTTGCCACATCTTATATTTGTGAGACTGGCTTCTCTGCTGTTGCTGCACTGAAGACCAAGTACAGGTCCCAGCTAAACATTGAGCTGGAGCTGAGAGTTGCAGTATCATGCTTCAAACCCCACTTCGGAAAGCTGTGCTCTGCAAAACGTGCTCATTGTAGCCATTAATCCTGACTTACTCATTTTGATTTTAAAAAATCAGCACAAATTGTTTTATTCATTTTTGTTTTATAGGTCAAAGTGTTTCATATATTGTGCTCCTGAGTTAATGTTGCTGATCAATTTGAATTTATTATTTTTTATTGATTATATTTTATTTTTCAGTATCAAATGGTAACAAAATGTTTACAGTTTAAATAAGGGTTGAATTTAAATTTTTAAAATTGGTGCAAATTGGTGCACTTTAAGTCTTTTCTGTTACAGACTAAAAAACAATGTCAATAAAGTTATTCTTTGTTGTAAGTTGATCTATATTTCTTTCTTTTTTCTTTTTTTCTTTTCTTTAATGTTAATAAGGATACAATGTTATGCAGAGGTGTACTTATAACAATTTTATAGACAAATTATACTATTTACAGTCGCGGCGGAGAGTTGGGGTGGTGCAAAATGTTTACTTCTTCCTAGGGGGGGGCGTAACAGAAAATAATTGAGAAGCACTGCTCTAACACAAACTGTAACCCAGCTAGTTGTTGTATCAAAAAAGTTGCAGTTAATAGTTTGTTGATAGCTTAAGAATATGTAGACCATCTATAGGGGAGTATCCAAATAAAGAGAAACCGATTTCATAAATTAAGTGCTGTATGTTTATTATTACGAAACCTTGAAGTGTTGAGGTAAATCAAGGGCACTGCAATGGGCAAGTGTTGGTTGGTTGGTGGATGGAGTCAATGAATGGTAGTAATGAATGGTAGTAGTAATTGCATCCATGTGTTGAAATACTGGCATGTATGTACAGCATGTAAAGGCTGGATGAAGTAAACATGTTTTCCTCCACCTTGAATTTCAATTTACAGAATGATTGAGTCTTTACACTTGAGGAAGGTGGGCTATGCTATGCATTTTCATACTATATGACATGTTGAACACACACACACACACACACACACACACACACACACACACACACACACACACACACACACACACATATATACTCACACACACAAACCTGACAAAGAAGTTTTATAAAGTAAAAACTAGACCATAATTGATCATCTGATACATTTCAATTTGGCATCAATTTCAAATGTACATTTGATTGAAAATAAAATAATACAAAAAAACATATATAGTTGTCAAAAGTGACCCATATAGCATTATAAATTAAGTAACACAAATCATTTTGGCCACGTCATTTTTAGGGTTGTGTCACATGATGACTGGTTGGACCGTGGACCCCTACTGTGCAGCCAGCGGCTTATGTTGCATCAAAGTAACTGGGGTTACGTCCTTAACAGCCCTCTATTTCCTATTTAGTGCACTATTTTTGAGCAGGGCACAGATGGCTCTGGTCAAAAGTAGTGCACGATATAGTGAATAGGTGCCATTTGGGATGCAATCTGGGTATTAAATCCTGGCGACAGCAAGATGAGACGGCATTATGAAACTTAGACAGAAAAAAATACATAAAGACTATTTTCCCACAGTGTCATATGTCTCTCATTCCATTAATGTCTTCTTATGATGGTTCTTGGAAATTCTTAGATAATGTTTACTGGACCCACAGGGTACTTGAAGCCTGCCAGACTAAAGTGATGGAAGCAACTGTGTTGCTAAGTCCCTGCTTCCTAATGCTTGGGGGGACATGGTTGTATTGTATAATCAAATCAAATCAAGCTTTACAGCACATTTCAAACATGGAATGCAACACAATGTGATTCATAGGAAAAAAATATAAAAAACAATTTAAATAAAAACTGAAATATTTACTACACAACAAACATGAGAGGATAAAAAACTAAAGAATAACAATAAAAACTGAACAACTAAAAAGCACCCTTAGGAAAAGCAAACCTAAAAAGGTGTGTTTTAAGAGCAGTGGTAGTACATTGGCTGGATGGCATGAACATAGTTAGTTGTTTTTCACTTGATAATTGGCTGGATTACAGTCATGTATAAATCCTTGCTTCAAATCAATGTCTGTGCTTGTGAATGACATGGTATAAAGGTCCTGTACTGTAAGAGGTGTGAACACACATGACCTTGTGGACTAAAGCGGCTGCCTGAAACAATGAATAACACTTCCTCGATGTCCAAATCACTAAAGACTTAAAATGGTCCAAACACGCAGACAGTCGCAAAGAAGGTGCGACAGCGCCTCTTCCCCCTCTGGAGTTTGAAAAAGTTTGGTATTGGCCCTCAAATCCTCAAAAGGTTCTACAGCTGTACCATTGAGAACATTTTGACTGGCTGCATCACTGCCTGGTATGGAAATAAAGCAGACTTCGATCGCATGGCGCTACAGAGGGTGGTGCGGACAGCCCAGTATATCAATGGGGCCGAGCTCCCTGCCATCCAGGACATCTATATCCGGAAGGTCCAGACAATCGTTGAAGACTCCAACCACCCAAGCCATAGGCTATTTTCTCTGCTTCCGCACGGCAAGCAGTACTGGTGCATCAAGTCTGGCACCATCTGAGTTAACCTTGCATCCTTATTTACCTTTTGATTTTTGTACTGTATGCACACTCACAGGGCCCTACACACTCACACGGCCCTGCACACTCACAGGGCCCTACACACACACACACACTCCATCATCTGCTCACAAACACATAATATGCACATACATTTATACCGACTCTACACACACGCACACCCACTCACATACAAGCTGATGCTACTCTGTTTATCTTATATCCTGATGCCTAGTCACCTTACCCCTATACATATCTACCTCCATCACTCCAGTATCCGTGCACTTTGTAAATATGGTATTGGCACTGACCCTGTATATATGCTTACTTACTTATTGTGTTATTCACATTTCTTGTGGTTTTTTAAATTTTGTTTTCTTTTAGTATTACATTGTTTTTGGTTATTGCATTGTTGGATTTTGAGTTTGAAGAAAGGCATTTCACTGTTCTTGTGCATGTGACATTAAAACTTGAAACTTTAACAGATGTGAAAAATGATCAGTATGGCAACCTGAGGGGAAAAACGTATGTGTTTTCTTTTGTATTATATTGGAAAATCTCAGGATATTGCATTCATAGACACAACTATTGTTATGCCTCTGGTGTGATAACACACTGAAACACAGACCTTGAGCCAATACAAAAAAGATTCCCTTGCCTAACATTTGTTCATCCAGAATGGCTCAAATTTGCATGTACCCAGAATATCGTCTGATATGGACTCATGTGTGAACATGTAAGTTGTGACATACTGTCAGGATGAGTGCAGCCATAAATAATGGAGATAGCTGTTATTACTGCACTATACAATTGTAAAAAGTGTAAAGGCCGATTGTCAATGATGATATCATCAACAATATTTAGAATGGAAATAACTGATTCGAAGGCTAGTGTTATAAAACCGTTTCATAAAATAATTTTGTAATGTATCATAAAAGAGTTACAAAAGAGTATTACAAAATACCTTAATCAGATCAGTTTCACGATAATTGTAATTGACAGTTTAACTACATAATTTCGCACCTTTCCACATCATATCATGTCTGTCATTTAATATACTAACTAAATAATTGGGGTGTTATTCGGACAATTATCAATTATCTTTATCTGTCAAATCCAAGGTGCTAATGGTTGGATAATTTATTTGTGTCCTGCAGGGAATTGAACTTCACTTAATTTGCTTCTGGAATTCCATAAGATGAGGATTTCCATACATAGAGTTCCATAAGACCTTGTCTTTGAGGGATGATATGCTGCTTTTATGCCTTTGGTGAATTCCTGCAAAATTACCTCCAGAAGGACTGTTCTGTTAAATACTGACTTGACACATCTGAGGAGAATACTGCCAATGTTTCCTTCAGATGCCCAGAAACAGTCTACTACCTTGGATTCTCAATTCCTGCTGCTTATCCATTTTCTCTCATCAATTTCAGCTTGGTTGCTCAAATCCTGCTATCTTCATTCCTGCTTAACTTTCTAAGTTGCTAATCAATGCTTGCTGTATGCACATTTAAAACAATTTAAAATAACCTTTAAAACACACCCCATTATTATATCGTCACCATCTACATAGTAGTCAACTCACATCTGAAAGGTATTTGAAAAGAAAAGTATTTGAAAACTCACAGTGCAAATAACATTTATAAAAGTCCTATCCCAAAAATATGGCTACCATACACCACTAAGGTGGGTCCTATATACAGTATAGGTAGAATAGCTGAGGTTAAGAAATAAATGACCTCAATACAATATCTGAGATCTGGAGAAAAAAAAATACAAAATGATTACAATTTTTTATTTGCATATATTCCTCAAATATACAATACTTATGTATGGACTGTTTAATTGGGCACTGAAAATATCATATCAAAAGTACTATGTATCATGTTTTCAAATTAGCAAGATGTCATGTGTGCATCTCTAGCTCAACTACACCACTTCCCTTGTACTCAAGATTAAGAATGGAATCTGGGTTCAGAGGGCACTGTTCAGGAGTTTGCTGCTTCTGGTTGAGGGCCTTGTTGGTTTCTGGGCGACATAGGTGTTTTAGGCTCTGTGAAAGCAGGTCGTCGATAAAAACAAAAATCCAATAACATGCATTTCACAGTTCTGATCAAAGAAGAGTAATAAATCCAAACAATTGAAATTACATTTCTGTGTTTTTGCTAAATGTACGTTTTTGGTAAGCCCAAAGTCATTACTGAAGTATAAATCCCTATTTCTATGGTTCAACGTTATTAGGTTGTAATCTTTGTAAATATTTGACCAAGCAATGTATGCCGTGGGCACTTTTGTATTCTCATGAATATTGTATCTAACCATTGTATCAACTACCACCATTGACAGTAGTCTTACCTGCCAGACTGTCAATTTGGACCGATAGACCTTCCAGATCATCCACAGAGGCACCAGAGCCACACAGGCGAGCCCCAGGAACCACCCCAATGCATATGCCCAGTCAGGGTACAAATAGGTTTTGTTGAACTTTAGGGGCTTATATTGTACCAAGGAAAAGATGAATGTACCCTGAAGAGAAACAAATATTAGCATAGGCATGTCATTCTATCATGAATTGTTAAGGATTTGTATTGCTCTTTAGGCATGTTGCATTAGATAATATCCTTCATATTAAAACCATAATATTACAGTTAATTCTTTTAATGTATATATTCCTCGAAGAAGGATTTTTGACAAAACAGTGAGCCAACCACTCACCAAACAGACTGTAGGTGTGACGTAAAGCCAACAGTACTTAATCACTGGCCAGGGACGATACCCAATCATATCTTCTATGTTGTCATAGAGACGATCCACTCCTGTAAATAAAAAGTATAACACAGAGTTTGGGTCGACTTCGTTTACACTTCAACAAATTCAGGAAATTCATTCATATGATTTTCAGTGAGTGTCAGTCTGAATTGTTAAATTCTTGCTCTGAATTTGCTCAGGGTGAAGCTTTTAAAGGTTTAACCTGAAACACAAGTATTTTATGACCAATCAAGGGTTCAGCTAGGATGATATTGTTGAAGTCGGAAGTTTACATACACTTAGGTTATAGTCATTAAAACTCCACAAATGTATTGTTAACAAACTATAGTTTTGGCAAGTCGGTTAGGACATCTACTTTGTGCATGATTGAGTGTAGTCTGGCCCAGGAGTGGGAAGGTGAACGGAAAGGCTCTGGAGCAACGAACCGCCCTTGCTGTCTCTGCCTGGCCGGTTCCCCTCTTTCCACTGGGATTCTCTGCCTCTAACCCTATTACAGGGGCTGAGTCACTGGCTTACTGGGGCTCTCTCATGCCGTCCCTGGAAGGGGTGCGTCACCTGAGTGGGTTGATTCACTGATGTGGTCATCCTGTCTGGGTTGGCGCCCCCCCTTGGGTTGTGCCATGGCAGAGATCTTTGTGGGCTATACTCAGCCTTGTCTCAGGATGGTAAGTTGGTGGTTGAAGATATCCCTCTAGTGGTGTGGGGGCTGTGCTTTAGCAAAGTGGGTGGGGTTATATCCATCATGTTTGGCCCTGTCCGGGGGTGTCCTCGGATGCGACCACAGTGTCTCCTGACCCCTCCTGTCTCAGCCTCCAGTATTTATGCTGCAGTAGTTTATGTGTCGGGGGGCTAGGGTCAGTTTGTTATATCTGGAGTACTTTTCCTGTCGTATTCGGTGTCCTGTGTGAATCTAAGTGTGCGTTCTCTAATTCTCTCCTTCTCTCTTTCTTTCTCTCTCTCGGAGGACCTGAGCCCTAGGACCATGCCCCAGGACTACCTGACATGATGACTCCTTGCTGTCCCCAGTCCACCTGTCTGTGCTGCTGCTCCAGTTTCAACTGTTCTGCCTTATTATTATTCGACCATGCTGGTCATTTATGAACATTTGAACATCTTGGCCATGTTCTGTTAAAATCTCCACCCGACACAGCCAGAAGAGGACTGGCCACCCCACATATGCTCTCTCTAATTCTCTCTTTCTTTCTATCTCTCGGAGGACCTGAGCCCTAGGACCATGCCCCAGGACTACCTGACATGATGACTCCTTGCTGTCCCCAGTCCATCTGACCGTGCTGCTGCTCCAGTTTCAACTGTTCTGCCTTATTATTATACGACCATGCTGGTCATTTATGAACATTTCAACATCTTGGCCATGTTCTGTTATAATCTCCACCCGGCACAGCCAGAAGAGGACTGGCCACCCCACATAGCCTGGTTCCTCTCTAGGTTTCTTCCTAGGTTTTGGCCTTTCTAGGGAGTTTTTCCTAGCCACCGTGCTTCTACACCTGCATTGCTTGCTGTTTGGGGTTTTAGGCTGGGTTTCTGTACAGCACTTTGAGATACAGCTGATGTACGAAGGGCAATATAAATAAATTTGATTTGATGACAAGTACATTTTCCAACAATTGTTTACAGACAGATTATTTCACTTGTAATTCACTGTATCACAATTCCAGTGGGTCAGAAGTTTACATACACTAAGTTGACTGTGCCTTTAAACAGCTTGGAAAATTCCAGAAAATTATGTCATGGCTTTAAATGGTTCTGATAGGCTAATTGACATCATTTGGGTCAATTGGAGGTGTAGCTGTGGATGTATTTCAAGGCCTACCTTCAAACTCAGTGCCTCTTTGCTTGACATCATTGGAAAACAAAATAAATCAGCCAAGACCTCAGAAAGAAAATGGTAGACCTCCACAAGTCTGGTTTATCTTTGAGAGCAATTTGCAAACGCCTGAAGGTACCAGGTTCATCTGTACAAACAATAGTATGCAAGTATAAACACCATGGGACACTGCAGCCGTCATACTGCTCGGGAAGGAGACGCGTTCTCTCTCCTAGAGATGAACGTACTTTGGTGCAAAAAGTGCGAAACAATCCCAGAACAACAGCAAAGGACCTTGTGAAGATGCTGGAGGAAACAGGTACAAAAGTATAAATATCCACAGTAAAACGAGTCCTATATCAACATAACCTGAAAGGCCGCTCAGCAAGGAAGAAGCCACTGCTCCAAAACCACCATAAAAAAGCCAGACTTCGGTTTGCAACTGCACATGGGGACAAAAAATGTACTTTCTGGAGAAATGTCCTCTGGTCTGATGAAAAAAAAGAAAAATTGTTTGGAGGAAAAAGGGGGAGGCTTGTAAGCTGAAGAACACCATCCTAACTGTGAAGCACGGGGGTGGCAGCATCATGTTGTGAGGGTGTTTTGCTGCAGGAGGGACTGGTGCACTTCACAAAATAGCTGGCATCATGAGGTAGGAAATGTGGATATATTGAAGCAACATCTCAAAACATCAGTCAGGAAGTTAAAGCTTGGTCGCAAATGGGGTCTTCCAAATAGACAATGACCCCAAGCATACTTCCAAAGTTGTGGCAAAATGGCTTAAGGACAACAAAGTCAAAGCATTGGAGTGGCCATCACAAAGCCCTGACCTCAATCCTATAGAACATTTGTGAGCAGAACTGAAAAAGCATGTGTGAGCAAGGAGGCCTACAAACCTGACTCAGTTACTACACCAACTCTGGCCAAAATTCACCCAACTTATTGTGGGAAGCTTGTGGAAGGCTCCCTGAAATGTTTGACCCAAGTTAAACAATTTAAAGGCAATGCTACCAAATACTAATTGAGTTTATGTAAACTTCTGACCCACTGGGAATGTGATGAAAGAAATAAAAGCTGAAATAAATCATTCTTTCTACTATTACTCCGACATTTCACATTCTTAAAACAAAGTGGTGATATTAACTGACCTAAAACAGGGAATTTTTTACTCTGATTAAATGTCAGGAATTGTGAAAAACTGAGTTTAAATGTATTTGGCTAAGGTGTATGTAAACTTCCGACTTCAACTGTAGGTAAGGACATATCGGGTAGATATATTATGTTCAGTCAAACTAATAGTTGACTTCTCCATAATGAAGTATCATATCAATTATATTCCCATCATGAATCAAAGGTAAAAAAAAAAAATCTAGTCAGCACCCAAGATGTTATAACACCTTTTGACAGGATTGCAGCAGATCTGACATGACTTTTGACATAATTTCTGGATACGTTCCTACCTGCTGAGTCAGGAAAGGCCGGGGGCCATATGTATTAAGATTCTCAGACTAGGAGTGCTGATTTAGGATCCGTTTAGCCTTTTAGATCAAAATTAATATGATTACATGAACAGGGGGGACCTGATTCTAGTGCAGCACTCATACGCTGAGACACTTGATACATACATACGGCCAAGATGTCACCTTTCAGTCCATAGTATTCCTATACGTTTTCCAGTAAGAGGTCAGGAAACTCATCCTCAGGTGTTCCTGTCTCCGTCCCTCTCATTAGAATACTTCTAGGATCTACAGTATTTACCCTAACACGCACCTCATTCCTACAGAAACACTTTGTAGCGTCAGCATACCATGTCATTTGGTTAGAACCTTCCTAACAATGTTTGAATCTTTACTACAGTTATCTCATTTACCAGCTATCCATGTGAACAAAGTCTCATAACATGTTGCTTCACTTGATATTAATATTAATTGTATTATATTAGGTGCACACTGGGGGTGGTTTCTTTTTCTGACAGCACAGTTGCCTGCCATCTTTGTAAATTACCCCCAGAGACATACACGGCCTGGCTGTGAACACACTGAAACACAATACTTCCTATGCCAGCAGACTGCCTTCAATATTTCAAATTGAGTGAAAGATGAATGTCTGGAGTCAGTTTCAGGACAATGTTAGTAAATAAATGTTATTTAAATAACACCATTACCTCTCTGAAAGATAAACTTGGATTGAGTATACTAAAACATTGAACAAGAAAATTTCATGTCCCACCCACCCTCCCAAAGCCCAAGGGAGACGGGCTATCCATGTTTCACAACCATTGACAGTTTATTTCCATAAAGCAATAAACACGTTCAAAGTTAGTCAAACGGACACAATTTGCAATAGCATGCCATGACTTGCATTGTTATGTTTATCTTAAAAGTAGTATCTTATAAAAGCGTTCAAGATGACATAATTGAACATCATCACTCTGCACATGAGTGAAATGGACCCTAATGAAACCTTATGTTAAACCCATGTGGATCTAAAGGTTTTCTTGTGCGTTTGAGCTTATTTAGTCTGTCAATGGTTAAGGCTTTTCTGTTTTGCAATCAAAGCCTAAGTAGCTGTGACAGCAGACATCCTTTTTCAAGAGAGCGGGATGCCATCAAGCTTATATCCTCAATGGGGAAAGTCTAAGGAAGTATTATACACAGCTGACAAACGTGATGGACGGAACAAAGGTGTATAGTCAAAGAGCACATAAAGATTAAACCTAAGCAGAGGCAATGTCTAGAATTTTACTAACTAAGGACTAAGAGGGTGAAATCAAGAGGTCATATAGAAGACCTACTGTATATCCAGTCATTGTTTGAACAGTGTTATTGAATAGGCTTGCGAAACAAGTGTACAATTATTTCACAAAAGTCTGAATTAAGCACCTGGGACTTTAAAACACTGAAAACCCACAAGGAACATCAGAGGAACTGCACTTTAGAGATTTAAGAATCAACTTTATTGAATATCTGTTTTGGCTTCTGTGCCTCTTGCTTTAAAAGTACTTAGGCTACTTACTGAGTGATTATTTAGAAAGAATAGTATATCAACTGAGCAAAATGTAAGATCATTTGGCATTTGAAGATTTCAAAGTGATATACAGCATTATTCAAAGACAATGTAGACTGCACTTACGCAAGTGCTATCATGGGACAAAATAATATTGCATGACATTTGAGCAACATTCCTAGATGTTCAACGTTCTGGTCTGTCTACATGTGACAAAAAATGCAAATGCAAAAATGAGGGAACTTGGAGGCACACGTTTAGATAGACGTATCCACAACATTCTTAATCTAAAATAATTCCAACTCGTCTTAGAAAGTCAAAATATTTCAACATAAATTAATTCCTCTCTAAGGATAAATCATAACCCAAAACAGGAACTGAATGGACGCTTAGGGCGAATAACTAACTCCTGAAGAGACACATTATTTCATTGTTATCACCAGAGAATCTTGAGGACTTACCATAAATCCAACCGATTGCTATTGACTGGCAGACGGAGAGCAGAAGGAGATTGTTGCCACTGCACACGTAATGGTCAAAAAGTTGTAGAAAATATAAGCCTCCCTGCAACAGAGAACAGACATGATCGTACAGTGTGAAACGATGACTAATCGTGTAATCAGACAATACACTGGTATCATCTGATCACAAAATGTTAATCAAAGGTACATGATATAAGGTATGTGATTCTCTAGAAAATAGTAACCAATAGTATGTATAGTACCATGAGGACTTTAGATGTTAGCCTTTCTCACAGAGTGTGAGAATAAAATATTCATATGCCCCCAGGAAAGCAGCTTAACACGTTTCAACTTCTGGTAAAGCGTTGGGGGGGCCCTATCAGCAGTCTCACTAGACTGGTATACTAAGACAGTGTTGAGACATTGGCAAGTTCAGGACATAACTTTGTTCCAGTGCTTGACAACTATAGACTAGAAAAACACAGCCAGAATGAAAGGAGAAAAGAATGAAGACTTGTGTAGTGAGACACTCACCTCTGTGACCAGAAGGAGTCCCAGGAAGAAGCAGACAGAGCAGAGACAAAGCAGCAGCAGCTCTCGACGGTACCCCCTTCGAAACACGGTGGGGAACATGTCTGTCACAGAGGTCATCAGGCACTCCAGACTGACAAACTGTGACCAGGAGCAGAGAGGGGCCAAGTCATTCTCTACTCCTACTCTCAAAGTTGCATGAACAACATTAAGCTCCGTCACTTGACTAAAAAATCATAACAATAAAAATAATTTCCCATCTGTAATAAATAACAATGAAATCAGACACAAAATAATAAAAAATTATCCTACTAATGTAGCCTCATATGGATAATATTTCAAGAATGATTCATCTAACTTCGATGTGGTTGAACCTTTGTTGTCTCACCTGTGTGTCAGCACCCAGCAAGATGACCATGACGAAGAAACATATGGACCACAACTGAGGTAAAGGCATCATGGCCACGGCACGAGGATAGGCTATGAAAGCCAGGCCAGGACCTGTAGCAATGTGGATACATGCACTTTCTCATTCTCATTCAAAATAAATAACCATAAACTCTGGAAATATTGTTAAGTATAAAAGTTAGTGGTAAACTATGGAAGTTAGTGGTGGCCCCGGATCTGTTTGTGTTGTCTTGCCAACTCCTATGGTCATTGTCACGAGGAATTGGCAAGACAGCACAACGTGATCTGGCACCAGGCAAGGAAGTTAGTAGTACTCTTACCAGATGCTGCAACTTCAGATATGGGCAGCCCCTGTTCATATGACATGAAGCCCAACACAGAGAAGATAGCAAACCCAGCAACGAAGCTTGATCCTCCATTCACCAAACACAGCACAAACGTGTCCCTATAAATGAGGTAAAAGGTAGGAAAAGGTAAGGTAAGATCAGCTCAGGTCAAATCTCATGGATTGTGCCTAAGGTCTGAGTAAATGTACTCTGTACAAGAATTCAAATAACTACATTTGAGATAAGCTAAACCTTCAGACAATTGACAATAAAGAGGAGAAGGCTTTTAAGTCGCCTCTCTGTCTCACTTGTTTGTGAACCAGGATAAAGAACGTCCTGTGATGAGCCAGACCCCCCCTGAGCCTGAGCCATGGACACTATGATGTATGAAAAGGCCCTTTAAGGGGTCAGTCAGAATCAATGCTAACAGTGTGTGGCTCCCAGACTCTCAGGCCAAGGACGGCATGGCCTATAGAGACTGTGAGACACTTGAAAGCCATTGCCAGCTACAGCACTACAGTTCCTGAAGTGATCCAAATTATAATATAGAATATACTGTATATATCCAATACCCAAAAGTGTAAAATAATTTGATAATGGCAGACATAATTCAAACTGTCAGAGTGGGGCTCAAAAACAATACTTGGACATTTCCAGATCCACTACATCCTAGGTTAGTTAACCTCGCAAAGGACACAAAAAAAGGTTAAATAAAAATGATAATACAATAGACAGCCAGCTGGCAGGGAAGAAAATATAAGTATTTACTTATAGCAATCATTGTTATAATGATTGTAGCTGCCCAGTGCAGTCAGACTCCCTTGACAGATACCAAAGGAGAAAAGCACCTGTGCTCCAGCATCCATCCATACCTGCAATGGCACACATACAGTATACATCACTTTGAAGCCTTTTTAAAGGTAGAACATGAGCTGAAAAACATTGAGTAATAAAAACAGACAATGCATTGTATTTCCTTATCTTCAATGATTTTCTTGATCTACTGTTTTACCTGCTGCTCTCCAAACATACCTGTGGTGCTACAACAACCACATTGTAATCACCTGTTTGTTACGGAATTATGATATTTGGCACACATGTTAAGGGGCATGACAGCTAATTATTTACCTGTGGGTCGACCAGTCTTGCAGGGTCCGGGTAGAGGTAGAACTTGATCCCATCAATAGCTCCAGGTAACGTGAGTCCCCGAGCCAATAGAACGATCAACATCAGATAGGGAAAGGTAGCTGTGAAATACACCACCTATCAAGAGGAGAGATATTACCTGACAATAAATAACCAAACATATTCACCATGATAGACATTTTAGTCCTTTCAGAAGATGTTTGTATCAAGGGAAAATAACAGGGTGCGTATATAACAAGGGGCTTAACGTCAGCCTCAGAAAGAGCTAAATGTATGTTAATAAAACTAAAGAAGTCCAATAGTGAGAATATTACACTGAGTGTACAAAACTATAGCAACACCTGCTCTTTCCATGACATAGACTGACCAGGTGAATCCAGGTGAAATTTATGATCCATTATTGATGTCACTTGTTAAATCCACTTCAGTCAGTGTAGATGAAGGGCAGGAGACAGGTTAAATAAGTCTTTTTAAGCCTTGAGACATGGTTTGTGTATGTGTGCCATTCATAGGGTGAATTAGCAACCAAAAAGTGCCATCGAACGGGGTATAGTAGTAGGTGCCAGGTGCACCGGTTTGAGTGCGTCAAGAACTGCAACGCTGCAGGGTTTTTCATGCTCAACAGTTTTCCGTGTGCATCAAGAATGGTCCACCACCCAAAGGACAACCAGCCAACTTGACACAACTGTGGGAAGCATTGAAGTCATGGGCCAGCATGCCTGACGAATTGAGGCTGTTCTGAGTGCAAAAGGGGGTGCAACTTTATATTAGGAAGATGTCCCTAATGTTTTGTACACTCAGTGTATAAGCAATAAATTAATCTAAATGTGACACATTTCTAGTTGGAACACTTTGTAAAAACAACAACATATGGTTCCCTTTGTGAAAATATATCAATGTCCCTGGTGAATTGGCACATAAAGCAAAAATTCATGTCAGAATGCAACAGCGCTGGAAGGCTTGCAGGTATAGGGGTAGCTTAAGAAAGCATTTGCACAACTCCAGGTAAGTAGGTTGAATCATTTAAAACCACTCTTACTTAAACTTAAAGGGGCAATCTGCAGCTGTTTCATCCATTTTTGGACTTCTGAATTACTTACAGTTGAATTTGGAAGTTTACATACACCTTAGCCAAATACATTTAAACTCAGTTTCACAATTCCTGACATTTAATCAGAGTAAAAATTGCTTGTCTTAGGTCAGTTAGGATCTCCACTTTATTTTAAGAATGTGAAATGTCAGAATAATAGTAGAGAAAATGATTTATTTCAGCTTTTATTGATTTCATCACATTCCCAGTGGGTAGCCTTCCACAAGCTTCCTACAATAAGTTGGGTGAATTTTGGCCCATTCCTCCTGACAGAGCTGGTGTAACTGAGTCAGGTTTGTAGACCTCCTTGCTCGCACATGCTTTTTCAGTTCTGCCCACACATTTTCCATGGTATTGAGGTCAGTGCTTTGTGATGGCCACTCCAATACCTTGACTTTGTTGTCTTTAAGTCATTTTGCCACAACTTTGGAAGTATGCTTGGGGTCATTGTCCATTTGGAAGACCCATTTGCGACCAAGCTTTAACTTCCTGACTGATGTCTTGAGATGTTGCTTTAATATATCCACATAATTTTCCTACCTCATGATGTCATCTATTTTGTGAAGTGCACCAGTCCCTCCTGCAGCAAAGCACCCCCACAACATGATGCTGCCACCCCCGTGCTTCACGGTTGGGATGGTGTTCTTCAGCTTGCAAGCATCCCCCTTTCTCCTCCCAAGCAGTGGCTTCTTAATTACTGAGCGGCTTTTCAGATGATGTCTATATAGGACTTGTTTTACTGTGGATATAGATACTTTTGTACCTGTTTCCTCCAGCATCTTCACAAGGTCCTTTGCTGTTGTTCTGGGATTGATTTGCACTTTTCGCACCAAAGTACGTTCATCTCTAGGAGACAGAACGCGTCTCCTTCCTGAGCGGTATAATGGCTGTGTGGTCCCATGGTGTTTATACTTGCGTACTATTGTTTGTACAGATGCACAAGGTACCATCAGGCATTTGGAAATTGCTCCCAAGGATGAACCAGACTTGTGGAGGTCTACAATTGTTTTCTGAAGTCTTGGCTGATTTCTTTTGATTTCCCCATGATGTCAAGCAAAGAGGCACTGAGTTTGAAGGTAGGCCTTGAAATACACCCACAGGTACACTTAGATTGTATACAAATCAAATCAAATCAAATTTTATTTGTCACATACACATGGTTAGCAGATGTTAATGCGAGTGTAGCGAAATGCTTGTGCTTCTAGTTCCGACAATGCAGTAATAACGAGCAAGTAATCTAACTAACAATTCCAAAAAAACTACTGTCTTATACACAGTGTAAGGGGATAAGGAATATGTACATAAGGATATATGAATGAGTGATGGTACAGAGCAGCATAGGCAAGATACAGTAGATGATATCGAGTACAGTATATACATATGAGATGAGTATGTAAACCAAGTGGCATAGTTAAAGTGGCTAGTGATACATGTATTACATAAGGATGCAGTCGATGATATAGAGTACAGTATCAACGTATGCATATGAGATGAACAATGTAGGGTAAGTAACATTATATAAGGTAGCATTGTTTAAAGTGGCTAGTGATATATTTACATCATTTCCCATCAATTCCCATTATTAAAGTGGCTGGAGTAGAGTCAGTGTCATTGACAGTGTGTTGGCAGTAGCCACTCAATGTTAGTGGTGGCTGTTTAACAGTCTGATGGCCTTGAGATAGAAGCTGTTTTTCAGTCTCTCGGTCCCAGCTTTGATGCACCTGTACTGACCTCGCCTTCTGGATGACAGCGGGGTGAACAGGCAGTGGCTCGGGTGGTTGATATCCTTGATGATCTTTATGGCCTTCCTGTAGCATCGGGTGGTGTAGGTGTCCTGGAGGGCAGGTAGTTTGCCCCCGGTGATGCGTTGTGCAGACCTCACTACCCTCTGGAGAGCCTTACGGTTGAGGGCGGTGCAGTTGCCATACCAGGCGGTGATACAGCCCGCCAGGATGCTCTCGATTGTGCATCTGTAGAAGTTTGTGAGTGCTTTTGGTGACAAGCCGAATTTCTTCAGCCTCCTGAGGTTGAAGAGGCGCTGCTGCGCCTTCCTCACGATGCTGTCTGTGTGAGTGGACCAATTCAGTTTGTCTGTGATGTGTATGCCGAGGAACTTAAAACTTGCTACCCTCTCCACTACTGTTCCATCGATGTGGATGGGGGGTGTTCCCTCTGCTGTTTCCTGAAGTCCACAATCATCTCCTTAGTTTTGTTGACGTTGAGTGTGAGGTTATTTTCCTGACACCACACTCCGAGGGCCCTCACCTCCTCCCTGTAGGCCGTCTCGTCGTTGTTGGTAATCAAGCCTACCACTGTTGTGTCGTCCGCAAACTTGATGATTGAGTTGGAGGCGTGCATGGCCACGCAGTCGTGGGTGAACAGGGAGTACAGGAGAGGGCTCAGAACGCACCCTTGTGGGGCCCCAGTGTTGAGGATCAGCGGGGAGGAGATGTTGTTGCCTACCCTCACCACCTGGGGGCGGCCCGTCAGGAAGTCCAGAACAGGTGGACTTTATTTAATTATGAGAAGGTAATTGGTTGCACCAGATCTTATTTAGGGGCTTCATAGCAAAGGGGGTGAATACATATGCACGCCCCCCTTTTCCGTTTTAAAATCTTTTGAATTTTTTTAAACAAGTCATTTTTTTCATATCCCTTCACCAATTTGGACTATTTTGTGTATGTCCATTACATGAAATCCAAATAAAAAGCTATTTAAATTACAGGTTGTAATGCAACACAATAGGAAAAACCTCAAGGGGGATTAACACTTTTGCAAGGCACTGTTGGCCTACTGTACCTTCCCAGTAGACTTCACTCCTTTCCAGACACAGAAGTAGCAGAGTATCCAGGCCAGCAGCAGACACAGAGCCAGCTCCCACCGCAGTCTACCAATCTGTTCTATCCCTGTTGAGATGCTCAACACCCTGCGCCTGGAAACAGCACAGACACATGTGATTCTTAATCTCACTGTCTCACAATCTTCACATACACTTAATAAAAATACTACGTATCAAAAATGTAACCCTGACTAATGTATATTTTGCTCCCTTCAAAAGGTTGTAATTGTGTTGGTATAGGCCCGGCCTAGACCAATTTCTGTCTTGTTATGGATTAATAAAGTGTTCTAAGGATTAATTAAATCATTTGGATATGGAGCTAACTATCTCTCCAAAGTGGTCTGAACCAAACAATAATCCCTGAGAACAGACGTCACAAACAGGGTTAGGTTGGACACACTGCCTTCCCTTAACACTATTTTACAGACAGAAATCTTGAGATGTTTTAGATATCATATTGAAAAGACAGAATAATGAAGAAACTGCAGTTGTGCAATTCCTAAAAATGTCCTGCCAGACACTAACTATATGATAACTTCTGTACTTTTCAAGACTCATCTTCAATCAGCAGCTGCAGAAACTCCCAAAGTCAATACAGCTGTAAGGATTGAGTCCTATTGACTTGCCCTGATAAAGTATTATTTTGAACAAATACAAAACAGTATTTTAAACTGCTATGAGACTTTTGTGCTTTTAGGTTTAATTAGTTTAGAAGGATGTGTGTTGACATGATAGTTGGCAACAAGAGAGAAATAGTAACCATATAAATCTATCATGTATACACAGACCTTTGTTGAGATATTTAATTAAAGAGTACATGGTTAAATGGAAAACACATAACTTGTCAATTACTTGATCATGAGAAAAAGTTGGCACATGACTACACTTGATTATTATAAGAATCACAGTAGAGTGTACAGTAGCTATAAGAATCCATGTGGAGAGAGTAGTGTAGAAATAGAATCACTTAGAATATTACAATAAGTACTGTACATGACACTTACTCCCAGAACTCTGTCGCAGGTGAAGTTGCATTCACAGGGACTGTCCAGTTAGTTGACAGATTCCTCTTGTCAAATTCTACACAAGATTCTATGGGAGAAATACTTTTCATTAAAAATAAGACAAGTTTAATAGTTCAAGTAATATGTGTATAGAGAATGTTTATTGTTCTTGCAAAGGCTGGAGATTATAATTTTGTTTTGTCAATAGACACCCCATTGTTTTAACCCAGGCATACAAAACATAATATAGGCTGGAAATGAAAATCTAAGTTTAGATATTGAGGCAAAACAATGTCTAATGCAGAGACAGCATGAGCAGCTCAGTGGGAGCTCAAACTTGGCTTAAAAATACATCAGAACATATTGCGCCCTTTGAGAACTTGGGGAAACATTTAAGATTACAGTGGTAGTCTATATTATCACACACGTCCTGTAATGTGATCTAGCGGACTCAGTGGATCAGGGTAACATCATAAACTACAAACTTCCTCCCCCACCCTTTTGTATCTGATACTTACTACTTACAAGTGAAGTGGTAAAACAAGCTAATAATGACACTAACCTAATACAATCAAAACAAGCACCACTTGGTCTGTACTGGAACTAGATAGTGTTACGTGGAGTGGAAGAGGGAAATCCAAGACTCAGACGAGGAGACTGGGATGAAGTAACCAAGGTATTTATTGACAGGGGGAGATGGAGTGCAGGTCAGGGGAAGCTCAGGTGGGTTTCTGGAAACCAGGTGCGGAGGCTGAGGCAGGAGCGAGAGGGGTTGAGACAAGGTAAGCAGGTCCGGAGGGGAATAAAAGGGAATAGTAGAGTGGGGAATCCAGGACAGATTATACGTGGGACTGGAGACAGGGACCAGAGTCAGAGCGGGCAGAACTATAGCGAAGAGGAACAGGCACAACAGGATCTGAATAGTAACAAACAGCTAGAAACGTAGACTGACTGAGCAGAGGATTAGGATTTGGCAGCATGGAAGTGGCAGGGCTGAGTTTTTGTAGAGGTTGTGATTATGGAACAGGTTGCAGCTGGTGGGGATCTGCTCTGACTCCAGCACACCTGTCTCCGCCCACACAATCACACACACAGAGAGAGGGAGAGAGTACTGGTGGCGGCAGGTCAAGGAGACACCGGATGAGTGGTAGAGGGCATTGCAGGAGCAGATGTGACAGTACCAGCCCCTCTAAGACTGGGCAGACAGGTTTAATCAGGGATACATGGAAGGTAGGATGGATCCTGAGAGAGGCTGGGAGTTTCAGGCACACAGCAAAGGGGTTAATGACACAGTCAATTTCAAAGGGACCAATGAATCGGGGGGAAAGTTTCTTCAATGCAACCTTCAATGGCAGGTTCTTTGATGAGAGCCATACCTTTTGACCCGGGGATGTAGACTGGAGCTAAGGCCCTGCGAAGGTTGGCTTGGGACTGGGTCCTGTCGGACCACGAAGAAGGGCAGCCAAAGCCTTCCTCCAGGTTGGGTGACAATGGCGCAGATGGTTCTGGACAGAGGGAACCGCAACCTCAACCTCTTGGGCGGGGAACAAGGGGAGTTGGTAACCCAGAGCACACACGAAGGGTGACATACCTGATGAGGCGTTGGTGAGGGTATTGTAAGCATATTCAACCCAGGGTAGCTGAGTGCTCCAGGGGGAAGGGTTAGCAGAAGTCACGCAGCGTAGGGCATTTTCCATCTTTTGATTGGCCCGTTCAGTCTGGCCGTTGGTCTGGGGTTGATATCCAGAAGAAAGACTGACATTGATACCAAGAGCTGAACAGAAGAATCTGCATACCTGGGAAGTAAACTGAGGTCCTCTGTTGGAAACGATGTCAGTGGGGATGCCATGCAGACAAAACACACTGGGTACTAACAGGTCCGCAATCTCCCTGGAGGACGGGAGCTTGGAGAGGGGAATGAAGTGAGCCATTTTGGAAAACCTGTCAATAATGGTGAGGATGACGGAGTTACCGTTCGATGGGGGAAGGCCAGTGACGAAGTCCAGAGGGTGGAGCAGACCGGAAGTGGGTTTAGTGGAGGTTTTGTTCCGGGCACAAACCAAACAGGCTGAGACAAACTCTCCAGACATCTCCCTCCATGGTAGGCCATCAAAAGCGCTGACGCAGGAACACGAGGCTCCGGTTCATACCAGGGTGACAGGTGAGGTGGGTAGAATGGCCCCACTGAAGAACATCAGAGCAAACACAATCTGGAACAAACAGAGCATTACTAGGACCGTTACCTGGGTCAGGCTGGTTCTGCTGAGCCTGGCGGATATAGGACTCGATCTCCAGGTGACGGCGGCAACAATGCAGGTGGATGGCACAATTGCTTCTGGCTCACTACCCATGTTGTCGGTGGTGAAATGGCAAGAGAGGACATCAGGCTTGGTATTCTTCGGACAGGGTAAATAAGTGAGCGTGAAATTGAATCTACCGAAGAACAAGGCCCACCTGGCTTGCCGGGAGTTCAGATGTTTGGCGGTCTGTATGTAGGACAGGTATTTATGGTCAGTCCACACGATGAAGGGGGTTACAGAGCCCTCCAGACTGAGCAGAGATTACGATCTGGCAGCGTGGAAGTGGTAGGGCTGAGTTTTGTAGAGGTCTTGATTATGGAACAGGTTGCAGCTGGTGGGGATCTGCTGTAACTCCAGCACGCTTGTCTCCACCCACACAATCACACACACACACACACACACACAGAGAGAGAGGGGGGTGGGGGTACTGGGGGAGTGGCGGCAGGTCAAGGAGACACAGAATGAGCAGTAGAGGGCGTTGCAGGAGCAGATATGACAGATAGTTGCTATTTATGTACTATATTTGGATGTAAGTAATGCAATGTATTGTAACCACATAATTGTTGAGTACATTTTATTAACAGCTGAAAAAGGACTGTAAAGAATATATTTTCCTAGTGCAACAACCACATCTCTAGTGCACTCTACCCAAATCAGTATAATCATAGTACAAGTAGATAGGTCTACAGGCTTGGCAGTTTGACTTTTAAGCTTGGCAGCTATCTACTGAAAGATACAACAAGACGGCCTTCAAATGGAAAATTACCAAACAATCTGACAGTGAAATTTATAGAAGTGCGAAAGAACAACTGGCACAAGTCAGAATAGACTATATACAGTGCATTCGGAAAGTATTCAGACCCCTTGACTTTTCCAACATTTTGTGACGTTACAGTCTTATTCTAAAATTGATTAAATATAAAATATTTTTTTTGCCCCTCATTGATCTACATACAATACCCCATAATGACATAGTGAACGCAGGTTTTTTAGACATGTTTGCAAATGTGTTAAAAATAAAAAACAGAAATACCTTATTTACATAAGTATTCAGACCCTTTGCTATGAGACTCGAAATTGAGCTCAGGTGCGTCCTGTTTCCATTGATCACCTGTGTTGAATTCAATTGATTGAACATGATTTGTAAAGGCACACACCTATCTATATAAGGTCCCACAGTTCACACTGCACGGCAGAGCCATGAGGTCAAAGGAATTATCCGTAGAGCTCCGAGACAGGATTGTGTCGGTGCACAGATCTGGGGAAGGGTACCAAAGAATGTCTGTCCCCAAGAACACAGTGGCCTCCATCATTCATAAATGGAAGAAGTTTGGAAACACCAGGACTCTTCCTAGAGATGGTCATCCGGCCAAACTGAGCAATCGGGGGAGAAGGGCCTTGGTCAGGGAGGTTACCAAGAACCCGATGGTCACTCTGACAGAGCTTCAGAGTTCCACTCTGGAGATGGGAGAACCTTCCAGAAGGACAAACATTTCTACAACACTCCACCAATCAGGCCTTTATGGTAGAGTGGCCAGACGGAAGCCACTCCTCAGTAAAAGACAAATGACAGCCCGCTTGGAGTTTGCCAAAGGGCACCTAAAGGACTCTCAGACCATGAGAAACAAGATTCTCTGGTCTGATAAAACCAATATTGAACTCCTTGGCCTCACTCTCCACTGGGATTCTCTGCCTCTAACCCTATTACAGGGGCTGAGTCACTAGCTTACTGGTGCTCTTCCATGCCATCCCTAGGAGGGGTGCGTCACTTGAGTGGGTTGAGTCACTGACGTGATCTTCCTGTCTGGGTTGGCGCCCCCCCTTTGGGTTGTGCCGTGGCGAAGATCTTTGTGGGCTATACTCGGCCTTGTCTCAGGATGGTAAGTTGGTGGTTGAAGATATCCCTCTAGTGGTGTGGGGGCTGTGCTTTGGCAAAGTGGGTGGGGTTATATCCTGCCTGTTTGGCCCTGTCCTGGGGTATCGTCGGATGGGGCCACAGTGTCTCCCGACCCCTCCTGTCTCATCCTCCAGTATTTGTGCTGCAGTAGTTTATTTGTCGGGGGCTAGGGTCAGTCTGTTATATCTGGAGTATTTCACCTGTCTTATCCGGTGTCCTGTGTGAATTTAAGAATGCTCTCTCTAATTCTCTCTCGCTCTCTTTCTTTCTTTCTTTCTCTTTCTTTCTTTCTTTCTCTCTCAGAGGACCTGAGCCCTAGGACCATGCCTCAGGACTACCTGGCCTGATGACTCCTTGCTGTCCCGAATCCACCTAGCCGTGCTGCTGCTCCAGGTTCAACTGTTCTGCCTGCGGCTATGGCCTGTTCACCGGACATGCTGACCTGTTCACCAGACGTGCTACCTGTCCCAGACCTGCTGTATTCAACTCTCTAAAATGTTACTTCCGGCGCCGTCAGAGATGGCCGCCTCGCTTCGCGTTCCTAGGAAACTATGCAGTTTTTTGTTTTTTTACGTGTTATTTCTTACACTAGTACCCCAGGTCATCTTAGGTTTCATTACATACAGCCGAGAAGAACTACTGAAAGTAAGATCAGCGTCAACTCACCATCAGTACGACCAAGAATATGTTTTTCACGATGCGGATCCTGTGTTCTGCCTTACAACCAGTGTAACGGAGTGGATCACATGCAGCGACCAAAAAAAAAAACGACTCAGAAAAAGAGGGAAACGAAGCGGTCTTCTGGTCAGACTCCGGAGACGGGCACATCGTGCACCACTCCCTAGCATTCTTCTTGCCAATGTCCAGTCTCTTGACAACAAGGTTGATGAAATCCGAGCAAGGGTAGCATTCCAGAGGGACATCAGAGACTGTAACGTTCTCTGCTTCACGGAAACATGGCTAACTGGAGAGACGCAATCCGAAGCGGTGCAGCCAGCGGGTTTCTCCACGCATCGCACCGACAGAAACAAACATCTTTCTGGTAAGAAGATGGGCGGGGGCGTATGCCTTATGGCCAACGTGACATGGTGTGATGAAAGAAACATACAGGAACTCAAATCCTTCTGTTCACCTGATTTAGAATTCCTCACAATCAAATGTAGACCGCATTATCTACCAAGAGAATTCTCTTCGAATATAATCACAGCCGTATATATCCCCCCCCAAGCAGACACATCGATGGCTCTGAACGAACTTTATTTAACTCTCTGCAAACTGGAAACGATTTATCCGGAGGCTGCATTCATTGTAGCTGGGGATTTTAACAAGGCTAATCTGAAAACAAGACTCCCTAAATTTTATCAGCATATCGATTGCGCAACCAGGGGTGGAAAGACCCTGGATCATTGTTACTCTAACTTCCGCGACGCATATAAGGCCCTGCCCCGCCCCCTTTCGGAAAAGCTGACCACGACTCCATTTTGTTGATCCCTGCCTACAGACAGAAACTAAAACAAGAAGCTCCCACGCTGAGGTCTGTCCAACGCTGGTCCGACCAAGCTGACTCCACACTCCAAGACTGCTTCCATCACGTGGACTGGGAGATGTTTCGTATTGCGTCAGACAACAACATTGACGAATACGCTGATACGGTGTGCGAGTTCATTAGAACGTGCGTTGAAGATGTCGTTCCCATAGCAACGATTAAAACATTCCCTAACCAGAAACCGTGGATTGATGGCAGCATTCGTGTGAAACTGAAGGCACGAACCACTGCTTTTAATCAGGGCAAGGTGTCTGGTAACATGACTGAATACAAACAGTGCAGCTATTCCCTCCGCAAGGCTATCAAACAAGCTAAGCGCCAGTACAGAGACAAAGTAGAATCTCAATTCAACGGCTCAGACACAAGAGGCATGTGGCAGGGTCTACAGTCAATCACGGACTACAGGAAGAAACCCAGCCCAGTCACGGACCAGGATGTCTTGCTCCCAGGCAGACTAAATAACTTTTTTGCCCGCTTTGAGGACAATACAGTGCCACTGACACGGCCTGCAACGGAAACATGCGGTCTCTCCTTCACTGCAGCCGAAGTGAGTAAGACATTTAAACGTGTTAACCCTCGCAAGGCTGCAGGCCCAGACGGCATCCCCAGCCGCGCCCTCAGAGCATGCGCAGACCAGCTGGCCGGTGTGTTTACGGACATATTCAATCAATCCCTATACCAGTCTGCTGTTCCCACATGCTTCAAGAGGGCCACCATTGTTCCTGTTCCCAAGAAAGCTAAGGTAACTGAGCTAAACGACTACCGCCCCGTAGCACTCACATCCGTCATCATGAAGTGCTTTGAGAGACTAGTCAAGGACCATATCACCTCCACCCTACCTGACACCCTTGACCCACTCCAATTTGCTTACCGCCCAAATAGGTCCACAGACGATGCAATCTCAACCACACTGCACACTGCCCTAACCCATCTGGACAAGAGGAATACCTATGTGAGAATGCTGTTCATCGACTACAGCTCGGCATTCAACACCATAGTACCCTCCAAGCTCGTCATCAAGCTCGAGACCCTGGGTCTCGACCCCGCCCTGTGCAACTGGGTACTGGACTTCCTGACGGGCCGCCCCCAGGTGGTGAGGGTAGGCAACAACATCTCCTCCCCGCTGATCCTCAACACTGGGGCCCCACAAGGGTGCGTTCTGAGCCCTCTCCTGTACTCCCTGTTCACCCACGACTGCGTGGCCATGCACGCCTCCAACTCAATCATCAAGTTTGCGGGCGACACAACAGTGGTAGGCTTGATTACCAACAACGACGAGACGGCCTACAGGGAGGAGGTGAGGGCCCTCGGAGTGTGGTGTCAGGAAAATAACCTCACACTCAACGTCAACAAAACTAAGGAGATGATTGTGGACTTCAGGAAACAGCAGAGGGAACACCCCCATCCACATCGATGGAACAGTAGTGGAGAGGGTAGCAAGTTTTAAGTTCCTCGGCATACACATCACAGACAAACTGAATTGGTCCACTCACACAGACAGCATCGTGAGGAAGGTGCAGCAGCGCCTCTTCAACCTCAGGAGGCTGAAGAAATTCGGCTTGTCACCAAAAGCACTCACAAACTTCTACAGATGCACAATCGAGAGCATCCTGGCGGGCTGTATCACCGCCTGGTATGGCAACTGCACCGCCCTCAACCGTAAGGCTCTCCAGAGGGTAGTGAGGTCTGCACAACGCATCACCGGGGGCAAACTACCTGCCCTCCAGGACACCTACACCACCCGATGCTACAGGAAGGCCATAAAGATCGTCAAGGACATCAACCACCCGAGCCACTGCCTGTTCACCCCACTGTCATCCAGAAGGCGAGGTCAGTACAGGTGCATCAAAGCTGGGACCGAGAGACTGAAAAACAGCTTCTATCTCAAGGCCATCAGACTGTTAAACAGCCACCACTAACATTGAGTGGCTACTGCCAACACACTGTCAATGACACTGACTCTACTCCAGCCACTTTAATCATGGGAATTGATGGGAAATGATGTAAATATATCACTAGCCACTTTAAACAATGCTACCTTACATAATGTTACTTACCCTACATTGTTCATCTCATATGCATACGTTGATACTGTACTCTATATCATCGACTGCATCCTTATGTAATACATGTATCACTAGCCACTTTAACTATGCCACTTGGTTTACATACTTATCTCATATGTATATACTGTACTCGATATCATCTACTGTATCTTGCCTATGCTGCTCTGTACCATCACTCATTCATATATCCTTATGTACATATTCCTTATCCCCTTACACTGTGTATAAGACAGTAGGTTTTTTGGAATTGTTAGTTAGATTACTTGCTCGTTATTACTGCATTGGCGGAACTAGAAGCACAAGCATTTCGCTACACTCGCATTAACTTCTGCTAACCATGTGTATGTGACAAATAAAATTTGATTTGATTTGATTTGATTTAGAGACAACAGGAGCGGTAGAGATACTCTGAATGATCGGCTATGAAAAGCCAACTGACATTTACTCCTGAGGTGCTGACCTGTTGCACCCTCGACAACCGCTGTGATTAATATTATTTGACCCTGCTGGTCATCTAGGAACATTTGTACATCTTGGCCATGTTCTGTTATAATCTCAACCCGGCACAGTCAGAAGAGGACTGGCCACCCCTCATAGCCTGGTTCCTCTCTAGGTTTCTTCCTAGGTTCTGGCATGTCTAAGGAGTTTTCCCTAGCCACCGTGCTTCTACATCTGCATTGCTTACTGTTTGGGGTTTTAGGCTGGGTTTCTGTACAGCACTTTGAGATATCAGCTGATGTAAGAAGGGCTTAATAAATACATTTGATTTGATTTGAATGCCAAGTCTGGAGGAAGCCTGGCACCATCCCTATGGTGATGCATGGTGGTGGCAGCATCATAGTGTGGGGATGTTTTTCAGCGGCAGGGACTGGGAGACTAGTCAGGATCGAGGGAAAGATAAACGGAGCAAAGTACAGAAAGATCCTTGAAAACCTGCTCCAGAGCGCTCAGGACCTCAGACTGGGGTAAAGGTTCATCTTCCAACAGGACAATGACCCAAAGCACACATCCAAGACAATGCGTCGGGACCAATGCTTCGGGACCAATCTCTGAATGTCCTTGAGTGGCCCAGCCAGAGCCCGGACTTGAACCCGATTGAACATCTCTGGAGAGACCTGAAAATAGCTGTGCAGCGACAGTCCCCATCCAATCTGACAGCGCTTCAGAGGTTCTGCAGAGATGAATGAGAGAAACTCTCCAAATACAGGTGTGCCAAGCTTGTACCGTCTTACCAAAAAAGACTCAAAGCTGTAATCGCTGCCAAAGGTGTAATCGCTGCCAAATTGGTACCCCAGGTAATCTTAGGTTTTATTACATACAGTCGGGAGTAACTACTGGATATAAGAGTAACGTCAACTCACCATCATTACGACCAGGAATATGACTTTCCCGAAGCAGATCCTCTGTTTTGCCCACCACCCAGGACAATGGATCGGATCCCAGCCGGCGAACCAAAACAACATCGCCGTAAAAGGGGCAGACGAAGCGGTGTCTGGTCATGCTCTGGAGACGGGCACATCGCGCACCGCTCCCGAGCATACTACCTGCCAATGTCCACTCTCTTGACAACAAGGTTGATGAAATCCAAGCAAGCATACTCTTCCAGAGAGACATAAGAGACTGTAACGTTCTTTGCTTCACGTAAACATGGCTCACTCGAGACACGCTATCAGAGTTGGTACAGCCAGCTGGTTTCTTCACGCATCGCGTCAACAGAAACAAGCATCTTTCTGGTAAGAAGAGGGGCGGGGGGGGGTATGCCTTATGATTAATGAGACGTGGTGTGATCATAACAACATACAGGAACTCAAGTCCTTCTGTTCACCTGACTTAGAATTCCTCACAATCAAATGTCGACCGCATTATCTACCAAGAGAATTCTCTTTGATTATAATCACAGCCGCATATATTCCCCCCCAAGCAGACACAGATGGCCCTGAACAAACTTTATTTGACTCTATGTAAACTGGAAACCACAAATCCTGAGGCTGCATTCATTGTAGTTGGGGATTTTAACAAGGCTAATCTGAAAACAAGACTCCCTACATTCTATCAGCATATCGATTGTGCTCCCAGGGCTGGTAAAACCCTGGATCATTGTTACTCTAACTTCCATGATGCATATAAGGCCCTCCCCCGCCCTCCTTTTGGAAAAGCTGACAGCGACTCCATTTTGTTGCTCCCAGCTTATAAACAGAGACTAAAACAGGAAGCACCCGTGCTCAGGTCTGTTCAATGCTGGTCCTACCAATCTGATTCCACGCTTCAAGATTGCTTCGATCATGTACCCACAGCAACTATTAAAACATTCCCAAACCAGAAACCGTGGATTGATGGCAGCATTTGCACGAAACTGAATGCGCAAACCACTGCTTTTAACCAGAGCAAGGTGACCGGAAACATGACTGAATACAAACAGTGTAGCTATTCCCTCCGCAAGGCAATCAAACAAGCTAAGCTTCAGTATAGAGACAAAGTAGAGTCGCAATTCAACGGCTCAGATACAAGAGGTATATGGCAGGGTCTACAGTAAATCACGGATTACAAAAAGAAAACCAGCCCCGTCGTGGACCAGGATGTCTTGCTCCAAGACAGACTAAACAACTTCTTTGCTCGCTTTGAGGACAATACAGTGCCACTGACACGGTATAAAAACCTGTTTTTGCTTTGTCATTATAGGGTATTGTGTGTAGATTGAATAAACTATTTAAACCATTTTAGAATAAGGCTGTAACGTAACAAAATGTGGAAAAAGTCAAGGGGTCTGAACACTTGAGTGAGGACCTAAGTGTGTAGGAAAGGGCCGACAGGAAAGGGGAGAAATCTATGTCTTCATTGAGTCCTGGATAGGTGAGGCTTTTGAGGGTATGGATCCAGTATGAAGTAGTTGTCAATGAATAAAGAGGCTGTCATTCACCCCGACTAATTCAGGTTGAGTTGAATACCAATGTAGCTATTTTTATGTTTTACTGGAGTTTACATTTGAAGGTCTGGTACCAGCAAAACCCCTTCAATGTGAAGGCCTATAGATCCTGTGTGGCTCAGTTGGTAGAGCGTGGTGCTTGAATGACAATGTTGTGGGTTCGATCCCTACGGGGAACCAGTATGAAAAAATAGGAACTCACTACAGCAAATTGCTCTGGAAAGGATTGTCTGCTAAATGACCAAAAAAAGGCCTGTTCCTCTACTAGTGTGGCACACATAAACTATTCCTTCTGACCTAGTCCACCTTTCTACCCATTAATACAAACTACATTGAACTCCTTCACTAAAAGGTGTCTTATGAGGTAGAACATTTAATGAACAGAAGAAACGCCAGCACAACTTGAACCCCCACAAAAATTCAAATGTGTGGATTTCTTAATAAAAACCCTTGGTTGCAGGATTACCTTCCTACATCCAGGACAGTCTTTATGCAGCAACATAGTCCATGATGAAGGCATTTAGGCTTTATAATGAGTCAAGACCTGGTGACCTGATGCCCCCTAGTGACTTTATTGTGCAACTCACTGTGGACCCTAAATAACAATGTCTTCCTGGTCCAGGACCAACTGTAAAGACAGGATAAGGGGATAGCTTTGGGAGCTTGTTTCGCACCAAATAATGCTAACTTGTTTTTAGGACTATGGGAGGACTGGTTTATATACTTTGCCACCAATACCTTTCAAGACAAGATTGTCTTGTGGGGCCGGTACATTGATGTAGTGATTCTGTCTTCTCTGACTCTGAACAGAAACTGTTGGATTTCCATGCATAAAATAACTGAACCAATGAAAACCTGAAGCTGAGCTTGGAGTGTGATCAAACCAAGATCAACTTTCTTGACTGAAAAAATCGCAAAGGACGACCAAAGCAATTTACACACTTATATCTACAGAAAAAGCATGGATCGGAACACCATAATGCATGAAGACAGTTTCCACCCCCTGTGGCTTTTCAACAACATTCCATTTGCACAATTAAACGTGTACAGTATGTGACATGCAGCAATGCTTTAAGCAGAGAGGGTACCAGCCTCAGGTGCTTACACAAGCTCATAACAGAGCCCTGTCACTTGATAGAAATGAGCTGCTTTGTCACAAACATAAACGAGAACAGGCTCAAAAGCCCTATTTTGTTACACGGTACAGTATTGAAGCAGTCCAAATCAGACAAATCATCAAAAGTAATTGGGACATCATCCATAGTGACCCCACATTATGTGAAATGTTAACTGAACCTCCTGGGCTCAGTTTCAGTTTCAGACTAGCCCCCACAATAAATTACAAACTAGTAAGGAGCTACCTACGTACTGGATGCATACCTTCAAAGGCCTTGTCACAGACTGACCAGGTGAATCCAGGTGAAAGCTATGATCCCTTATTGATGCCACTGGTTAAACCCACTTTAATCATTGTAGATGAAGAAAAGGAGACAGGTTAAAGAAGGATTTTTAAGCCTTGAGACAATTGAGACATGGATTGTGTGTGTGTGCCATTCAGAAGGTGAATGGGCAAGACAAAAGATTTATTAGCCTTTGACTGGGGTATGGTAGTAGTTTTCAGGTGCAAAGGTTTGAGTGTGTCAAGAACTGCAACATTGCTGGGTTTTTCATGTTCAACAGTTCCCTGTGTATATCAAGAATGGTCTACCACCAAAAGGACATCCATCCATGGGCCAGCATCACTGTGGAATGCTTTCGACACCATGCCCCAACGCAATATTAGGATGGTATTCCTAATGTTTTGTACACTCAGTGTAGATTTCTCCTCTTTCATGTAGGCCTTTTTATTTTACCTTTATGGTATGGCTCTCTGATTCAGAGGGGTTGAGTTAAATGCAGAAGACACATTTCAGTTGCGGAAGACACATTTCAGTTGCACAACTGACTAGATATCCCCCTTTCCCTTTATTAACTGTTATGAAATACACTACATGACCAGAAGCATGTGGACACCTACTCGTCAAACATCTCATTCCAAAATCATCGGCATTAATATGGAGTTGGTCGCCCCTTTGCTAGGGAAGGCTGGGAAGGCTTTCCACTAGATGTTGGAACATTGCTGCGGAAATCGACTCTGCCGCACAAGCATGCTTTTGCGGCACAGTCGATAGCACGCCGGACCTCGGGCTCGAAGGTCGAGGGTTCAAGACCCGCTCCCTGCTGTTTCATTACAATACTGTAAATTAAAGATACACATTTTTGATAAGAGTATTATTAAAATGATTTATACTTTTAATAATACTCTTATCAAAAATGTGTATCTTTAATTTACAGTATTGCGCGAGGACGCGCTCTTTGAAAGGAGGGAGTAGTGTAACGACCCTGGGTTTATACTGTTTTAATCATGTTATGAGGCTATACAGTATTTGTTTACATTTACAATGTTTACAAACATTGGAGTCATTTTTGGTTCTCATGGAGTGACAGTTTAACTAAACTAAAAACAAAAAGCAAAAAAAAAAGGACTGACCATCCATGTGATCAAAATGACAGTTTAAGTCTATACAGTGTTGTTTACAAGGAGTAAAACAAGCTTATATTTGGGGTTCTATTAGAAAGAAAATGATAATCTCATGATGGATATATAAGTTATATTCTTCAAGAATCAATGAGTATTTATCATACATTTAAAAGGAATTTAGCGAAATAAGGTACAGTAGCTTTATTCACATCAGGGGAATATTGTTAAACAAGGTAGCTATAATCACAACAGGAAAATTTAGCAAAACAAGGTAGCTTTATTCACATCAGGGGAATTTAGCAAAACAAGGTAGCTTTATTCACATCAAGGGAATTTATCTGATTACGGTGCAACTCTACACGATTCAAGGTTGCTGCGTTCACGTCAGGGGTTCATAGCAGGTGTGAAACTTAAGTGCACCTCCCTATAATTCAAGGTTGATGCATTCACGTCAGGTGAACATAGCAGGGGTGAAACTTTGGTGTTACTCCATACGATATGACATGTGGCTCTGTACACGCCAGGGGAATGGAGCAGGAGTTAATGACTTTGTTGAAACTCCACATGACATGATTATTGCATTTCCATTTTGGTTTTTGTGTGTGGTGTACTTGCATTCAGTAGCATCTATGAATCACATGATTATGCATAGTATTGACGTAAAACAGAAGAACTAAGGATACCGATGTGAGAATCTCTCTGGTGTTTACAGAACAACAAGTGCTGTGAGATTAGGATATCAGGATTCAAGGATGCTGTGAGATTAGGATATCAGGACATGCTTAGACAAAGCAATTATAATAGTAGAACGAAGGATAGCAATACATAAGAAAATGAATGGCTGCAGCATTGCTGTTATAATGAGAACATGATGTATGGAATGCTAAACATAAATTTAGGAAAGTGGGTATTCTTATTTTAAATGTATGTAGTTCTATCCTTGTGCTGTACTTGTCTATTAAAGGGAAACTTCAGGATTTTGGCAATGAGGCAATACTTCCCCAGAGTATATCAAGTCTCTGCATCCAGTATGAAGTAAGTTAGAGTTAGTTTCACGAGCCAATGCTAACTAGCATTAGCACAATGACTGGAAGTCTATGGGTATCTGCTAGCCTTATTAACTGTTATTATCTGTGTTCTTAACTGCTATTACATATGTTATTAACCCTAAAGTAAGACTAGTTGTCGCTATTGGATCTTAATAAATAAAAATCAAATAAAAGGTTACCAACCAGCCACTGACGAAATACACGCCTGCAATTCTTACATCGTAGAGCAGTAGGAGAGAATGGTTTAATCCCTATAGCATATTCAGAGATCGATTTATAGCCATTAATCTAAAATAATTCATAGGTTTTAAACAAAAAAACACTTCTTGCTTGTCATAGATGGACAAGATTAATATGAGATGAAAGGCGAGTTCCCAATGAGTTCAGGAAGCCAAGCTAGGGCTATCTGACATTCACAGTGGTGGGGGCAGATGTTTTGATCAAGCGAGACCTTTGGAAAATATGCACATTTTCTTTAACACTAAACATACAACTATGCATTTTACAGTTATAAGTGTCACTCACCCAAGAGGGAATATCATGACATAAAAAAGGTGAAATCTTAGTTAATGGTTTTATATTTTTTTTATACTATATTTAGAAAGCATAATTGTCATTTCAAGCCTTATTCATAGTTTTGTTGAATAGGCAAAAGTCATAGAAAATATTTCATATTTTCATATTAATATCATATTTATACTGTTCCTCAAAAGTGACTACACCTCATCAATGTATAACTATTTTTACCAGAAAGGTGAGATTTTAACCTTTCTTGTAGTGTGCAGCATTACTTATTTATGGTCCCCATGATAAATAATTACTTTCGGGGATTAGATTACATGTAGTTACATTTAAGAGGTTTTAAAGTCAATCCCTGCTACAACTAGGTTCTGAAGTTTTACCTGCTTACCATCAAGGAAAAACTCTGGGCCCAAGGGGAATAAAACTTTGCCCCCACTTCTGGGACCTGTGGCCACCTCTGCTCAAAAATATAAATACCAAATGATTTACCCTCCAGAATATGTCTCCCCACCAAGTTGAGTTGATAACCCATAGCATTCAAAGTCAAGAGTCAAAAGTTAAATATGGCAGTGGCAGCCATATCGGCGGCCATCTTAGTTCACACCAGTATGTCAGATTAACTGAATCGCCAATTTCTCAGCCTCTCAGTATCAGAGGAACACAAAACTTTGAATGAATAACAGACAAAGGTTTATGACAAGTTTTTGTGATTGATATTGATCAAAAATAACTTAAAACATGAAAAGCGTACATCACATTTGACTATAAAGGTGTGAAAAGGTTAATAAAATAAAAATGTGTTACTGCTTGACAGACAGTCTCTTCGCAATCATTACCAATTTGGAGTTGGCACTTTTAAGTATATAAACATGTTGCCACTTTTAAGGCTCAGACACACCAATAGCTTTTGCCAACCGATAGTACTTAGCACCTCTGAACAGAGTGCCGGATGTAATTTGCAAAATGAGTGCAAATCGATTCCTCATATAGAATCGTACAAAAATGTTGGGAGCCAGACATCCATCAGCAGGTGGTCCCAAAAACAAACCACGCCGAACAAGCAGCAGACGAACAGAAGATCGACAATCGGCGTGGTGTGTGTTGTCCTTTAGGGTTAATTGTTATTCCCTATGTAATTAACTTATTTGCTGTGTATTAATGTTATTAACTATTAATACATGTTTTATTAACTGTTACATGTTATTACTTGTGTTATCACCTGTTATTACCTGTCATTGCTTGTGTAATTTACCTATTGTATATGTCAATATGCATATATTTGTAACTGCTATTGCCCATGTTACAAACTGTTATTACCTGTGTTATTGACTGTTATTACCCATGTTGCTGTTATTACCTGTGTTATTGACTGTTATTACCCATGTTTCTGTTATTACCTGTATTCCAGGGGTTTCTGCAGCTGGCCCATGGCACCTCGGCACTGAAGGAGGAGAACAAGTAGAAGAAGGCCCAGGCCTGGATGATGATGTATGACACTGCAGCATACGCAATGACCACCTGGGTGGCATAACCAATCCCTGGGGATAAACAAAACTAATGTAAATCTAAGTGCACTTAAATATAAATGTAAATGTTCACACTTTCCTGTTTGCAGGTTTTGTGTTTTCCACCCTGATGAGGTTGGCTTTGAGGGAATGTTGTTACGGCCGTGTATATCCCCCCTCAAGCCGATACCACGACGGCCCTCAAGGAACTTCACTGGACTTTATGCAAACTGGAAACAATATATCCTCAAGTTGCAATTATTGTAGCTGGGGATTTTAACAAAGCAAAGTTGAGGAAAAGGCTGCCTAAATTCAATCAACATATTGACTGTAGTACTCTCGCTGCTAAATCACTAGACCACTGTTACACCAACTTCCGGGATGCATACAAGGCCCTCTCCCGCCCTCCATTCGGCAAATCTGACCCCGACTACATTTTGCTCCACCTTTGCTATAGGCAGAAACTCAAACAGGAAGTACATGTGCTAAGGACTATTCAACGCTGGTCTGACCAACCGGAATCCACGCTTCAAGATGGTTTTGGACTGGGATATGTTCCGGGTAGCTTCTGAGAATAGTATTGACAAATATACTGAAACGGTGACTGAGTTTATCAGGAAGTGTATAGGAGATGTTGTACCCACTGTGACTATTAAAATCTACCATAACCAGACACCGTGGATAGATGGCAGCATTTGTGTTAAACTGAAAGTGAAAGTGCGAACCACCACATTTAACCATGGCAAGGTGACTGGGAATATGGCAGAATAGAAACAGAGTAGTTATTCCCTCCGCAAGGCATTCAAACAGTTAAAATGTCAGTATAGAGACAAAGTGGAGTCTCAAGTCAACGGCTCAGACACAAGACAGGGTCTACAGACAATCACAGACTACAAAAGGAAAAACAGCCACGTCGTGGACACTGACATCTTGCTTCCGGACAAGCTAAACACCTTCTTTGCCCGCTTTGAGGATAACACAGAGCCACTGATGCGGCGCACTACCAAGGACTGCGGGCTCTCCTTCTCCGTGGCCGACGTGCGGCCCAGATGGCATCCCTAGCCGTGTCCTCAAAGCATTTGCAAACCAGCTGGCTGGTGTGTTTATGGACATATTCAATCTCTCCCTATCCCAGTCTGCTGTCCCCACATGCTTCAAGATGGCCACCATTGTTCCTGTACCCAAGAAAGCAAAGGTAACTGAACTAAATGACTACCGCCCCGTAGCACTCACTTCTGTCATCATGAAGTGCTTTGAGAGACTAGTCAAGGATCATATCACCTCTACCTTACCTGTCACCCTAGACCAACTTCAATTTGCTTACTGTCCCAATAGGTCCACAGACGATGTAATTGTCATCACACTGCACACTGCCCTATCCCATCTGGACAAGAGGAATACCTATGTAAGAATGCTGTTCATTGACTATAGCTCAGCATTCATCGCCATAGTACCCTCCAAGCTCATCATTAAGCTCGAGGCCCTGGGTCTGAACCACGCCCTATGCAATTGGGTCCTGGAATTGCTGACGGGCCGCCCCCAGGTCCTGAAGGTAGGGAACAACACCTCCACTTCGCAGATCCTCAACACTGGGGCCCCACAAGGGTGCATGATCAGCCCCCTCCTGTACTCCCTGTTCACTCATGATTGCGTGGCCAAGCACACCACCAACTCAATCATCAAGTTTGCAGACGACACAACAGTAGTAGGGTTGACTACCAACAACAAGCCTACAGGGAGGAATTGGGGGCTCTGTGGTGCAAGGAAAATAACCTCTCACAATTTTTTTTTAAATATAGGTTTCAAAATTATTGCTAACAAAGGGTATATAACAAAGTATTGAGATAAACTTTTGTTATTGACCAAATACTTATCTTCCACCATAATTTGCAAATAAATTCATTAAAAATCCTACAATGTGATTTTCTGGATTTTTTTTCTCATTTTGTCTGTCATAGTTGAAGTGTACCTATAATGAAAATTACAGGCCTCTCTCATCTTTTTAAGTGGGAGAACTTGCACAATTGGTGGCTGACTAAATACTTTTTTCCCCCACTGTATTGTGTGGAATATTTCCCCTTGGCGTCACCTGCTATTTACAAAACAAAATCCATCAGCACAGCACAGTACTGTACTATGAGGGTCCCTAAAATGAAATGTTCTTGCAGCTATAAATTATAGCTAAATTATACCATTATTTATAAATTATACCATTATTTATCTCTCTCTCTCACACACACACACACACACACACACACACACACACACACACACACACACACACACACACACACACACACACACACACACACACACACACACACACACACACACACACACACACACACACAGGGATTCTATATGAAATTCTATTCTTGCAGTAGTAACCTTCAAAGAGAGGGCAGAAGTGTCTCCAGCAGGTGATGCAGCCCTGCGAGGTGTACTGTCCCATGGCTGTCTCCAGGAGGAACATGGGGATCCCACAGGAGAGCAGGAACAGAACATAGGGAATCAGGAATGCACCTATGAGGAAGGTTACAAAGTGTTGTTATGCATAACTTGATCCACATGCCGAGTGGAGGATGCCCTTCATGCCAACCTCATAAAATGTTAATCACATGGTCTAGACCAGCAGTTCCCAAACTGTGGGGCCTAGAGGGCGCAAGTTTTTTTTTTAAGGAACTCAGTCTGGCTTTCAACTTACTCCTGAAAGATGTAATAGTAGAATGCACAAGGCACAATTTCAAAATTGAGTAGTGCATCATCAGTTTTCCTATTTATAACTTTTTAGAAATCTAGATTAACTAGCCCATGTCAGCTAAGGTCTTTTAGCTAGGTTTTGTAGCCCATTGATTTTCTTGTAATGTTTGAGTAACTCAAATATCACCAGAAACACACATAAGACAATGCAAAATGTGAACAATTGCAGGAAATTTGCTCTGACCCCCTCTGGTGGCATTTGTTAAATGACACATAATATTGAATACTACCCTCATTAAGTACAATTCGGTCTCCAACTATAAGTCCTACAAACACATGTTTACTACAGTTAAAAAGGTAAGAACTGTGGGATTCAGATGAAGGTGGGGGGGTGTCCCGAAAAGAGATTTGAGCGGTTTGTTACGAGATAAAATATGTCACCAATTACTGTTCCAAAGGGAGTGTATTTTTTGTTGTTGTTGGAAAATAACATTTCAAATCTTTTACCTAATGGTGGCGCTGTAAACACGGACAAATTCCCATTGGAACACAGCCATTTTAAAACCAATCCAATCCAATTTTATTGGTCACATACACGTGTTTAGCCGATGTTATTAGCAAAATGCTTCTACTCTAGCTCCGACAGTGCAGTAATATCTAACAAGTAATATCTAACAAAAAAAAACATATACCCAATACACACAATAAGTAAAGCAATGGAATTAAGAATATATAAATATATGGACAAGCAATGTCAGAGCGGCATAGACTAAGATACAGTAGAATAGTATAGAATAAAGTATATACATATGAGATGAGTAATGCAAGATTATTATTATTATTAGATTAAACATTATTAAAGTGACATTTAGCTGTTTTTCAGTCTCTCAGTCCCAGCTTTGACGCACCTGTACTGACCTCGCCTTCTGGATGATAACTCAGTGAACAGGCAGTGGCTCGGGTGGCTGTTGTCCTTCATTAACTTTTTGGCCTTCCTGTGACATTAGGTGCTGGCTGTAGGTGTCCTGCAGGGCAGATAGTTTGCACCCGTTGATGCGTTGGGCAGACCGCATCACCCTCTGGAGAGCCCTGCGGTTGCGGGCGGTGCAGTTGCCGTATCAGGCGGTGATACAGCCCGACAGGATGCTCTCAATTGTGTATCTGTAAAAGTTTGTGAGGGTTTAGGTGACAAGCCACATTTCTTCAGCCTCCTGTGGTTGAAGAGGTGCTGTTGCGCAGAGATTGAATATGTCCATAAACACACCAGCCAGCTGGTTTGCGCATGCTCTGAGGACGCGGCTTCAGATCCCATCTGGGCCGCAGCCTTGCGAGGGTTAGCACGTTTAAATGTCTTACTCATGTTGGCCATGGAGAAGGAGAACCCACAGTCCTTGTTAGCGGGCTGCGTCAGTGGCTCTGTGTTATCCTCAAAGTGGGCAAAGAAGGTGTTTAGCTTGTCCGGAAGCAAGACGTTGGTGTCCGCGACGTGGCTGGTTTTCCTTTTGTAGTCCGTGATTGTCTGTAGACCCTGTCACATATGTCTCGTGTCTGAGCGTGTGACTTGAGACTCCAATTTGTCTCTATAATGACGTTTTGCCTGTTTGATTTCCTTGCGGAGGAAATAACTACTCTGTTTCTATTCTGCCATATTCCCAGTCACCTTGCCATCGTTAAATGCGGTGGTTTGCACTTTCATCCTGAAAGTTGGAGTAACAGTGGTCGAGTGATTTAGTAGCGTGAGTACTACAAGCAATATGTTGATCGAATTTAGGCCGCCTTTTACTCAAATTTGCTTTGTTAAAATCCCCAGCTACAATAAATGCAACTTCAGGATATATTGTTTCCAGTTTGCATAAAGTCCAGTGAAGTTCCTTGAGGGCCGTCGTGGTATCGGCTAGAGGGGGGATATACACAGCCATGACTATAACCGAAGAAAATTATCTTGGGAGATAATACGGTCGGCATTTGATTGTGAGATATTCTAGGTGGACAAAAGGACTTGAGTTCCTGTATGTTATCACAATTACACAATGAGTCATTAATCATGAAACACCCCTGCCCTTCTTCTTCCTGGAGAGATATTTATTCCTGTAGGCGCGATGAACTGAGAATCCAGATGGCTAGACCGATTCAGACAGTATATCCCGAGAGAGCCATGTTTCCGTGAAACAGAGTACAGTATGTTACAATCCCTGATGTCTCTCTGGAAAGCAACCCTTGACCTGAGCTCGTCAATTTTATTATCCATGAACATGTTATTTATGAACATTAGCAAGTAATATACTCGGGAGCGGTGGGTGGTGTGCGCGCCTCCTAAATCGGACTAGAATACCACTCCAATTACCGGCGTTGTTTTGGGTCGGCCTCTGGAATCAGTTCAATTGCCCTGGGTGATACGAACAAAGGATCCGCTTTGAGAAAGTCATATTCCTGGTCGTAATGCTGGTAGTTCTGGTGAGTTACCGCCGCTCTGATATCCAATAGGATATTTTAAACATGCAGGGCTTGTGCAATGTGCCATACCTTCATTTTTTGTGTACATATGAGGAGAAAGCTGAAGTCTCTACCTACCCACTGATATAAATATATGCTGGGTCCGACGGGAATAATCTGGTGGGAAGTGAGCTGGCAACCAGAGGGTTGCTGGTATCAATTCCTTCATGCCATTGTCTGCCGTTGTGCCCTTGAGCTATGCACCCCACACAATTTTCAGAGGGGTTGGGTTAAAAGCGGAAGTTAGTAAAGACCTTGTGTACAATAAAGTGATCTTAATACTTGTTTCCCCTTTTACTGTTCACACCCCACACCTATTTAATGCATTCAATGTAGGTATCGGTATCAAACATTTCCTATCAAGCCATACCAGAGGAGATCAAATGTTGCTTCAATTTCACAAGCTATACAATTTTTACAAGCTCAGGTAACACAAGGTACCCTTAATCCTTAACCTACAATTTCCTCGCCCCCATGGAAATCGAATTAACATAATACAAAAATCCCTATCAAAATCCGTCTGTTCAAGCTAGAGATATGTTTTTTTTTGCATGGGCTGCGTCTCAATCCATCACATCCGCAGATATCATCCTTCCAGTGAAAAAGTGGCAGAACTGGAGCAGAGTTTGTCAGACCATGAGACTTCCCCGAAAATTGGTATTTTCACAAAAACATTTAATGATGAGACTCTCACGAACTTGATGGTTTTCTCCATTTTGCTCTAGGACGCCCACAAGCCACAAGATTTGTCTGAAGGTCCCTGGTACCAGTTTTAAAAATGTATGGAATTATATATGGAGATATTGTACTTTAGTGCCTAAAATAAGGAGATAAATACATGTAAAAAACAATTCTAATAGTTTCCTGGTCCTTCTTATATCTCTCAGATATAAGACAGACACTTCAGAACAAACTTCCTTTAGATTTTTGGGGGGGCTATCTGTTGTTCCATGTAGTGAATCCGTTATTCAATGTGTTTCTATTGGCTAATACCAGTAATGGCAAATTCAATGTTTCCTCCACTAATTTTTGTACATATTTTTTATACTTTAAGGGGTCTTAAAATTCCAAATCAAATAGCTAAATGATCTTTAGTATGACCATCTTAAAACAATTCCATATGTTAGATTAGAACCCCCGTTCCCTGGCTTAGACAGGGCTTAGACTCTATGGTTAAAGGGTTTCCAAGACATTTAATCATTAGTTAATTAATATGTAGTTTATAAACAGTTATATAACTCCCTTAAAAGGTACCCTAATGTAAAGTGTCACCAACTACACCCACTACGATCATAATGAAACCTGTGGGGAAAGACAGTACAGTACCTTACAACCATATCAAGTCAAATATTAATTAAGATAAACATAAATAATAAGAATAGCAAGGTTATTCTTTCCCATGGTGTTGACATGGCAATCAAGTTCACTTAGTCCATGACTCTAGTGTAAATGCAGTAGTAGTGTTCAGACAAAGTGTGCAGTTGTCTCGAGCGTGTGGTAGCGTCCCTTACCTCCTCCATTTTTGTAACACAGATATGGGAACCTCCACAAGTTCCCCAGCCCCACCAAGGTGCCTGCCACGGCCAAGAGGAACTCTAGCTTGTTCGCCCACTGGCCACGGTCTAGCAGCAACTGGCTCTTCTTTTGGCCCTTCACCAGACTGATGTCCTGGGCAGGCAGGTTATGACTGTGATCCTTTGGGAAATTTCTAGTCATGGTCACCAGCACACAGCAGTCTTTGGGTTAATAAAATTATACCAAAACCTTGTTTATTTAGGTGTTTGTTAAAAATCATAAAGACAAGCACCAATTTTGATAAATGTTCTCATTGCTTAATTTCCAATTAAATAGCCTATCACTCACTCTGTACGTTCTGAACCTAATCACTCACTCTGTACGTTCTGAACCTAATCACTCACTCTGTACTTTCTGAACCTAGTGAACCACAACACCCCACCTCTTTAAAGTGATTTGGTGCCAATAGGCGTTCCGTCATCTGCAAGGAGTTGGGCATAGATAATGCTGTATCTTCAGGTTGCGCACAGAGATACCTTTGTCCCGTGGTATTCTCACAAGTGTCTGAGGAAGTTCTAATTTTGCATCCATTGTTCTCCCAGTGTGTAACAGCCTAAAACTACTCAGCTGATCCTTACTTGGCACCAGTAGTAAGCTTCATTAATTTGCCCATGTAGGATTACCAACAGTGGACATTTTTCTCAATTTCAGGTTAAAATGTATGGCTATATAGCACAATTACCTGACAATACTAAACCATTTGGATACTGTAGAGTGAAATATGCAGAACAAACATAATAACGTACTTACCCCTCCATTACCATTGTCTCCTCCCCCATCCTCGCAGTGGTCTGGGTCTGTGCTGTAACGGCAGACTGATCAGTATTCCCCTCAGACAGCATGCTCCTAAGCTGCTGCATACCCAGAACAAAGCAGAGATGTCATGAGTAGCCTAGACCAACAATCACAACAAACTAGTCAAACAATTCATTCTTAGTAACTACCCTTCACAACTTTCATCATAATCTTCATACATTGCCTTGAGAATAGGGGGATGGAGGAGGCTGAAAAAAGTATAGCACAAATAAACGGATAGCCAGTCAGGCCTGTTGTATGAGCTTGTTATTGTGGCAAGAGCTGCTACAGAGGAAAACAACACAGAATATTTTCCTGGGAGTACTTTTCCACTGGGACCGAGCTGTTGGGGTCATTGAGATTGGCAAAGTCGCTAACAACTAAACCAGATAAGCTGAGCTGTCTCTGGTATGTCAGAGCTGGTCATTAGGCTTTGGTTATTTGGTAATCGGGAAATGCTGATCATGGACAACTTATTATGTTGTTATTTAAACATATTTAGTCAACAATCCCTTCTCTCCCTATTATATCTTTGTAAAACAAGAAACTTATCTGTGTTTTATTAAGATGTACAGTATACATAACACATTTTAAATGAATACATTACTGCAGTTTTTGTTCGTGTCAAGGTACAATTTTTTCAAGTAGCGGTTCTCAGTTGGCAAAATTATTTTGAAATGCCATTCATACACAGAAAATTAAGGTGCATGTGTAAACTTTTGACTATGTTACTGAGTTGGCCTGGTTAAGTATCCACCATAGTTGCTGGAACCAGTCTGAACAGAACAATGTGAAAAGAAAATATGTGAGCCAGCATAGTAGTTTGGGTTGGCCCTATAGTGTGAATCAGACATACATGTACTGTATGTTCACCAGCTTGTGTCATCAACATTTATTGTAAACAAACTGGATGGACTTCTCAGATGCTACCCAACCCTGGGATTAACACTGCAGAGAACTATTAAAGCTAAACATTACATATCATACATAATGTAGTTCAAAGGTGCACTCTAAACACAAAAAAGGTTCCTGGAGTATCCTTCCGGGGTTGTTCAAATTGAAACTGTGGGGAAACCCCAATAAGTTCTTAGAATAACCCTTTTTAATAACTAATTTTAATGGTTCCTTTTGGGGTTCATTTTTGAACTACCCCCTCCCTAATATTTGTATTATTAATTAATATGCATAAAAATAACAACAATAACATAATATTATAGGTGTCAGTGTTTATTTTGATTTAAGAGGCAAAGCACAATTTAAAAATCTAAATATGAGGTAAACTCCCAGCACAGCCTCATGTATAATGGGTATATTTTCTGGCATGTTGATGTTCTCCATATCCATAGCCAGAATGATGTTGCAGTGCATGGTGATTGAACAGGTTTCCTGTTATATTCATCAGAGGTGTAGGGAGAGTGAAGTCTGTGAATCCCCAAAAAATGTATTATACAGATGATTAAGAAAACATGCACACAACCGTATTCATACAGTTGAAGTCAGAAGTTTACATACAGTTAGGTTGGAGTCATTAAAACACGTTTTTCAACCACTCCACAAATTTCTTGATAACAAACTATAGTTTTGGCAAGTCGTTTAGGACATCTACTGTGTGCATGACACAAGTCATCTTTCCAACAATTGTTTACAGACAGATTATTTCGCTTATAAATCACTGAATCACAATTCCAGTGGGTCAGAAGTTTACATACACTAAGTTGACTGTGCCTTTAAACTGCTTGGAAAATTCCAGAAAATGTCATGGCTTTAGAAGCTTCTGATAGGCTAATTGACATCATTTGAGTCAATTGGAGGTGTACCTGTGGATGTATTTCAAGGCCTACCTTCAAACCCAGTGCGTCTTTGCTTACTTAACATCATGGGAAAATCAAAAGAAATCAGCCAAGACCTCAGAAAAAAAATTGTAGACCTCCACAAGTCTGGTTCATCCTTGGGAGCAATTTCCAAACGCCTGAAGGTACCACGTTCATCTGTACAAACAATAGTACACAAGTATAAACACCATGGGAACACGCAGCTGTCATACCGCTCAGGAAGGACACGCGGTCTGTCTCCTAGAGATGAATGTACTTCAGTGCGAAAAGTGCAAATCAATCCCAGAACAACAGCAAAGAACCTCGTGAAGATGCTGGAAGAAACAGGTACAAAAGTATATATATCCACAGTATAACGAGTCCTATATCAACATAACCTGAAAGGCCGCTCAGCAGGGAAGAAGCCACTGCTCCAAAACCGCCATAAAAAAGCCAGACTATGGTTTGCAACTGCACATGGGAAATAAGATCATACTTTTTGGAGAAATGTCCTCTGGTCTGATGAAACAAAAACAGAACTGTTTGGCCATAATGACCATCATTATGTTTGGAGGAAAAAGGGGATGCTTGCAAACTGAAAAACACCATCCCAACCGTGAAGCACAGGGGTGGCAGCATCATGTTGTGTCGGTGCTTTGCTGCAGGAGAAACTGGTGCACTTCACAAAATAGATGGCATCATGAGAATGGAAAATTATGTGGATATATTGAAGCAACATCTCAAGACATCAATCAGGAAGTTAAAGCTTGGTCGCATATGGGTCCTCCAAATGGGCAATGACCCCAAGCATACTTCCAAAGATGTGGCAAAATGGCTTAAGGACAACAAAGTCAAGCTATTGGAGTGGCCATCACAAAGCCCTGACCTCAATCCTATAGAAAATGTGTGGGCAGAACTGAGAAAGTGTGCGAGCAAGGAGGCCTACAAACCTGTCTCAGTTACACCAGCTCTGTCAGGAGAAATGGGCCAAAATTCACCCAACTTATTGTAAGAAGCTTGTGGAAGGCTACCTGAAATATTTGACCCAAATTAAACAATATAATGGCAATGCTACCAAATACTGAGTGTGTATGTAAACTGACCCACTGGGAATGTGATGAAAGAAATAAAAGTTGAAATATATAATTCTCTCTACTATTATTCTGACAATTCATATTCTTAAAATAAAGTGGTGATCCTAATTTACATAAAATAGTTTTTTTAATTTTTTTACTAGGATTAAATGTCAGGAATTGTGAAAAACGGAGTTTAAATGTACTTGGCTAAGGTATATGTAAACTTCCAACTTCAACTGTACCTTGGTCTTTGTGGTAAATGTGAATGAAAAAAAACTGTTTTCACACCCATACCTTGTCCATAATGTATAGGCCTATGGGATATTAATTGAAGAGAAAAGGGAAGAGGATAGTAAATGTGCTCTGCATAACATACCAAAACCAATAGACATACCTTTGTATGCCTCCTCATCTGTATACCTGCAGACCTACACACAAAAGTGAGCAGATCAGTCACCTGCACCCAATACAGCTAGACTTCAAAATATTCTTATAGCCTACATATTCTTAGCTCTTTGTTGATTGATATCCATTGAATTGTGGTGTCCATTTTGTTTTAGAATGATTTGCACAAATATGAAAAGATATATGGTATCATCATAAAACAATATCCATTTATATAATACAAGGTACAAACCTTACCTTAAATTGAGGAGATCTTAACATTTTCCAATTAAGTGCCTGCACCTGCTGTCCTTTCAAATTAAAATCCAAATGTTTCAGTTGGGCAGTTAGGTTCCTGCAAAAACACCCAACCTCAATGTACCCCACCTCCTATGGGGTACTTGGAAGAAACTTTTGGGGGCAATTTTCAGTGCCAAGAACCCTGAGGCTCTTAGAAGAACCCTTGTTGAACCCCTAATTTTTAGAGTGTACAAGCAGGTGGTATCCAAGCCTTACACATAACAGTGGACACTACATCACCGCACTCCCTCTCTTGCTCTTGGTACTCATCTTTGTAAGTCACATTAATTTAGCACCTGTGTGTTTTATCAGTTTCTATATGAAAATATTTAGCGAACTCCATGACAGTAGCTAAAGTAAGGGGCTATTAGCAACACACAAGTAGACTGCAAATTGGGCGGCTGGTAGCCTAGTGGTTAGAGCGTTGGACTAGTAATGGTTGCAAGATTGAATCCCCAAGCCGACAAGGTAAACATCTGTCATTCTGCCCCTGAACAAGGCAGTTAACCCACTATTCCTAGGTCGTCATTGGAAATAATAATTTGTTCTTAACTGACTCGCCTAGTTAAATAAAAGTAAAATAAACAAATGCTGAGGCAGGCATGCCCTGAGCTCCTGAAGTGAGCGGGTGAGAAGGCTGACAATCTAGCCTTTGGGAATCTTGCTCCACGTTCCATTCAAATTGGGCACATTCCGCTCATATACTCAGGGACTGGTAAGCTACTTCTACAATCTTTCCTCCTTGGGGGGCTGCTTCAAAATAGCACTGTAGAAGTGACCAAACTAGTGTCACCTCAGGAACACTGGCCTATAGGATGTCAATGCTCAATAACATTCACAATGTTAGCTTCTGTTATACAGGATGGGTTCTTCTGTTAACACTACAAACATGAACTATGGATCCTAAGATCAGTTGGAACCTTTCCTCTAGCATCTTATATTACTTAACACCAAACGGAGTAAAAACAATAAAAGCTCTTCTTTATTTGTGAGATTCCTCTTTTTGACACAATGGATCATTAGCCATGAAACAAGACAGACATATCAACACAGCAAGACAACTATATAAAGCATATTTACAGCTGGATCAAAATCTCTAGTACTTACAAGACCATGCGCTCTGTACAAAAAAATGATAAAACGTGTTACACAGGCAGACAACAAGTGCATGCTCAAAGTAAGGTAGTAAACAATATTTCACCTGCCAAAAGCAGTCTAAAAATGTATGTAATGTTGAATTTCAGGTTCTTTGTAAAACAAGATTATTATGAAGTAATATTCCATTGAAATGTAAATACTCCAATCTTACTGAGGGCAATTTTAACAGGTACAGGCAGCTATTGATCATTTCCTCCAATGGAATGATTCAGTGTAAAAAAATAAACTGCTTCGGATTAAAATGTTATTTTGATGACTATGTTCTTTACAGTTTCATTTTAATGTTGACATTACATTTAGTCACATACATATTTTTCATACAAGTCACACTCTTCAATGGTTTATATACCATAATTCTCACCAAATGGCATGTACTCACCATTATGGCATTCATCAAAATAGTTTCATTTACCAAATGGCATGCCTGTTTAGTTTTGTATTGGGACAGGGACAGGAGGGGTACAGATAACATCCTGTATTATACAGGTCATCTTCTCTCAGAGTGATGGTATATGACATTTTTTATTCCCCAAATATAATGAGATGCTATGAGTTTCATCTTTCCACATTTCAACAGATGTAGCAAAAATAGCTTAGTTACAGTAGCTCCAATGAAGACAAGAGAAGACCTTCACTGCATCATACCCATATATATTATGTACATACCGAGAGACACATACTTACAAGAAATGCAAATATATACGAAGAAGAAACTCGCATAGCAAATTTTTAAGTTGAGAAAACTTTTGAACACTCACTTTTCTGTTTTCAGCAAGGATAGAAACATTAAGCATAGTTGCCCTTCATCTATACAGAGTCTCTCTTTGCTTATTACATTCATACCGCAGGTAAAACCAAGACCAGAGGGTGTCTCTCAAGGAGAGTCCTATAGAGTTCCTGGTGAGTCTCAGCAAGGTGTGTCCCTGACCTTTGGTCAAAGTCATAGTACTCAAGGACATTTGGCACTCAGTCAATATTAGTGTACATCACAGTCAATTAGTTTGGCCCACCCAAAATTTCTATCAACCAATCAGCACGAATTCCATCACATATATATTATTATCACCATTAACATACAGGTTCAACAGGTTTCCATTGATCTGGTCTTATTGGAATAGAAGAGTGTTAGCTTAGCATGTGACTGGATGAAAATAACGGACTCCTGTCAATATCATCGTCACCCACCAGTGGATATCACACATGCATTCAATAGTAAATAAATAAATAAACAAAACAAAAACATTTAGAAAATACAGTACCAAGTCACTGTAACATTTCATAGATTTTGAGCTACTTTGTTAGTACCTTGGTAACATTATGGCACTAAGTGCATTACGGACCTAGAGTGGCATTTCGAGGGGCTGTGGAAGGAAAATTACTTATTTTCCCATAATCCCCATCATTGTGGCAAGAAACACCACTTGATGGCGATCTGCCTGTCAGGCAGTTGTAATGAATTTACAGAAAAGAGGGCAAAAACCTGTTGTTTGAATTCAATTATGGTAAAAGATACACATATTAGCCACTAAGTTGTAGTTTATACGTGTGTATATCAGAGGAGGCTGGTGGAAGGAGCTATAGAAGGATGGGCTCATTGCAATGGCTGAAATGGAATCAATGGAATGGAGTCAGTCATGCGGTTTCCATGTTTGATACGTTCCATTAATTCCATTCCAGTCATTACAATGAGCCCGTCCTCTTTTAGCCCCTCCCACCAGGCTCCTCTGGTGTATATGCTGTACATAGCTCATAAAGGTCTTTATTAAGTCTTATTAACCATATATTGGGCCTTAATTAAGTGTTTTCTTATTCAAACATAAGTCATGTGTTACTGGCCAGTAGTGCTGAGCGATTAGTGCTTTTTGAGGTCGGTTTGGTTTCGGTTTGAGAAAATAATCACGGTTTTCGATTTAAAAAAAAACATTAATGTGGGTTGAATGCTGTAAAAACACAGAAAACAACAATTGATGGTAGTGACTGCCTATTACTATCACTTATTAAGCTGTGGTCTGTCATTGTCATTGAAAGCAAGTCTAAGAAGCAGTAAATCGGTTTTATGTTAACTATTTTTATTCAAATCATTCTTAAATTTAGTTATGCGTCTTTTACTTTCGGTTTTGTACACCAGCTTCAAACAGCTGAAAATACAATATTTTTGGTTTTGGAAAATATATTTCACAGCGATTTATACATAAACTGAAATTAGGCAAACTATTAGAATATTAGCAACCAGGAAATGCCAGTGTGATTTCTGCATAGTGCATCTTTAAATAACATATTTTGGTAGAGTATATTCCATATTTGTTTTTAGTACGATGACTTTATTATTTCATTATTAAAACCCAAATGATGGTAGTGACTGCCCATGACTATTTACCACTTTTTAATGCACCATCCTTAATCAAATATTTCAGTAGTGTATATTTAAGCAATAAATATAGTGGGTGTGGTATATGGCCAATATACCATGGCTAAGGGCTGTTCTTAAGCGCGTCGCAACGTGGAGTGCCTGGACACAGCCATTAGCCGTGGTATATTGGCCATATATCACAAACCCCCAAGGTGCCTTATTGCTATTATAAACTGTTACCAACAGAATTAGAGCAGTAAAAATAAGTGTTTTGTCATACCCGTGGTATACCACGGCTGTCAGCCAATCAGCATTCAATTTTTTATGATTTATTATTTAATCCCAAATCGTCATCACCTTAGCAGCCAGCCATCTATCCATCTATCTCTGTGCTCCCCAAATAGTCATCCTATTTAGGCTAGCAGCCTAGTAGTTCTTCAAAGTAGATAAGGCACAATTTTAAGACTGATGAATAACAACTATCAATTGATTTGATTAATTGTCGGTCGGGTAGATACCTAAACAACTGTTCCCTCATTCGTGAAGCGTTTTATGAACTTCTGTCTTTCCCTTCCTTCTAATTCTGCCGGTCCCACAGGCTTGAACCATTGTGAACAGGCCGCTGAAGGCGCAAAGGATTCTGGTCATTGTAGTTATTTACCCCCTCCCTGCAACGTCTCACAGTTCATACTTGATCTCTGAAGACAAACCCCAAGTTGAGCCAGAGATCAATACGTAATGAAGTCTCCGCACTAACAATGGGTGTCGTTGTCCCAAAACCAGTAAGGCAGGCGACAAGCTTAAGTCCTAAATAAGGCCATAGAAAGGAATTGGGCTTATGTTGGACATATTTTGGCGACAGTGAAACCTCTTGCTTTGGCATCTTTCTCTGGTAAGAGCAAGAAAAAATATTTACGAAATATAATTAAAATAATTGAGCCTATGTTGTTAATTAAAAACTTAACATAAACCCGAAATATCAACTAATCGCTTAGCACTACTGGCCAATCCTTAATCTTTTCTCTCATTTTGAAGGTACATCAATGTGACAACATTGATATAACAAGATACAGTATGACTTTAGTATAGGGTACACTTCCACATCTTAAGGTACTATTCCTGTGTACCAAATTGATAACAATGACTGACTAATGAATGGGCCTAGATCAACAGTCAAATACAGTACACAGATATCTTGGCCATACGCCTCCTGATACCTAACCTGGCCCTTTAAAAGGCTTCAACATTCAAGAGCCACCCACACACATCTAGCAGAAAGCTTGGCAACAGTCCCTTATGGCACAGTTAAGTCAGGTGTAAAATAAGCGCACATCTGCTGTATATAAGACAATCAAGAAAACAGAAACATGCATTTTCCCACATTCTAATTTAAGCATGTATACAATAAAGTTGTATTATTATCAACAGGCGGCCTGACAGAGGAAGGTCTTAGTTACATTGTCGATTCACATAAAAATAGGGATCAAGTACAACAGACCTGCAGATCCATCAACAACACACCTCAAACCTCACACACATTGGACTGAATAAACCTCATCTCAATCAATACAACTCTATTAAACCATTATTGCGAAATGTAAACACCCTTTAAAATGTACCATGAAAAGATGTGTACAAATGGATATATCGCTGTCTGAAAAATGCCCACAGTGAGTAGACCTACATATCTTTTTTCCATCAGATGAAATACAGTTATGTGGATTATAGTTGCTCAGCCTGTGCTGCACCTTCAGCCACTTTACTTCAGATTAGACAGCCAGATCGTAATGAAAACAAGGTTTGGTAGGATGATTATCATACCAATGAGAAATAAGAAATGGAAATGAGAAATTAAAACTTCCTTGAATTAAAAACAAATTTCTTTCCATACCGGTAGCCCATATGCAGTGATCTTGAGTGAAGAATAAGATAATGGTATTTCCACATACTAAACAATATGGTGTACAATCCTGCACAGCCACTACCACCCCAACCTCTTCTTACGGTCTGAACTTCTGTGACAAATAGCTTACATACTGTCTCAATATGTTTATAGCAGCATAAAACCAGCAGAGTTGTGATGACTGGATAGATCCAACCAATCCTTTGTCTCACTCTAATATGGCTGTCGATGTATAACCTAGCCTATGAGGTGAAATGTGTATTTTTGCCCAGTTAAGAATCAGCTAGAGAGATTCATGAGGAGGAGTACACAGGGTTAACAATTTAAACCCTGTGGCCATATGTATCAAGAATCACAGAGTAGGAATGCTGCGTTTTAGATCACAATGATTACGGTTACATTGACAGGGGAGACCTGATCCTAGATCAGCACTCCTACTCTTGATACATACACTCAGAGCCAGTTTATTAGGTACACCACACCGTTCACGAAAATGGTTCGCTCCTACAGACAGTGAGTCACGTGGCCGTGGCTTGCTATATAAGGCAGGCAGACAGGCATCTAGTTACTGTTCAATTGAATGTTAGAATTGGGCAAAACGAGTGACCTAAGCAACTTTCAGAGTGATATGATCGAAACGGCTGGCCTCCGGGGCTTTTCATGCACGACAGTGTCTAAGGTTTACCGAGAATGGTGCGAAAAACTAAAAACATCTATAGTCAGTGGCAGTCCTGTGGGTGAAAACAGCTCGTTGATGAGAGGTTAAAGGAGAATGGCAAGAGTCGTGCAAGCTAACAGGCGAGGCCACAAATAGGCAAATAACAGGGCAGTACAACAGTGGTGTGCAGAACGGCATCTCGGAACGCGCAACTCATCAGCCCTTGTCACGGATGAGCCATTGCAGCAGACGACCAAACCGGGTTCCACCCCTATCAGCTAAAAACAAGAAGAAAAAACAAGAAGAAGCGTCCCCGGTGGGCACACTGGAAAATTGAGGAGTTGTTTTTTTTTACGCCTGATCCCACAAATCCCGGTTCCTTTTGCGTCATGCAAAATCCCTTGATACCAATTGAGCAACGTTTCCATTCCCAGAAGAATTCAGGCTGTTCTGGAGGCAAAGGAGGGTCAGGCCCGGTACTAGATAGATGTACCTAATAAACTGGCCCTTGAACGCCAACTTTTCTTTTGTTTTTGACATGTAGGCTAACTCCTTCTTGTCTCTTAGCCCTCAAGTTTTCTTCTACAAATCCTAATGGAACATTGATTTGATTCATAATGTACATACAGGTAACAGTAAAGATTTGGCACTTTAATATGTTAATACAGTCTTCTTCAGAATGTATTGTTATTAATTACAGGCATAACAATGGTATTACAATGGTGTCACAGACAGTCTGCTGATGACTGGTGATACTTTGGTCTCCAAATCACCAACTGACTGGATTATGAAAAACTGGTCGTCACATTTTTTTTCAAAACAATCACAATATAGACATCTCGATGAATGAATAAATAAAACAATATCCTCAGTCAAATGTTCACTGATAGACTTTCCATAAATAGCTAACATTACACATAGTGATATATTCCCCTCAGACCCTCAGTTACCAATCTGATACTTACTAAAATAGTAAACAAGAAGACCTACTTTTTATGTGAGGTTATTATCAAGCCATTATCAAATTCTGCTCTGAAAAATTCCAGTTGCTATTGGTCTCTATAATGTTGCAAAAACAACAACATCCATACATAGTTTGGGCCTGTGTGATGACATCACCATCTCTAAGGAGTTTGTCAAAGCACAACCTTACACACCCTTACTGTTACTCCAGAGCAGAGGGATTCTGAACTGTGGGGACATCAGTGGCCAGTGTCTGACCACGAAGGTAAAAAGTGCAAAGGTAAGCATAGTTTAGGAATTAGATATGGATTCCTTATTCAAGTGGGAATGATATGTGGTCAGAGGTCAATTCAATAATCAGTGTGTAGGGGGGCAGTAGAGGATGCTGAACGTCTATCAACACACTATCATTATATGAAGGACAACTATTATTTCCATTTTAAATACAATTTCAACGTGAAAAATGTATATTTAATCTTGAGGAGAGAGAAAATTGATACTCAAAATATAATACTCGATAGGATGTACGATTTTACAATTCCAAAGGATTATGTGCAAACTGTACTGATCTGTACTAATTCCTGAAGGCAGATAGTTATAAATATATATCATCATCTGTCCTTTCTATCAGTCACTGGGCCAAACGAAGTGCTTGTGAGGTGAAGAACGCACATTATTAGAATACAATTGAGGGAATAATAAACTATTTTTCATATCAGAAAATGTTCTGCCAATTTAACAATGTGGACTAGTAAACCTGTACTCGATAGTAGTCCATGTTCGTAAACAGGGACGTAAAATAAATAAAACAACAACACTGAATGATAATGGAATGAGGACCAAAAAACAATGGCAGCTAAAGGCTTTAACCATAAACCCAGCCAACCACGACCAAGGTTTCTGCTGCTAACTCAGACAGCATCTCACCACAGTCAGAAAGTGACCCATAATAATATTGCAACTTCAAACCAATCTCGCTCCATCAAGTGGAATATGTACGGATAGGTTTCAATTAGTTTTCTAATTAGGTACCTGTATATGATCCAACTGGTCAGGTCAGGACAGAACAGGACAGAAAAGGACAGAAAAGGACAGTCGGATGGCTGGATGAGAATGAGGGGTCCAGTGTGCTGCTGAGTTACTTATACCAGTCTGTCCAACCAAGCCTGTTTCTCTCTCTTCTCCCTCCCTCTTCTCCCTCCCTTCATTTTTCTCTGTCTCCTCCTCCTCACTGCGTCTACAGAGGCAGGTTTGTGCTGTTGTGGCGAGTCTTTCTCGACGTCCCATCGTCCCGGGGGAGGGCTTTCTGCAAGTTGGACATGGCTGCTGTCTTCTTCAGGTCGATCACAGCGTAGAACTCACTGCGCCGTGGGGCCTGCTGGGGGCCACATTTGAGGGGTGGCAGGCGCTGGTGCTGTGGCTGTAGTGGCTGGTGCTGAGATTGGACTTCCCCTCCACCCCCACCGAGGGCCTGGCATGGCAGTTCTGCATTGAGGTCCACCTGGATATAGTTGAGCTGCCTCGATGGGGTCATATGACCGTGTTCACAGCCCTCTCCCCGACCAAACCCTCCTCCCGGCCGCCTACGGAAATCAAAGCTGAATATTCGTCCGCCACGGTCCGACTGGGGGTGGCAGGTCTGGAGGTGAGGGGGGCAGGCATGTCGCAGCCGGCTGGGCTGGGCCTGCTCTGTGTTGACATAGTTCTGCAGGGCGTCACGGTGGATCCCCCCCCTCCCCAGCCCGTCCTGGTGGTACCCGTTGGGTGTCCCAGGACCCTCTGAAAACTCGTACTCGTCAAAATCCTCTTCCTCTTCCTCGTACTCCTCCTCATCCTGTTCCTCGTCATCCTCATCCTGCTCCTCGTCTCTATGCAGGGCGCGGTACTCCCACACCGGCGGCAGCGACGGCAGGTTCTCGTAGTTGAGCAGAGCTGTCCGCCGGTGACTTCCGCCCATCCCTACGCCCCGCTCACAGGGGTACCCCTGAGGTGGCAGAGAGGATGGGCCGTGGGGGTGCGGTTGGAGGGGGTGTGGGTGTGATTGTGTGTGACTGTCTCCGGTGGTGCTACTGCTGCTGCTGGAGCCCACAGACTGGGACACGCTGCTGGGGCTAAGTCTCATCCGGCGCCCCCCTCTCAGGCCGTTGATGTTCTCATAGGTGAGCTGGCTGCCCTGGCAGCCTTCCTGGTGCTCATGGCCAGGGTGCCGGTGCATCACATGGTGATAGTGAGGGTGGTGGTAGGAGTGGGAGTTGCACAAGTGCAGAGGAGGCTCGTCCCCCTCTGCCTCTGAGCCTGTGGTGCCCTCTACAGGCAGCATGAGATGGGGATTGTGGCCCCCGTGCCTCTCCCTCTCTAGCAGGTGGCGCTGTGCAGGGGTGGGTCCCAGCATGAATTTGACCTCCTGAGAGGAGGGCTGGAGAAATACCTGGGGTTCCTTGTGTTGTTCCTCCAGTGGGCAGCAGTGCATGCTGGCCTTCCCACCTCCTTGGCCCCCGACAGGCATGGCTCCTCGGGTTGACTCGTTGAAGGAGGTGGGCCGCACCTCAGGTAGAGAGTGTACACAGTGTCGACTGGAGAGTTCCCCATCCATAGTAACAGTATTCATATAGGTGTGAACCTGCAGAGATGGGGAGAGAGAAAGAGAGCGAGAAAGAGAAAGATAAAGAGCGAGAGCAAGATTAGCAAGGACTCAGAGAGGATATTACACACATTGCGAGGTGAGGAGTAACCAGCGGTTACAGTGCAGCTCGGTTCGTCACGAGAATGTGAAAACTACAATGGAGCGGAGAGGGGTCAATCTTACCTGGTCATCCAGGCCCATGAGGCTGTGGCCATGGGGATCGTCAGTTAGAGAGGGCTGGGAGGATTCAGCTCTCATGGGATACCCCGGATACCCATTGGGAAAACCCTGGACGGGGAATGATGGAGCTGGAGACAATACAAACTGTGTTGAATGGGAGTCTGGGTAAATGAGGTTAGATGTTTTTATGTCTGCAAATCTAATGGTGTGTGTGTGTGTGTGGTGTATTGCATAGACTGCTTAGTAATGAAGCCTTTGTTTTACCCCCAGGTCATTGTGTTTTCTACCCTCCCACCTCTCTCACTCCATACCCTTCCACCTCCCTCCATCCCTCCATACCCTTCCACCTCCCTCCATCCATCCATAACCTTCCACCTCCCTCCCTCTCTCCCCTTCCATCTACCTCCCTCCCTTCAACTGGGACATGCTTAAACCACCTGACCAAGTTGTAAAGCAATGGGACTCCCTAAATCTTTCTCAGATTATTATCAATCCCACAAGGTATGACTCCAAACACCCAGAAAGGCTAATGACCGTAGTGTTCACTGTTTCACAGCCTGTGTTTGTAATGGCTGCTCAGAGCAGAATTACTCCACCTCAAGAATTCCATTTGGCGAAAGGCTCGACACATGTATAGGCTGACAGGCTCTCATTCAGGCAAATGAGAAATAAGTGCACTCAGGCAATCCAGAAGGCCAAAGTTAGTTACTTTAACTTCTCTAGGGTAGGGGGCAGCATTTGGAATTTTGGATGAAAAGCGTGCCCAAAGTAAACTACCTGCTACTCAGCCATAAAAGCTCAAATATGCATATAGATATATTTAGATAGAAAACACTCTGAAGTTTATAAAACTGTTTGAATTATGTCTGTGAGGATAACAGAACTCATATGGCAGGCAAACACCTGAGAAAAATCCAACCAGGAAGTGGGAAATCTGAGGTTTGTAGTTTTCAACTCTTGGCCTATCGAATACACAGTGTCTATGGGGTCATATTGCACTTCCTACGGCTTCCACTAGATGTCAACAGTCTTTAGAACCTTGTTTGATGCATCTACTGTGAAGTGGGGGCGAATGAGAGCTGAATGAGTCAGAGGTCTGCCAGGGAGCCACGAGCTGGCCACGCTCATTCACGTGATAGTTAGCTTGCGTTCCATTGCAATTCTACAGACAAAGGAATTTTCCGGTTGGAACATTATTGAAGATTTATGTTAAAAACATCCTAAAGACTGATTCTATACTTCGTTTGACATGTTTCTACGGACTGTAACGAAACTTTTTGACTTTTCGTCTGCACCTAGTGATCGCGCTTCATGAATTTGGATTTGTGAACTCAAGGCGCGAATAACAAGGAGGTATTTGGACATAACTGATGGACTTTATCGAACTAAACAAACATTTATTGTTTATTCATCTGATGAAGATCATCAAAGGTTAGTGATTCATTTTATCTCTATTTCTGCTTTTTGTGACTCCTCTCTTTGGCTGGAAAAATGGCTGTGTTTTTCTGTGACTTGGCTCTGACCTAACATAATCGTTTGGTGTGCTTTCGTCGTAAAGTCTTTTTGAAATCGGACACTGTGGCTGGATTTACAACAAGTATATCTTTAAAATGGTGTAAATTACTTGTATGTTTGAGGAATTTTAATTATGGGTGGGACGCTAGCGTACAAGGTGGGACCCATGTACCCTAGAGAGGGTAAGGAGCAGTTCTTTCTCTGTTGGTCTAACTCCAATATGTCCTGGAAAACGGTTAAAGATCTGGAGAATAAACCCTCTTCCTCACAGCTGTGGTTGTTACTAACAAGGAGCACATGGCTGAGCTCTTTAGCCTCATTGCCTGTCCGAAATTTCCTCATCTCCCACCCCTTCTAATGCGACTAGCCCCGATGGTCCTCCCCCTTTTCCCCCTGCCCCGCTACAAAGTTTCTCCCTGCAGGCAGTCACTGAGTCTAAGGTGCTAAAGAAGCTCCTTAAACTTAACCCCAAAAAAACATCTACCAGTCACATTCTGTTAAAGGTCCCCAAAGCACACACATCCCTGGGTCACTCATATTTTCAGTTTGCTGCATCTAGTGACTGGAATGAGCTGCAAAAAACACTCAAACTCCACAGTTTTGGGGCCTCTGGAGTGGCCGAAGGCACTAAATCGCAGTGTTAGAGGCGTCACTACAGATCCGGGTTTGACCCATGAGGCGGCGCACAATTGGCCAAGCGTTGTCCGGGTTAGGAGAGGGCTTGGCCGGCTGGGATATCCTTGTCCCATCGCACTCTGGCAACTCCTTGTGGGGGCCGGGCGCATGCACGCCAACTTCGCCAGCTGTACGGTGTTTCCGCCGACACATTGGTGAGGCTGGCTTCTGGGTTAAGCGAGCAGCAAGGAGTGCAGATGCTTGCCGAGGTCGTGTTTCGGAGGACGCATGGCTCTCGACCTTCGACTCTCCCAAGTCCGTACGGGAGTTGCAGCGATGGGACAAGACTGTAACTACCAATTGGATATCACAAAATATATAAGGGGTAAAAAGAACCCCCCAGAAAAAAAAAGAAATACTGGACAGTTTTATATCCATCTCTTCATTCGAAGACTCAATCATGGACACTCTTACTGACAGTTGTGGCTGCTTTGTGCGACATAGTGTTGTCTCTAATTTCTTGCCTTTATGCTGTTGTCTGTGCCCAATAATGTTTGTACCATGTTTTGTGCTGCTACCATGTGCTGCTGCCATGTTGTGTTGTCATGTGTTGCTGCCATGCTATGTTGTTGTCTTAGGTCTCTTCATGTAGTGTTGTGGTGTCTCTTGTCATCTTGTCATGATGTGTGTTATGTCCTATATTTTTATTTTCAATCCCAGCCCCGTCCCTGCAGGATGCCTTTTGGTAGGCCGTCATTGTAAATAATAATTAGTTCTTAACTGACTTGCCTATTTAAATAAAGGTTAAACAATTAAAAAAATTATACCCACAATATTAGATGCTATTACCAAGTGAAGCTTGATTTTGGAAGATGCTAACCCACTTAGCTAACTAGCTACTACATTAGCAAACCAAATGCACAACTGCAAAGCAAAGCATTTAGGACATTTTAGTCAGTTCACTTAATAGTTATAATATATCCAGCTGGAAAACACTTAGTTGTGAATTCCATACTTCAACTACACTGAGAATACCAAAAGGTTAGGAACACCTTGAATGGCACACAATCCATGTCTCAGGGTTTAAAAAAAATATTCTTTAACCTATCTCCTCACCTTCATCTACACTAATTGAAGTCGATTTAACAAGTGTCATCAATAAGGGATCATAGCTTTCACATGGATTCATCTGGTATGTGGAAAGAGCAGGTGTGCTTAATATATTGTACACTCAGTGTAGATCACCTGACATGTGCTGCACAACAGCATGTGACTCACAAGGCTCCGTTCTCTCATAATTTTGTGCTTGTAAACAAACACCACGTGACTGGGGACTATCGGTAGCTTCATAATAAAAAATTATGTGACATGTGAAATGAAGAACACGATCTTCATCTCCTAACGTATTGCACAAGTTAATTGCAGGTATTTACCTAAATAGTAGCTACAAATATGATAATTTATTAAAAAACTTCAAAGAAATAGTTTCAATGGTATTGATGCTATTGGAAAACCATCCCGTGGCTATATCCAAATATCCCGGCATACGGTACATGGTATACCGCCCAGGCCTACTCCCTACCCTTCCATTTCCTTTCCATCTCCCTCCATCCCTCCCTCCCTGCCCTTCCACCTGCCTTCCTCCTTACCCTTCCACCTCCCTTCTCCCTACTCTTCCACCTCCCTCCCTGCCTCCAACAGGTTGGAGCTTGAAACTGAGTTTGATGAAAGGGTTTACAGTAAGACGTGGTAGACCTGTAGGCCTGATTACCGACGGCGATGAGACAACCTACAGGGAGGAGGTCAGAGACTTGACAGTGTGGTGCCATGACAAAACCTCTCGCTTAATGTCAGGGGAAAACACATCCTCATCCACATCGACGGGGCTGTAGTGGAGCAGATCAAGGGCTTTAAGTTCCTTGGAGTCTGCATCAATAAGGACGTAACATGAATCACACACACAGACACAAAGTCGAGGAAAAGGCACGACACCCTCTCTTCCCCCTCAGGAGGCTGAAAAGATTTGTCATGGGACATCGAGAGCCTCTTGACTGGTATGGCAAATGCACCACCCTTGACCTACAAGCGCTACAGAGGGCGGAGCGAACAGTACCTCACTAGGGCCGACCTCACTGCCATCCATGATTTCTATATCAGGCAGTGTCAATCTACACACAATACCCCATAATGATGAAGCAAAAACAGGTTTTAAAAATTGTCCTGGGCGCTCTGGAGCAGGTTTTCATCAAGGATCTCTCTGTACGTTGCTCCGTTCATCTTTCCCTCGATCCTGACTAGTCTCCCAGTCCCTGCCTCTGAAAAACAACCCCACAGCATGATGATGGCACCACCATGTTATTTCTTACATTGGTACCCCAGGTAATCTTAGGTTTCATTACATACAGTCGGGAAGAACTACTGAATATAAGAGCAACGTCAACTCACCATCAGTACGACCAGGAATATGACTTTCCCGAAGCGGATCCTGTGTTCTGCCTTCCACCCAGGACAACGGAATGGATCCCAGCCTGCGACCCAAAACAAAGATGTCGTAAAAGTGGGAAACGTAGCGGTCTTCTGGTCAGGCTCCGGAGACGGGCACATCGCGCACCACTCCCTAGCATACTACTCGCCAATGTCCAGTCTCTTGACAACAAGGTTGATGAAATCCGAGCAAGGGTAGCATTCCAGAGGGACATCAGAGACTGTAACGTTCTTTGCTTCACGGAAACACGGCTCACTCGAGAGACGCTAACGGAATCGGTGCAGCCAGCTGGTTTCTTCACGCATCGCACCGACAGAAACAAACATCTTTCTGGTAAAAAGAGGGGTGGGGGCGTATGCCTTATGATTAACGAGACGTGGTGTGATCACAACAACATACAGGAACTCAAGTCCTTCTGTTCACCTGACTTATTCCTCATGAATAAAATGTTGTCCGCATTATCTACCAGGAGGAATTCTCTTCGATTATAATCACAGCCGTGTATATTCCCCCCCAAGCAGACACATCAATGGTCCCGAGCTAACTTTATTTGACTCTTTGCAAACTGGAAACCACATATCCTGAGGCTGCATTCATTGTAGCTGGGGATTTTAACAAGGCTAATCTGAAAACAAGACTCCCTAAATTGTATCAACATATCGATTGCGCAACCAGGGCTGGTAAAACCTTGGATCATTGCTATTCTAACTTCCGCAACGCATTTAAGGCCCTCCTCCGCCCTCCTTTCGGAAAAGCTGACCACGACTCCATTTTGTTGCTCCCTGCCTACAGACAGATACTAAAACAAGAAGCTCCCGCGCTCAGGTCTGTTCAACGCTGGTCCGACCAATCTGATTCCACGCTTCAAGACTGCTTCGATCACGCAGACTGGGATATGTTCCGCATTGCGTCCAACAACTACATTGACGAATACGCTGATTCGGTGAGCAAGTTCATTAAAAAGTGCATTGATGATGTCGTTCCCATAGCAACGATTAAAACATTCGCAAACCAGAAACCGTGGATTGATGGCAGCATTTGCGTGAAACTGAAAGTGCGAACCACTGCTTTTAACCAGGGAAAGGTGACCGGAAACATGACCGAATACAAACAGTGTAGCTATTCCCTCCGCAAGGCAATCAAACAAGCTAAGCGTCAGTAGAGACAAAGTAGAGTCACAATTCAACGGCTCAGACACAAGAGGTATGTGGCAGGGTCTACAGTCAATCACGGGTTACAAAAAGAAAACCAGCCCCGTCACGGACCAGGATGTCTTGCTTCCAGGCAGACTAAATAACTTTTTGGGCCGCTTTGAGGACAATACAGTGCCACTGACACGGCCCGCAACCAAAACCTGCGGACTCTCCTTCACTGCAGCCGACGTGAGGAAAACAATTAAACGTGTTAACCCTCGCAAGGCTGCAGGCCCAGACGGGATCCCCAGCCGCGTCCTCAGAGCATGCGAAGACCAGCTGGCTGGTGTGTTTACGGACATATTCAATCAATCCTTATCCCAGTCTGCTGTTCCCACATGCTTCAAGAGGGCCCCCATTGTCCCTGTTCCCAAGAAAGCTAAGGTAACTGAGCTTAATGACTACCGCCCGGTAGCACTCACTTCCGTCATCATGAAGTGCTTTGAGAGACTAGTCAAGGATCATATCACCTCCACCCTACCTGACACCCTGGACCCACTCCAATTTGCTTACCGCCCAAATAGGTCCACAATGCAATCTCAACCACACTGCACACTGCCCTAACCCAACTGGACAAGAGGAATACCTATGTGAGAATGCTGTTCATCGACTACAGCTCAGCATTTAACACCATAGTACCCTCCAAACTCGTCATCAAGCTCACCCCGCCTTGTGCAACTGGGTACTGGACTTCCTGACAGGCCACCCCCAGGTGGTGAGGGTAGGTAACAACATCTCCACCCCAATTATCCTCAACACTGGGACCCCACAAGGGTGCGTTCTGAGCCCTCTCCTGTACTCCCTGTTCACCCACGACCGCGTGGCGTTGCACACCTCCAACTCAATCATCAAGTTTGCGGACGACACTACAGTGGTAGGCTTGATTACCAACAACGACGAGACAGCCTACAGGGAGGAGGTGAGGGCCCTCGGAGTGTGGTGTCAGGAAAATAACCTCACACTCAATGTCAACAAAACAAAGGAGATGATTGTGGACTTCAGGAAACAGCAGAGGGAGCACCCCCCTATCCACATCGATGGGACAGTAGTGGAGAGGGTAGTAAGTTTTAAGTTCCTCGGCGTACACATCACGGACAAACCGAATTTTTCCACCAACAAAGACAGTGTCGTGAAGAAGGTGCAGCAGCGCCTCTTCAACCTCAGGAGGCTGAAGAAATTTGGCTTGTCACCAAAAGCACTCACAAACTTCTGCAGATGCACAATCGAGAGCATCCTGTCGGGCTGCATCACCGCCTGGTACGGCAACTGCTCCGCCCACAACCGTAAGGCTCTCCAGAGGGTAGTGAGGTCTGCACAACGCATCACCGGGGGCAAACTACCTGCCCTCCAGGACACCTACACCATCCGATGTCACAGGAAGACCATAAAGATCATCAAGGACAACAACCACCCGAGCCACTGCCTGTTCACCCCGCTATCATCCAGAAGGCGAGGTCAGTACAGGTGCATCAAAGCAGGGACCGAGAGACTGAAAAACAGCTTCTATCTCAAGGCCATCAGACTGTTAAACAGCCACCACTAACATTGAGTGGCTACTGCCAACACACTGTCAATGACACTGACTCTACTCCAGCCACTTTAATCATGGGAATTGATGGGAAATGATGTAAATATATCACTAGCCACTTTAAACAATGCTACCTTATATAATGTTACTTACCCTACATTGTTCATCTCATATGCATACGTTGATACTGTACTCTATATCATCGACTGCATCCTTATGTAATACATGTATCACTAGCCACTTTAACTATGCCACTTGGTTTACATACTTATCTCATATGTATATACTGTACTCGATATCACCTACTGTATCTTGCCTATGCTGCTCTGTACCATCACTCATTCATATATCCTTATGTACATATTCTTTATCCCCTTACACTGTGTATGACAGTAGTTTTTTTTGGAATTGTTAGTTAGATTACTTGCTCGTTATTACTGCATTGTCGGAACTAGAAGCACAAGCATTTCGCTACACTCGCATTAACATCTGCTAACCATGTGTATGTGACAAATAAAATTTGATTTGATTTGATTTGATGTACGTTGCTTATGGGCCTCATCTATGGCTTAAATCTAAGGTACCCCAAAGAACTGAAATATACCTTTTGAGGTGTTCTAAAAAGTATTCTTGGAACTTCATGATCTCCCCATGGGTCCAAGCTCTTAAGATGAAGTTACTTGTTTTCAGAGATGTCTAAAGATATCTATGATAACTCCCAAAGGGCAACTCACAAACTGTGGTCTAAACCCTACTCAGTAAGTTGAAAAGCTAGTTGCTAGGTGGTATAGAAGCTACAGTTTACATTATGCTCTTTGTCGGGTGAAGTCATAAGAGACATTGTCAATTCCTGTTTAAAAAAACAGCTTTGTTTTAAAACATACTCCATATGCACTATAGTTTTGGCAAGTCGGTTAGGGCATCTAATTTGTGCATGACCCAAGTCATTTTTCCCAAAAAATGTATAGACAGAGTATTTCACTTATAATTCACTGTATCACAATTCCAGTGGGTCAGAGGTCTACATACACTAAGTTGACTGTGCATTTAAACAGCTTGGAAAATTACAGAAAATGATGTCATGGCTTTAGAAGCTTCTGATAGGCTAATTGACATCATTTGAGTTAATTGGGGGTGTACCTGTGGATGTATTTCAAGGCCTACCTTCAAACTCAGAGCCTCTTTGCTGGAAATCATGGGAAAATCAAAAGAAATCAGCCAAGACCTCAGAAAAAAAATTGTAGACCTCCACAAGTCTGGTTCATACTTCTGAGCAATTTTCAAACACCGGAAGGTACCACGTTCATCTGTACAAACAATAGTACGCAAGTACAAAACACCATGGGACCACACGGCCATCATACCGCTCAGGAAGGAGACGCGTTGTCTCCTAGAGATGGACGTATTTGGTGCGAAAAGTGCAAATCAATCGCAGAACAACAGCAAAGGACCTTGTGAAGATGCTGGAGGAAACAGGTACAAAATTATCTATATCCACAGTAAAACTATTCCTATGTTGATATAACCTGAAAGGCCGCTCCGCAAGGAAGAAGCCACTGCTCCAAAACCGCCATAAAAAAAGCCAGACTACGGTTTGCAACTGCATATGGGGACAAAGATAGTACTTTTTGGAGAAATGTCCTCTGGTGTGACGAAACAGAAATCTAACTGTTTGGCCATAATGACCATTGTTATGTTTGGAGGGAAAAGGGGGATGCTTGCAAGCCGAAGAACACCATCCCAACCGTGAAGCACAGGGGTGGCACCATCAGGTTGTGGTGGTGCTTTGCTGCAGGAGGGAGTGGTGCACTTCACAAAATAGATGGCATCATGAGAATGGAAAATTACGGGGATACATTGAAGCAACATCTCAAGACATCAGTCAGGAAGTTAAAGCTTGGTCGCAAATGGGTCTTCCAAATGGACAATGACCCCAAGCATACTTCCAAAGTTGTGGCAAAATGGCTTAAGGACAACAATATCAAGGTATTGGAGTGGCTATCACAAAGCCCTGACCACAATCCTATAGAAAATGTGTGTGCAGAACTGAAAACGTGTGTGCGAGCAAGGAGGCCTACAAACCTGACTCAGTTACACCAGCTCTGTAAGGAGAAATGGGCCAAAATTCATCCAACTTATTGTTGGAAGCTTGTGGAAGGCTATCCAAAACGTTTGACCCAAGTTAAACAATTTAAAGGCAATGCTACCAAATACTAATTAAGTTTATATAAACTTTTGACCCACTGGGAATGTGATGAAAGAAATAAAAGCTTAAATAAATCATTCCCTCTACTATTATTCTGACATCTCACATTCTTAAAATAAAGTGGTGAACCTGACTGACCTAAAACAGGGAATTTTTACTAGGATTAAATGTCAGGAATTGTGAAAGCCAAGTACATTTAAACTCAGGTTAAGGTATATGTAAACTTCTGACTTCAACTGTATATATTTTTACCTCCTATTTAACTAGTCAAGTCAAACCCTCCCCTAACACGGACGACGCTGGGCCAATTGCCCTATGGTACTCCCAATCACGGCCGGTTGTGATACAACCCGGTATCGAACCCGGGTCTATAGTGACGCCTCTAGCACTGTGATGCAGTGCCTTAGACCGCTGTGCCACTTCAATGCTGCAGAACTGTTATGGTACCCTTCCCCAGATCTGTGCTTCGACATAATCTTGTCTTGGAGCTCTACACACAATTCCTTCGACCTCATGGCTTGGTTTTTGCTCTGACATGCACTATCAAATCAAATTGTTCTTGTCACATGTTCCGAATACAACAGGTTCCAAATACAACCTTATACCGTGAAATGCTTACTTACAAACCCTTAACCAACAATGCAGTTCAAGAAAGAGTTAGTAAATCTTTTCTGTAAAAAACGAAGGTAAAAATAGTAAAATAAATAAAACAAAAATAACAAGGCTACATAAGGGGTACCAGTCCCGAGTCAATGTGCGGGGTTACAGGTTAGTCAAGTTATTTTGTACATGCAGGCAGGGGTAAAGTGACTATGCATAGATAATAAACAGCGAGTAGCAGCAGTGTAAAAACAAAGTGAGGGGGGATGTCTCAATGTAAATAGTCCGGGTGGCCATTTCATTAATTGTTCAGCAGTCTTATGGCTTGTGGTTAGAAGCTGTTAAGGAGCCTTTTGTTCCTAGACTTGGCGCTCCGGTACTGCTTGCAGTGCGGTAGCAGAGAGAACAGTCTATGACTTGGGTGACTGGAGTCTGACAACTGTGGGACAATCCAAATCATGTCCAATCAATTGAATTTACCACAGGTGCACTCCAATCAAGTTGTAGAAACAGCTCAAGGATGATCAATGGAAACCGGATGCACCTGAGCTCAATTTTGAGTCTCATATTAAAGGGTCTGTATACTTATTTAAATAAGGTATGTTTTTAATTTTTTTATACATTTGCAAAAATATTGAAAAAAAAACGTTTCTGTTTCGTCATCATGGGGTATTGTGTGTAAATTGATGAGGAAAAAAGTTAATATAATCAATTTTAGAATAAAGCAGTAATGTAACAAAATGTGGAAAAAGTGAAGGGGTCTGAATCCATCCCGACTGCACCGTACATATCTACCTCGTACCCCTGCACGCTGATCTGATACTGGTACTCCTTGTATGGGGCGGCAGGGTAGCCTAGTGGTTAGAGCAGTTGTTCTTAACCTTGTTGGAGGTACTGAACCCCACCAGTTTCATATGCTCATTCACCGAACCCTTCTTAATTGGAAAAATAAAATATATGATTTTTTTCAAATTCAAAACATAGGTATATATTTTACTGGTGCACAAAATGAACCGTGCATCAACATCACTGTGTTCAAAGAACAAAATCATCAAAATATGATTTTCAAACAAAGACATAATAATGAATATTTACTGCAAATCAGTGTGACTTCTGCTGTTGCCTTTCAGAGACCAGTTCAGAAATGTACGGCTTCACCTTGGCAAGTGCCACTCTCATGTCATTTTCACAACAAAGTCTGTTCCTTTTCTTCATTTTTATGTCCAGCGTCCTCGAAAAGGATTGCTCGCAAAGATATGTTGTAACAAACGGTATGAAAGCTTTCTTAGCAATAACAGGGTACGTTACCATTTGTTGACACCAAAACGTTGAAAGCGTTGTTGTTCTGAAGAGTTGCTGTTGAACCTGGCTCTGCTGAATTTCAATGATTTCATCGAGGTATTCATCATTGACATCTGTTGTCTCAACACTAAACGTGAACGGCTGTCTCACCCATGCTGGATATGACTCTCTTGTAGGGAAGTATCCGTCGAGACTTTGCAAGTTCATCTAAGTGCGTGGCAATTGCTTGCTTCAGTTCCGCGGGTACAGAAATGTCTCCGATTCCAGATACATCTTCGATCTTACTTACACAGTCGTCCAGCAGGGGAAAGTTTGCGAAGTTATCGTTCTGTGTTCGTCGTTTCCATAACGGTAACTTTTTTTGAAAAGCCTACAGGTTTTCCTCTGCTTCGATGATGTTGACTCCACCGCCCTGCATCTTTTGATTGAGATGATTGAGAGCTGCGAAGATATCAGCCATGTACGCTAAAATGAGAATGACCTCAGAATTTTTGAAGCAATCTACATGACAATGTTGGTGCTCTTGCAAAAACAGGGCTAATTCCACACGCACGGCAAAAACACGATTCAAAACCTGTCCCCGGGATAACCACCGAATGGTACAGAAGTACCTTGAATTCAGAGCCCATTTCTTTACACAGTTCACTGAAGATGCGGTGCCTCAGAGCACTAGTTGGCGCACAGTTCACGCATTCCACTACAATTTTTAATACTTCTGCCAGTTTTGGAGGTAAGGTTTTTGTTGCCAACGCATGCCTGTGCAGAATACAATGCGTAACAATGATGTGTGGTGCATCGGCTTTCACTAGGGCACCAAAACCAGACTTTCTTCCCAGCATGACTGGAGCTCCGTCCGAACAAACTGCAGAAACCATATCCCACGAAAGATTGTTGTCTTTGAAGAAGTCCTCCACAAGTTTCTTCACATCGGCTGCCTTAGTTGTTGTAAGAGGCTTACAAAATAAAAAAAATCTTCCTTTTATCACGTCGTCTTTCACATAGCTTGCTGTATTTGTGTGCTGGCTTAGATTGGAGACGTCTGTGGTCTCGTCGAGTTGAAGGCTGAATTTTGCCGGGCTTGAAATCAAGCAACTACTTGAGCCAAGATGTCTTTGCTCATGTCCTCTATTCTGTCGCTGATGGTGTCATTTGAAAGAGGAATTTGGGATAACTTAATTTCAGCCTCTTTTCCCAGCATGATATTCGCCATCTTCAACACAACTGGTTTTATGAGTGTTTCACCAATGGTGTGTGTGGTTTGCCCTGCTTTGCAATCAGGTAAGCAACTTTGTACGATGCTGTGAGGATCGGTTTGTTGATGGGTACAAAGCCGAGAACAGGCAGAGTAGCCTTTTCATCGAATCTGGCTCTCTTCACCTTGAATTCAGCGAGCGTTGTGTTCTTGTATTTTCCATCTCCATGCAGCTTAAGGAAGTGTTCTCTTAGTTTTGCCGGTGCTAGACTAGAATTGCTCAACTTGGCATTGCAAATCATGCAGTTAGGACGCGGGGCGTGTCATCACAAATCATATGAGTCAGATGTGTCTTGACCTCCGCCGAATCCCTGAGACTGACTCACCGAACACCTGGGGTTCGATCGAACCCAGATTAAAAACCACTGCGTTAGTGTTGGACTAGTAACCGGAAGGTTGCAAGTTCAAATCCCCGTGCTGACATGGTACAAATCTGTCATTCTGCCTCTGAACAGGCAGTTAACCCACTGTTCCTAAGCCGTCATTGAAAATAAGAATTTGTTCTTAACTGACTTGCCTAGTTAAATAAAGGTAAGATAAAATAAGGAACAAAATTGTGTATATAGTTCCATTCTTGTATATTTTATTTGTTGTGTTACTATATTTTTAAACTCTGGATTGTTAGGAAGGGCTCATAAGCATTTCACGTTAAAGTCTACACCTGTTGTATTTGGTGCAATGTGACATATAATTCGATTTTGGATTTAAGCAAAAAAAATCACGGTTAAGGCTTTGTATTTGGGACATGTAACAAATTAAATGTTATTTGATTTTCTTTCGACACCAGATCCCTGATATCTGGAATTATTACTCTGCTTTTCACCCAACTCTTTTCAAACACATATTCTCAGCTATTGCTCCACATCTGTCCTGTATTACTGTGAAATTACATTTTAAATTGTGTGTGTTTATCTGTGTTTGTGCTTACTGTTGGGTGTCTGTGGTGTTCGAGGCATGTCTATCTCTCGTGCGCGTCCACTGCCGGTCATGATCATAGGCTCCTCCACCACATTGATACTGTTGCACTGCATCAGCTCCTGGAGGAGGTTGAAAATCTCCTCCGCACGAGAACATTTAAACGCAAAGATCCCTGCACAACCACAAGAGAAAACACACATACAGTTGAAGTCAGATGTTTACATACACCTTAGCCAACTACATTTAAACTAAGTTTTTCACAATTCCTGACATTTCATCCTAGTAACAATTCTCTGTCTTAGGTCAGTTAGGATCACCACTTTATTTTAAGAATGTGAGAAGTCAGAATAATAGTAGAGGGAATGATTTATTTCAGCTTTTATTTCTTTCATCACATTCCCAGTGGGTCAGAAGTTTACATACACTCAATTAGTATTTGGTAGCATTGCCTTTAAATTGTTCAACTTGGGTCAAACATTTCAGGTAGCCTTCCACAAGCTTCCCACAATAAGTTGGGTGAATTTTGGCCCATTCCTCCTGACAGAGCTGGTGTAACTGAGTCAGGTTTGTAGGCCTCCTTCCTTTCGCACGCCTTTTCAGTTCTGCTCACAAATTTTCTATAGAATTGAGGTCAGGGCTTTGTGATGGCCACTGCAATACTTTGACTTTGTTTTCCTTAAGCCATTTTGCCACAACTTTGGAAGTATGCTTGTCCCCATGTGCAGTTGCAAACCGTAGTCTGGCTTTTTTATGGTGGTTCTGGAGCAGTGGCTTCTTCCTTTCTGAGCGGCCTTTCAGGTTGTCGACATAGGACTCGTTTTTACTGTGGATATATATACTTTTGTACCGGTTTCCTCCAATTGACTCAAATGATGTCAATTAGCCTATCAGAAGCTTCTAAAACCATGACTTAATTTTCTGGAATTTTCCAAGCTGTTTAAATGCACAGTCAACTTAGTGTATGTAGACCTCTGGCCCACTGGAATTGTCATACAGTGAAATAATGTCTGTAAACAATTGTTGGAAAAATGACTTGTGTCAGGCACAAATTAGATGTCCTAACCGACTTGCCAAAACTATAGTTTGTTAACAAGAAATTTGTGGAGTGGTTGAAAACGAGTTTTAATGACTCCAACCTAAGTGTATGTAAACGTCTGACTTCATGTGTGTGTGTGTGTATATATAATATATGTATATATAATATATGTATATATAATATATGTATGTGTGTGTATATATAATATATGTATGTGTGTGTATATATAATATATGTATATATAATATATGTATGTGTGTATATATAATATATGTATATATAATATATGTATGTGTGTATATATAATATATGTATATATGTATATATAATATATGTATGTGTGTATATATAAGATATGTATATATAATATATGTATGTGTGTATATATAAGATATGTATATATAATATGTATATATAATATGTCTATATATAATGTGTATATATAATATATGTATATATAATATATAATATATGTATGTGTATATAATATGTGTATGTGTATATAATGTGTATATAATATGTATATTGTATGTGTATATAATATATGTATATATAATATATAATATAATATATGTATGTGTATATAATATGTGTATGTGTATATAATATGTATATAATATGTGTATGTGTATATAATATATGTATGTAATATATGTATATAATATATGTATGTGTATATAATATATGTATGTGTATATAATATATAATATGTATATGTATATATAATATGTATATATAATATATGTGTATGTGTATATAATGTGTATATAATATGTGTATGTGTATATAATATGTGTATATAATATGTGTATATAATATGTGTATATAATATGTGTATATAATATATGTATGTGTATATAATATATGTATGTGTGTATATATAATATATGTATATATAATATAATATATGTATATAATATATGTATATAATATGTGTATAGATAATATGTGTATATATAATATATGTATATATAATATATGTATATATAATATATGTATGTGTATATAATATGTGTATGTGTATATAATGTGTACATAATGTGTATATAATGTGTATATAATGTGTATATAATGTGTATATAATGTGCATATAATGTGCATATAATATATGTATGTGTATATAATATATAATGTGTATATGTATATATAATATATGTGTATATAATAGATGTACGTGTATGTAATACGTGTACGTGTATATAATACGTGTACGTGTATGTAATACGTGTACGTGTATGTAATACGTGTACGTGTATATAATACGTGTACGTGTATATAATACGTGTACGTGTATATAATACGCGTATATAATACGTGTATATAATACGTGTATGTGTATATAATATGTATGTGTATATAATATATGTATATAATATATGTATATAATATATGTATATATGTATGTGTATATAATATATGTATGTGTATATAATATATGTATGTGTATATAATATATGTATGTGTATATGTACGTGTATATAATACGTGTACGTGTATATAATACATGTATATAATATGTGTACGTGTATATAATATATGTATATAATATATGTATGTGTATATAATATGTGTATGTGTATATAATGTGTATGTGTATATAATATGTGTATGTGTATATAATATGTGTATGTGTATATAATGTGTATGTGTATATAATATGTGTATATAATATATGTATGTGTATATAATATATGTATGTGTATATAATATATGTATATAATATATGTATATAATATGTGTACGTGTATATAATATGTGTACGTGTATATAATATGTGTACGCGTATATAATATATGTGTATGCATATATAATATGTATATAATATATGTATGTGTATATAATATATGTATGTGTATATAATATATGTATATAATATGTGTATGTGTATATAATATGTGTATGTGTATATAATATGTGTATGTGTATATAATATGTGTATGTGTATATAATATGTGTATATAGTATATGTGTGTATAGTGTGTAGTTATCTTAAACTAATCTAAAGCTGTTTAAAAGCAAAGATTCCTGACCAAAAATAAATTCTCATTCCAATTGTGGTTCATTTTCATACAAAGTAGAACAGAAACGTTGCCCTTATTCAGCACTGTATGTACACACATCTCATAGGGCAACATTTTGTAATACCTATGAACTATTTGCTAGGCCAGTTGGTTCAGACTCACCCTGTCCAGTCTGACAGCGCCGGCCACTCTCGAATGAGAAGAGGTTGGAGTCGTAGCCATAGCGCCGCAGACATAGGTAGGGCCACCGGATGGCGTCCCTCTTGCATGTGTGTAGGATGAGCTCGGTCTGGGTGAGCTCCATGGTCCCAGAACCCAACTCATTCCCCTCATCATCCACATTGGTCACCTGCCATGGGAAAATACCAATAAGTAAGGTACCCGTTTGTGGTCCCACTTCAAACAAGCTACAATTTATAAAGTATTTATATAGCATACATATAGTCTCCATAAGCACGAAATAGATCAGTGGTCACCAACCGGTCGATCTTCAAGGCATTCCTAGTCGATCACCAAACATTTCTGTAGAAAAGCCAACAAGAATGCATAAAGGTTTGCTCTCCTGTTTTTGGTGTTGCGCTGTTGGCGATACAGTGTCTTGCAAAAGTATTCATCACGCTTGGCGTTTTCCTATTTTGTTGCATTACAACCTGTAATTTAAATGGACATACACAAAATAGTCCAAATTGATGAAGTGAAATTAATTATTATTTTATTTTTTTAATTCTACAAAATAAAGAACTGAAAAGTGGTGTGTGCATATATATTCACGCCCTTTGCTATGAAGCCCCTAAATAAGATCTGGTGCAACCAATTACCTTCAGAAGTCACATAATTAGTTAAATAAAGTCCAACTGTGTGCAATCTAAGTGTCACATGATCTGTCAAATGATCTCAGTATATATACACACCTATTCTGAAAAGTCCCAGAGTCTGCAACACCACTAAGCAAGGGGCGCCACCAAGCAAGCGGCACCATGAAGACCAAAGAGCTCTCCAAACAGGTCAGGGACAAAGTTGTAGAGAAGTACAGATCAGGGTTGAGTTTCGCCATCAGGTGGAAGATGGTGTCCACTCTCTCTGGTCAGTATCACCGGAGGAATTAACTTTTTATTTTTTATTTAACTAGGCAATTCGGTTAAGAACAAATTCTTATTTACAATGACGGCCCACCAGGGAACAGTGGCCATCATTATAAATAAGAATTTGTTCATAACTGACTTGCCTAGTTAAATAAAATAAATAAATGTAATTCCTCCGGAAGGGGCAGAACAGATTTTTACCTTGTCAGCTCGGGGATTCAAACCAGCAACCTTTCGGTTACTGGCCCAATGCTCTAGCCACTAGGCTACCTGCCACCCCAGGAAAGGAAGGAAAGAGCATGGACAGTGAAAGGCAGACCCTCTGCTGCGCTCTCCTTCCCTTCCTCCGCTGAGACTAAAGCCGTGTTCAAAATAACTGGGAACTCGGAAATCTCTGACTTCCGACTTCAATGCATTCAAGACTACTGGGAACTTTGGGGGAAAAAAAGAGATCAGACTGTGTAAAAAAGTTTTGAACAGTCATCCAACTGCGAATTCCAAGTCGGAAACTGGCATCTTTCTAGAGCTCCAACGTTCCGACGTGAAGATCCCTGACGTCATGATTTTCCCCCCCAGAGTTCCCAGTTGTCTTGAAAGCACCATGTCCATCAGATGCAGGTACCATCAGTCCAGTCAAATAAAAAAGCTAACTTTTTGTAAATTATTTCAATTAATGCTCAGCTGTGCCTCGCAAGTGCTACACCAACTGATCTATTTTGTTATAAAGCTCAAGTTTTCAAATGTAATATGGGCTGAGAAAAACAATATTGGCAGGGCAGGCATATACAGTATATATTGAGTATATATATTGTGATAATGTATGAGGCCTAGTGCACAAACGTCATTCCTACAGAACTGTTTCTATTAGGTTAATGTTACATTTTTTAAAGTAATCTTTCCTTCTTTAAAAAAAAATCTGAGCGTTAGATCTCGGCTTGCTTTTTGACTGCGAAAGTGATCTCGACTCAGAAAAGGTTGGTGACCACTGACATAGATGCAGAGCATAAATCTGTGTCTAAATTAAGACCGATTATTGTATTTGGAAGTACATTGTCTATAATGCAGTCACTATATGTAAACAAAAGGTAAACAGGGCTTAGTACAGTATATTTCACTGCACCTATCCAGTAGTTGACAAGATATACAATGGGGAGAACAAGTATTTGATACACTGCCGATTTTGCAGGTTTTCCTACTTACAAAGCATGTAGAGGTCTGTAATTTTTATCATAGGTACACTTCAACTGTGAGAGGCGGAATCTAAAACAAAAATCCAGAAAATCACATTGTATGATTTTTAAGTAATTAATTAGCATTTTATTGCATGACATAAGTATTTGACACATCAGAAAAGCAGAACTTAATATTTGGTATAGAAACCTTTGTTTGCAATTACAGAGATCATATACGTTTCCTGTAGTTCTTGACCAGGTTTGCACACATTGCAACAGGGATTTTGGCCCACTCCTCCATACAGACCTTCTCCAGATCCTTCAGGTTTCGGGGCTGTCGCTGGGCAATACGGACTTTCAGCTCCCTCCAAAGATGTTCTATTGGGTTCAGGTCTGGAGACTGGCTAGGCCACTCCAGGACCTTGAGATGCTTCTTACGGAGTCACTCCTTAGTTGCCCTGGCTGTGTGTTTCAGGTCATTGTCATGCTGGAAGACCCAGACACAACCCATCTTCAATGCTCTTACTGAGGGAAGGAGGTTGTTGGCCAAGATCTCGCGATACATGGCCCCATCCATCCTCCCCTCAATACGGTGCAGTCATCCTGTCCCCTTTGCAGAAAAGCATCCCTAAAGAATTATGTTTCCACCTCCATGCTTCACGGTTGGGATGGTTTTCTTGGGGTTGTACTCATCCTTCTTCTTCCTCCAAAAACGGCGAGTGGAGTTTAGACCAAAAAGCTCTATTTTTGTCTCGTCAGACCACATGACCTTCTCCCATTCCTCCTCTGGATCATCCAGATGGTCATTGGCAAACTTCAGACGGGCCTGGACATGCGCTGACTTGAGCAGGGGGACCTTGCGTGCACTGCAGGATTTTAATCCATGACCGCGTAGTGTGTTAATAATGGTTTTCTTTGAGACTGTGGTCCCAGCTCTCTTCAGGTCATTGACCAGATCCTGCCGTGTAGTTCTGGGCTGATCCCTCACCTTCCTCATGATCATTGATGCCCCACGAGGTGAGATCTTGCATGGAGCCCCAGACCGAGGGTGATTGACCGTCATCTTGAACTTCTTCCATTTTCTAATAATTGCGCCAACAGTTGTTGCCTTCTCACCAAGCTGCTTGCCTATTGTCCTGTAGCCCATACCAGCTTTGTGCAGGTCTACAATTTTATCCCTGATGCCCTTACACAGCTCTCTGGTCTTGGCCATTGTGGAGAGGTTGGAGTCTATTTGATTGAGTGTGTGGACAGGTGTCTTTTATACAGGTAACGAGTTCAAACAGATGCAGTTAATACAGGTAATGAGTGGAGAACAGGAGGGCTTCTTAAAGAAAAACTAACAGGTCTGTGAGAGCTGGAATTCTTACTGGTTGGTAGGTGATCAAATACTTATGTCATGCAATAAAATGCAAATGAATTACTTAAAAATCATACCATGTGATTTTCTGGATTTTTGTTTTAGATTCCGTCTCTCACAGTTGAAGTGTACCTATGATAAAAATTACAGACCTCTACATGCTTTGTAAGTAGGAAACACTGCCGATTTTGCAGGTTATCAAATACTTGTTCTCCCCACTGTATATATATATTTTTATAGATATTAGGCATCAATTGATAGCTGGATAGCTGACTATCCACTGTTATTTCCGAGCCATAATAGCCAGGTGTATAGGACAAAAGCACAACAGCAAAGAACAGCTCATCATAACAATAAAACACCATAGACTAGGTATCTGATCAAATCAAATCAAAACCACACACTAGGGCAGCCAATATATGAGGGTTTAGAAAGGAACCTTGAATTTAGTGAGATGGTTGTCTTGTATGGGGTCTCTGTATAGACAGCTCCAGCAGCTCCCCATTACTCAGCAGGACAGCTGAAACCTACAGTACAGTGAAAAATATAAGATAGATGTTATCCCATGAACACACACACACTGTAGAGTGGGACCAAAGACCTATGAACGATTTCATTAGAACATTTTGATACAAGGAAAATCAAATCAAAGTTTATTTGTCACGTGCGCCGTAGACCTTACAGTGAAATGCTTACTTACAGGCTCTAACCAATAGTGCAAAAAAGGTATTAGGTGAAAAATAGGTAAGTAAAGAAATAAAAAACAATAGTAAAAAATAACAGTAGCAAGGCTATAAAAATAGAGAGGCTACATACAGACACCGGTTAGTCGGGCTGATTTGAGGTAGTATGTACATGTAGATATGGTTAAAGTGACTATGCATATATGATGAACAGAGAGTAGCAGTAGCGTAAAAGAGGGGTTGGCGGGTGGCGGGACACAATGCAGATAGCCCGGTTAGCCAATGTGCGGGAGCACTGGTTGGTCGGACCAACTGAGGTAGTATGTACATGAATGTATAGTTAAAAGTGACTATGCATATATGATAAACAGAGAGTAGCAGCAGCGTAAAAGAGGGGTTGAGGGGTGGGGGGCACACAATGCAAATAGTCTGGGTAGCCATTTGATTACCTGTTCAGGAGTCTTATGGCTTGGGGGTAAAAATTGTTGAGAAGCCTTTTTGTCCTAGACTTCGCACTCCGGTACCGCTTGCCATGCGGTAGTAGAGAGAACAGTCTATGACTGGGGTGGCTGGGGTCTTTGACAATTTTTAGGGCCTTCCTCTGACACCGCTTGGTGTAGAGGTCCTGGATGGCAGGCAGCTTAGCCCCAGTAATGTACTGGGCTGTACGCACTACCCTCTGTAGTGCCTTGCGGTTGGAGGCCGAGCAATTGCTGTACCAGGCAGTGATGCAACCAGTCAGGGTGCTCTCAATGTCGCAGCTGTAGAACCTTTTGAGGATCTCAGGACCATTGCTAAATATTTTTAGTTTCCTAAGGGGGAATAGGCTTTGTCGTGCCCTCTTTACGACTGTCTTGGTATGTTTGGACCATTCTAGTTTGTTGGTGATGTGGACACCAAGGAACTTGAAGCTCTCAACCTGCTCCACTACAGCCCTGTCGATGAGAATGGGGTGTGCTCGGTCCTCCTTTTCCTGTAGTCCACAATAATCTCCTTAGTCTTGGTTACGTTGAGGGATAGGTTGTTATTCTGGCACCACCCGGCCAGGTCTCTGACTTCCTCCCTATAGGCTGTCTCGTCATTGTCGGCGATCAGTGTTGTGTCGTCTGCAAACTTAATGATGGTTTTGGAGTCGTGCCTGGCCATGCAGTCGTGGGTGAACAGGGAGTACAGGAGGAGTCTGAGCACGCACCCCTGAGGGGCTCCAGTGTTAAGGATCAGCGTGGCAGATGTGTTGCTACCTACCCTCACCACCTGGGGGCGGCCCGTCAGGATGTCCAGGATCCAGTTGCAGATGGAGGTGTTTAGTCCCAGGATCGTTAGTTTAGTGATGAGCTTTGAGGGCACTATGGTGTTGAACGCTGAGCTGTAGTCAATGAATAGCATTCTCACATAGGTGTTCCTTTTGTTCAGGTGGGAAAGGGCAGTGTGGAGTGCAATAGAGATGTCATCGTCTGTGGATCTGTTTGGGTGGTATGCAAATTGGAGTGGGTCTAGGGTTTCTGGTATAATGGTTTTGAAAAGGGACATTTGTATGTCTGTCTAATGATCACTGTCTATTAAACACACACACACACACACACACAGTATTCCTACCCAGTCCAGGCCATCAGTGGGAGTGATCCCAGCGTCAATCCCAAAGTCCTCTGCTGGGTGTCATGGTGGAGAAAGAGCTCGTAGGTTGGATGGACATCAGCAACAGGAGCATTATTTTCTCCCTCCTGCAAGAGAACATTTTGAGAAAAAATGGAAAGGTTTACTAAAGGGCCTGTACGCATAAAGTATCTCAGTGTAGGAGCGCTGATCGAGGATCAGGTAAACCTCCAGTCAATAATGATCTAAAAGGCAAAAATTATCCTAGATCAGCACTCCTACTTTATGAATACGGACCCAGGTTTACAATTTATTGTTTCTACCCCCGGTGTTTTTTTGTTGTTGTTGAGTAAAACAACTAAATTAGCAACCAAACTCTGAGTATGAAGTAGACTAGGCCTAACTCATCACTAGTATAACAGGGATAAATGAAAAAAGAAAAAAAATCCAAGATACAACCTTAGAAGTGTGGGTGATGAATCCAAGGTGTTTCGTGTAGTCTGGTGCCACCCTTGGGCCCAGACATAAATAACAGCATGTCAGCTGGCCCAGATATGATTATTCCACTACTATGATACATTATTTATTTTAATTGATGGTCAGCATGCATTTGTGTTGCATTTGCTGCCTTACCATGTTTATTAGGCCTACCATGTTATAACTTCAATAACGGACTATTGAGACAAACAGACTAACATGTTTGTGTGCAATTCCCCCAATCAAACTGCACTGTAAATAGACACACCAGCTGTCAGTATGTCTTACCTGCCCATAATAAGAGACAAATAGCCTATAATAATGCTTTGATCATTCATACACGGGATATTTGTTAGGGTTAGCCTATACAAAATGAATACAAAATATTACTACTGTAATCATTTGTGGTGTTTCTAATTTCATATAGCTAAGCAGCCTATATCACCATACTGACTATGTGATCCCGATGTGATATCCTGAGTTATTAAACGGGATGAAAATGTAATTATTTTTCAAAAGAGATACTATAGCTAGCGATTCCTAGGTCCCTTAATAATGATTTCCTTTCGCCAGCTAAACACTAAGACAACGCAACGCATGGGGAACTCTAAAAAATAAAATAAAAAACAATGAATCGACGTCGCCATACAAACGCAGCGTTTATAAATGTGCAGCGCAGCAGCCGAGCAGGTATAACTGTAGAGGAACACAGACAGCTTTTTTGTATGAAACACTGCACACCGACATTGTTAAGCCTATCTGTGAAAATGGGAGGGGACACATGGGAGAAAGCCATATCGCAGATAACAGGTTTACTAAAGGAAACATACAGCAGCGGTTGCTACTCACATGTTTGGCAAGGATTGTTATGCGAGACGAGAATGATCAAGACTGCAAATTGTTGTCAGAGCTGGTCAGATACGCGTCGGTTTCTGATGCTAGTATTGTATATGACACTTGTTAAATAAGAAAGGAAAATAAATTATCTGAAAATAAAGCAATAAACTGTTGTTTATATTTTATTTACGCCCCCCCTGCTGCAGCACGGGCCTCTCTTTGACATTTCCCGACCACCGGGGTGAGAGTTCACAATCAGACAACGAGGTTTTGTGGAGCGACAAGAAGGTAAAGAAAGCTGGAGGACTGAATGTGACGCTAAGGTGTGAATATGGTTTGCTATAGGACGATGTGGTAGGTGCTAGGCCCGTGTGCAGCCCCTACAAGAATAGTCACAGTAGGCAAATTGGCGTTTAAAAGACATCTAAAATACGGATTTTATCCAGACGTTGAAGTTAGTTTCAATTTAGGTTCTGAATGAAAGGTGAAAATACGCATTTTCCAGACTTTGAAATCAGGTTCATTTTCAGTTCTGAATGAGAGTTGGAAATACGTAATTTATAGACATCTATGTTTGGGCCAAATGAAGGCTGGTCCAGACCGGACAACATCTGAACAAAACATAGACATCTATGATTGGTTCAGATTTGGACCGGACTGGACCAAAAACCAACGTCCATGGACGTGGAAGTCAAGGCCAGAGTTATCGCCTAAAGCAGGGGTGGGCAACTCCAGTCCATAGGTCCTGAAAAGTGTCACACTTTTCTCCCATCCCAAGTCAACACAATGAATTAATTAAGCTAATTCTAAACTGAAGATTATGATTAGTTGATTATTGGAGTCACATGTGTTAGCTGGGACTGGGGTAAAAGTGTTACACCATCCAGGCCCCAGAGAACTGGAGAGGCCCATCCCTGGTCTACAGTGTTGCCTAAAATTTTATTTTAGGAATCACGAATCTACACTACCGGTCAAAAGTTTTAGAACACCTACACATTCAAGGGTTTTTCTTTATTTTTATAAAATTCTACATTGTAGAATAATAGTGAAGACATCAAAACTATGAAATAACACATCATGTAGTAATCATGTAGTAATCAAAAATGTGTTAAACAAATAAAAAAATATTTTATATTTGAGATTCTAGAAATAGCCACCCTTTGCCTTGATGACAGTTTTGCACACCCTTGGCATTCTCTCCTCCAGCTTCACATGGAACACTTTTCCAACAGTCTTGAAGGAGTTCTCACATATGCTGAGCACTTGTTGGCTACTTTTCCTTCACTCTGCGGTCTGACTCATCCCATCTCTATAAATTCTAGGGACAATTAGGAGGCCTGCGTCTTGTGACCATAGCGTACGTGTAGGTATGTACAGCAGGACCAAATTGGAAAGATAGGTAGGAGCAAGCCCATGCAATGCTTTGTAGGTTAGCAGTAAAACCTTGAAATCAGCCCTTGCCTTAACAGGAAGCCAGTGTATGGAGGCTAGCACTGGAGTAATATGATCAATTTTTTTGGTTCTAGTCAGGATTCTAGCAGCCATATTTAGCACTAACTGAAGTTTATTTAGTGCATTATCCGGGTAGCCGGAAAGTAGAGCATTGCAGTAGTCTAACCTAGAAATAACAAAAGCATGGATTAATTTTTCTGCATAATTTTTGGCCATAAAGTTTCTGATTTTTGCAATGTTACGTTGACAGAAAAAAGCTGTCCTAGAAACAGTCTTGATATGTTCAGCAAAAGAGAGATCAGGGTCCAGAGTAATGCCGAGGTCGTTCACAGTTTTATTTGAGACGACGGTACAACCATCAAGATTAATTGTCAGATTCAACAGAAGATCTCTTTGTTTCTTGGGACCTAGAACGTGCATCTCTGTTTTGTCGGAGTTTAAAAGTAGGACGTTTGCAGCCATCCACTTCCTTATGTCTGAAACACAGGCTTCTGGCAAGGGCAATTTTGGGGCTTCACCATGTTTCATTCAAATGTACAGCTGTGTATCCTCTGCAGCCGAGGTAACTCTCGGTCTTCCATTCCCGTGGCGGTCCTCATGAGAGCCAGTTTCATCATAGAGCTTGATGGTTTTTGCGACTGCAAATGTTCTGTACTGACTGACCTTCATGTCTTAAAGACATGATGCACTGGCTTTATTACTCCTGATTCCTGTGACTAATCAATTTATGCTCTGAAAATCAGTTACCCAACTTTATCAGGAGGAATTATCCTGAGCCTATGTGCAAACGTGCTTCTACACCTGCATTGCTTGCCGTTTGGGGTTTTAGGCTGGGTTTCTGTACAGCACTTTGAGATATCAGCTGATGTACGAAGGGCTATATAAATACATTTGATTTGATTTGATTTGGTTTACATAGTGTCAGAACATAAATTACAAGATTATATAATAATGCTGATATTGCATCAAATGGTTGTTTTATGCAACAGAATAAGGGTTGTTAGAACGTTCATCTGTGTTTGTTCTACTGAGGATGGACCTCTGGAAGATTTACGATGTCTTTGGGCGATACCGCATTCCAGAGCATGAGTTAATGTTTCTGCTCTATAAGGGACCAGAAAGAGATGACCCCAGGGCCAGACCTTGGTCTCTACACAAAGAGAACTGTTTTTACAGCAGATACTGCCAATGTTGAATGTTTATCATTTTAAACTAGGAAAATAGACCCTTAATCTTAGACTTGGGCCCACACAGCTATTCCACTGAATAGCAGGCTAATGATTGCTTTGCAATGCTTACAGTTAGCCACTGATACAAAAAGAGAACTGTTTTTACAGCAGATACTGTCTGCTGTGAATTATAAGTATCTTTCATACTAGTCTTAACCTTGTGACCCATTCCATACATATGTTGTTTGTCATGTAGCCTGAAGGGGGTGTATCTTGGCTATAAAAGACCTTTGTACTTTTGTCTCGAGGCTCTCAACAAATCATCTGAGGGTGATTCGTCGACCAGCTATCATTAGCGTAGAGCACTCAATTGATTCACTTTAAATGTGTGTGTTGTATTGATCTGCTCCCTTATTAATTTGTGAATAAAGATTTAGGTTAAGAATACCTCAGAATTGTGTGATAAGTCCTCATTTGATAGTAAAGAAATTACCCACCACATTTGGCGATGAGGATGGGATGTGAATCTTCACTTGGTGACCGCTCCTGACGACATGGGTAAATCGTGCACGTTGGATCCCTCAAACTTGGGATCTCAGGGAGACCACACTTCGGGAATGGAGCAGATGGACCCACCTTTGATCTGAGAGGCAGAGAGCCAAGTGGATACCACATCCCGAACTTAGTTTTAAAAAAGAAAGAGGTGAGCGAAACAAGCAAATTGAAGTTTTTATTATTTTAAATGTGCTAGCCATGTATGCCCTGGGTTTGGTCATTTAGGGTTAAACATCTAGATTCTGTGTGAACCAAATGAAAACTAGAATCTGTGTGAACTAGTTAAGGCCATTTATGACATAGTATAAGATAGTAAGATGCATTTGTAATTGTTTTAAACCTGTACCCCATTTCAGAAATATTGAAAGATGTAAATGTATGAGTTGTATTATCCTAGGAACTAACCATTAGAAAATAGAAAATATTCCTGCAGGTCGAAAAACAATTAATTTATGAGGTATGTTTGGGAATATTATTGTGTGACTGTGATATGAGAGTTGTGTGAATGTGGAAATTAGTCTTAATCAGATGATTGAAATTTGGATAATAAGCATTGATATAATGTTATCTTGGGGTTCCGTTCCTTCACTGCCCATCATTGAATATCACAGGGTGATATTGAGAGCGGGATGATATTTTAGAAAGCAGCGTCTATAGGTCTATAGTCTATAGTTCCTGAGAGGCTTGATTTTGCCGTGGTTTCTGGGAGGTTAGAGAACCGTTGAGGATCCCATGACGGGCTGGTCATTGTCCGGGAGACAAAAGTACATTTTTTGGTTACACTGGGAGTATGTTTGGAGTGGAGAGTCCTTGAAAACGCAAATGGAATGGTTGATGTGAGTACCTAAGAATTTCCTATATTTTATATGGATTCTGTGAAGATATGAAAATGTGATTAATTCTATGTGTGTATGTGTGAATAATCATTTACTAGAGATTTGATAAAGTCACACGAGGAATATAATGAGATGCAACTTAAACAACCCATACGTAGACGTACGTAGGTTTTGAGTTGGTCTCTTTAATCGATAATTTGATAAAGATGAGGTTTAAGCATTATTAAACTGTCTACAAAGTCTGGGCAATTGTCTCAGAAACTGTTTGGAGTGTGTCCACTATTGGTTAATTTACCTTAACGATGTAACTATAAAACGCTTATTGGATTTTCTTTCCCCCGGGTACAAGATTCTTTTTTAAACTGCCCTTAAAACCTTTTGTGACTAGGGGGCAGTATTTTCATTTTTGGAAAAATAACATTCCCATAGTAAACAGGATATTTGGTCAGGACAAGATGCTAGAATATGCATATAATTGACAGCTTAGGATAGAAAACACTCTAATGTTTCCAAAACTGTAAAAATATTGTCTGTGAGTATAACAGAACTGATATTGCAGGCGAAAGCCTGAAAAAAAATCCAATCCGGAAGTGACTCATCTTTTGAAAGCTCTGCGTTCAAATGTGTCCCTATTGAGCAGTGAATGGGCTATCAATTCAATTCAATTTCAATTCAATTCAAGGGCTTTATTGGCATGTGAACATGTGTTAACATTGCCAAAGCAAGTGAGGTAGACAACATACAAAGTGAATATATAAAGTGAAAAACTAACAAAAATTAACAGTAAACATTACACATACAGAAGTTTCAAAACAATAAAGACATTACAAATGTCATATTATATATATACAGTGTTTTAACAATGTACAAATGGTTAAAGGACACAAGATAAAATAAATAAGCATAAATATGGGTGTTTGTTCTTCACTGGTTGCACTTTTCTTGTGGCAACAGGTCACACATCTTGCTGCTGTGATGGCACACTGTGGAATTTCACCCAGTAGATATGGGAGTTTTTCAAAATTGGATTTGTTTTCGAATTCTTTGTGGATCTGTGTAATCTGAGGGAAATATGTCTCTCTAATATGGTCATACATTGGGCAGGAGGTTAGGAAGTGCAGCTCAGTTTCCACCTCATTTTGTGGGCAGTGAGCACATAGCCTGTCTTCTCTTGAGAGCCATGTCTGCCTACGGCGGCCTTTCTCAATAGCAAGGCTATGCTCACTGAGTCTGTACATAGTCAAAGCTTTCCTTAATTTTGGGTCAGTCACAGTGGTCAGGTATTCTGCCGCTGTGTACTCTCTGTGTAGGGCCAAATAGCATTCTAGTTTGCTCTGTTTTTTTGTTAATTCTTTCCAATGTGTCAAGTAATTATCTTTTTGTTTTCTCATGATTTGGTTGGGTCTAATTGTGCTGTTGTCCTGGGGCTCTGTAGGGTGTGTTTGTGAACAGAGCCCCAGGACCAGCTTGCTTAGGGGACTCTTCTCCAGGTTCATCTCTCTGTGATGATGAACTTTGTTGTGATGGCTTTGTTATGGAAGGTTTGGGAATCGCTTCCTTTTAGGTGGTTGTAGAATTTAACGGCTCTTTTCTGGATTTTGATCATTAGTGGGTATCGGCCTAATTCTGCTCTGCATGCATTATTTGGTGTTCTACGTTGTACACGGAGGATATTTTTGAAGAATGCGTGCAGTCTCAATTTGGTGTTTGTCGCATTTTGTGAAGTCTTGGTTGGTGAGCGGACCCCAGACCTCACAACCATATAGGGCAATGGGCTCTATGACTGATTCAAGTATTTTTAGCCAAATCCTAATTGGTATGTTGAAATTTATGTTCCTTTTGATGGCATAGAATGCCCTTCTTGCCTTGTCTCTCAGATCGTTCACAGCTTTGTGGAAGTTACCTGTGGCGCTGATGTTTAGGCCAAGGTATGTATAGTTTTTTGTGTGCTCTAGGGCAACAGTGTCTAGATGGAATTTGTATTTGTGGTCCTGGTGACTGGACCTTTTTGGAACACCATTATTTTGGTCTTACTGAGATTTACTGTCAGGGCCCAGGTCTGACAGAATCTGTGCATAAGATCTAGGTGCTGCTGTAGGCCCTCCTTGGTTGGTGACAGAAGCACCAGATCATCAGCAAACAGCAGACATTTGACTTCGGATTCTAGCAGGGGGAGGCCGGGTGCTGCAGACTTTTCTAGTGCCCGCGCCAATTCGTTGATATATATGTTGAAGAGGGTGGGGCTTAAGCTGCATCCCTGTCTAACCCCACGACCCTGTGTGAAGAAATGTGTGTGTTTTTTGCCAATTTTAACCGCACACTTGTTGTTTGTGTACATGGATTTTATAATGTCGTATGTTTTACCCCCAACACCACTTTCCATCAGTTTGTATAGCAGACCCTCATGCCAAATTGAGTCAAAGGCTTTTTGGAAATCAACAAAGCATGAGAAGACTTTGCCTTTGTTTTGTTTTGGTTTGTTTGGTTGTCAATTAGGGTGTGCAGGGTGAATACATGGTCTGTTGTACGGTAATTTGGTAAAAAGCCAATTTGACATTTGCTCAGTACATTGTTTTCATTGAGGAAATGTACGAGTCTGCTGTTAATGATAATGCAGAGGATTTTCCCAAGGTTACTGTTGACACATATTCCACGGTAGTTATTGGGGTCAAATTTGTCTCCACTTTTGTGGATTGGGGTGATCAGTCCTTGGTTCCAAATATTGGGGAAGATGCCAGAGCTAAGTATGATGTTAAAGAGTTTTAGTATAGCCAATTGGAATGTGTTGTCTGTATATTTGATCATTTCATTGAGGATACCATCAACACCACAGGCCTTTTTGGGTTGGAGGGTTTTTATTTTGTCCTGTAACTCATTCAATGTAATTGGAGAATCCAGTGGGTTCTGGTAGTCTTTAATAGTTGATTCTAAGATCTGTATTTGATCATGTATATGTTTTTGCTCTTTATTCTTTGTTATAGAGCCAAAAAGATTGGAGAAGTGGTTTACCCATACATCTCCATTTTGGATAGATAATTCTTCGTGTTGTTGTTTGTTTAGTGTTTTCCAATTTTCCCAGAAGTGGTTAGAGTCTATGGATTCTTCAATTGCATTGAGCTGATTTCTGACATGCTGTTCCTTCTTTTTCCGTAGTGTATTTCTGTATTGTTTTAGTGATTCACCATAGTGAAGGCGTAGACTCAGGTTTTCCGGGTCTCTATGTTTTTGGTTGGACAGGTTTCTCAATTTCTTTCTTAGATTTTTGCATTCTTCATCAAACCATTTTGTCATTATTGTTAATTTTCTTCGGTTTTCTATTTGAGATTTTTAGATTTGATAGGGAAGCTGAGAGGTCAAATATACTGTTAAGATTTTCTACTGCCAAGTTTACACCTTCACTAATTACAGTGGAACGTTTTACCCAGGAAATTGTCTAAAAGGGATTGAATTTGTTGTTGCCTAATTGTTTTTTGGTAGGTTTCCAAACTGCATTCCTTCCATCTATAGCATTTCTTAATGTTACTCAGTTCCTTTGGCTTTGATGCCTCATGATTGAGTATTGCTCTGTTTAAGTAGACTGTGATTTTGCTGTGGTCTGATAGGGGTGTCAGTGGGCTGACTGTGAACGCTCTGAGAGACTCTGGGTTGAGGTCAGTGATAAAGTAGTCTACAGTACTACTGCCAAGAGATGAGCTATAGGTGTACCTACCATAGGAGTCCCCTCGAAGCCTACCGTTGACTATGTACATACCCAGCGTGCGACAGAGCTGCAGGAGTTGTGACCCGTTTTTGTTGGTTATGTTGCCATAGTTGTGCCTAGGGAGGCATATGTGGGAGGGAATGCTGTCACCTCCAGGCAGGTGTTTGTCCCCCTGTGTGCTGAGGGTGTCAGGTTCTTGTCCGGTTCTGGCATTTAGGTCGCCACAGTCTAGAACATGTCCCTGGGCCTGGAAATGATTGATTTCCCCCTCCAGGATGGAGAAGCTGTCTTCATTCAAATATGGGGATTCTCGTGGGGGGATATAGGTAGCACACAGGAGGACATTTTTCTCTGTTAGGATAATTTCCTTTTGAATTTCTAGCCAAATGTAGAATGTTCCTGTTTTGATTAATTTAATGGAGTGAGTTAGGTCTGCTCTATACCAAATTAGCATACCCCCTGAGTCCCTTCCCTGTTTCACACCTGGTAGTTTGGTGGATGGGACTACCAGCTCTCTGTAACCTAGAGGGCAACCAGTGGGTCCGTCTCCTCTATACCAGGTTTCTTGCAGGATGACAATGTCTGTATTACCGATTTCTTTGGTGAAGTCCGGGTTTCTGCTCTTTAGGCCAAAGGCAGATGACCTCAGGCCTTGGATATTCCAGGATGATATAGTGAAGGCTTTTTGTTCCATAGAGTGTCCAATGTTGTTGGTCGTGGTTTGGCCTCAGGCCAGTAAGTGTGAGAAGAGCCTGCTGAGCATCTGGTACATGCCATTGGCTTGGACGAGTGTGAGAGTGGGGGTTGGGACTGTTTGCCCGCTCACTACCTGGGCGTATGTATGGCTTCCATGTTGAGGCCCTCTTTGCGGGGGTGGGGTGCATGGGGTGGGCAGGAGTGGCATAGGTCTGATCTGAGGGGGCCTAAATGGGGTGTGGGCATGGTTGACGTGGTGGGTGTTGATTGGTTGGGGTGGGGGTGTGGATGTGGATGTGTCTGGGGGTGCTGTGGTCTGGATGTAAGTCCTCTTGGCGTGGGTCCTCTATGTGCAGGTCCAGGGGGGTCCTGCAGGTCTTGGAGGGTGTCTCGCTGGTCTGGGTGGGGTGTCTATTGATCTGTTGCTCCTGTGTGAAGTGTTGGGGATACGTTTGAGAGCGATGTCCTTTAGAGTCCGGGCAAAGGTGGGCACTGCTGCCTTGTAGAGGTGGACCTGGTCATAGAGGCTGTTCAAGTCCAGGGTGGAGTGGTGGGCCAGGAAAACATTTGGTTTTGAGGCACAGTCACGGGAAATACTTGCGTTTACCCGCTGTATTGTGGCAGGGTGGAAGTCTTTTCGTGGTAGCAGGGTGGAGATAACCACTTGTGCGTTGGGGAAAGTAGAAGAAGCCTTTTCAATCACTCCCTTCAGTGCTGTGGCCACCCTTTCCTGCTGTGGTCTCAGGTCGTTTGTGCCTGTGTGTATTATTATGTGGCTGGGTGAACCTAGTTGGTCCTCAGACAGAAGGTCGAGGGCGCGCTGGGTATTTGGACACCAGAGTTTAGACACACTGTGTTTGGGCAAAAGTTTTTTTTCTTCTATATATTTCCCATTTGAGTCCATAAGTAGTACAATCTGTGTCTTGTGTTTGTCCTCAGTGGGTGTGAGGGGGTTGTCAGAAGGGCTATCAGGGTGGCTGACAGGAGTGGTGCTCAGAGGGGGTGAGAGCCACTGGGCTTGTGGTTCTTCATTTGTCTGTTCTGCTGTGATGTCGACTCTATGGTCAGGGTCTGGTGTGGACTGTTCTGCTGTGGTGTCGAGACTTTTGTCAGGTGCTGAGGTTGGCTGTTCTGCTGCCAGATTACGTTTTTCTCCATATTCCCCAAGGTGTCTACAGCATTGTGACGTAGTTTTACGCATTTATGTTGAAGAATACCTGTAAGTGGCTACATTGCGCAACTGGTCACCTGATGGCTCCCAGAGTGATTCTCGTGTAAAATACAGAGGTAGCCATTATTCCAATCGGTCCTACTGAAAAACCAATTGTCCCGGTGGATATATTATCGAATAGATATTTGAAAAACACCTTGAGGATTGATTGTAAACAACGTTTGCCATGTTTCTGTCAATATTATGGAGCTAATTTGGAATATTTTTCGGCGTTTTCGTGACTGCAATTCCGGGGCGATTTCTCAGCCAAACGTGAAGAACAAACTGAGCTATTTCGCCTACAAAAATAATATTTTGGGAAAAAAGGAACATTGAACATCTAACTGGGAGTCCCGTGAGTGAAAACATCCGAAGCTCATCAAAGGTAAACGATTTAATTTGATTGCTTTTCTGATTTCCGTGACCAAGTTACCTGCTGTTAGCTGGACAAAATGCTATGCTAGGCTATCGATAAACTTACACAAATGCTTGTCTAGCTTTGGCTGTAAAGCATATTTTGAAAATCTGAGATGACAGGGTGATTAACAAAAGGCTAAACTGTGTCTCAATATATTTCACATGTGATTTTCATGAATAGGAATATTTTCTAGGAATATTTATGTCCATTGCGTTATGCTAATTAGTGTCAGTCGATGACTACACTCCTGCACGCGGGATGGGGAGTCACTAGAGGTTTTAAGAAAAATCTTTTTTTTCTTCTTCCCAGTATGAGAGGAGTTGCTATATTTATTGAATGAACCTCTTTCCATAAAGTTAGAGCGATTTAAGATGGAATCTCGACGTAACTTATAATGTTGTACAAAGCCTAGGGTATCCATCAAACTAATTATCATTGCGGGATTAATATGATGTAGTAAAGTATTTGAAATATGTTGCATGAGAAAACATAATCTGATTTTATTAGATCTGCTTCCTAATCAATGAATGTCGATTTAACTTGTTGACTGCTAATCTGTTCCTTTTGCACATGTGAGAATCTCTGCAGAGAAATGCTTGGACCTTTAAGGCTATTTTCTGGGAATTGTGTCGTTATTATGTGCCAGATGTTAAGATTACAAACCATCATAATTGGGTTATTTGCAGGATTTCTTCATCATTTCAATAGCATTGGGTCTATGGTGTTGACTAAAATCTGTGTTTCTGATTGTATTTCAACTATTGGTATGTTTTGCCTGGACAGATACGACCACCAGGGTTTGTTTAAGATATGAACTGAACGTTTTAATAGTTTGCTTAGCTCAAATTCAAAGGCTAATTTATTCAGCATAAATACCGAGGCGATTTCGATGTAATACGTTGTCTGTTGCCTAAATGGTCTGCTGGAATAACATACTGAGAATGGAGTCGTATTGAAATAACTGAATCAAAGAAGAGACAGTTACCTAAATCGAATGAATTCTAATAATAGCGGATAGGTAATTGCCACTAGAGCTATGCCCTTGATCATAATTTATATCTAAACATGGGTATTACTTATTGCAGGATACAACTGCAATGAACTGAAGTTGTGGTTAGGAGAAGGCTCTGGTATTCTGAAATGTTTTTTTTTCTTATGGATTGACTGAACATTTCATAAGTGTGGAGCCAAAAGAGAAGAGAAAGTTGTCAAGTTTGTTTTTAACCTACAATAGAGGTAAGCGCAGAACGTTGTTAGAGAATGGGTTATATTTTTTTCCTACTGGTAAGAAAAGAAGAGTTACTCGTGCTCGCTGGGCTGTAAGGGATGAAGTGGGACAATTGCAGTAGAGGTCTGAATAGTTGAATTGGAAATGTTCTGTGATAATTTCTGATTACTGTTGCTGGGTTTTATAGTTTAGGTAACACCAGTGAATTTGAGCAGGAAGTTAATGTATTGTAACGTTATAATCTGTTTCCATTACGTGGAACAATTTCCGGTCATGAAAGTGGATTGCAGTTTGAGTTTATTTTTATTTTTACAGGGACAGTGCACATTAATCAAAGTTTCAGTAAAAGTGCAGGTTTTAGCCAGCCGGCTATTTTTCAACCGCAGTCCCTGGGCAGGTTATTTAAAACAATTGCAATACAGACAATCAAGGAACAGTGAGCACACGCAGAGCGGCATAGAACAAGCAACACATGGCACGCAAAAAGCAACAAAACAAAATAAATAGTGTTTCCACGTCTCACCAGCTACAGACAACATGGAAAGCGGCAATACACAGCTAGGGATTATTTTCACTAGTCTGATTGGCCTTTAGCCATGTCTTCATGTTATTTTTAAAGGTGTGATAGGTGGTACAATTGTGTGTGTCTGGTGGCAGGGTATTCCAGACATGGGAAGCTCTCACAGAGAAAGCAGATTGACAAAAGATAATTTTCCTTAAGGGAACTATACAGTCACCTCTCATGGCAGACTTTGTGGATCTGCTGCCATAGGTTTGGGTTTTCTGTTTAACAAAAGTACTGAGTGGAGGGGGAGCCAGACCATTTAGGATCTTGAATACAAGACATGCGTCAGTGTATTGCACAAGATTTTTCCAACTCAGGAGCTCATGCTTTCTGAGGATGTAACAGTGATGATGGCTATTGGGCTTCCTATCAAGCATTTTTAGAGCCTGATTGCAGACAGACTGGATAGCTTTTAATGTTGTTCAGCAAGCTTGGGCCCAACTATTCAAGCAGTATGTTAAATGGGGGAGTATCATAGATTTGAAGTACAGTTTTGATACCTCTGTTGTCAAACAATTTCATATATATCGGAAAATAGCAAGATTGAATTTTGTTGTTTGATTTACCTTTTTCACCTGCCTTTTAAAAGAGAAGTTTGAATCAAGTATGATGCCAAGGTACTTAAAATCAGATACCCCCTGGAGCTTTTCCCCTAACACATAGACATCTGGCATCAGTTGCCCTCTCTGTGAGGAACATGCAGACTATTTTCTTCACATTGAGATGCAAACATGAGTCACTGAGCCACTTTGTAACCTGGACCATTACCGTAGTGAGTTCTTGTGCAGCTTTGTGATTTGCTCTTTGCATGCACATAAACTCAGCATAAAAAGAAACATACCTTTTTCAGGACCCTGTCTTTCAAAGATAATTCGTAAAAATCCAAATAACTTCACAGATCTTCATTGTAAAGGGTTTAAACACTGTTTCCCATGCTTGTTCAATGAACCATAAACAATTAATGAACATGCACCTGTGGAACGGTCATTAAGACACTAACAGCTTACAGAAGTTAGGAAATTAAGGTCACAGTTATGAAAACTTAGGATACTAAAGAGGCCTTTCTACTGACTCTGAAAAATACCAAAAGACAAATGCCCAGGGTCCCTGCTCATCTGCGTGAACGTGCCTTAGGCATGCTTCAAGGAGTCATGAGGACTGCAGATGTGGCCATGGCAATAAATTGCAATGTCCATACTGTGAAACACCTAAGACAGCACTACAGGGAGACAGGACAGACAGCTGATCGTCCTTGCAGTGGCAGACCATGTGTAACAACACCTGCACAGGATCGCTACATCTGAACATTACACCGGCGGCACAGGTACAGGATGTCAACAACAACTGCCCAAGTTACACCAGGAACGCACAATCCCTCCATCAGTGCTCAGACTGTCCGCAATAGGCTGCGAGAGGCTGGACTGAGGGCTTGTAGGCCTGTTGTAAGGCAGGTCCTCATCAGACATCACCGGCAACAACGTCACCTATGGGCACAAACCCACCGTCGCTGGACCAGAAAGGACTGGCAAAAAGTGCTCTCCGCTGACAAGTCGCGGTTTTGTTTCACCAGGGGTGATGGTTGGATTTGCGTTTATTGTCAAAGGAATGAGCGTTACACCGAGGCCTGTACTCTGGAATGGGATCGATTTGGAGGTGGAGGGTCCATCATGGTCTGAGCGGTGTGTCACAGCATCATCGAACTGAGCTTGTTGTCATTGCAGGCAATCTCAACGCTGTGCGTTATAGGGAAGACATCCTCCTCCCTCATGTCGTACCCTTCCTACAGACTCACCCTGACATGACCCTCCAGCATGACAATGCCACCAGCCATACTGCTCGTTCTGTGCGTGATTTCCTGCAAGACAGGAATGTCAGTGTTCTGCCATGGCCAGCGAAGAGCCCGGATCTCAATCCCATTGAGCACGGCTGGGGCCTGTTGGATCAGAGGGTGAGGGCTAGGGCCATTCCTCCCAGAAATGTCAGGGAACTTGCGGGTGCCTTGGTGGAAGTGTGTGGTTTTAGTTTCTGGGATCCATGCTGATCAATTGGAGTGTGATATATAACTAAAGCGTATTTTATTAAACTCCATTGTTGCATGCACTGCATTATGCATTACATATTTGCGTTTCACTGTCTATGAAGATATAGCTTTGAATCTCATAAACTGTATGCTTCTTATGTTACTCTTCATGGGTTCGTGCAGGTGACTGTGTATCATGACCTCCCCAGACAAATTGGTAGAATGGTTAGAATATGTGTTGGAGGTTGAAATGGGAGACCGTGCTAAATTTATTGGGAGGAGGCTGAGCCAATGTCATAGCACATCACCCCAACTCTCAATTGAATACACCAATGGTAACGTTATATTCTCTTGCCTAATTTAAATATGTACCTCCTTGTAACTAACATTGGAGAAGGCGTGTTTGCAGAGGGCTGTTGTTTATATAGCTAGATACAGTGGGGAGAACAAGTATTTGATACACTGCCGATTTTGCAGGTTTTCCTACTTACAAAGCATGTAGAGGTCTGTAATTTTTATCATAGGTACACTTCAACTGTGAGAGACGGAATCTAAAACAAAAATCCAGAAAATCACATTGTATGATTTTTAAGTAATTCATTTGCATTTTATTGCATGACATAAGTATTTGATCACCTACCAACCAGTAAGAATTCCAGCTCTCACAGACCTGTTAGTTTTTCTTTAAGAAGCCCTCTTGTTCTCCACTCATTACCTGTATTAACTGCACCTGTTTGAACTCGTTACCTGTATAAAAGACATCTGTCCACACACTCAAACAGACTCCAACCTCTCCACAATGGCCAAGACCAGAGAGCTGTGTAAGGACATCTGGGATAAAATTGTAGACCTGCACAAGGCTGGGATGGGCTACAAGACAATAGGCAAGCAGCTTGGTGAGAAGGCAACAACTGTTGGCGCTATTATTAGAAAATGGAAGAAGTTCAAGATGACGGTCAATCACCCTCGGTCTGGGCTCCATGCAAGATCTCACCTTGTGGGGCATCAATGATCATGAGGAAGGTGAGGGATCAGCCCAGAACTACACGGCAGGACCTGGTCAATGACCTGAAGAGAGCTGGCACCACAGTCTCAAAGAAAATCATTAGTTACACACTACGCCATCATGGATTAAAATCCTGCAGTGCACTCAAGGTCCCCCTGCTCAAGCCAGCGCATGTCCAGTCCCGTCTGAAGTTTGCCAATGACCATCTGGATGATCCAGAGGAGGAATGGGAGAAGGTCATGTGGTCTGATGAGACAAAAATAGAGCTTTTTGGTCTAAACTCCACTCGCCGTGTTTGGAGGAAGAAGGATGAGTACAACCCCAAGAACACCATCCCAACCGTGAAGCATGGAGGTGGAAACATAATTCTTTGGGGATGCTTTTCTGCAAAGGGGACAGGATGACTGCACCGTATTGAGGGGAGGATGGATGGGGCCATGTATCGCGAGATCTTGGCCAACAACCTCCTTCCCTCAGTAAGAGCATTGAAGATGGGTCGTGTCTTCCAGCATGACAACGACCCAAAACACACAGCCAGGGCAACTAAGGAGAGGCTCCTTAAGAAGCATGTCAAGGTCCTGGAGAGGCCTAGCCAGTCTCCAGACCTGAACCCAATAGAAAATCTTTGGAGGAAGCTGAAAGTCCGTATTGCCCAGCGACAGCCCCGAAACCTGAAGGATCTGGAGAAGGTCTGTATGGAGGAGTGGGCCAAAATCCCTGCTGCAGTGTGTGCAAACCTGGTCAAGAACTACAGGAAACATATGATCTCTGTAATTGCAAACAAAGGTTTCTGTACCAAATATTAAGTTCTGCTTTTCTGATGTATCAAATACTTATGTCATGCTATAAAATGCAAATTAATTACTTAAAAATCATACAATGTTATTTTCTGGATTTTTGTTTTAGATTCTGTCACTCACAGTTGAAGTGTACCTATGATAAAAATTACAGACCTCTACATGCTTTGTAAGTAGGAAACACTGCCCGATTTTGCAGGTTATCAAATACTTGTTCTCCCCACTGTAGATACTCTACTGGAGCCAAAATATGACTGTAGGGTGTCAGCAAATATAATTAAAAGTTTACACTATTCATCTATGGCAAAGATACTTATACGTTTCCCCTTTCATATGTGTCTGGTGTTACCTAGTTACTGGCTAGCTAGGTCTTCAGCTAGCATATTGTTCAAAACTCTGATGCAGTTGTCATGTCAACACATCTGTCAGTGCTGCTGTGAACCGCATCACAAGAGACATGCCAAACGGGAGATGTATACTTCATTGATGCAATTTCAAAGTTTGAGTTTGATTTGCTTGAGATGATTTTACTGCAACACTGTTTGCTGCATCTAAGTTTCCTGACATGGGCTTTTCAAAGAGCTGTCAGTCAAGGCGAGCTCATGAATATAAGCTCCCTGCCCACTCAGCCTGTCTTTTCAAACTTCCTGGTAGTAAACCATGAGAGAAGAAGTACTTTAAAAACAAAAATGTGCATGTAAAAGTGCAGGTACTCGGAATTATATTTGAACACTGTTGAATAGTTCATTGTCTCTAAATACACTGTATCAGCCAGACCAACCTTAATGTCTTCACCCAGCTCTCCTACAAAATATGAAGAACATATTGGTCTTGTGTGTCAGTGGATTTATCTGTTATTATGGTGATGCTTTGTGTTTTTTTACCAGACTGCACCTCCGTTCTTTACATGTGTTAATGAATGTGTGCATTTTGGGATATTGGCACTTACAAAAGCCATATCCTTAGCATTTATGTTTTACATGTATTTCTACAGCGAATGGAAATGGCTACTTTGTTCAGAAAAAGGTTACATTTTCTGACATAAAAAATGTATATTATTCCCATATGATGTTGAAGCAAGGCAGCAACACATATGAGCCATTTTGTGTTGTCTCTCCCCCAGGCCCTCATCAAGATAGTGATGCTGACTGGTGCTGTTGGAGCCACCATGGCACCCTGGTATCCGCACTACCAGCCTGCTCCTGACACCCTACCTGGCATGGCTGTGCTTGGCCACCTTCCTCAACTACTACATCTGGAGAGAGAACCCGGATGAGGATGGAAAGGAGGAGTAGGCAACACTGTGCCGTACTTGGTTTCTCCCAGGTTCTGAAAGATCTTTATTCCTGTTGAAATAACTATGTCAGTTGATATTGGCACCAAAATGTGGTCTTACTAGTTGCATTTATATTAAAAGATTTTTTGCACTTAACCACATTTTCAAAAAATGGCTATACTATGTGTTGTGCCTACAATTGTATGAGGCAACAATGCTCAACATCAGTAATATGATCTTAATTCATTACATTGCAGAATATTATTGATAAAACAATTGTTTAGAAATTGCCATATTACCCCAGAAACATCTACCATCATTCCTATACAGTTATCAAAAACTCTTTATATTGCATAGCCTTTGTATTGACAGCTCCATGGTCTAAACAATTAAGCAATTCATGTGCTACTGCGTTTTTTTTTTTACATGTTTATCCCATAAACTAATCTCCACTGAAGAAATTGGTGCTTAGTTTTTGCAAGATTTCAGAAACCCCATCTTTACTCTTAAATGTATTCCAATATTTCTGTTGAAGCTCACCATGGCTTTGCAGAGAACTGATTTATTGTGCCAACTCTTATTACAAGGAAAGTACATGCCAGCAAAGCCTTAAGTACATCAGATTTGAATTAGAATTGCCTGTTGTTAAAAATATATTTTTTTACTTGTCCTGAAGATGGATTCTTGAATTTATGAGATGTCTGCTACACCGCAAACACTGATTTGCTACACCGCAAACACTGATTTGCTACACCGCAAACACTGATTTGCTACACCGCAAACACTGATTTCTATGATTGAACTTATTCTCTCTTTGCACTGGTTTGTTTACTTTGCTTTCTTCCAATAAACATATTTACATTAACCCATGTCTGATTTTATAATATGCACTACTTGTAACTCAGATCACCTTAAACTCAACCTAGACGTTAATCTACCCAATGCTAGGGTATTTGAGCAACGTCTGTTATATGGAAGATTGCCTGCTCCATGTAAAAGGCTGTGTTTGAATAGCATTTAAAAGCCCAGAGCAGTCAGTGACTTTCCTGTGTCTATTTATACATATTCTCAGAGGTTGGAATAATACTGTGGATTTGTTCAAATGAGGCCAATAAGAAGAGAGTTCCAAACCGCTCTGCCTAGAACAGTTTTCCTTTTCCAACCTCAGACCACTCAGAGAGCAAAAGCATCCTGCTTGAGAAATTGTTCTTTCACCATTTTCATTGAAAACATCACAGTAAGGTACCTTACTGTAACCCAGAAATTATTTGATATTGAAATAAAAACTGTTGCATTAAACCTTTTAAAGGAGCAAACTAAAAAGATTTGGCATGGGTCCTGAGATCCTCAAAAGGTTCTAGAGCTGCAACATCGAGAGCTTAGGTTGCACTGGTTGCATCACTGCCTGGTACGGCAATTGCTCGGCCACTGACCGCAAGACACGACAGAGGGTAGTGCGTATGGACCAGTACATCACTGGGGCTAAGCTGCCTGCCATCCAGGACCTCTACACCAGGTGGTGTCAGAGGAAGGCCCTAAAAAATTGTCAAAGACCCCAGCCACCCCAGTCATAGACTGTTCTCTCTACTACCGCATGGCAAGCGGTACCGGAGTGCGAAGTCTAGGACAAAAAGGCTTCTCAACAGTTTTTACCCCCAAGCCATAAGACTTGTGTGCCCCCCACCCCTCTTTTTACGCTGCTGCTACTCTCTTTTCATCATATATGCATAGTCACTTTAACTATACATTCATGTACATACTACCTTAATTGGGCCGACCAACTAGTGCTCCCGCACATTGGCTAACCGGGCTATCTGCATTGTGTCCTGCCACCCACCACCCGCCAACCCCTTTTACGCTACTGCTACTCTCTGTTCATCATATATGCATAGTCACTTTAACCATATCTACATGTACATACTAACTCAAATCAGCCTTACTAACCTGTGTCTGTATGTAGCCTTGCTACTTTTATAGCCTCGCTACTGTATATAGCCTGTCTTTTTACTATTGTTTTTTTTTCTTTACCCACCTATTGTTCACCTAATACCTTTTTTGCACTATTGGTTAGAGCCTGTAAGTAAGCATTTCACTGTAAGATCTACACCTGTTGTATTCAGCGCACATGACAAATAAACTGATTTGATCAGTTGCTACATCCATTTTTGGACTTATAAATTGATATTGAATCATGAAGAATATAACTTTGAAATGCCTCATGAGCTTGGTTCAACTGTTGTACCCTATCAGAACCTAAAATATGAGCTTGTCTTACTCAATTTTTGTAAACAAACACTATATGGCCTCAAAACAAGGTTAACTATAAGTTTGATATCATGAATGGTCAGTCCTTGCATCCATAGTTCCGTCTATGAACTTGAGAATAGTTACAGTTCTCCAGCCCCATCCCTCAGCTTTTTACCGGAACAGGGGAGTCCGCTTTATTTTTTCTACTGCTGATTGCCACTTTAAAAACATTTCAGTCAGACTTTCTGTGCTCAGTCATTTATTCTGTATGTTACAATGGCCCTGCTAAAATGACAAGATAAAACATTATTCTTATTTATTTGGTTATTTCTAAAGTGTCTGAAGGGGAAAGAAAACATACAGAAGTGCTACTTGTTCTCAGGAGCCTTCTCAGGGGTGACATCTTGTTTGGTGGCGAATCGCTCCATGAGAGTTTTCCACAAGCCCTTCTTCTTCTCATTCATCTGCTGCATGTTACCTGAGGTGGAAGAGATGAGGGGTTAGAGAGACATCAGAACCAACCATGCATGTTCAGAACAACACCCTGTGGAGTTCCTTTAGCCTGGGTGCCAGCCTCCTGCTGAAAGAGTGCAGGTGTCTAGACTGCAAAAGGGCCTCCGGGCTAGAGTGCCAGTCTGTTTCTCCTCTTGTAGAAAAAAGCTTCTCTGAAAATGTTGGTATCCTCAAAGTCCACTAGATGGTGGTATGAGTCAGATTAACACTTCAGGTGTCTAAGACTGACAGAAGCAGACATGAAACATTAATACACTATATACACACAAAAGTATGTGGACACCCCTTCAAATTAGTGGATTCAGCTATTTGAGCCACATCCGTTGCTGACAGGTGTTTAAAATTGAGCACACAGCCATACAATCTCCATAGACAAACATTGGCAGTAGAATGGCCTTACTGAAGAGCTTAGTGACATTCAACGTGGCACCGTCATAGGATGCCACCTTTCAAACAAGTCAGTATGTAACATTTCTGCCCTGCTATAGCTGCCCTGGTCAACTGTAAGTGTGGTTATTGTGAAGTGGACACGTCTAGGAGCAACAACGGCTCAGCCACAAAGTGGTAGGCCACACAAGCTCACCGATCGGGACAGCAGAGTGCAGAAGCATGTAGTGAAGAGTGTAGTCCCTGGTTGCAGCACTCACTACCGAGTTGAAAACTGCCCCTGCAAGCAACATCAGCACAAGAACTGTTCGTCTGGAGCTTAATGAAATGGGTTTCCATGGCCGAACTGCAGCATACAAGCCTAAGATCACCATGCGCAAGCGTCGACTGGAGTGGTATAAAACTCACCGCCATTGGACTCTGGAGAGGTGAAAACATGTTCTCTGGAGTGATGAATCACGCTTCACCATCTGGCAGTCCGACAGACTAATCTGGGTTTGGCGGATGCCAGGAGAGCACTACATGCCCCAATGCATAGTGCCAACTGTAAAGTTTGGTGGAGGAGGAACAATGGCCTGGGGCTGTATTTCATGTTTCGGGCTAGGCCCCTTAGTTCCAGTGAAGGGAAATCTTAAAGCTCCAGCATACAATCACATTCTAGACAACTCTGTGCTTCCAACTTTGTGGCAACAGTTTGGAGAATGCCCTTTCCTGTTTCAGCATGATAATGCCCCCATGCACAAAGCGAGGTTCATAAAGAAATGGTTTATCAAATAAAATTTTATGTCACATACACATGGTTAGCAGATGTTAATGCAAGCGTAGCAAAATGCTTGTGCTTCTAGTTCCGACAGTGCAGTAATATTTAACAAGTAATCTAACAATTCCTCAACAGGTACCTAATACACACAAATCTAAAGGGGTGAATGAGAACATGTACATATAAGTATATGGATGAGCGATGGCCAAGCGGCATAGGCAAGGTGCAGTAGATTGTATAAAATACAGTATATACTCTCCACCCTCTGGAGAGCCTTGTTGTTGTGCAGTCTGACGGCAGTACCAGGCTGTGATACAGCCCAAAAGGATGCTCTCGATTGTGCATCTGTAAAAGTTTGTCGGGGTTTTGGGTGACAAGCCAAATTTCTTCAGCCTCCTGAGGTTGATCAACACACTGAGGTTCTTCAACACACTGTCTGTGTGGGTGGACCATTTCAGTTTGTCTGTGATGTGTATGCCCTGGAACTTAAAACCTTCCACCTTCTCCACTGCGGTCCCTTCGAGATCGGTGTGGAAGAATTTAACTGGCCTGACCTCAACCCTTATCGAACACCTTTGGGATGAATTGGAACACCGACTGCGAGCCAGGCCTAATCGCCCAACATCAGCGCCCGACCTCACTAATGCTTTTCTGGCTGAACCGAAGCAATTCCCTGCAGTGATGTTCCAACATCTAGTGGAAAGCCTTCCCAGAAAAGCAGGGGCTGTTATAGCAGCAAAGGGGGACCAACTCCATATTAATGCCCATGATTTCTGAATGAGATGTTCGACAACCATGTGTCCACATACTTTGTCATGTAGTAGAAGATCTGGTATTAGTGAAGAGAAATAGGGAAGTATGTATGTCCTGAAATGTAATAGCATTTTGATTTGGGTTGGTTAATTTATTGCAACAAAACTAGACCAATTATGTTATATTCACTTAGCTCAGGGATGGGCAGTGACGGGGCCACACAATCTGAACTCATCATGAGAGGCCGCAGTGGCTTGCGGGTCTAATTATCCATACCAACACATGCAGTCACAGCTGGGCCTAGCATCACTTTAGTGGCCCCCATCTTCACAGTGGTTTTTAAAATTATTTTTATATAGTTAATTTCCTGCAATTCTACTACTTTTGCCATAGGGTGGAGAATTTGTCTGCAGTTTTGAATATGATATCTGAGTGAGAGTGACTAACAAAATCAACGCCCTGGTCGCTAATTTGATCATGACTAATACAACTTTAGATTGCTGGCTAGACTAACTTACCAATCTTAAAAATGTTAGCTAATTGAGTGAGTCAGAAACCACGATTCCATCCACAGTTTTTATGCAAGTAAAGTCATAACATATAAAGTCAAATAATGACAGAAGGGATGGAAACAGGAATCGATCAGATAGATCATTTGTTCGTTCAACATGGCGGGATCTTTTTGTCTAGGTCAAATTAATTATGTGAGAAATGGCAGTGGAAACGGCTTCATGCGCAAATATTTAAATACAGTGGCTTGCGAAAGTATTCACCCTCTTTGCATTTTTCCTATTTAGTTGCCTTACAACCTGGAATTAAAATGGATTTTTGGGGGGATTGTATCATTTGATTTACACAACATGCCGACCACTTTGAAGATACAAAATATTTTTTTATTGTGAAACAAACCAGAAATAAGACAAAATAAATTGAAAACTTGAGCATGCATAAATATTCACTCCCCCAAAGTCAATATATTTTGTAGAGCCACCTTTTGCAGAAATTACAGCTGCAAGTTTCTTGGGGTATGTCTCCATAAGCTTGGCACATCTAGCCACTGGGATTTTTGCCCATTCTTCAAGGCAAAACTGCTCCAGCTCCTTCTAGTCGGATGGGTTCTGCTGGTGTACAGCGATTTTTACGCAATACCACAGATTCTCAATTGGATTCATGTCTGGGCTTTGACTAGGCCATTCCAAGACATTTAAATGTTTCCCCTTAAACCATTTGAGTGTTGCTTTAGCAGTATGCTTAGGGTCAATTTCCTGCTGGAAGGTGAACCTCCGTCCCAGTCTCAAATCTCTGGAAGACTGAAACAGGTTTCCCCTCAAGAATTTCCCTGTATTTAGCACCATCCACCATTCCTTCAATTCTGACCAGTTTCCCAGTCCCTGCCGATGAAAAACATCCTTACAGCATGATACTGCCACCACCATGCTTCACTGAGGGGATGGTGTTCTCAGGGTGATGAGGTGTTGGGTTTGCGCCAGACATAGCGTTTTCCTTGATAGCCAAAAAGCTCAATTTCAGTCTCATCTGACCAGAGTAGCTTCTTCCATATGTTTGGGGAGTCTCCCACATGCATTTTTGCAAACACCAACCATGTTTGCTTATTTTTCTCTTCAAGCAATGGCTTTTTTCTGGCCACTCTCCCATAAAGCCTAGCTCTGTGGAGTGTATGGCTTAAAGTGGTCGAATGGACAGATACTCCAATCTCCACTGTGGAGCTTTGCAGCTCCTTCAGGGTTATCTTTGGTCTCTTTGTTGCCTCTCTGATTAATGCCCTCCTTGCCTGATCCGTGAGTTTTGGTGGGTGGCCTTCTCCTGGCAGGCTTGTTTTGATGCCATATTCTTTCCATTTTTTAATAATGGATTTAATGGTGCTCCATGGGATATTCAAAGTTTCTGGTATTTTTTTTATAACCCAACCCTGATCTGTACTTCTCCACAACTTTGTCCCTGACCTGTTTGGAGAGCTCCTTGGTGCCGCTTGCTTGGTGGTGCCCCTTGCTTAGTGGTGTTGCAGACTCTGGGGCCTTTCAGAACAGGTGTATATATACTGAGATGACGTGACAGATCATGTGACACTTAAAGTCCACCTGTGTGAAATCGAACTAATTATGTGACTTCTGAAGGTAATTGGTTGCACCAGATCTTATTTAGAGGCTTCATAGCAAAGGGTGTGAATACATATGCATGCACCACTTTTTCATTTTTATATTTTTGAAACAAGTATTTTTTTTCCATTTCACTTCACCAATTTAAACTATTTTGTGTATGTCCATAATATTAAATCCAAATAAAAAAATAATTTAAATTACAGGTTGTAATGCAACAAAATAGGAAAAACATCAAGGCGATGAATACTTTTGCAAGGCACTGTAATAACCATCATATAGAAGTAAACATGTTGCCCATCCCACTACGACTCGGGAAACCTTGTAGTTTATTAGGCTACAGATTAAATAACTTATGATGAACTTCACTGGGTGGTGAAAGTGCACGATGATCTTGATGCTTTTTTCCAACAAATATCGAGGGTCTGATTCTGGTGACAATTGATGCTTGACTGAAAAAAATATATATATATTCTTGCTCATTCATAATAACCTCATTATGTAGACTACCCTACAGGCACTGTATCTGCAAGCTGATGGCTAGTGCACATGTGCTGTGACCAGAGTAGGCACATTTGCTACTACAGACAGTTTGTGACAAAACTGTCAGTAGAGTTGAAACTGTGATGGAAACACATTGAACTTTAGATTTTTGTTCAGTACATGAAAACTTAAGCGAAAAAGTAGTTTGTGTGCATAACATCATCAGGGACTGATTTGGACGTGCAAGAGGTCGGTTTGGTGGAAAGACCACTGGTGGGAAAATGTGAATATTCTAAAATCTGAATAAAGAAAATATGTGCATGAAAATCTGTCGCCAATTGGATGGAATCCTAGCAAGTGACTGATATAAGAGAAACTGCTTGTGAATTGATCTGTGGGCCTACAAAAGCGCAGGCCACCAGTTGCCCATCCCTAATCTATCTGTATGCATAAATCATGAATGTGATGTACTTAGGACTATGTGTCCATACCTGTTGCTAATAGCATTCTACATTCTTCCACTGTGACACCTGTAAAACTGGTATCTCTTGTGCGGGGGAACTGTGAACAGATATTACAGGAGTTAGAGGCAACGATAACCCTCATTGACACACAACTTCATCAATTGGCTTTCTCTCAGATCTTTCATAGCTGCTGCAACAAGCAAATGCACGTGTAATGAACAGACATCGCTCTGTGTATGGTCATTGCTGTGGACTATAGCTCTTGAAAACCCTTCTCCATATGTAGGGTTTTCAGCCATTACATTCCCCCACATTTGGCTCTGTTAAACTACAATTCCTACGTTCTGTTTAACGTTTAGAAACGTCAATAATCATCGCTTTCTAAATGTTTTTCGAAAAGTGCTGATATGCCTCTTATCGTACATGTCAGCGAGAAAGAATCTTTCAAATAAAATAAAAATATATTTACTCTAGCTGTTTTGCAAAGATCCATACACGTTGTGCCTCCAGTTGATGAACTTCCTCTCCAGTTAGCTTACACATAGGTGTTCGGAGCACACTAGATAGTTAATTAGCACAGGTGGCAGCCTATGTCTTTACTCTGTCTATATGAAAGATATGTTCCCATAGTAGGGTGCTGCAGCACCCCCTGAAAAATCTGAATTAAAATAATATATTTATAAAATTAAAAAGTACTGCACTGGGCCTTTACTAGGCCTTTACTAGTATTAGCCGAAAAGGTAGTTGTATATAACAGTATCTTGCAGGATTCAATAGTTGGAATTGTAAGTGTTGTTGTGTTGTTGCTCTGACCCTTTCTCTGCGATTCTGGATACCATTAGAATGACAAAGAACAAACCCCTGTCCTCAAACATTTATATCAAAAGGTGTTATGGGCAAAGACACAAATCACCCCATCAAATGAAATATTTGTCTTGATCAAAAACAATTAAAACAACCACTTTCTATGCAGTAAATTTACCATCCTTACAAACCACAATGTACATGTACATTACTGTATTGTACATAGGTTGGTCATCTAGGTTTGTACCTATAGACTTGCCATCACCATGAAGAAAAACAATGCACAATACAGTAATTCCGTACATTGAGATGTCAAGTGGTCTGTGATGTGGCTCAGTTGGTAGAGCATGGCGCTTACAATGCTAGGATTGTGGGTTCGATTCCCAGAATGAAAACGTATGAAAATGTATGCATTCACTACTAGAGGTTGCCCGATTAATCGAAATGGCCGATTAATTAGGGCCGATTTCAAGTTTTCATAACAATTGGAAATCTGTATTTTTGGACACTGATTTGGCCGATTTTTTAAAATATTTTTTACACCTTTATTTAATTAGGCAAGTCAGTTAAGAACACATTCTTATTTTCAATGACGCCCTAGGAATGGTGGGTGAACTGCCTTGTTCAGGGGCAGAACGACAGATTTTTACCTTGTCAGCTCGGGGATTCAATCTTGCAACTTTACAGTTAACTAGTCTAACACTCTAACCACCTGCCTCTCATTGCACTCCACGAGGAGCCTGCCTGTTACAAGAATGCAGTAAGAAGCCAAGGTAAGTTGCTAGCTAGCATTACACTTATCGTATAAAAAACAATCAATCATAATCACTAGCTAACTACAAAAGGTTGATGATATTACTAGTTTATCTAGCATGTCCTGCGTTGCATATAATCGATGCGGTGCGCATTCGCAAAAAAGGACTGTCGTTGCGCCAACGTGTACCTAACCCTAAACATCAATGCCTTTCTTAAAATCAATACACAGAAGTATATATTTTTAAACCTGCATATTTAGCTAAAAGAAATCCAGGTTAGCAGGCAATATTAACCAGGTGAAATTGTGTCACTTCTCTTGCGTTCACTGAACGCAGAGTCAGGGTATATGCAAAAGTTTGGGCCGCCTGGCTTGTTGCGAACTAATTTGCCAGAATTTTACGTAATTATGACATAACATTGAAGGTTGTACAATGTAACAGCAATATTTAGACTTAGGGATGCCACCCGTTAGATAAAATACCGAACGGTTCCATATTTCACTGAAATAATAAACGTTTTGTTTTTGAAATGATAGTTTCCGGATTCAACCATATTAATGACCAAAGGCTCGTATTTCCGTGCGTTATGTTATAATTAAGTCTATGATTTGATATTTGATAGAGCAATCTGAGTGAGCGATGGTAGGCAGTAGCAGGCTCATAAGCATTCATTCAAACAGCACTTTTGTGCGTTTTGCCAGCAGCTCTTCGCAATGCTTCAAGCATTGAGCTGTTTATGACTTCAAACCTATCAACTCCTGAGATTAGGCTGGTGTAACCGATGTGAAATGGCTAGCTAGTTAGCGGGGTGCGCGCTAATAGCGTTTCAAACGTCACTCGCTCTGAGACTTGGAGTAGTTGTTCCCCTTGCACTGCAAGGGCCGTGGATTTTGTGGAGCGATGGGTAACGATGCTTCGAGGGTGGCTGTTGTCGATGTGTTGCTGGTTCAAGCCCAGGTAGGGGCGAGGAGGGGGACGGAAGCTATACTGTTACACTGGCAATACTAAAGTGCCTATAAGAACATCCAATAGTCAAAGGTATATGAAATACAAATGGTATAGAGAGAAATAGTCCTATAAATAGTATATTAACTACAACCTGCGAATATTACCTTGGAATTTTGAAGTCTCATGTTAAAAGGAACCACCAGCTTTCATATGTTCTGAGCAAGGAACTTAAACATTAGCTTTTTTAACATGGCACATATTGCACTTTTACTTTCTTCTCCAACACTTTGTTTTTGCATTATTTAAACCAAATTTAACATGTTTCATTATTTATTTGAGGCTAAATGGATTTTTATTGATGTATCATATTAAGTTAAAATATTCAGTATTGTTGTAATTGTCATTATTACAAATATAAAAAATAAAAATGTATTTAAAAATTGTCCGATTAATCGTTATCGGGTTTTTTTTGGTCCACCAATAATCGGTAAAAGGTGTTGAAAAATAATAAATCGGTCGACCTCTACTCACTACTGTAAATTGCTCTGGAAAAGAGTGTCTACTAAAATGGAAGAAATTAATAGACCATTTCAGTTCACATAGAAATAACTTGCATTTGCTAAATATTTCAAGAAACTGGAAAACATATGAAGCAAGTACTTTTATATTCCACAAGTACTTTGAGATTAACGGTTTTGTAAAGAATTATCACACTTAAATTACACATTCTGATAAACACTCAAATACATTTAGTTAAAAATAAATTGCACTGGGCCTTTACTAGTCCTGTATTAGCGGACCGATATAGACTTCTTCAGCTCGGGCAAATGTTTATTTTAATTTGGGGGGGTGCAGTATAAGTGAATACTTACTCTTTCTCGGTATACATTAGTGTTGATTCGGGCCAAGCTTTCATATATTTGATCACACTTCTCTGGATCAGAGAGCTGTCAAGAAAAATCAGATCAGTTCATAGGGGGTTCATACAATATAATCTAGAAACTATCCACATACAGATACTGTTATATGGGATTGTTTTTAAGATTTAGAGGCTTAATCTGTAAAATGTCCTGCAATTTCAAAATAAGTGTTTTTGCAAATGAGCAATGCATTGTTTCAAAATACGTCTAAACCCATCATGTTGATCATAGGTTAGGCTGCATTTCATCCTCAGTCTCATTCGTCAATTTACCAAACAGTAGGGGGGGGTTATGGTTTTCAAATTAATTTTCTGTTTTTGTAAGTGAACCACCCCCCTGTGGTGCTGCCCTAACTGCATGATTGTCGTGTCTCACCACAACTCAATTACATCTCTTGACTATAGCTCTATACTTTGATTTACATTGCTAAACATGTTTGTTTTGCATGCAACTGCAAGGTCGATATGGACGGGTGCCCCATCATCCTAGCTAAATATAGCTAGCCACATTGGTTGACGTTCTCGTGCGACATTGTAAGTGGATTCGCTCTACCTGTGTGTTTTCACCTTCACGAAAAGCATGGGTTACTCTCTGCCGTAGAAACGTTCCTAAATCACGGCCTTTCTTTGATTCGTCCCGTGGCCATTCTTCGCAGAGTTTCAAGAACTGGCGGTACCGTGCTACAGACATGTTCTGTTATGCAACGCTAAAAACAAAACGAATAGATAAAGATATAAATGAGCAACCTGAGTATGGTCACTATCGGAGACCGTAGTTTTTTTTAGGCCTGTTGTTGCTATCTCACATCCTTGGGGCGTTCTTAACCCCAACCCTAAACATAATTTATCCTTCCCTAACCTTTGCCCTTAACAATTTGAAATGTCGAGGTCAATGGGATAGGCACGTCCCAACGATCCCGGATAGCATGGACTCTGGTGTATTTCGGTGATGGTGTTACATGTCAATTCTTCCCCAAATTGGAAAACTATAATTTTGCATCAAGGCAAGCGCTCACATTAAACATTTAAGATGAGCGCAGCTGGGAAAAAGGCTATCGGGGCACCGGGTTATGGTGTCGTGGAATGGATCAGTACCGCATGTCGATTTGCTACAGATAGAAATGATTTCAGAAGGTATGGGCCAGATGGCTAAACATTCCTATTTCAAATGCAACGTGTTTCATGTGTCATGTTAGCTAGCTAGCCAACTAGCTAGCTTCTTTGCCAAACATGCGCATGCTTTGCCCTTGGATATACCGGTATCAACAGCCCTGAGCTAATTGCTCAGCAGTCTGTTGCTAGCATAACATTATCTGGAAATTAGGAGGGTTTTGTGATTAAAAACAAATCCCCCCCCACACACACACACACACAACTGAACTGTCATTGAGTCAACGTGTAACTCAATTAATGAATATCTCCATTCAATAACGATCCAATAATTGTACATAGTGATATGAATTCGTTGCTAATCGATCTGTTTCTGTAGGAACCTTCTGGTCAACTTGGGACTCTTTGCAGCTGGAGTTTGGGTTGCCAGGAATCTCTCAGATTTTGACCTGATGTCCCCTCAACCAATCATCTAGTGCAATAACAAGATGGATATCGTGAGAGGTACAGGACAGGCCATTAACCTCACATCAGAATTCATGTTTGATAACTATTGTTATTACTGTGTAAATTACTTGTATTCTTTCTGTCAAATGTTTAATATTGGTTGTTGCCAGTTGAATGTGGAATTAACAGAATAATCCATTTCTCATTTTATTTTCAGGTGTCTCGGACCAAAATGTCAGTCATAAGGACAAGATCTTGGGCTTGTTTGACATTGCAGGTGAATGCCGACTGACTGATCTGCAAAGGACTTTGCATCATAAATAACATCTTGTTATTTTATTTGTAGGTCAGTCAGGTCAATTTACCTATTATTCATTAGGGTTTTGATCCTCTCGAACGTGGCCATTTACTTTATATTTACTGTGTTGGCACAAAATCATTGTTTGTTGGTGATAGTCTGGAAACTGGTGTGCCTGCCTGCTTAATACATTATTAAAACTGTATGACATTGCTTTCAGTATCTCAACATTTTATGTAATTGTTAACTTAATGCAATAAATAACCATGTAAATAAGTGCTTTGACATTATTTGTATCTTTAAAAGTGCTAGAGAGAACTTAAACTGAGCTAGGTATGAATTAAATCAATCATATTGAAATTCTAAAAGAATGAAACAGTCAGGACACGCCCACTCAACCACAGTCAAGCAAAGGGTGTGTGCCATGCTCCAGCTGCTGGTATCAACCAATGATGTATATAAACCCTGGATTGCTGATGCTATGTATTGGCCAATGAGAGCCTTCGAAGCCACCGGTTGGTCATATGGCACTCCCAGAAGGAGCAGTCCTCCAAAGGAATTAATGGAATTCTACAGTATTTCAATAAGATATGTAATGGACAAAATTACATGATAATGACATATTTTACATGCTTGTACACTTACACTACTGTTTAAAAGTTTGGGGTCATGTAGAAATGTCCTTGTTTTTGAAAGAAAAGCACATGTCTTGTCCATTAAAATAACATCAAATTGATCAGAAATACAATGTAGACAGACATTAATGTTGAAAATGACTATCGTAGCTGGAAACGGCTGATTTTTTAAAATGGAATATCTACAGAGGCCCATTATCAGCAACCATCACTCCTGTGTTATGTTAGCTAATCCAAGTTTGTCATTTTAAAAGGCTAATTGATCATTAGAAAACCCTTTGGCAATTATGTTAGCACAGCTGAAAACTTTTGTGCTGATTAAAGAAGCAATACAACTGGCCTTCTTTAGACTAGTTGAGTATCTGGAGCATCAGCATTTGTGGGTTTGTTTACAGGCTCAAAATGGCCAGAAACAAAAAAAACTTTCTTCTGAAACTCGTCAGTCTATTTTTGTTCTGAGAAATGAAGGCTATTTCATGCGAGAAATTGCCAAGAAACTGAAGATCTCGTACAACGCTGTGTACTACTACATCGCCTATGGGCACAAACCCACCGTCGCTTAACCAGACAGGACTGGAAAAAAGTGCTCTTCACTGACGAGTCGCGATTTCGTCTCACCAGGGGTGGTGGGTAGGATTCTCGGTTATCGTTGAAAGAATGAGCGTTACACCAAGGCCTGTACTATGGAGTGGGATTGATTTGGAGGTGGAGGGTCCATCATGGTCTGGGTCGGTGTGTCACAGCATCATTGGACTGAGCTTGTTGTCATTGCATGCAATCTCAATGCTGTGCGTTACAGGGAAGGCATACTCCTCCCTCATGTGGTACCCTTCCTGCAGGCTCATCCTGACATGACCCTCCAGCATGACAATGCCACCTGACATACTGCTCGTTCTGAGCGTGATTTCCTGCAAGACAGGAATGTCAGTGTTCTGCCATGGCCAGCAAAGAGCCCGGATCTCAATCCCATTACAACTCTTTGTTTGTCTGAATTTGTGGGTTTTACGCATCAGCCAAACTTCTGGGAGAGTGCGATGGTTCTCTTTTGGCTAGTGGGGAGGCAACCATGAACAGCCATCCATGATGCTGTGGTGATTGACATTTAACCGTAGCTGTTGCGGGTCCACGGCTTAGCTGGCTCTTAGGCGCGCGATGGTGTCCTTGGAGCGGGTGTAGGCCATGATGTCCTTGTACTTCCACGATGCTAGCCCAGCCATGGGCAGACCTAACCTGAAGGCAAAATCTCTCCGCGTCTTGAACACTGGTGGGGGGTTCCAGGGTTCTGAGAATGGGGGTGGCAAAATACTGTTCAAAGTAGCTGGCTTTCCTGTCTTGTGGATGATGGTGACCAAGTTGGATGGTCCCTGTGCCCTAATGATGTTAATAAGATGATGATCTTTGTCAAAGGTAGTAGTAAGGGGAGGCAATTTTTATCGCATGCACCAGTCAGTCAAGGAAGAGGTGGGGAGTATGGGATGTAGGTTAGAGGAAGTTGTGCAGAGTAGACTATGGTTTAGGCACACAGGTTTGAATGTCACGTTGTGGATGATAGGTCTGTGTGATGAGTGTTTAGTGGAGGAAACAGTGGAGTGTGTGGATATTTTGTGAACAGTATGATGCAGATAGGGGGAGATTGTGTCAAAGGATTAGAGAGGCTGGTTGGTGTTTGGGTGGTGTAGTGGGGGAAGGGAAGTGGTGTCTAGGGCTCTATTTCACTTTCTTACTGGAACATGAATAATTAAAATAAGCCATGACTGGCCTTACACTCCAGTACAGTAGGTGGCGGGGTATGCACCTTAAAAGTTGGATGCGATCCGCCAACCCAATCCCGAAGCAGAAGAAGAATAGTACAACGACCAGAAGTAAGTAACGTTATGCTTTAAAGGTGCCGGTAGATCGATGAATAGATTAACTTTAGGATCAATGAGCTGTAGGCTACTAATGAATTTTTCAAAGTAAATTATATGTGGGAAGTAACTGGAAGGCATGAGCGTGGTTTCAAAAGCCATGCATTTCTAGGCTAACTATCATGCTAGCTGGCTACTGTAGTTCATTTGGCGTGCTTGTTTTAGGTGCAAAACTCGTACTAACGCACACTATTCTGATAGTTTTGGTCAGCATGGAGTTTCATTCATCAACATGTAATTTTGCCACATGTTCAAATTCCCCTAGGAGCAGTCCATGGCTTCTTCAGACGTCTTTGTTGCTGCTGCTCGCAAATGTCTACGAGTTGGAAAGAAACGCTTCTCTGCCACTGTGAGTCTGAACCTGGCTACTCAGGTCCTGGCTGTGGACTTGGGCCTGAAGCCCGCTCTGCTATATGACAGTAATACAGCATCTGCAGAGCAGGTCCAACAGTATTTAAACTCTCTGCAGGCTGCACAACTTGTGTCTAAATCTCTCCAGACAGTGGTCATCAGTGAGAATTCCTTGATTGTGAACCCATCCCTAACTATAGCAAACTTGGAGGCACTTCTCTTGAGGAGGACTGTGACTGTGGTGGATGTATGTCACTCATTGGAGCAGCCTGCCATCACTGAGCTACAGTGGGGAGCTATCAGGGACATGATTCATGCTTTACTTGCTCATATTAGACAGTTTGGGCAACATTCTGCGATGAGAAATGTCCCTCACCGAATTGAAAAGAGACATTGTGAGGCATGGAATCTGTGTACTCTTTTTGGGATTCTATTGGGCTACCCCTCCACATACTGGTTTGACCAGAGCAGGAGCTTTGAGAACTGCCTAGCTATGTCTCCGCTGGTGGTGACCAAGGCTGTGGCCTCCTGGCAGGGTGGTGGTTCTGGAGTTGAGGGTCACAGGTGTTGCCTGTATTCCTTCAGCACCCCAGAGATGTTGCAGGCAGAGATTCTGTCAGTGATGGCTAGCTGGACTACACAGCTTCAGGAACAATTTCAGCAGCAGACGATCTTCTCTGACCTCTGTTTAACAAGATCAACTGTCACCTTACCTTCTGTGGCTCTATGATTATAATGGCACTTTGTGGATGGATATTGTATGAAAAATGTGACGGTATTTGTATTTTGGATATTGTCTGTAAAACAATTGATAAGCAAACATTGAAGCAGTTGTTCATGTTTCCAAACTGATTTACATAATCAAGTTGGAAACACAATTTATTTAAAATATAAATGCATTTGTGAGGGAAGTTTACACCAATGACTACTACATCAAGCTTGTGGCTCCAAACTTGTTGGATGCGTTGCATTTTGTTTTGGTTGTGTTTCAGATTGTTTTGCCCAATAGGAACTGAATGGTGAATAATTAATATTGTTTCATTTTGGGGTCACTTATTGTAAATAAGAATATATGTTTCATAACGCTCCTACATGAATGTGTATGCTACCATGATTAGGAGTAATCATGAATAAATTGTAAATGATGAGTGAGAAATTAAGAGGCACAAAGATCATAATCTTTATTCCTGATTTTGGGGGTATTTCATTTTTTATTTAACTAGGCAAGTCAGTTAAGAACAAATTCTTATTTACAATGATGGCCTACCCCGGCCAAACCCTAACGACACTGGGCAAATTGTGCACTGCCCTATGGGACTCCCAATCACGGCCGGTTGTGATGCAGCCTGGAATCGAACCAGGGTCTGTAGTGACACCTCTAGCACTGAGATGCAGTGCCTTGGACCACTGTGCCACTCAGGAGCCCAAAATAGTATAATATGATCATTATTCATGATTATCTGTAATCATGGTAGAATCCACATTAGTGTTCAGAAACATTCTATTCTTTTTTACCATAAGTGACTATACATTATTTGCCATTCACTTCCTTTTGGGCAAAACAATCTGACACACAACCAAAACAAACTGCATATGCATCCAACAAGTTTGTAGAGTCACAAGCTTGATGTAGTGATTGTGTGCTAGGAATATGGGACCAAGTACTTATTACTTTTTCAAATGGGTGGACTAGATGCATAAAATGCCTTCATTTCTAAACAATAAAACATATTTATGAAAATACCCTCAAATTAAAAGCGACATTCTATACTGTCGGCTCATATGAAACATTTGATCTCAAATCCAAAATGCTGGAGAAAAGAGCCAAAAACAGAGAGGAGTGTTTATACTAGTTAGCTAAAATGGTGTACAGGCTAAAGGCGTATGCTTCTCAGCCTAAACAGTTCGGTAGAGTTCGCATCTAGATTGACATTTTGTGACGGTTTTTGTTTGTTTTGGACTTCGGTGAGTTTTTTTATTTGTGCTGTTTGGGGGCACAATTTATTTCTGGAAGCAAGCCGAAGTTCTGTGCTGAACTCTACGCCCCTTCATCGGTGATTGGTCAACAGTAGGGATTCTTCACTCTTTGTCATTCTCCAGACCTGAACCCAATAGAACATCTTTGGAGGGAGCTGAAAGTCTGTATTGCCCAGCAACAGCCCCGAAACCTGAAGGATCTGGAGAAGGTCTGTATGGAGGACTTGGCCAAAATCCCTGCTGCAGTGTGTGCAAACCTGGTCAAGAACTACAGGAAACGTATGATCTCTGTAATTGCAAACAAAGGTTTCTGTACCAAATATTAAGTTCTGCTTTTCTGATGTATCAAATACTTATGTCATGCAATAAAATGCAAATTAATTACTTAAAAATCATACAATGCGATTTTCTGGATTTTTGTTTTAGATTCCGTCACTCACAGTTGAATGTACCTATGATAAAAATGACAGACCTCTACATGCTTTGTAAGTAGGAAAACTTCCAGTGGTTCTGGTTCACATTCAAGAAACTCATGACAGAATTGTAGTTACCGAAGTTCACCTGAAATAAATAATTGCACATGCTTGCCACTAATCTAAAAAAAATGTGCAATAGTTAAACCTTTAAAATTACATTAACAGATAGTATTAGTACCCTGGGCAGGCTTTGCTTGCGCACTAAACTTCTTTCTCCTTTAGAATGACTTGGGCTGGGTAATGATTTAGTATGTAAATCTTTGTCCCGTGACCGCAGCTTTTTGTGGTTGCTTGAAAGTACCATTCCATTGTCTGTATAAGGAGAGCAGGTAAAACCACAAATGCTTTGAATGTGAAGAACATTACACAAATAATTAAGCATAAACTAAAATACATAGACATTTCAGAGAATATTGGTTTGTTTATCGAGATTTAAAACAAACGTAATGACATTTGCCTTTGATTTTATTTGTCTAATATATTCTGGCTACATGCAATTTAATGGGTCATTGTCACATATATATGCCTTGTTAGGGAGATTAAGTAACATATATAAGGTGTCATGTAGTCAAAAAAGAGTGTGTTATTGCTGACAATACTGTGTTTACATGATGACACATCTTCACTATTTACTTTAAAGTGACAGACTAAGGGCCATAAATATTCAAGTGTACGTCATCAGAAACATTCAACTCCAATTCCAGTTAACTACATAATGATATTACATGTCATTAGACTTGGTTAGGTGCACATCTAATGTTCTTCTATGTTCATCCTTCACACTATGATTTTTTTTTACACGATATGTTTTGAATTGTGATTGAAAAGAAATGCTTATTGTCATGTTATGACTAGTATTTATTACCTCACCCACAAGCCATTTGTGGGGCTGCAGAGTTTTAAACTCTGAATGATGGAGAAGGAAAGAGGTCCTTTTTGTCTGTAGACTTCGCAACAGCAACCACCACCTCGCAATTGTTTCTTCGCCACAGAGCTGTGACCTGCAATATACAAATCAAACACATTTAGAAGAGTTATTGTCCACTTAAACGTCAACTGAAAACAAACTATCACAATCCTTTAACATTTGGGGAAAAAACATACCTGGCCTGCAGCCTCGTTGTCTTGGAGTGATGTTGCCTCATCCCTGCTTCCATATTTCTTGTGGTGTGCCTTCCCTGCTGGTTTCTTTTTACCCTTCTTCTTTGGCTCAGGTAAGTGTCTGGGAGGCTGGAAATACTTTGACCTGGACTTGTGAGGTGAGTCTTTTCCTTGTCTCTTGGCCCACTGCTCCTCTTCCTGGTCCAATGGCTTGTTGCGCTGGGGGATTTAGTGAACAGTGATTATGGCTGATTATGTTTTATTATGTGCTCCCTATACCTTCCTTGGAGGGTGGCATGCATTTTCAAAATGAATTCAGCTGGACGGAGAAATTTCTTCTTTTGCAAAATGGAATGCTTCAGGATCCAGAACCACTGTTCCACATAGCAGTTGGTGTCCTGTGATTTCACTGATTGCAATGTTGTGTTGGTCACATTACAATATCTTGTATGGTCACCGAGCAGTATCCCACTCCAAAGGGGGAAAATGGCCATGTAAGTGTCTATTAGAACATCGATTATCCCAGGGCAGAAAACACCATTTTCAGGCCCTGTCTGTTTCTCCTCCAGAACACTCTGCAAATGTTTAAGAACTGACATGAATTCACATGTGAAGGGAGATTGTCTACATATTGTTTTGTTTTTTGCTGACATTGCACTTTCTTCATAACTGTCATCTCTCATCACGTCCTCCACTTTCATCTTCTCTGACTTCATAATACTCTCATCTAAATGCTTCTGTGATTCATCTACAAGATGACTTTTATGTTGTGATTTGAAAAGCAAACACGTGTCTAAAGGCATTGAGTGCCTTGAAGAAAGAGGTGCTGTTGAGCAACAAGGCAAAACAAAAAGTTGCATACTCTTTGAGCCCTTTGTAATTTATTTTCTTCCCAAATCCCTGGGCGACAAACTAAATGGTGTGCAATGTGTAGGCCCACTGAGTGTACATTCTGCACCTTGTTTGAAGTCAGTAGGTCACATGAACAAGGAGCTATTGAAATTTGAAAGTTTTAAAAATAATGTAAAAACGTGTGAGATGAAAATTGACAAACCAAAGGATATGCAGTATAGAAGGGTAGTCAGTGGAACTTCTGAACCTTGTTTAAAGTCAGTAGGTCACATGACTAAGGAGCTATTGAAATTTTACATTTGGATAAAATCATGTAAATCGAGTGAGATGAAAATGGACAAACTAAAGGGTGTGCAATGTGTAGGCTCATTGAGTGTACATTCTGAACCTTGTTTGAAGTCAGTAGGTCACATGACCAAGGAGCTATTGAAATGTTTAATTTGAAAAATTAATGTGGACAGTCAAATCAAATTTAATTATATAGCCCTTCTTACATCAGCTGATATCTCAAAGTGCTGAACAGAAACCCAGCCTAAAACCCCAAACAGCAAGCAATGCAGGTGTAGAAGCACGGTGGCTAGGAAAAACTCCCTAGAAAGGCCAAAACCTAGGAAGAAACCTAGGGAGGAACCAGGCTATGAGGGGTGGCCAGTCCTCTTCTGGCTGTGCCGGGTGGAGATTATAACAGAACATGGCCAAGATGTTCAAATGTTCACAAATGACCAGCATGGTCAAATAAAAATAATCACAGTAGTTGTCGAGGGTGCAGCAAGTCAGCACCTCAGGAGTAAATGTCAGTTGGCTTTTCATAGCCGATCATTAAGAGTATCTCTACCGCTCCTGCTGTCTCTAGAGAGTTGAAAACAGCAGGTCTGGGACAGGTAGCACGTCCGGTGAACAGGTCATGGTTCCATAGCCGCAGGCAGAACAGTTGAAACTGGAGCAGCAGCACGGCCAGGTGGACTGGGGACAGTAAGAAGTCATCATGCCAGGTAGTCCTGAGGCATGGTCCTAGGGCTCAGATCCTCAGAGAGAGAGAAAGAAAGAAAGAATTAGAGAGAGCATACTTAAATTCACACAGTCTGAACGTTGTTTAAAGTCAGTAGGTCACATGACCAAGGAGCTATTGATATTTTTTAATTGGAAAAATTAATGTAAAATTGAGTGAGATGAAAATGGACAAACTAAAGGGTTTGTGACGGGGGACACGGTGGTGAGGACGATGGTGTAGCACCTGGGGACAGAGGGGCCACCGGAGGCAGTGCAGTGAGAGGCGAGTTACAAGTGGATCGGGAATTCAATGAGGCCTTTAGGAAGAAGGGCTTACCTTTTGTGCACTTAAACGTCCGAAGCCTACTACCGAAGATCGATGAGATACGCCTGTGGGTTTGCAAATCAGAGGTGGGTGTCTTGTGTTTTACTGAGACATGGTTGGATTCATCTGTTTGTGACTCTGTTGTAAGGAAGGATCGGAACGGTGGGGGGATATGTGCGTTTGTAAGGTCAGACATTGCTTTTAACATTAGATCGGATTTAAGCGCTGATCTGGGGATTGTCTGGCTGGATATATGCCTTCCCAAAACCAAGCCGATTTAGTTGGGGGTGTGTTACAGGCCGCTCAAGCAGAATTGCATTCTATGAAGGTATTGAAATTATGTTGTCAAACTGCAATGATTCCCTGTTGAAGGAACTACTTTTGTTAGGAGATTTCAATACTGATGTCTGAAAAAAGAATAGCCCAATTCATAATGTATTTATGCACTTTTGTAGATCACTTGCTCTGACCCAAATGACAAAAGATGCCACCAGGATATGTGAAACAGTGCAAAGTATGATTGACTTAATATTGGTGTCTGCTAAATCTAAAATATCGAAGAGTGGAGTAATTTTTAAATATGTCTTTAAAAATCCTCCTTGTGCAAAATGTAATAAAATGATCACTGATTCCATATACAATCGGTGATCATTTTATTACATTTTGCACAAGGAGGATTTTTAAAGATATATTTAAGTGTCACAAAACCGTTAGAATCAGAGAACTCAAACAATACTGTGTTGAAAAGTTTAGAGAGGAAGTTGATCAAATTGACTGGTCACCTGTGCTAGATAGTGTAGGGGTAGACAGTGCCTTGGATGTAGATTCCTTGATGTGGTGAATGTGATGGCTACCATTAGACGGGTCAGGGTAAAGCAGAGATCAAGCCCTTGGTTTAATCATGCAACACGGTCTCACGATCAATTCGTGCACAAAATGCATTTCAGCAAATGTTGTGCGTTTTTCTGGCTTAATTCGTGCGAAAAGACACAAATTTAACCAGTAGGCTACACACAAGCCTTTTCAACAACCATATAGACGCGATAGTTTATATTTAATTTTTGTTCTTAAACTCGATGTAGGATCAGGCAAAATCCCTTGAGTTGTGCACCTTATGCAGGTTAGGTTTAAGGTTAGGGTAAGGTATAGTCGCGTATATGGTTGTTGCAAAGGCTTGTGTGTCTACTGGTTAAATTTGTATCTTTTTGCACGAATTAAGTAGCACATAAATTTGTGTATTTTCGAACGAATTGAACCACACAAAAATGCATAAAAACGCACGAAATCTGCTGAAATACATTTTGTACATATATGCGTGAATTGGATGTGAGGCTGGGCTGAATCATGAGATTCTAGAATCTATCTAAGCAAGGAATAAGGACTTAAGAGAATAAGAACTCTCAAGAGCAGCCTGATTTTGTCCTATATAAATGTCACAGAAATGAGGAACAGAACAGGATGGATGAAGCTAAGAGGGTTTTTTCTGCTGAGAAAATCACCCTAAAAAGCTTTGGAAATCATTTAAGGAACTAGGCTGTAGTAGTACTACCAAAAACAAACTAAACAGTATTGGACTGAACATCAGGTTGGTTTATGAAATGGCAGAGGTTGCCAATGAATTCAACTCTTTTTTTAACTTCTGTTTACAGCAAGCTGGTTAGCAAGCTGCCCACCAGTTCTGGTTTGTATGGAAGCAACCAAGTCAAGAAGTATTATGTAGAGTTAGGGATTCTGCCAAACTCTTTTTCTTTTGCAAAGGTAGTAACAGCCAAAATAGTCAGTATGCTGGCAGAGCTTAAATGCTCCAAAGACACATGCCTGGATAATATTCCTACAAGGTTTCTTATAGATTCTGCTGAGCAAATTGGCCCGTGTATTACGCATATTGTTAATCTCTCTTGAACAAGGCACCTTTCCCAGGGACATGAAACACGCTAAAGCTATACCTCTGTATAAGAAGGAGATAAAGTCTGACCCTGGGAATTATAGGCCTGCATCTATCCTCTGTGTAACATCAAATATCCTGGAGAGAGTTGTACATGAGCAAATGTATGAATATGTTAACAAACAGGGTCTAATGTATGATTTTCAGTCGGGTTTTAGAAAAACATACTCCACTGATTCATGTCTACTTTACTTGACTGACTTAATCAGGAAAGAGATTGATGAGGGAAATCTCTGTGGAATGGTACTGCTTGACCTACAGAAGGCCCTTGATACAGTTAACCACTGTCTTCTAATCTCCAAACTGGAGGCACTGGGGTTAAGCAGTATCCCTCTAGGCTGGGTAAAGTCCTATTTATCAGGAAGGGAGCAAGTAGTAGAGGTTAATGGTTCACTGTCTCAGGCAAAGCCAATGAGTTGTGGCATTCTGCAGGGGAGCGTGCTTGGGCCTCTGCTGTTTTTATTGTATATTAACGATATGAAATATGCTTGTTCTTGCCGTCTTTTTATTTATGCGGATGACTCTACACTTCTGGTGTCTCACAAAAGTAAAACTATGTTTTGAGAGCATACTTAGCACAGAGCTTACTAACATTTACTTACTAGCAAATGGCTTGGAGATAATAAGCTATCTCTGCACTTAGGGAAAACTGAGGCAATTATTTTTGGATCCAGACCTAAATAGGTCCTAAGAAATCAGAGTGGAATTAGGGGACGAGGTGCTGACTACTAAAACCTCTTTTAGCTACCTGGGATGTATCCTTGATGGAAGCTTGGGAGGTGTGAGCATGGCCAATAAAGTGCTAGGGAAGGTTAATGCCAGGACTAAGTTATTGGCTAGAAAGTCCAAGCTGCTTGATTAGGACTTCATGAAAGAGCTAGCTACTGCCCTCATTCAATGCCATATTGACTGCGCTAGTACTTCCTGGTTTGGGGCCTTATCTAAACTTATTAAGGGGAAGCTCCAGATAGGCCAGAATAAGCTGATCAGGGTAGTATTGAAGGTGAGTCCACATACACACATAGGCAGGAGCTGCTTTCAGGAACTAAATCGGCTGCCTGTTGAGGCTAGGGTGTCCCAGATTTAGACTAGGTTTGGTTTACAGGAGTATTTATGGTCCTGCACCCAGATATCTAAGTGATTACTTACCTCGTGTTAGGGATGCACACAATCACAGCACCAGATCAGGTGTTGCTGATGTGTGCTTATACAGGTTCTGGAATAATGCTGGGAATGGTACTAGCTTGTATACTGGAGCCTCAGAATGGAATGAGTTGCCTCTGCCCATAAAAACAACGTCCTCTCTGGGCAGCTTTAAAAATAAAGTAAAAATATGTTTGATGTCGTCTGTGCCCATATGAATAACCCCTATGATGTACCTGCAAAGATGAGATGTTCTTCTTCTCTGTTTTTGTTTTATTATTTCACTGCCATCTTGTCTCAAGAGGACCACAATGGAAGTAAGTCCCAGACTTTATTGTGTGTTATCCTCAATGATTTTACTCGTGCATGTATGGCTTTTTCAAGTTTTATGTGTGTTTGTTTAAAAAAATGGTTGAATTAATAAACTAAACTAAACTAAAAGGAAAAGCCATAAGAGGGAAAAGCGGGATGGGATGGGTAGAGAGAACAGTAGAGGGCTCTGAAAAGAGATTCTGTCAGGGGGGAGCTTTTCGGCACAACACTGGTTCCAATCCCTGAGCAGACAAGGTGAAAAATCTGTCGATGTATCCTTGAGCAAGGCAGTTAACCCTAATTGCTCCTGTAAATCGCTCTGGATAAGAGTGTCTGCTAAATTAAGTACATGTAAATCAAACTATTGCGTGAGCGGTAGAACTTTCTAAGTTTGAGATCTGTAAAACAGTTGCCAATATCTCACACCTCCAGTTTTTGGATGGTGTAATAAAAAAAAATCTAGTGTAATACATTGGTGAAAATACCGTCACTGCACTGTTTGAATTCATAGAATGCTGAAAAATAAAGTAAACTCAGCAAAAAAATAAACGTCCTCTCACTGGCAATTGCGTTTATTTTCAGTAAACTTAACATGTGTACATATTTGCATGAACATAACAAAATTCAACAATTGAGACATAAACTGAACAAGTTCCACAGACATGTGACTAACAGAAATTGAATAATGTGTTTCTGAAAAAGGGGGGGTCAAAATCAAAAGTAACAGTCAGTATATGGTGTGGCCACCAGCTGAATTAAGTACTGCAGTGCATCTCCTCCTCGTGGACTGCACCAGATTTGCCAGTTCTTGCTGTGAGATGTTACCCCACACTTCCACCAAGGCACCTGCAACTTCCTGGACATTTCTGGGTGAATGGCCCTAGCCCTCACCCTCCGATCCAACGGGTCCCAGACGTGGTCAATGGGATTGAGATCTGGGCTCTTTGCTGGCCATGGCAGAACACTGACATTCCTGTCTTGCAGGAAATCATGCACAGAACGAGCAGTATGGCTGGTGGCATTGTCATGCTGGAGGGTCATGTCAGGATGAGCCTGCAGGAGGGGTACCACATGAGGGATGAGGATGTCTTCCCTGTAACACACAGCGTTGAGATTGCCTGCAATGACAACAAGCTCAGTCCGATGATGCTGTGACACACCGCCCCAGACCATGACGGACCCTCCACCTCCAAATCGATCCCGCTCCAGAGTACAGGCCTCGGTGTAACGCTCATTCCTTCGACGATAAACGTGATTTCAACCATCACCCCTGGTGAAACAAAACCGCGACTCGTCAGTGAAGAGCACTTTTTGCCAGTCCTATCTGGTCCAGCAACGGTGGGTTTGTGCCCATAGGCAATGTTGTTGCCGGTAATGTCTGGTGAGGACCTGCCTTGCAACAGGCCTACTACAAGCCCTCAGTCCAGCCTCTTTCAGCCTTTTGCGGACAGTCTGAGCATTGATGGAGGGATTGTGCATTCCTGGTGTAACTCGGGCAGTTGTTGTTGCTATCCTGTACCTGTGCTGCAGGTGTGATGTTCGGATGTACTGTTCCTGTGCAGGTGTTGTTACACGTGGTCTGCCATTGCGAGGACGATCAGCTGTCCGTCCTGTCTCCCCATAGCGCTATCTTAGGCGTCTCACAGTACGGACTTTGCAATTTATTGCCCTGGCCACATCTGCAGTCCTCATGCCTCCTTGTAGCATGCCTAAGGCACGTTCACGCAGATGAGCAGGGACCCTGGGCATTTGTCTTTTGGTGTTTTTCAGAGTTAGTAGAAAGGCCTCTTTCGTGTCCTACGTTTTCATAACTGTGATCTTAATTGCCTACCGTCTGTAAGCTGTAAGTGCATGTTCATGAATTGTTTATGGTTCATTGAACAAGCATGGGAAACAGTGTTTAAACCCTTTCCAATGAAGATCTGTGAAGTTATTTGGATTTTTACGAATTATCTTTGAAATAAAGGGTCATGAAAAAGGGATGTTTATTTTTTTTTGCTGAGTTTATATACAGTGCATTCATAAAATATTCAAAGATATTTTTGGTTACTAGCTTACACAACACCCCATAATGTCAAAGTGGAATGATGTTTTTTTTTTTTTTTTACAAATTAACAAGAAATTAACAAAAAAAAGCTGAAATGTCTTGAGTCAATAAGTATTCAACCCCTTTGTTATGGTATGCCTAAATAAGTTCAAGTGTAAGAATTTGCTTAACAAATCACATAAGTTGCATGGACTAACTCTATGTGGAATAATAGTGGGTAACATACCTCGCAAATAAGGGCACCTATTGGTAGACGAGTAAAAAAGATAAAGCAGACATTGAATATCCCTTTGAGCATAGTGAAGTAATTAATTACACTTTGGATGGTGAATCAATACTAGAGGTCGACCGATTTATGATTTTTCAACACTGATACCGATACCGATTAATCGGGCGATTTAAAAAAAGAAAAGAATTTGTGATAATGACAATTACAACAATAATGAATGAACACTTATTTTAACTTAATATAATACATAAATAAAAATCAATTTAGCCTCAAATAAATAATGAAACATGTTCAATTTGGTTGAAATAATGCAAAAACAAAGTGTTGGAAAAGAAAGTAAAAGTGCAATATGTGCCATGTAAAAAAGCTAACGTTTAAGTTCCTTGCTCAGAACATGAGAACATATGAAAGCTGGTGGTTCCTTTTAACATGAGACTTCAATATTCCAAGGAAAGAGGGTTGAGTTTGTAGTTAATATAGTATTTATAGGACTATTTCTCTCTATACCATTTGTATTTCATATACCTTTGAATATTGGATGTTCTTATAGGCACTTTAGTATTGCCAGTGTAACAGTATAGCTTCCGTCCCTCTCCTCGTCCCTATCTGGGCTCGAACCAGCAACACATCGACAACAGCCACCCCCAAAGCATCGTTACCCATCGCTCCACAAAATCTGCGGCCCTTGCAGTGGAAGGGGAACAACTACTCCAAGTCTCAGAGCGAGTGACGTTTGAAACGCTATTAGCGTGCACCCCGCTAACTAGATAGCCATTTCACATCGGTTACATCAGCCTAATCCCGGGAGTTGATAGGCTTGAAGTCATAAACTGCTCAATGATTGAAGCATTGTGAAGAGCTGCTGGCAAAACGCACGAAAGTGCTGTTTGAATGAATGCTTACGAGCCTGCTGCTGCCTACCATTGCTCAGTCAGACTGCTGTATCAAATACCAAATCATAGACTTAATTATAACATAACAACACACAGAAATACGAGCCTTTGGTCATTAATATGTTCGAATCCGGAAACTATCATTTTAAAAACAAATGTTTATTATTTCTGTGAAATACAGAGCTGTTCTGTATTTTCTCTAACGGGTGGCATCCCTAAGTCTAAATATTGCTGTTACATTGTACAACCTTCAATGTTATGTCATAATTACGTAAAATTCTGGCAAATTAGTTCGCAACGAGCCAGGCGGCCCAAACTGTTGCATATACCCTGACTCTGCGTGCAATGAACGCAAGAGAAGTTACACAATTTCACCTGGTTAATATTGCCTGCTAACCTGGATTTCTTTTAGTTAAATATGCAGGTTTAAAAATATATACTTCTGTGTATTGATTTTAAGAAAGGCATTGATGTTTATGGTTAGGTACACGTTGGAGCAACAACAGTACTTTTTCGCGAATGCGCACCGCATCGATTATATGCACGCAGGACACGCTAGATAAACTAGTAATATCATCAACCATGTGTAGTTAACTAGTGATTATGATTGATTGATTGTTTTTTATAAGATAAGTTTAATGCTAGCTAGCAACTTACCTTGGCTTCTTACTGCATTCGCGTAACAGGCAGGCTCCTCGTGGAGTGCAATGAGAGGCAGGTGGTTAGAGCGTTGGACGTTAACTGTAAGATTGCAAGATTGAATCCCCGAGCTGACAAGGTAAAAATCTGTCGTTCTGCCCCTGAACAAGGCAGTTAACCCACCGTTCCTAGGCCGTCATTGAAAATAAGAATGTGTTCTTAACTGACTTGCCTAGTTAAATAAAAGTGTAAAAAAATAAATAATAATAATCGGCCAAATCAGTGTCCAAAAACACAGATTTCCGATTGTTATGAAAACAGCATGAAATCGGCCCTAATTAATCGGCCATTCCGATTAATCAGTTCACCCAGTCACTACAAAAGATACAGGCGTCCTTCTGAACTCAGTTGCCGGAGAGGAAGAAAACTGGTCAGGGAATTCACCGTGAGACCAATAATTCCAGAGTTTAATGGTTGTGATAGGGGAAAACTGAGGATGGATCAACATTGTAGTTACTCCGCAATACTAACCTAATTGATAGAGTGAAAAGGAAGCTTGAACAGAATAAAAAAATATTCCCAAACATGCATCCTGTTTGCATCAAGGCACTAAAGTAATACTACAAAAAATGTGAAAAAGCAATTCACTTTTTGTCCTGAATACAAAGTGTTATGTTTAAGTCTATGCTAGGTAAAGCTCCGCCTTACCTCAGCTCAGTGGTCACAATAACAACACCCACCCGTAGCACGTGCTCCAGCAGGTATATCTCACTGGTCATCCCCAAAGCCAACACCTCCTTTGGCCACCTTTCCTTCCAGTTCTCTGCTGCCAATGACTGGAACGAATTGCAAAAGTCGCTGAAGCTGGAGATTTATATTTGCCTCACTAACTTTAAACATTAGCTATCTGAGCAGCTAACCAATCGCTGCAGCTGTACATAGCCCATCTGTAAAAAGACCACCCAATCTACCTACCTCATCTCATACTGTTTTTATTTATTTTTCTGCTCTTTTGCACACCAGTATTTCTACTTGCACATCATCTGCTCATCTATCACTCCAGTGTTAATTTGCTAAATTGTAATTACTTCGCTACTATGGCCTATTTATTGCCTTACCTCCTCACGCCATTTGCACACACTGTGTATAGACTTTCTTTTGTTTCTATTGTGTTATTGACTGTACACTTGTTCATTTCACGTCTAACTCTGTTGTTGTTTGTGTCGCACTGCTTTGCTTTATCTTGGCCAGGTTGCAGTTGTAAATGAGAACTTGTTCTCAACTAGCTTACCTGGTTAAATAAAGGTGAAAGAAAATGTTAAAATCATGGGAAGATGTTAGAGACGTACCCAGAAAGACTCACAGCTGTAATCGCTGCAAAAATCCCACTTTGTAACACAACAAAATGTGGAAAAAGTCAAGGGGTGTGAATACTTGCTGAATGCAGTATTTTATTAAATAATGTAAAAACACACTAACATATGATGTAATTTACAGTATACAGTCAAATAAAGGCAATTACAACATAGTCAAGTCAAACATAAATCTTACACAGCTGTCTTGCCATGCCATTCTTTCTGTTTTAGTCAAACTGATTTTCACCAAGATTAGGATAATAAATTCAAAAGCTACAATTGAAGAATTTCCATAAATCTTAAATCTATTTATAATAATTCTGGTCTTATGGTTTTATACTATAAAAACAACCAGTAGAGAATGACATGTCAAAAATATGGACAGGTATAGTCTCATCAGAAGTCCTTGTGCTCCTTTATATAGGTCTATGGTTCTCCTCCTCCTGACCCATGGCACTGGGACGGCCCTGGTCCTGTCACCTAGTGTGGAGTGATGAGCAGTAGCTCTGGAGGCCTACTGAGAATGGCCTGTTCCAGACCCTGTCCTGTGGCCGTGCTGCTTTGGAGGAGAACACTCTCTATCCTGTGGATCCTGGCAGCGTGGAGGATCATCACAGGCTTCTGCTCTGCCAGCTCAGCTGACAGTCTGCCAATACGCTCCTCCAGCTGTAAATGACAACACAAAGAGCATGAAATTAATCTGGAATGACTACAAAATAACTACAAAAGAATGCGTGCTAAATCAAAGCCATCCATTTAGTTATTCATCAAAAAGTGGATAGGAAACATGTTAATAAAATATTGCTTCTTGTTTTCTTCAAGGACTGGTGAACAGCCAGTAAAACGACAATTATTTTTGTTTATAAATCCTTATTTGCTCTGCCATTGTGGCCTGGTCATCACTAGTTACCACAGCCTATTTCTTAAATGTATCTTCTTAAAATGTGATTTTAAACCTAACCTTAATACCACTGCTAACCATATGACTAACCTTAACTTAAGACCAAAAAGACAATTTTTTTAAATGAATTTTTACAATATAACCAATTTTGACATTGTGGCTGTGGTAACTAGTGGAAACCTTGTGGCCCTTGCATATACTGTACCAATGACCGCAGCGTCTTCCCTTCAAGTCTTACCTGCTCCAACTCTTTGCAGATAGTGTTACTCTCCTCAGTTTCTCCCTCACTTCCACTCGTCTGCAGCCAGCTTCTCAACACTTCTTCAAGTCTTCGCCACGTCCTACACATACACACACACACATCAGAATGTATAAATGAGATCTATCAGAAATGTTAATCACAGAGCTGGGAGTCCTTACTGAAGTAGCTTGCGGTCCTGTTGGAAGCGCTGCATGTCCAGACGGATGTTGAGCAGCTCTCTGGTCCAGGCTAAAGTGGGATCCACATTCTCCTCCTCAGTTAACACATCTTCTCCATCAGACTCTGGCTGTTGATGGAGGGTGGAGAACTCATTGGGGGGCAGTAGTGAGGAGTCACTTTCCCATGAGCCACTAGGCTGCCTCACCTAAAAAACAGATATTCTATAAAGAAATCTCATTGAAAACACACAGTAAAATGACTTTACATGTGTTTTTGGAATACAGTAACTTACCTTAGTTTGAGTGTGGGTGGCCATGAATGAGGAAGGGGGCAGGAGTAAGTCCTGGCCTAGTGATCCATGATGTGGGGCCATTGGGAAACTGAGATGGGGAGCTGGGTGTGTGCGTATGGGAGAGATGGGGAGGGAGGCTGTAGTAGGGTAAAGGTTTGCTGTCACTGGGACCTTGGTTTGATGTGGAAGAGGACTGGGTTTTTTACGTAGAGGAGCTGTAGGTGGGAGCAGCTCTTTGACCGGGGAGTCAAGCAGATCTCTAGGCCGCCGTGGCTGCAGTCTAGAAGCACGCACCGCCACCCTGCACACAGTTATAGAGCTGCTGTAAGACTGAGCATAAGAATTAGAGACATAGTTTCCCAGGCACACATTAAGCCTTGTTCTGGACAAAAAAAGTGATTCGTATGGGGATTCTCCATTGAGCATTCTTTTTAGTCCAGGACTCTTAATTGGTATCTGGAAAACCCTCCCATAATGTTTAGGGCCTGATGTTTGCATAGTAACTGTGCCCACTTACAGGTGGTTGAGGATGCCGTCTCCTGCTCTCTGCTCCACTATGCCACTCTGGGTCTGTGTACGGCTGTGGGTGCGGCACTCTGGGTCAGGGCTGGGTAAACAGAAGGTCACACTCTTGGGGGGCACTGCTATCGCTCTAGGCGGTCTCACCCTGTGTGGTCCACTCAGGGCCCGCTGTTTCCACTGCATGGCACAACGCAGCACCACCCTCTGGAGACGCCGCAAGCTCTGTAGATCACAGACAAGACGGGCTTGATCCAGTGCCACACAGAGACACAAAGACATTCAGGCAGGCAGGCAGACATACTATCAGATAATCAAACACAGCAAGTGCTCACACACACCTGCTCCTGGCTGTGCAGTGCTATGTTGGTGCTGAAGCTGCCCATGTGAGCCGCGTGTGTGAGGACGTGGGCCACTCCTTCCCTCAGCAGCTGATCTCTATAGAACTGGGCAGCCTGGGCCAGCCTTTCCTGCTTTCTGTCCTGCTCTGTGACCCACAGCCTCCAGGCCTCCAGCACCTAGATCAGAACACACCAAGGGATCAGATGTCTCATTCAGTATGTCTGATGAGTCTTCACTCTTCTATATGTTTCCACTATTCACCGGGGGGGTGTCTCATTCATTATGTCTATAGAGTCTACTGTATGTTTTCACTTCAATTTCCTTTATTCTAGCTGTGGCCTGGATATCAATGAGGACTTTACACGCGCCAGCCTGTTCACAGATCTGATTGTGCGGTCTTGCTAACTCCAATGGTCATTGGCAAGACAGCACAAAAAGATTGGGACCCAGGCTATACATCCACAGGGTCAACAGTAGTCATGCAGGAGACAGAATTCCTCCACTACAGACAAACAGAGAGAGAGAGGGATAATATCTCCTGTGTTTTAAGTTGGGCTGAAGGCCAGCTGCCAGTGAAGTATGTGTGTCCAGGTATTACCTTGGCCTGCAGACTGAGGGACCAATGCCAGAGGGCCAGTTCTGTCTGCTCAGCCTCTGTCCTTCTGTGCTGCAGCTGTGCAGGCCAGGACCAGAGGAGAACAGCACACTTAGATAACAGCCAGGAGTTCACCAAGACAATCAGAGGCTTACAGACCTACCACTGAATGTTTATATAATATAATAATCTGGCCTTTCTTTAAGACAGTAAACATCAGAAAATACTTTTTTTCAATTCCATCAATGTATTTAAAAGTGACTTGAACAAAAGTTCATGCAAATCTTGTCAAGGAGGCCTTTAATATTTGAAATAAGCATGTTAAAACAGGAATTCATGTTAAAACAGCAATAAGTTCACCACAATTTTCCAGTGTGCAAAGAAGAGCTGGCATGTCTTCTGTCTCAGCAGCAAGTGGCCTCTCCCTTTCATCACCTAGAGAAGGACCACATAAACAACACAATACTAACACAAACCTACCTAGGATCAGAATGTATCAAATAGCACACTGCAGACTCAAACACAGGACCAAATGCAGTATCCATCTACCTTGTAGCTCTGCTGATACTGCTGGTACATAGTCCATGATCTGAATGTTCTGCAGAGAAGAAAGTGGTGGTGGAGCCTTATGGCTTTCTCCATGCCTATACTGTCCTCCACAACCTCTCTGCTTCGCTCCCTCCATCTCCTGAAAGTCGCCTCCTGCCGCACTGAGACATAAAAAATTATGGCAATAGACTTCACATGTCAACAGAGGCTTTATTCAATGTGCCGGGAGAGTGATCTAACAGAAAATAGCATTAAATAAGGAACAATTTGTCTCCATCTGCTTCACTAAGAATTGGAGCCATAGCAAAGTATTTCTCTACCTTTATCCATGTGAGTCTGAGCCTTGCTCACTGCCTCTCTCTGCTGGTGACGGTTTGACACTGCACAAGATGTGGCTTTCCTCCATCCCAACAGCATCTGTAGGAAAATAAATTAGGCACATTTGTGGGTGAGCAGTAGTTATAGCCACGGAATCAGTCTTGATAACATATGAAGCAGTAGATAGGTCTTACAGCAGCTCCAATACCTTAACCTGAACGCAGTGCTGGTAGTGGTTCTCTGCTCTCTTCTCTCTGCTGCTGGCTGCTGCCAACAGGGCTACATTCTCCTTCCACACATGCAGAATCCTCCTAGGAACACATAATACAAGTGTCAGTTAGAAATATTGCAAAATCAAAATTACAAGTAAGAGATCGTGGATAAAGAGGTATAGATAGAGACTGTGACTCTATTTAGGTAGATACCTGAGGAAGTGTTTCTGATGTTGACTGTAGCCCTCCTCTACATGCTCATAGACCTGCTGTCTTCGGAGGTGATGCTCCTACAGGTGATAGGCAAAGAGATTACAGCACGTACCACAGGACACACACAAACCAACAAAGCGGAGCCCATTCCGTGTGCACCAAGCAGGTCAGAAGATGCATGATGACCAAATTAAATGTTGCTGTGCCAGTTTACAAAGCACACCAATATAAGTGTAGACTTGTGTCATTTATTACAGTTAATGTGAGGTCTGTTGTACCTTCCAGGTCTGTAAAGTGTGTTTGAGAAGTCTGTGTTCATAGTAATTGTCCATCTGATCCAGCCTGCTGTTCTTCTCTGTTCTGTGCTGGACATACTGACACATCAGACAGACAGAGACAGACAGACACAATGTGGGATAATTACTCTGGACAAACCAAACATTACAGCATGGCAAATGGTAGATTATGTATGGCAAAATACTGTACCTCACTCCAGCCACTCAGGGCGCGTCTCACACAACGCACATCATCATGTCGACCTGCCTGTGCCTCTCGTTTTCGCCTTATGAGATGCATACGAAAAAACACAAATATACAAACCAAACACACATATACATGAAGGATTAAGGCAAAATCTCAAAGGGTATTCATTTGTCAATCAAATCCAGTTAAGAATAATCTCCTGTTAAGAATCTGTAATAGTTAGGACTGAAAACATCCTATATCATGTATACCGTATATGTCGGAGTACCTTTAATTGTGTATATCAAACGATATTTCTGTCATGTAATTCTGTGTATAAAAGTACCATGCATGTAAAATATATGAATAATGTATATGTAAAAAAAAATAGCTGTAAAAAAAAAAAAAGATACCTTTGTCCTCCGGAGAGGGGGATGGGCCCACAAAAAAAAGAAAAAAGAAGAATAACCTCACACTTGTCTACTTCTTTCTGAACAGGTTGGTCCCAAACAGTCAGCATCAGGTCATTAAAGTAAAATACAATAAAAGTTGTAAGATATCATCGTGATCCTCACTGATATTTCAGTGAACTACCAGTGGTATAGTACCTGTCCCGGATCACAGTGACATTGTCCTTCCACTGGCTGAGTGTGTTGTGGACTAGAGTACGGCGGTACAGTGTGTCAGAAGCTCTCTGCTTCTCCCTCTCCTCCTGTTGTTGCCTCGCCCTCCGCTGCCAGTGGTCCCAGGCTCTCATCAAACACGACCTGTCCTCATGCAGCAAGGCCTAAAGGGCAAGACAGGTGGGCCCTCTTCGGTTATTTGTCTGTACCATGACGGTGTGTTGTATGTATATCTTTGAGTGGTATTTTTGTGTGCGTGTATTGTGACTGTGTATTTTACCATCCTCTCAGCCAGTCTCTGCTCCTTCCGCTCCTCTGAACGTCCCCACCAGGTATAGAAGGCCCAAGTGTACTGATGCTGCCTACAGAGGGTTAGAGTGGGTCACACACTAACACAAACGTCATCCTCACAAGGCTAACTATATGTTGTTCATAATTATAAACTGGGTGGTTCGAGCCCTGAACGCTGATTGGCTGACAGACCGTATACCATGGGTATGACAAAACATTTATTTTTACTGCTCTAATTACATTGGTAACCAGTTTATAATAGCAATAAGGCACCTTGGGGTTGTGGTACTCCAGGCACTCCGCTTTGCATCGTGCATTAGGACAGCCCTTACCCGTGGTATATTGGCCATATACCACACCCCCTCGGGCCTTATTGCTTAAATGTAGCCCAGGGACCTTAGTCACATTGGAGGAATTCAGACCTGAGTTACACTTAATTCTCTCTACAAGTATTCTAACCTTAGAAAGCGCTGTCCATTTCTTTTTGTTAGGCTTTGAAACAATATCCCCCACAACCATGTTTTACACTGTTTCAACCTGCTGTTGAACTTCTTTCTTCAATTTGATCATCATAGTGAGGTGAGTTTTAAAAGTACTATAGGCCTACTGTTCTGATGTGTTTGATGTGATTTCCAAAGGCATTGATGTCAGAGTGGTTAGAGGGACAATAGAGCCATGAGTACCAGTCCATTAGGACCTGATGGAGGGACAATAGAGCCCTGAGTATCAGGTCATTAGGACCTGATGGAGCGATAATAGAACCCTGAGTAGCAGGCCATTAGGACCTGATGGAGGGACAATAGAGCCCTGAGTACCAGGCCATTAGGACCTGATGGAGGGACAATAGAGCCCTGAGTACCAGGCCATTAGGACCTGATGACGGGACAATAGAGCCCTGAGTACCAGGCCATTAGGACCTGATGACGGGACAATAGAGCCCTGAGTACCAGGCCATTAGGACCTCGTGGTAGTTAGCAAGTTGGGTACTACCAAAGCATGTCCAGAGTGCATTAAAGGAGATTACCGTGACACAGTGGTCACATGAATTTTACTGCGGCCATGACTCACTGCCTGTGTGGTGGTAATATGGTCACCGCAACAGCCCTAGGTCGAGCGAACCTGTCGGTTCCAAGTGGAAAAACATCTAGGCCTACATTCCTTTGTCAGATAGAAATAACAGAATTCTCCATGCACTGTAATTTATGAATTAATAAGAGCTATTGATACGTAGGTGCCCATAGAATATGTATGCCTATTTTCACAATTCTATATGTATTGTGATTTGATACTGCAATTTTATTGTGAGTTGATGCTCCAAACATATTGCTCTGTATGTTTCTGCAGAGGCACAAGAGAGAGCATAAAAAAATGAGTTATCATCAGTCATGGGAATAAAGGTGCTGAAAACATGTTGGCTCAATATTTAAAAAGAAGATGGAGAGCAAGCTATAGGATGGAAAATACCGAAGTTTTAGAGCTGGTACAGCTGATTAGCGCTAGCTACAGCAACCACCAACAAAAAAATGAATATATATCAAGATATATAACTGTTTATATGTTTTCCCCCATCACTATTGATAAGAGCTAGGTAAATTAGTAATATGTTTGGGAAGGGGATTGTACATACAAATAGCAATTGTTTGAGGATTTTTCCTTCTGATAGCTGGAGACTAATGTGAAACCAGTCATGGAAGCAAACTGAAAAGTATAATAACATGACAGGCATTTCCACCCCTTTCCCACAGTGAAGTATAAAATGCTGTGACTTTATGCACAATTTCAATAGTATGGCCTAAGCATTGCACAATGACAGTCGCACTCTCTAATGTTTTAATTATATGCCCCAACTTTCTATTTCCTACTGTTCTATCATGTTAAATATTAGCCACTATCAGTATCGACCGTCAGTTGGCCACACATATTCAACTGCCGATTTACTGTTAGTTCCCTTCAGTTGGTACAGTTCGTATCATTACATTTCATTACATTGTTTCATTTACCTTATTTGCTTCCTCTGTAAACACTGCCACATCCGTGTGGTTGTTGCTGACGAACACTAATAATAGTTGATCATATTTAAAGTTGAAAAAATGTTGGCTAATTAAATCATTATGGAGCACAGACCAAGCCATAACATTTTGAACCTGACGCATGGTGCAATGCTTGGCCGTGTCATCACACAGTTCCATGGTCAGCGCGGGCAATAGGCCAGGGTATACTACTACTGTACACTGTTCTCCCTATTATAATTATATGTACATTCATCTTCCAACATTACCGTGGGTTGAAGAACTGAATGTGGCATTTTTTTCTTTCGTGCCTGAAGGCTTTCCAAACCCTATTTTTCCATTAAGTAGCCCAGGGTCCATAAAAACCTCCTTAATCATACATATTGTGTTCTAAAACTGAGATAAATATGCACATGTTCTTATAACTATCTTTCATTGATCTCCAATCTGAACGCATCCTAATGTTGTGCCATTCAAATGAAAGTTACCAGTATAAAAAGGGATTGCTTTAGAGAAATGAACAGAAAAACCAATTGAAGAAACACTCCCTAATCAAATTGGTATGCCACCCAGTGTGAGTTTAGGGTTGATTTAAATGTATTCAATGCGTGCAAAAGAGCAACACCCACAAACCTTGTTACACATGTGCATAAGTATGAATACCAAAATGCGTAAAAAGGCATACATTTCCTAAGTCTAAATCGTCCACAAAGCATCTTATAGTAGTAGTGCTGATCTAGGATCAGACAAGTGACACCTTATCCTAAATCACCACTAGGTCAGAAACAGGATGGAACTCACTTATTATGGAGTTGTGCAATCTCTGTCCTCTCCCTATGCTGTCTCCTCTGACAGGTAAACTCAACCCATGAGTCAAGACACTGTGGAAAGATGTGGTCAGCAAACCAGGCCTCAGCACGACGCTCCAGCCCCTAAAACCACACACAGTCCACACAATGCCAATGAGTGGAATGTAAGAGTGTGTGTGTGTGCACATGTGTACGGGTGGGTGTACCTGCATGTGTCTGTGTTCAACAAGCTGCTCTCTCCAGTGGCACAAGCAATTGCTCTGCAGTGAAGTGCTGTCAAAAGATGGCATTAATGAGATCAGAAAAACATGTATCATAGAAACAGCATTACTAATATGAGAAAGTGTATCATCAATTCATAAATGTGTGTATGTGTGTGTGTGTATGCATGTCTGTGTGTATGTGTGTGTGTGTGTGTGTGTGTGTGTGTGTGTATGTGTATGTGTGTGTACTTGTGGTGGGTCAGTGCCATCTGCATCTGCATCTGAAGTCCCTGATCTTCAGCTTCCTCAAGACGTTGCTGCCAGAGTCTCCAATATCTGCATGTTACCTACAGAAAAACATGAATTGGGTGTCATACTTACTCTGTACTGTTAGAACAATTGTAATGATACTAATGCTGGGTGGCTTCATGGATATTAGCTACAGTATAATAACAGTTACAGTGTGATGATGATGCTGGACAGCGATGTTCTTGTTGAGACGATAAGTTTTGCTCCGAGTGACATTGAGGGTCAGACTTCTCAATCCAGTGTCCTGTAGTAGACAGAACAAGTTGAAGTGAGAGAATTAAGGAATACTCTATGGCAGTGGTTCCCAACTCCAGTTCTCAAGTACCCCCAACAGTACATATTTTTATTGTAGTCCTGGACATGCACATCTGATTCAACTTGTCAACTAATCATCAAGCCCTCAATGAGTTGAATGAGGTGTGTTTGTTCAGGGCTACAATGAAACTGTGTACTGTTGGGAGTACTGGAGGACCAGGGTTGGGAAACACTGCTTTATGGTACAGTAACCAGTCTCTATGGATGTCCATAAACATTCATCAGATCAGTGCTCCTCCATCTTACCAGTAGATGGCGGTGTTGGTGTTGACTTGCAGCCTGGTCTCTTTCAGACTCCTGCATGCACATCCTCCTGTCTGCACAGGAGCTCAGGAAATGTTCAAATAAATTCAGAGAAGTATGATGTTGCAGTAGATGAGAAAAGTCGAGAATTGCCTTATGCTGTTCTTGCAGTAGTGTGTGACTCCACACCAGGCCCTGGTGTTTTACAATGAGTGTGTGTGTAGTAGGATACAGTGTCTCCAGTGCTCCAGTGCCCTGCGCTGTGTGCTGCGTTGTGCCAGTCTATAAGAAGCCTGCCCTCTGTCCACCTCTCTCTGTCTGCTCTGTAGTCCACTTTTCCACACAAACCAATACCTCCTGACCAACTGGAGTTGCCAGGCTCGCACCGCAACATCTGAAACACAGGAGGTAAACAATTATATAAGAAGGATAATGACAACAGAAGTAGTGTTTTTCACTTGAAGTTCTAGAGGATTTGAGAGTTTGGTGTTTGTTTTTGAGACCATCTAAAATTATCAAAATTTGTCAATATACAGTATGTTTCTGAAAAAAATGTGAGTTTAATCCTAGACCAAAATGTCCAATGATTGTGACAGAAGACCAACAGTACATATGATAAACAGATTAACAGAAGATGGGACCTTGTGGTTTCCTCTTAGTTTGGCGGAGGTGAACATAGCTGATCCAGCCACAGAGCGCCTTTCTTTGCATCCCATGTATGTAGTGCAGTGAAGCCTTGGACTCCCTCTCTCTCCAACTATAGGCGAGCATGTACACTTCTCTCCACTGAAGCCATGCCTAAGACACAACAAACATACATGTTCAAATCCTTAAGTCTGTTGACGCACCCATGCGTCAATCTAAGTAATTTAATTTAAAAAATCCCCATCAAAATCCGTCAGTTTAAACTAGAGATGTACGTTTTTTTGCATGGGCTGCATCTCAATCCTCAAGGCCTTTGTCGGCCTTCCGCATCTGTGTTGGAAGGTGGCCGAGCTACAGCGGTGTTTGTCAGACCATGAGGCATCCTGAAAATCGGTCTTCTCACGAAAATAGTTTGGCCAAGAAACTAATTGGACCACTCTATGGAAAGCAGAGACTAACGATGGCATTCTCCATTTTGCTCTACGACCTCCACGTGACTTGTCTGAAGGTAACCCATACAAATGAATGGAAGTATGGAGATTTGAGTTTTGTGCCAACAAAAATAAAGGGTTAAATATGTGTCAAAAAAACAAATATTGCCTTAGCTTTCTTATATCGCCTAGATATAGGATGGACACTTCAAAACCTTGTTTCTTATTATTTAATTTTTGACTGTCTTTGCCATTTATGAATGTGTTATTCAATGCGTTTCTATGTGCTATAGTTATAAAGGCCAAATTTGATATTTTATCAAATAATCTAACATGTTCTTTTGATACCTAAAGGGGTCCTAAAATTCCAAATGAAATAGCTAAATGATCTATGGTATGACCATCTTAAAACAATTCCCCCCCACCCCCGGCTTAAATGTTAGTCCAATAAAATGTAACATTTTAATTCACCAACACCTAGGGAATGGTACGGATATGTGTGGGATGTACAAGATGTGCTCTACTCACTCTGCCCTGTAGCGTCAGAGCCCAGTGCTGCAGTGCTTGGTCCTCCATAACACAGGCATCATATCTCCTCTGCAGCCCAGTCTGCCACACAGTCCACATCCAACTGTATTGGGGGAAATACACATAAGCATTAACACAGGTTGCCCCCTCCCGTTACATTTAATCAAATGGTCAATCATATATAAATCAGTCACGCAATGACTGTGTATGCCGGAAGTTCACTAACCTCCGAGTGACTTAGTCAGTGTATTGTTCCTGATTCAAAGTAATCCAAAATAAATAAACAAAATAGCATTTATCAGTCATAATGCCTCACCGTAGAGCTGTCAGTTTCCGGAACTGAAGAGCAGATTCTTGCATCCTGTGTTTCATCCTCCTCATCTCGATGTACACTTCCCAGCTGTCCCAGGCCACACGCTGACACCACCTCTCAGCTGGCATACAGGATAAACTCTAATTACTGCTGTGACTCCTAACATGCCCTGCCAGCCACTACTGCTGGGGTCCATCATTTTCCAGAGGGAGACATTCACCTAGATTAATACCAAAACCACACAAGCCAGTCCATACCAAAACATGTTGCTTTTTGGAATATCCTCCTCTCCTCCTTCTGTAAAGACACAAACCTCTGCCAGCCATGGAACACCTGGTTATACAGATAATACCTACAACACAGGAAAGACAGCATCATCATTTTCCACATTGGCCAAACTATTGTTGGCTGCCATACAGCGCCTTCGGAAAGTAGTCATACCCCTTGAATAGGGAGGTTGCAGTCCCACACAGGCAGTCATGACCTCAGTAAAATTCCATGTGACTATTGAGTCAAGGTAAGCTCTTTTTATGTACTCTGGACTTACTTTGGTACTACCCAACTTGCTAACGACCATCAGGTCCTATTGGCCTGGTACTCAGGGCTCTAGTCCCTCTAACAAAAATCACATCAAACACTTCTCATCAAAACAGTAGACCTATCATACTTTTAAAATTCACCTCACTGTGATGATCAATTTGAAGAAAGAAATTCAACAACAGGTTGAAACAGTGTAAAACATGGTTGTTTTGGATGTTGTTTCAAAGCCTAACAAAAAGAAATGGACAGTGCTTTCTAAGGTAATGATTCATTCAAAACACCCATAGGCATATCAGAGCTTTTGCATATGCATAGGCTTATGTGCCCGAAAAAAAACAGAATAAAAATTATGATTGTTTCATTATACAATACATAGCCTACCACATATTACCACATACCACATACACAACTAATTTAAGATGTCTTTGGTACATAATTGGTCTAGCCTTTGAGTGTGGACTATATTATTATGCATACTGGATGGACTGGTTACCTTGTGCTACGCTCCAACATTTCTATCCATGAGTCTGGGAGAGAACGTATAGCCCTAGGCGATGCTGTTGGGTCATTGATTGTGCAGGGCGACTTACAGTTAGCCTACAATTAGTGAATTTGTATTTTGAATAGCCTAGTAATAGGGATTTTAATATATTTTCATAATTCATTGGGTGACACATTACCTTTAGCTATACAGAATATAGAATCCTCTCTCCTTTATTCCTTTCTCGAGCGTACAGACAGGATGTCAACAGTTTAGTGAAATATGTTTTGTTGCAAAAACATGTTACTAATGATGTTCCCAAACAGATTTCACTTGGTTTCCCAAATTAAGCACTGAGTAGCTGCAGGAACAAGGTTGAAGAGCCCATGGCAAACAGAGTTTGGGCGGAGTATCACCTGTCAGGCAGCGAGAGCATGCTCCTCAAACAGTGGTTGATACATGGAGTGAAATAAGTGTTCTTATATTTCTCAGCTGCTCATATTAAGCACATGCTCCCGCTATTAAACCGAAGTAGCCTACAAAACGGACAGGTGGGAAAGCGCGCAGCTTCCATTCGCTATTCGAGTGCATTCAAATTATATGTATTTTTTCCCCTGCCCCTTTGATAATGTGCAATTCTAAATCAGAACAAATTTCATGACTGCCACAGCCCTACCCTTTTCCACATTGTGTCATGTTACAGCCTGAATTCAAATGGATAAAAAAAACTCACCCATACACACACAATTCCCCATAATGACCAAGTGAAAACATGTTTATAGAAATGTTTGCTAATTTATTGAAAATTAAATACAGAAATGTCTCATTTACATAAGTATTCACACCCCTTTTCTATGACATGCCAAATTGAGCTCAGTGCATCCAATTTCCTTTGATCATCCTTGAGATATACGGGTGAAGGAGTCAACCTGTGGCCAATTCAATTGTTTGGACATGATTTAGAAAGAAACACACATGTACTATATAAGATACCACAGTTGTCAGAACAGAAACTATACCATGAAGTCCAAGGAACTGTCCATAGATCTCCGAGAAAGAATTGTGATGAGGCATATCTGGTGACGGTATAAAACATTTTGAGTGTTGAAAGTTTACAATCGCACAGTGGTTTCCATCGTTAGGGAATTTAAAAAATATGGAACTACCTAGACTCTGCCTAGAGCTGGCTGTAAAACCAAACTGAGCAACCGGGCAAGAAGAACCTTGGACAAGGAGGTGACTAAGAACCCAATGACATAACTACAGAGTTCCTTGGCTGAGATGGGAGAACCTGCTAGAAGGACAACAGCCTTTACAGCACTTCACCAATCTGGGCTTTATGGGAGCGTGGCCAGACGGGAGCCACTCCTGAGGAAAAGGTAAGGGCTTGCACACCTGTAGTTTGCAAAAAGGCACGTGAAAGACTCAGATACTAAGGCAAAATATTATGTGGTCTGATGAGACAAAAATTGAACTATTTGGCCTGAATGCAAAGTGCTATGTCTGGAGAAAACCAGGCACAGCCCATCACCCGTCTAACATCATTCCTACTGTTAAGCATGGTGGTGGCAGCATCATGCTATGGGGATACTTTTCAGTAGCAGGGACTGTGAGACTAAAGATAGAGGAAACAATGAATTCCAAATACAGGCACATCCTTGATGAGAAACTGCTGAAGAGTACAAATGACCTTAGACTGGGGTAAAGATGTACATTTCAACAGGACAATGACCCCAAGCATGCAGCCAAAGCAACGCTGGAATGGCTTCACAACCAGAATGTTAAAGTCCTTGAGTGGCCCAGAATTGAATTGCATTGAAAATCTGTGGAAAGACATGATGATTGCTGTTCACCGCCGCACTCCATCTACCTTAACAGAACTTGAGAATCTGCAAGGAAGACTGGGATAAAATCCCCAAATCCAGATGTGCAAAGCTGACACATACCCAAGACGACTCAAAGCTGTAATCACTGCCAAAGGTGCTTCTACACAGTATTAACTCGTGGTGTGAATATTTATGTAAATGAGTTCAGTATTTAATTTAAAATGAATAAATGTAAAAGCATATTTTTAAGGTTGTCATTATGAGGTATTATGTGTGAGATGTTTTTATATTTTTTATCCATTTTGAATTCTGTCTAGCACAACAAAATGTGGAATAACTCAAGGGGTATGAATACTTTCCGAACACACGGTACATCCTAGCAGGCAAAGCTGGTTGCAATGACGTCATTACAACCAAATTATAAGGTTGTAATAACATAATTTCAACCAACAGACTTTGTCCGTAAGTACTGATGGGCATGTACGTCACCCCACAACTGAGCAGCAGCGGTTAGAGACAGACACTGACCTGTAATGGCACTCTGCCCTCACTGTGAGGCTCCACTCCCTCCTGGCTCTCCACCACTCATCCTTCCAGCCCCCCTGAGCCCGCTGTAGCACCACTCTGCGATGGTGAGACCTAGAGATTGGAGAAGGTAATAATCTTCCAGTTAGAGAACTCAGGCTACACACAGTGGATATATTCACAGCATCAGTGCTTGACTTGGGCAGGAGCTCACCAGAGCGGAGTACCAACACCTTAAATGTTCTACTGCTTAAGATCCTCTTCCTCTTATAGAATATTAGCTAAAAAGTATTTAGGCGCTCCTGCACCTAATTGTAAACAGTACATCCACCCAAAATGAGTACCAACAACTATTTCAGTCCAAGTCAAGTACTGCATAGCATCAAGAGCTTTACCAATGTTATTTTCCCACTATCTGACATTGTAATCCATTAAATTCAAGCAGTGATGTAATCTGGCTATTCCTCCACGAGACTGAGAAAGTGCACCTGGCTTTGTAAGGATGAACACGTCCAAAGGTCTTCTGCATCCATAGTTTGAGAAACTTCCGTGCAAGGTGCCTAGAAGACAAGAGTTTAATCTCAGGGATGGACAACTCGAGTCATGGAAGGGCATTGTGTGTGCAGGCTTTTATTCCAGCCCAGCACTAAACATACCCTAAATATACTTTACAAAAATATAAACTTACGGTGCAAAAATTTCAACGATTTTAGTGAGTTACAGTTCATATAAGAAAATCAGTCAATTTAAATTAATTCATTAGGCCCAGTTTATGGATTTCACATTTACGGGCAGGGGCGCAACCATTGATGGGCCTGGGCGGGCATAGGCCCACCCACTTGGGCGCCAGGCCCATCCACTGGGAGGCCAGGCCCAGTCAGACAGAAATACTCCTCAGTTTTATCAGCTGCCCAGGTGACTGATCTCAGAAAATCCTGCAGGTGAAGACACCGGATGTGGAGGTCCTGAGCTGGTGTGGTTACACATGGTCTGCGATTGTGAGGCCGGTTGTTCCTGCAGTCAACATGCCAATTGCACGCTCTCTCAAAACATCTGTGGCATTGTGTTGTGTAACAAAACTGCACATTTTAGAGTGGCGTTTTATTGTCTCCAACACAAAATGTGTAATGATCATGCCATTTTAACAGCTTCCTGTCAGGTGGATGGATTATCTTGGCAAATGAAACATATTCACTAACAGGGATGTAAACAAACTTGTGCACAACATTTTGAAGAAATAAGCTTTTTGTGTGTATGAAACATTTCTGGAAACTTTTATTTCAGCTCATGAAACATGGGGCCAACCCTTTACATTTTGCATTTATATTTTTGTTCAGTATAGTATAATCGCCTCTTCAACCTCAGGAGGCTGAAGAAATTCGGCTTGTCACCAAAAGCACTCACAAACTTCTATAGATGCACAATCGAGAGCATCCTGTCGGGCTGTATCACCGCCTGGTACGGCAACTGCTCCGCCCACAACCGTAAGGCTCTCCAGAGGGTAGTGAGGTCTGCACAACGCATTGGGGGCAAACTACCTGCCCTCCAGGACACCTACACCACCCGATGTCACAGGAAGGCCATAAAGATCATCAAGGACAACAACCACCCGAGCCACTGCCTGTTCACCCCGCTATCATCCAGAAGGCGAAGTCAGTACAGGTGCATCAAAGCGGGGACCGAGAGACTGAAAAACAGCTTCTATCTCAAGGCCATCAGACTGTTAAACAGCCATCACTAACATTGAGTGGCTGCTGCCAACACACTGACTCAACTCCAGCCACTTTAATAATGGGAATTGATAGGAAATTATGTAAAATGTATCACTAGCCACTTTAAACAATGCTACCTAATATGTTTACATACCCTACATTATTCATCTCATATGTATATGTATATACTGTACTCTATATCATCTACTGCATCTTTATGTAATACATGTATCACTAGCCACTTTAACTATGCCACTTTGTTTACATACTCATCTCATATGTATATACTGCACTCAATACCATCTACTGTATCTTGCCTATGCCGCTCTGTACCATGACTCATTCATATATCTTTATGTACATATTCTTTATCCCCTTACACTTGTGTCTATAAGGTAGTAGTTTTGGAATTGTTAGCTAGATTACTTGTTGGTTATTACTGCATTGTCGGAACTAGAAGCACAAGCATTTCGCTACACTCGCATTAACATCTGCTAACCATGTGTATGTGACATATAAAATTTGATTTGATTTGAGGTGTGTTAGTGCTGGGATTAAACAAAAGTCAACAGACTAACGTTACAGCCTTCAAGTTCTAGTCATTGTCGATTGAATAATTACATCTGGCCAGTTGGTTTATTTGAGGGGCTACTTCTCACCTTATTCTCAACTCCTTGAGTCTTCCACCTCGGTTCCAGGTGTATCCGACTTTATAACAAGATATAACATTGCGTGAAGTAATTTTTGCACCAGTTATATTTGACTTTTGGGTTCCTCTACCTCTAGAAGTCATTGCCACAACAGTTGTTGAGTTAACCACCTGAGGAAGCTAGCTACTACCACTGACCGTCAATCAGAAGATTGGAAACTTCTTCAACTTCGTTAGCTGAACACACTGGCATTGCCGAACATAAATCCCCCTAGCATTCTCTTCATTATGAATAACGTACCATGCATGACATTTTCTTCATTCCCTAACCAGTTTCAAGTCGACAACGCAAATTGAACCGTTACAACCGCCATAGAAAACGCAAACAGTGTTTTGTTCAGTGAGGTATATGAACGGTTTTGTTTGTTAAATCCAACTGTCGCGCATACATTTTACCGCTGTGAATAGGAAGAAAATAACTAAGTACTTCCGGGTAACGGATCTGTTTAAAATCGTGCAGAATAGCAGTCGCGTCCTCCATACGTAGTAAATTAATAATTAGGTCAAAAATTATTGAACTTTTGCAAAATTATAGTTATCATACAAAGAATAATGAAAAGTATTTCTATAAGACATTATGTTGTTTTTTAATGGTAAACTATGTTTATTGTGTGCGTAGTCCTATCATTTATTGCACCGTACAAAATGTTCTGTATGTTGTATCGCGGTAAAAGGCGGGCCGATTCTACTTAGGAGCACTTTTTATAATTATTATTTTTTATTAACAACAAATCAATACAGGAAGTACATGTGGGAACACAAATATATATAAATAATTTACGATGGACAATTGGGATAGGGGGTACAATCTCACATTACACAATGACCTTAAGGGACATACATACACTCATTATTCTAACAGCTAGTATTAACAGTTAGTATTAAATTGTCTTAAAATACAGTTCAATTTCTTTTTGTAAGGTAAGAAAATGTGTTTTTTTTTGTTTGTAAATTTACATTTGTGACTATGAAATTTGCCCAAAATTGACTCAGGAGCACTTGAAGCTTCCAAATCCAAATATTTGCACTAAGGGGTGCATGTTGCACCCCTTAGAAGTTAGCTTCTCACCTAATCACCTGCTAATAGTAGAAATGTGGCATTCCATTATAAGGCAAGCCAAGATTTGGTGGTGAATCGTGCACATCATGCTTTGGGGATGTTTTCTCAGGGACTGAGAGACTAGTTAGGGTTGAGGGAAAGATGAACGGATCAAAGTACAGAGAGATCCTTGATGAAGACCTGCTCCAGAGCACTCAGGACCTCAGACTGGGGTGAAGGTTCACCTTCCAACAGGACAATGACCCTACGCACATAGCCAAGACAACGCAGGAGTGGCTTTGGGACAAGTCTCTGAATGTCCCGCAGTGGCCCAGCCAGAGCCCGGACTTGAACCCGATCGAACATCTCTGGAGAGACTTGAAAAAATGTACAGTGACGCTCCCCATCCAACCTGACAGAGTTTGAGAGGATCTGCAGAGAGGAATGGGAGAAACTCCCCAAATACAGGGGTGCCAAGCTTGTAGCGTCATACCCACGAATACTAGAGGCTGTAATCACTGTCAAATGTGCTTCAAAAATGTACTGAATAAAGGTTCGACATATTTATGTAAATGTGATATTTCAGTTTTACATTTTTTATGCATTTGCAAAAATGTTTAAAAAAACAAAAACCGTTTTTGCTTTGTCATTATGGGTTATTGTGTGTAGATTGATGGGGGGAAACAATTTAATCCATTTAGAGTAAGGCTGTAACGTAACTAAATGTGGAAAAAGTGAAGAGCTCTGAATGCACTGTATGACCAATATGAAAAACACTATTGAATTAAGCTGATTGGCCACTTTAAGTGCCGCAAAATGAGAAGCGACACTCATTGGGGTCTAAACTGTGGATTTGGAAACTCGAAATGCTCCTGAGTGGAATGGACGCCCCGCCCCCCTTTACTGAGACATGACGTTCAAGCAATTATGTCTGTCCAATTGAAAGAACATACTGCATTCAAGCTAATTTACCCTTTTTTGATATTGTTAAAATTCTAAGTCTGCTAACATTTCCTAATAACATTTGACCATTTCTATTATTATTTTTTACCATATTCATTGCGAGACTTGTTTTGAAGGGAACTCGCCGAGGTCACGGCCTTTGTTCTTGCTTATTCTTACGGTTTTCTCAGAGGTGTATATTTTGCAATTGCACACCATTTGATCAGTTGAGAGGCTCATTGTCCGTCCAATCATGAAGTTTCTTCTTCCTTAGAGGTGAAGTTGAAACCAGCGGGTTGAGCGAGTTTTACAGACATGTTGAAGTAGGCCAGCTTTGTGCGATGAAGTTAATTTATTTTTAACAAAACGTTTGGTTCTTCTGTCATACCCTTTAAAATAAATAAAGATGTTGATCTTTATGGTGGCACTCTTGTTATTAAGTTACCGCGTGCTGTTTTACAAACTTACTCTGTGCAAACCAACAGACCACATACACAAAACACGTACATTCAGTTAAGGGTGCTTTAAAGCACAAATAATCTTGCCCTAACATGACAGGGCACTTGTATAATTTAGTAAGAAATAAAAATGTGGATGTGTTGAGTACCCTTTGGTTGGCCAGGCCTACATGTCAAATTAGCAATCAAGGAAAGGGCTAGTTTTTTTTTTTTAAGCATTGAAAGTGTGAAAATTATCAGCATTCATCGCTCTGCTTTGGAATGATAACAATTAGCTGACCATACAGAATGCCTGATATGAAATGACTCACTCATAAAAGACAAGCAGCCGTTTACATTTTATCTAAATACATATACATTATTTTCATAGCCAAAAGAGACATTGTCAAATACAGTAATGGTTTTAAGAAATTATTTATTACATTTCGAAATAGTTTAGCAAGGCATTAGTGATGGGCACTATATAATCAACCCTACGAAGAACTCGTTCCGAACTAAGCGGTGATGAACGCAAATTCGCTGCTGCGACGAAACATATACAAGTCTACTTCGACAATATAAGACGCCAGTATAGTTTTGGATTTGTGTTCGTAGAAATATCACGGGCGTTGGCTCTTTGTTGAAAAAACGACCCTAGTTAATTGTAAGAAAAACGTGCACTTATTGGAAGGCTTTATCCCCAGCTAGCTAGCTGGCTAACTAGCCGTAGAGCTAGGTTAGCTAGCTAACATCTTTTGGCTTCATACGTTTTCTGAACAGAATTGTAAGTGAATGGGTACCTTTTTACATAAGTATCTGCAACTTTAAGAGTGATTTATGTTGGTGGGTTTGTTAACGTTACTTGACTGTGCTCGGCATTTATTAATTGAATTTGTGGTTAACGCGTTAGTTGGGTAACTTGGCTATCAAATTATCCCACAACAAGTCGGCGTCCAGGCTAGCGTGCTCAACTAAACAAAGTTTTGGCCTTTAAGTATGATAACTAGTTGGCCAACTACATAACGTTAGTTAGCTACCAAGTAAACCAAACACGACGCCAATGGTCGTAACTTCAAACTAGATAGGTAGCTAGCTAATTGTTAGCCTTTCATTGAATATTTGACGCCGGTTGTCTTAGTATCAGCGTATTCATGTCATCTGCCAGTACACCTTCTTTCAATTAGCTAGCTAACGGTAGTTACACATTTTAGTGATTCAGCTTGACCCTTAGTAATTTAGATGGCTACTTCCAGTTGATTGACTGCGTGTCAGCTTTCAATTATTTAGCTTGCTAACAAATGATCGCCAATTTCCTATAGCATGCGAATGTTAGTTGGCTACCTAATTGCCATCATTAACTAACTTGGTGACGTTAATCGCCACTTCGCTATGCCGCTCAGGTATGGATGGCTGACTTGTTGCCAGACCAGTTTAGTTTTTAAATTTCGTCTTGTCTGCTTTTAACTCCAGGCCACGTCGGAGACCTCGTGTTAATGTGCTAAGAAAGGCGATGTATTTCTCGAATGTAGCTAGTAGTGATATAGGCTTGATCTTTGCGTGTTGATATTTACTATTTTCTTGTAATTACTACGCAACCTACTTTTAAAATAATGCCAGAATGATGTTTGAATATCTAGTCTTTATTCAGACTTTTCAGTGTCTTCCTCACCAATATAGAATTCACTTTCAGGGTTATGAATTTATTACTTTTGGTAGATATAGTAGGCCTGTATGGGTTATTTCATAATAGTATCATTCTTTAACAGGTATACTACTAAGATCTTAAAACAGAAGTTATATATTGGTTTGGCCCCCTGACGGAGTCATGGAAAGGGATGCTTGTGTAGAGGTGCAGGAGAATGGTGACATCGAGTTGGTCAAGGAATCAACTGGACCTTCCCCTTACAGATATACCAAGGTATTTTGGCGATGCATGGCTAATATAAATAGATGGCTGCGCACCTAGCAGCACAACTTTGTGGGTTAACATAATTTGTCTTCTTACAGGGGGAGCTTTTGGAGATAAAATATTTCCCAATCTCTAATGAAAGGCCAGACTGTCTTTTGGAAAAATTTGACAGGTGAGTGTTTTTTAGATTGTCACACTTTGGACTAATTTGAACCAAACACTTGTAGTTCTATGCCAACTCTTGAGTTGTTCCCTCTGGTTTAACTGTTGTGTTTTTTTGGGGTGGGGGGTGTCCAGTGATGGTGTGTGGGACCCTGAGAAGTGGCATGCTTCGCTGTACCCCACCTCGGCGTGCAGCTCTCCTGTGGATGGATATAAGAAGGACTTTGTGGATGATAGGATCCCTCTGAAACGTAGAATTGCAGGTAAATGAGTAATGTAGTATCATTTTCATAGCTGATATTCAAATGACTGGCATACACATTTAAAACATACTCCATAAGGTTGAGGGCTTTTGAGCTCAAATTTGTACAGCTGTCCTTAGACATGCCACCTTGCTTACTCTTACTATTCTTTGTAGAATAAGCTATGACGCATTCGTGTGAATGTTGAATGTTAACTGTTTTGTGACACTGTTCTCAGATCCCCGTGAGCGACTAAAGGAGGATGACCTGGATGTGGTGCTCAGCCCACAGCGTCGTAGCTTCGGAGGGGGGTGCGTTGGCAATGCTTTGCCTGCACCCACCCGGCGCCCTGTCAGCCCCCTGGAGAATAAGGAGAATGAGAGTCTCCGGCTGGGTGTGGCGCGGCGCATCGGCAGTGGGCGCATCATGGCGGCCCGAGGGTTCGAAAGGGAGAGGGAACCCCGTGTGGAGAAGGAGCGAGACTTCAAGGATAAGAGGTTCAGGGTTAGTGTCTGTCTGCTGCTTCCTGAGCTGCATTCAATTCAAACAGAATGACCCCAAAGGGACAAATAGTTATCTGTATGTACCTACACACAAAATTGTTATTTTTTTGTGCCTCAATGGGAGGCCTACTTCCTGCAGCCTGTTAGATTTGGCGTATACCAGTTCTTCATCCCTTTCCTGCAGCGTGACTTTGGGGACAAGCGTGTGTTCAGTGAGAGGAGAAGGAATGACCTGGAGGAAGAGCCGGAGTGGTTCTCAGGGGGCCCGACCAGCCAATCAGAGACCATTGAGCTCATTGGCTTTGATGACAAGATCCTGGAGGAGGACAAGCGCAGACCCAAACGCTCCAGGAAGAGGACAGACTCTGTGAGAGAAGGCAAGTCATGCTGCATCATATCACCATTGGAGATAATGGGAGTTGGTGTCCCCCAAAGAAGTTGTCTGGTGGCTGGGTCCAATCTGGTGTGTGGGTGGTTTGAGTAAAAAATAACTCCATAAACTTTAAAATGAGTACCGGGGGGGTGGTACCTGATGCAACGTCAGATTCAATATTGTAGCTTCCATCAATGTAATTGTCTAACTTCAGTAGCCATTCAGTGATCAGTTTATCTTCAACCAGCAAGCTACCCCGATGGTCTGTTATGTGTTTATTCATTGTCGTGTTTGCATTGTGTTCAGCAGTGGAATGTAACGGTGGGCTAGCAGAGGAGCATGTAGTGAGAGATTTTCACTCTACAGCAGACCAGGAGGTCCCTCACCCAGAGGTCCTACCAGAGCAGACATCAGGAGACTTTGACTTCAATGAGTTCTTCAACCTGGAGAAGACCATGCCAGGACTGGCCTCTGTAAGTCCTGGGCAGCACTGCATGTTTACAGTGTGTGTTTGGGGGCTATAAGGTGTGCACTGTGTTATACATCAACTTTAAATATACCATGTATTGGTCTGTAGTTGGCTACACATGGTCTTCTCATACACTGGAGGTTAGTTTCATGGTGTTATCACTTGGGACTTTTCTTTGTCTATTTGGATGAATGATGGTGGTATTGTCACCCTGTCAAGGACATTGTACTTTCTAAAATATTTTCTTGCTGTATTATGATTTTTTTTTTTTTAATTGCAGTGAAAGGTTGTAAGGGACCCAACCGGTTTCTCCTCCAGTGTGGTGGTTTTGTTAGTGTTCAGTCTAATGCAAATGTAATAAACTGGAACACAATGGGCATACATCACTTATTAGAATACCTTGCAAAGGAAGCTCATTTCCCTATTTTATAGACATGGGATAGGGAAATAAAGCACAGATTCAATGAATGAAGGGTACACTACTGACAAAAAGCCTGAGTGTGCACATGGACAGAGCCCTAAATGTAAGTGTCACACCCACCCTTTAGCAGTCTACCAGCTTACCTCTGACCGGCCTCTGTCCCTATGTTGCAGATGATAGAGGATGTTCTGGGTGAGGGCCCTGTGTCGGCCAGCCGTTTCAGCCGGTGGTTCTCCAGTAACCTGAGTCCTTCAGGCAGCCGCTCTTCCAGCCTGCGCTCCACCCCCCACGAGGAGCTGGAGAGACTGGCCGGTAAGGAAGGGGCACACTTCTAGCCTGGTCCCAGATCTGTTTGCGGTCTTGCCAACTCCTGTGGTCATTAGCATGACAATGATATAGGAGTTGGCAAGACTGCACAAACTGATCTGGGACCAGGCTAGAATTCTTGAATTCATCCCTGGGGAGGTGGGACTTCATGGCCTCCTTAGTTATGCCTTCTGTTTAATTTTATTATAGAAGCATAATTGAATAACAACATCAAGTGCAATGCTTTTTTTTTTACATTGAGGACTAACACATTTGTTATGGCCACAGATTAAGCCTAATCCTGAAATAAACACAAACTTAATTTGTCTAGGCAACTGCACCCTATTGTCTAAATTTGGGAAATGATTGGTTTACCCCTCCCTCCCTCAGGGCTGGACCCCCGCTGTACATCCCCTAGCCAGGGGGGCCCTGTCCCCTACTTCACCCCCATCCAGTCAGTGGAGTGTAGGGATAAGGTGGACATCCTGGAGCTGTTACACAAGGCCAAGATAGACTTGAAACCCCTCCTCTCCAGCCTCAATGTTAACAAGCAACGGCTACAGCAGAGCAGTGAGTCATCCTTTACATAACCAGTACCTAAATTCCACCATGTCAACTACATCAGCTGCAAGACTACTACAAAATTTGTCTTGTATAAAAATGGTTAGGTCTTGTGGCTAGTTCAGCATTTAAGACTAGAGTAATGGTTCGTAGGTTTTGGTGCATTGGTATGATGTGCATGTTTACATTGCCCTTCTGCCTTGTCCCCCAGCTCACTCGGGCGTAGTTCTCTCTTTGGAGGAGGTAGAGGGGGGCCTGAAGGAGCTGAAGGTGGGCTCGGAACTGCACTACCAGATGCCACGAAAGGCCCATCAGCAGCAGGGAAGTGGCGGAGGCAGCACCAGCAGTGGCACACCCTTCATGGCTGAGCACCTGGAGCGGGCTCTAACAGGCGGTGTAGGCCCCAGTGCAGGGCCCCCGTGTTCACGGGCCAGAGACCCTGACATGTCCGCCTTTAACAAGTTGGTCAGCAGCATGAAGGCAAGTGGAACACTGCCCAGCCACCCCAAAGAAAACCAAGTGAACAGCAACGTAAGTGTGCCGCTCTCGGCTAATCTTTAAAAAGCACTGACTGTCCTGTTGGTATGCTTCCTCTCGGGTCCAGCTGGATTTTTAAGCCCTAACTGCTTTGAGCTGCTTCAGGTAACCTAGAGTCTGGTAAACTGACCCACGTATGTTTTGCTGTGAGTGTGGAAAATGATGCATGAAAGCTAACATCCTAACCATTAAATCAAAACACCAAAGTCAGTACGTCTGGAAAAGTGATGGGTATAAATTTGTAAAGGAAAGTTCGAAGACTTCCTCTTTCGAGGGGTGTTCTGGATTCACCTGAACCTCGATGCAGTAACATGACAATCAAAGGATTGCATACAGATTTTCTTTACATTAACCCTTAATCCAGTAGAATTTGATATGAAGTATAATGTTATCACTGTCCTGTTAGTTTTGTACCCTGGTGAATGTCTGTCACTTTGATCTATGGACATGGCGGTATATCTACATTCACGACTTTCATTGCCTCTGGCTGAGACACTTTGCTCTTCTCCATCCCAATGGGAAACTGTTCAGATCGGACGATCAATTGTTGCTTTTTGTAACAAATGGGTTAATCTGTCGTGACCATGTTAGAATTGTTATGTCAAATGTTATAGGGTGGGTTGCACCAACATGGAATATCTATTAAACTGGGTTATAACAAGTTTTAGCTATTCATCTTGTTGCACCACATTTTAAATTAAATCATTCCTATAATCTAAGTTAAATTTTCACTTTAAACCTAGATACATTTTAAGCCTGTTGTTCAATGAATTTTAAAAAAAAAATTATATATATATATATATAACACTTAGATTGGAGATTATTTCTCAACTGCCACTTGAAGTGGTTTAACTGATTTAAAATGGCAGCATATCTACTGTGGAGAGACTAAAACGAGTTCCTCAGAGAATAGACCAGTCAAATCCCGTTGCGTTTTAGGATAATTAACTAATTATTCAGTGGGCTATTTATGTGCCCATTTTGTACAATTGAATTGGGTTTTATATTTCCAGCCTTGGTACGAATGATGTTATGCAACATGCTGTAACGGGCCTGATAACGCTAACATATTAGTGAAGTAGCATTAATGTTAGTTTTAACGTGCGTTATTTATGCTTACTAAATATTGGGTCAAATTGTCCATCATAGGGGTTATGGTGGCAGGTTATCCTAGTGGTTAGAGCATTGGACTAGTAACCGGAAGGCTGCAAGTTCAAACCCCTGAGCTGACGCGGTACAAATCTGTCTTTCTGCCCCTGAACAGGCTGTTAACCCACTGTTCCTAGGCAGTCATTGAAAATAAGAATTTGTTCTTAACGGACTTGCCTAGTTAAACAGGTTTTTTTTTAAATGGAGAGGGGGGAACTGCTGGGGAATCCTCTCGCATATCTTCTGGGTGATAGGATCAATTCCCTTGGACGGGGGCCCCCCTCCGGCTCCGGTCTGAAATAGCCCCCGCCTTTCCTTTGCCGTGTCCTTTCTGGATTTGCTTTTGTGTTTTTCCAGCACGCTTTAATTTGATTTGGGTCCCTCTTCCCTTTAGTCCATGTCAATCCATTTACATTAGTCATATTAAATGGCCCAGGTGTCTTACTACTTTTTGGCAGTCGTGTTGGCTGTCTTTTTATCCTCCAGTACATTACTAAATTCCTCCATCAGCTCCGGCCATATTTTCAATTCTTTCATAAGCAGAGAAATTTGAATTTTGACTTGCCATGATCAGGTGGCTAGTGGACAAATAAATAGCGTTAATGTCAAATTGTACGCTAGCTAGCTTGGTTTATAAACTAGCTAGCTACAGTAGCTAACAAATTAGTTTTCTGTCTAGTACTGGCCAATAACAGATTTTATTTCAAATCAGCCAACCCATGAGAACCTTTTACGATAGTTGCAGTTGTTCTAACATAAAACAACAATGTTATCAAGGAACAGCAACTTTGTGGCCTCGTTTGGCAAGTTGGCTAGCTACTTAGTTTCAATTCACGAAATTCCTCATATTGGTGTAACATGTCACTAATCATTAGTTTAAAACTGTTAGTCATAGATTTACTGATCCATATTTAAAATGAGGTGGTGCAACACCTCTAATCATAAACCTAGATTAGCTCTAATCCTAGATTAATTTTAACCATGTTGATGCAACCCACCCATAATGTCTATACGTAACAATCTGTTTTCCATTGGATGACCTCAGTCATTTCTAGTATTTTGATGTTAAAATGGGATGTGTAACACAAACTAACCAAAGCATATGTTGGCTTCTCAAATGACTGCCTCGCCTGGTTCACCAACTACTTCTCAGTTCAGTGTGTCAAATCGGAGGGCCTGTTGTCCGGACCTCTGGCAGTCTCTATGGGGGTGCCACAGGGTTCAATTCTGGGACCGACTTTCTTCTCTGTATATATCAACAATTTCTCTCTTGCTGCTGGTGTTTCTCTGATCCACATCTATGCAGACGACACCATTCTGTATACATCTGGCCCCTCTTTGGACACTATTAACCAACCTCCAAACGAGCTTCAATGCCATAACACTCCTTCCGTTGCCTCCAACTGCTCTTAAAAACAAGTGAAACTAAATGCATGCTCTTCACCTGATCGCTGCCCACACCCTCCCTCACAGCATCACTACCCTGGATGGTTCTGACTTAGAATATGTGGGCATCTATAAATACCTAGGTGTCTGGTTAGACTGTAAACGCTCCTTCCAGACTCACATTAAGCATCTCCAATCCAAAATTAAATCTAGAATCGGATTACTGTTTCGCAACAAAGCCTCCTTCACTCATTGGCTGTACACAGCCAATCTGTAAATTGCACACCTGACTACCTCATCCCCATATTATTACCTACGCTCTTGCTCTTTTGCACCCCAGTATCTACTTGCACATCTATCACTCCAGTATTAATGCTATATTGTAGTTAATTTTGCCTCTAGTGCCAACTTCTTGCCTACCTCTACTCTTCTACATTTGCACACAATGTACATAGAATAATCTATTTTTATTTTCTTTTGTGTTATTGACTATTTGTTTAACTGTTTTTGTCACTTTGCTTTCTTGGCCAGGTCAGTTGTAAATGACAACGTGTTCTGAACTGGCCTACCTGGTTAAATAAAGGTCAAATAAATAAAATCAAAATGTATGCATCAGAAAATGCCCAGTGGGATGGATTAAGTGTGTCCACTACCAAGACGGCTGTCTGATTGCACCACCTTCCACCCCATTTACAGCTCAATCAGCCCTCGAACCCTGCTGTAGTGCCCCTGCCTGAAGCCACAGTGCCTGCCCAACAGCACAAGAACATATTCCAGGTGTGGGGTTTGGGACTACCTTGCATGTGGGATTTTGATAGTAAGCTGTAGCATGAAAGGATGGCATTATTTTGTTTGTTTAGGAATGGAGGACTCCCTGATTAGTGCTTATTTTATATCTGTGTTGGTCCTGTCTGAGCAGTGTGTGTAAAACTGTTACAGGAGCTTCTGGGTGCACAGGGACCTCCTTGTAGAGGCTCCCCTTCACTCCTCCACAGCCTGCTGGGCAGCCCCAACGCCCCTCCACACCCTGGTCCTCAACACAGCCTGCTACAGCACAGGGGGCCCTCGCCTCCACTCTTCACACAGAGGGCTCCCTCTCCTGACTACTTCCATGGACGCATGCATTCTCCTGCCGGTAGAGATTACTCTGTGGAAGCTAAGACTAGGTTGTGTTCATTAGGGCACACCGTAGAAAACAAATGTTCAGAGTCTACCCTGCCCCTGTTTTTGGAAATTTTCTTCCATTTTGTGCCTAATAACTACAGTGTAATTGAGTGACTGCTTTTGTCTTGTGACCTTTTCAGGTTACCCTGTTGGTCCACAGCCCATGATTGGGGAGCAGTTCCCAGAGATCCATAGATCCTTCAGCCCTGGTCCTGGACCCACCCTACAACAGCAACAACAGGTCAGAGATACTCTTGTCTATCAAATTGCCCAATGATGGGTCGGGCCAGGACGATACCAGTATCTCGAAATGCAGTTAACTTCTTTAGGGAAAACAACCCTAATATTTGTAACACTATCATCCATTTTATTTTCAAAGATATAGGACACTATTTTACATACAACAGGTTTTAAAGGGCCTAAAGTCGGCTTTGTGTTTTCCTTTTTGTCATGGAAAAATTGTGATACTGGTATCATCCCGGCCCTAATTTTGGGACAGTAATACTTTTCTGAAGTAGGGCTGGGCGACATATCAAATTTGTTTTAGTGAAAAATTCCAAATGCCTGTATCGCAAGAATCAAGGTTTTTATGAACGTTTATGTCCACTTGTTCTCATGGCTTGTGTACTGTGTCCCTTTCCACACATACACTAAGCCCCTCTCTGCCACTCACAACAACAAATATTAAAGATTAATACTTCCTCACTGACAACAAGTAGTTTCAACTTGCAGTTTGAGGTTTGGTCAAACAGACTTGTTCATATAGACACCAAAACAACATTGAGCCATTTATTTTACTGTAATCTATATTTTTATGTCTCAACTGAGAGCATACCCTACTAAAACTGGAGTATTAATGAAAAGGGTTTCTAGAAAATTAATACTAACTATTCACCGCTACGCATCGGTTCCCGATTCCAATGTTTAAGATTGGACTGTACCGGTGCGCATACTCCAAACTGATCTAAATGTAGCAAGCATCGATCAGAAAATCCATTCAAACATTGGGAATCGCCAATTCACTTTAAAAATGTTGCTCAAATCACTTTCTTCTATCTGAAAGTGATAGTGTTGTGGCTAGATTAGGGGCCTACAGTACAGACTGCTCCAGCAGCAGATTTTTATTTAGAATAGAAAATTAAATGAACGTGTTTATGCAACATCTTAGTATATCGAAACCTATCACTTCGATTTGTTCTCGAATCGCACTGAATCCTTTCAGACTAAAATGTACCGTTCCTGTATCGGAGCCCTTCTATCTAGATCAGCGGAGGCTGGTGGGTGGAGCTGTAGGAGGATGAGCTCTTTGTAATGAATGGAATCTAATGTGGCTTCTGTATGTTTGACACAGTTCCATTAGAATGAGCCTGTCTTATATCTCCTCCCACCAGCCTTTCCTGCTCTAGATGCATATCGAATAGTCTTTAAAATGGAAAGATTCACATCCCTATCAGTTTGACTCGAGCAGCGTTTTCCACGTACTGTTACGTGCTAGCTGTAGTCTGTTTTTATAAATGTGCATTGAGTAGGGCTGGTGACGGTATTATCGGCAGTCATGAGTCAGGACCGCAGTAAAATTCTACGTGACCATTGAGTCACAGTAATCTCTTATGCACTCTGGACATACATTGGTAGTTCCCAACTCTCTAATGACCTGCTACTCAGGGCTGTATAGACCATCTGACATATACAATTGAAAATCGCATGAAACCCTTATCAAAGCAATATGTATGTTTAGAACGCCCATCATTGTGATCAATTTGAACAAAGAAATTTAACAGGAGTTTGAAACTGGAAAACATGGTCGTTGGATGTTTCGAAGCCTAACATTACGAAATAGACCGTGCGTTCGCATTCATTCTAAACAACCTCAAGCATACTAGTTTATGCACATGCGTAGGCCTGTGAGCCCAAGCCCCCCCAAAAAGACTGAATTAAAGTGATTGTGCCATTATACAATACATAGCCTACCGCATATTACGCATGGCAGAAAAACATAATGTATTTTTAAGATTTCATTGTTACATTGGTCTAGCATATCCTAATTTGTTCAATATGCGTTTTCGCCTTTGACTGCTTACTGGATGGACTGCTTACCTAATGCTACGCTCCGAACTTTCTATCCATTAGTATAGAAGAGAACTTCTAGGCCTAGGTGATGCTGTTGGTTCATTTCTTGTTCAGGGCAGCTAACGTAGGTAGATGTCAATGACGGCACAAAAATATAGCGATACATGTGCAACACAGCATTCCTAACCTAGCCCACAATGTCTGCTGTGTGGATCGAGTGGTCATTTGAAGGAGTAAAAGCATTTCAGTAAGATGGCGAAATCCATTAATGCAGAGATAATGGAGTTCCTTGCCCTTGACAAGCAAATCGCCTGTCGTGGTTGACGTTCGTTTTCGTTGACTGGTCGCGCACCGGTACACACTAAGTAGATGCTATTTTTCAAATGTTGCCCTACCGGAGATGCATAGTATTGTTGAAACGCACATCCATGAGCTACTTGCTATGGGCGTCACTGCTATTAGCTTCATGACTGACATTAGGACAAGCGAATTCTGCCCCATGAGCATGCCGAGTCCGACAGCACAGTGGGTCGACAAGGATTTGGTTATGAAGAAAGCCGTATTGCTTTCTCAAGAATGTGCTGGTTCTCTTGCTGCTGAGGATGTTTGAAACATGAACGCGCTCCATTCAAACAATTGACTCGCGAAATTAACAAAACTGCGTCTGCTGCAGACGTCATGGCATTAACGCTGGCTCAACAAAACCTGACAGTCTGTGTTGGCATAACTTGGAAAGGTTCTCGCTGAGCCGCTACTGTGTCGCCACCATGCTCGACGCTAGGTACAAGAACCACTACTTCGATGCAGACAAACAGGGTTTACATGCAAAATTAGATGCAGGTGGAAATGGACAGTGCGCACAGAGGGAGAGGCCATGGATAGACTGAGCTGCGCGAAATCCTGGTTGAGACTGAACAAATTAACCATGAAACAGCACAGCAAGTAAGTGAAACGTTTACTGGTAATGGGGACATGCGTAAATGCTTACAAAATAGCTCGTTGGTGTGTGGCAACTATTTAACTGTACTAGAATGCTTAAGGCTGCTAAAAAAAAATTGGCAAGGAATAGTGCTTACGGTCAAATTTCATATCGGTGCATCTCCATCTTTCTTTCCTTCCTCCAGCACGCAGAGAGGGGGCCTGTCAACAGTTTAATGAAATGTTTTGTTGTGAGAACCATGTTACTATCAATGTAAGCAAACAGATTTCACATGGTTTCCCAAATTAAGCACTGGGTAAATGCAGGAACCAGGTTGGAGAGCCAATGGCATGCAGAATATCACCTGTAGCGCAGCGAGAGTCTGCATGCGCCTCAAACGGTTGATGCTGTGGAGTGAAATAACCAGAGTAGCCTGAAACTAACCCGCAGGAAAGCGGCTTCCATTTTTATTATTGGAGTGCGTGTTTATTTAGAGTTTTTCCCTATTCCTTCCCACTTTATAATGGGCCATTCTAAATCTAAACTTATTTTTAGTAAATACAAGATTAACATTTAGAATGGTGAAAATGCTTACTTGATGAAACAGCTGTGCAGTCTGAGGCAAAGAACGGAGTGTAAGCTTTTTTTTGCTACTTTCTCAAATCTATAGCCTATCATGCAGCCTAAAGATTGTCTTATACATTCTAAGTATTGTGTTTTAATTTCTATGTCACAACTAACGTAGCCAACTAACTCTAAATCTAGCTTATAGGCCCTGTTTCAAATGATCACTTTTACACTCAACCTAGCCACTTCATATGCACACGTGCTGGAAGGGGGAAAAGTATCCTTCATATTTTATTTGGGTAGATTGAATTATATTTTCCTTTGTATTAAATAATGGCATGAGACTTGTGTATCTTGTCTGCTAAATGAACAAGCCTATGGCATATAACATTCTGTTCTTCTGAAATTAATGTTTGTTTCTTTAGACATGCCTAAAATAAATAATGGATTTATTCTGACTGTATATGAAATGATTTTTTTTTTTTTAAAGTAATATTCCCAAGGCACGCATCAGGGCTTCTATGCATGGCGGCCTGGAGATGCTAAGTGTGTTTATTAATGGCCAATTTCGGTGAGACGGGCAGTCTTTTGTATGACAACAGCCGGCTGACAATTTCATGACCGCCCTAGCAATGAGCATAAAAATAACCATTTGTATAAGGAATTGCCAACTCATTTTGAGAAACGAGCATCTTTTCCAGGTAGGTTACTTGATTTCAATATCTAAAAGTGGACAGGTTAGCATGCTGCTCAGTTGGAAACGTACAGGACACTTTAAACTGTACTACCTAGGGATGTTAACGGTTTGTCGCTGAAAATTGTGCATTTAGTGTTCAGACCCCTTGATTTTTCCACATTTTGTTACATCTTTATTCTAAAATGGATTAAATTATTTTTGTCAACAGTCTACACAATACCCCATAACAGAGCAAAAACATGTTTTATTTGTTTGCATATTAAACTTGTAATTGCGCTCCGGTGCGTCCTGTTTCCATTGAACATCCTTGATGTTTCTACAACTTTATTGGCATCCACCTGTGGTAAATTCAATTGCTTGGACATGATTTGGAAAGGCACATGTCTATATACGGTCCCACAGTTGACAGTGCATGTCAGATTAAAAACCAAGTCATTAAGTCGCAGGAATTGTCTGTTGCTCTGACAGGATTATGTTGAGGCCCAGATCAGGGGAATGGTAACAAAACATTTCTGCAGCATTGAAGGTCCCCAAGAACACAGTGGCCTCCATAATTCTTAAATAGAAGTTTAGATCCTCCTAGAGCTGGCTGCCTGGCCAAACTGAGCAATTGGGGGTGAAGGGCCTTGGTCAGGGAGGTGCCCAAGAACCTGATGGTCAAACTGACAACGCTCCAGAGTTCTTCTGTGACGATGGGAGAACCTTCCAGAAGGACAACCATCTCTGCAGCACTCCACCAATCAGGCCTTTATGGTGGAGTTGCCAGACAGAGTCCAGTCCTCAGAATGCACATGACAGCCTGCATAAAGACTCTCAGACCGAAACCAAGATTGAAATATTTTTTTGCCTGAATGCCAAGTGTCCTGTCTAGAGGAAACCTGGCTCCATCTCTATGGTGAAGCGTGGTGGCAGCATAATGCTGTGGGGATGTTTTTCAGTGGCAGGCATTGGGAGAAGTTGCTTCGTGGCAGTTTGGAGCTCTTTAGTGAGCATTGCAGCCATGGACAGACAACTTTTACGCGCTTCAGCACTCGGTGGTCCCGTTCTGTGAGCTGTTATTGCTCCTAGATATTTCTACTTCACAATAACAGCACTTACAGTTGACCGAGGCAGCTTGAGCAGGCCAGAAATTTGACGAACGGACTAGTTGGAAAGGTGGTATCCTATGACTGCCACTGACAGTCACTAAGCTCTTCAGTAAGGCTGTTCTATTGCCAGTGTTTGTCTATGGAGATTGCATGGCTGTGTGCTCAATTTTATTTAGGGATCTTTATTTTTTACACCCAACAGCGAGTATGGCTGAATCCAGTAATTTGAAGGGGTGTCCACTTATGTACGTATTTGGATTTACATGTGTGGTTCTCCCACTATGACTCGGGAAAACATGGAGTTTATTAGGCTACAGATTTAAATGTTATGATGAACCTCACAAGTTGGTGAAAGTGCACAGTGAGTGATCCTTCCCGATAAGTATTGAGGGTCTTATTCTGGTGACATGATTGATCAATGGCTGCCGTTTTAGACAAATGATTGCACCTATCCATAAACTCATGTAGGCTAGTGTACCTGCACTAGATCTGCAAGCTGTTGGGTGGCATGTACATGCGAAGACCAGAGTGGGCACATTTGCTATTTAACTCCCACTATCGGGAGTTGAAAATGCGATGGAAACATTGAACTTACATGAAGTGTTAAGTACCTTTTTGGGGGGGCACTGTCATCACGCATGGCTTTTTATCCACAAGTCAGTATGGTGGAACCACTGGTGTGGAAAAATGTTTTTATTTTACATATTTCAGAATTTTCATATCTGTCACAAATTGTATGGAAACCTAGCTATTGTCAATGAAGATATGCCAACGGCAACCTTTTTAGATGAGTGTAAAAACTGGTGGTAGATGAATGCTTTCTTCTCTGGCTCCAGATGAGGGCGCTGTCCATGGCTGTTGACCAGGCTGACCGTCAGGCGCTGATCATCCAGCAAGACCTGGCTCTCCATGCCCACCACGCCTTCCAGACAGGTTACAACAAACCGCCTCCGAACAAGGCCTACCAACACAACAGGTGACTTTCACTTGTAGCTTTTAAGAAGGGATTGAATTATACAATGACTTGGTGCCCAACATTCATCTTTTGTAATTATGGGTGGCTTTTTTTTTTTTTTTTAATAGGGGTTTCGATCCCTCCTGTAATTCCAAACTTGGTTTCAGGTATCAATTGTGTACTGTGTGTGTTCTCCAGACAAACCAGGATGAACCGATCCCCTGGTCCAGGCCCTCATCCTGCAGGCAGAAACTCCCCTGGCAACACTGTCACCAGCATGGTATGTTGAAAGGTTGTCTGGGTCATATTCATTAAGCACAAAACAGACGGGTAAGGGACTACCACCGCTAATGAATGTGACCCTGTTCAATCACTCCGCTGAATCAAACCAGATAGTGGTTTCAGGAAATAAGTGCTTTTTTGTTGAACTGTCCAACTCTTCCCTTCCTATGCACAGTATATTAAATATATATCTTGAAGTATTGTAACTACAACTCAATTTTTGACCAACTGTCTGGTTTGTTGCATGTTACCTTTTTTTTAATGCCCTCGTATAACTCAAAGTAATGTAACTACTGGTTCTTGTCTGTTGTACAGCTTTCGCCATCTTTCGTGCCCACGTCTGTGATCCGTAAGATGTACGAGACAAAAGAGAAGAGTCGAGATGAGCCTGGTAGTAGTCGTCCAGACAGCAAGGAGGGTCACTCCCAAGGCCACTCTCAAGAGGGTATGTTCACATACTGCTGTTTCATGTATGTATTTAAAATGTTTTGTTAATTTAGGTTTGCATGTCCGTAATGACATTGTTTGGAGAAGGCGTTCTTGGTTAACTAGTCTCGTGTATTTTGGGCTTGTAATTTTTGCACAATAAATCAAATTAGAAAACACGTGGTAGTGAACTAGTACTCTAGTCAGGTGGATGAATACCCTTGTCGCCGCACTTAACTTGTCTGTTCCTGTCTTGTCAAATGTAGTGTTTGTGTTCCTGTGTTACAGACAGTAGCTCTCCCAGCTCCTTCCTGGATGGGATGAATGGTAGTGGTTCTCAGTCTGGAGGGGTAAAGGCCTGCTCCACCCCCCTGTCCTCCCACTCCCAGGCTCGCCAGCACGCCCAGGAGCGTCCTAGGCCAGGCTCCGCTGGGCACCACACCCCCACCCTGGTGTCCCCCAGGTCTGTCTCTCCCTTCCCCCGTCCAATCTACCCAGTACCGCTGCTATCCCATGGCCATGTGCCCATGGTGCGCCCTGCTCTGCCCCAGCTCCACCCCAGCGTGCTGCAGAGGATGCTGGCCCAGGGCATCCAGCCACAGCAGCTTGGCCCGGCTCTGATGCAGGCAGGTTAGTACAAGTCCACTCTTGATTACGTTGTATTTGTTTCAAACTGATCTACAAATCACAGTTCACAAAATAACTAGTTATTTTGTGATCAAGATTTGTAATTATGTGCGCAAACACGCTAATTGCCTTTTAAGCCAGGGGTTCTCGGTGTGGTCCTACCAGGGTTCTGTGGACAGATCTCCAAAATACAATTTAAGTGTGTTTTATAAAAAAATGTATGAATATATTATTAAACAAATTGGCTAAGGGATCTGAGAAATAAATTGAGGGGGTAATACAATTTCAGATTATTAATCTATATTTTATGTTCTTAACCCTAGGCAACATGGGTCTGGGAAGGTCACATATTGGTATCCACAGTACTCAAGCGATTATACATTTTTCAACCTATTACTACTTGTACTCTGAAGTGGATGGAAATGACTGATTGCTGAGGTGCTCATTGAAATCTTTCTTCATCCTAGGCATATTTCCACAACATGTTGACCTCTCACAGCTTCAGGGGTTGCCCTCTACCCTACTCGGACAACCCCTCTACCCCCTAGGAGCAACGGGACATCCCCTCTTACTTCCCAGAGCCAGCAATCCCATGCAACTAGCGCTCATGCAGCAGCAACTCCAGCAGCAACAGAGACCGAGTGAGTGGCATTTTCAGTTCAGTCTGTCATTGTTATTATTCAAGTTCAACAACCCCATCTTTAACCTATTTTGCGTATGTTGTACTAATGTTCATGCACAGTCTAAAAGATGCAGGGACATGAGGGTACTTAATGGATCTAGCTTTATGACATGGGTTTGCTAATGTTCCTCACTGACAAATTTCATTTTCTCTCAGTGCATCCAACAGTCCCAGGCCACCAGTCACAGAACCATGGCCCTCATCGGACAAACCACTCCCAGCAACGTGTGGGTAGCCCTCCTGGTGTGGGGGGAGCTGGCCTGGCCAAGTGGTTTGGCTCAGACGTGCTGCAGCAGCCCCTTCCTTCCATGCCTGCTAAAGTCATAAGTGTAGACGAACTCGAGTTTGGGCCCTCAGGCGTTTCATACAACCAGAATTCTGGATAAAGCAAGACTTAAATTTCCCTCTCCCTTCACCTCCCTGTTAGTGAAAATGTGGTCTTTAATTTCTAAGACCAACAGATCCTGGAGAACGAACAATACGTGTCCATGTTTTGTCTTAAACCTTGAAGTCACTGGTAGAGTATCGAGGCCTAAACTCAAAGAAAGGGAAGGATGAGTTGTGGAAGATTTCTTTTCTGCAGCTTATTTGTTTTTGGGTATTTTTTTTGCAATAAAGATGAAGTAACATGAGCCCAAAACTGTACAGACTGTGGGAATAGATATTCTTCTTCCTGTACATATTTTCTTTCTTAAGGGGAAGGTTGTATCCTGCTGTTTTTAAGTGAAAACCGCCACATATGGAGTAGCTACCAAGCGAAGCAAGGATTGTCATGTCCTAGTAGTTTTATTTCTCCTACCTTCCCCATGGATTTGAACTGCACTAAGAAAGGGGCTAATGCAAGTTCAATACCCATGTTTGATTGTGGAGTTGATCTTGAGTGTTCCCTTCAAAAGATGTCCTCCCTATGGCTGGGTCAGTCTGTGTCCCTGCCTGCCTTCTGTCTGGAGAGGTGGCTGGCGCTTACAGGAAGCCCCCAGGGGGAGCAGCAAGTGCTGGTTGTGCCTTTCGCTCTCTGATTCTCAGTTCTTCTTTCTGTGATTCCTTGCATCCTATCCAGTTGCTGTCTAAGATCCCTCCCCTCTGACATTCTTCTCCAATGTGCTTTGAAAAGGTAGAGGATCTAAGGAAAGATGTCTAAAAGAGCCCCCAGCCTATTTGTTTTTTTTACTGCAACCCTCTTGACCCCCCTTTCAGTCACTGGAAAAGAAGCACTGCTCTGAATCATGAGATATATATATATATATATATATAATTTTTTTTTTTCTTTGTGGGGTTGGTAAGGATTCAGTTTATGGTAATGTGCTATTAAGTTAAAAGCACAAATAGAATGAATAAATAATGTTTAATAAAGAATTCATAACTTGCTTTGTTTATTTGTAAGAATTGAACTAAGAGTGACTACTTAAAACCTGTGCCTTTTGAAAATGGAAGATATTGTGCTGCGTATTTGGAATAATGAGTTGCAAAGACTGGGTATCTTGGCGGGTCCGCTTTAACAAATCAGGCACAACTAAAGACTGGTATTTTCCCCAGTCTTAATGAATGTCCTTAATGGTTTGTTTACATTTTTGCATTTGGGCTGACAATGAACATGGATTTTTAGATCTTACCAAATTGGCTTTCGGTTCTCACTTTCTTTCCCTTACTCAGAACATGACACGGCTATTATTTGCATATGCAGATGGTTGTGCAATTCTCCAAAGGCATCTGAACTTTGCACAGTAGGCTTCCATTTTTCTTTTTTGGTCCACTAAAATGGAATGGGTTATAAAAACAATTCAACTATGGTTGGGTTCAACCTCTTCAAAGCATGTTTTGCCATTTATTCTAACACATGTACCGTTCTGCACGCAGGACACTCGGTAGCCTTTGGTGCCACACATTGCATGCCTCACCCAATGGTTGCGCGTAAAGTCATTGACTGACGGCTTACTAAAACACTGGTCGGCAACAGATGCTGGCTCAAGGGTGTTAATTCTTTCACGGTTTAGTCAAACTTTTCAGGGGTTCGGTAAAATCTTTATTCCCACACACAAGTCATGCTCGCGTCTCAATGTAATCAAGGTGTGAAATTATGCATCTTCAAATACAGTATTTGTGTGGTCAATTTGCAGCGTAAAAATTATAATCGGACGCGCGGTTGAATCTGCCACTACCCAGGCGTTGAAAGATCTGTCATACGTAGCAACGCCTGGGCAGAGGAACGAACCCCATCTCAACCTTGCCTGTGGCTGGGGGAGGGGGCTTGTGTGGGAGAAACCAGGAAGAGAAATGGTATGAATGTATTTGACAACTTGAACCTCATGTAGCCTGAATAGCTAGTGTCTATTTGACGAATACATTTTACTCGACACAACGGAGACCCACTTTATGTCAAAGTGAAATAAAAATTTAGAACGATAACCCCAGCTTTGAAACGAAAAAGGTTAAAGTTCACAGGAAGCTGGGGGGCTACCATTTTTCACTGCTGCTTACATTTTAGATGCTAGAGAGGGAGGGGTGGTCGTCGTGGTTTTATTTAATTTCTCCAGACTATTGAGCTGTACACGTTTTTTTTTTGTTTCGCCACCCCTACTCACTACCAATTGATGTTGAATGAATTCGGCATGGAGAGAATAGCGGAGCAGTCGTGGAATTCTTCATACACCTATCAGGTGAGCAAGCATAGCGCGGAGATGCTACACAACCTCAACATTCAGAGGAAAGATGGAGGCAAGTTTTGCGATGTGATCTTGCGCGTCGGCGAAGAGAGCTTTCCTGCCCACAAGGCGGTACTGGCGGCGTGCAGCGAGTATTTCGAGTCCGTTTTTGGTTGTCAAACGGAGGGCGACGGGGAGGCAAAAGAGCTCGAGATGCATACGATAAGTCCCAAAGTTTTTAAAGATATTTTGGACTTTGCCTACACCTCTAGGATTGTGGTACGATTGGAATGTTTCCCCGAGTTGATGACGGCTGCTAAATTTCTGCTAATGCGTTCTGTCATCGAGATATGCCAAGAAGTAATCAAACAGTCCAATGTAAAAATTCTTGTTCCACCCTCAAGAAGAGGCGACGTCAGTTTATTCCGTGCCACGGGGGGCTCTGAATTTAGTTTCACATTGGCTGTAGACAACTTGTCAAATGGGAATGGCTTGTTTACCAACAATGGGCAGACGCATAATGTGGATGGAAATCGGGCAAATGATACAGTCATGTCGGATGTCAGCCCCCAGTCCTCTATGCCAGTCCTGCAGCCCGTGTCTCCATCAGAGATGACGGCCAACCCGTTCCAAGAAGAGGGCTCTTCGGGTTCCAGGAGAGGCAGGGGGCGACCAAAGAAGGGGACAGTCATGGAACCTATTCATTACAATATCAGCACCTCTGACGTTAAAGAAGACATTGAGCAGATATTTCCTTGTGGAATATGTGGCAAGGCATTTACAGAGGCTGTGCGGTTGAGAAACCACGAAGCGCAGCATGGAGCGTCCAGCCATGGCGCGAGTAGCGGCGACGGCTTGTCTGGCGAGGGAGGCCCTACCTCGATATCGCACTCTGGTCAGCCCGGTCTGTTGGAGAATGGCATGCCATTGCATGGAGGAGTAGGCATAGAAAACAGCCGTAAGCGCGAGAGGACGAGACGTCACGTTGGCTGTGACATTTGTGGGAAGGTGTTCCGGGATGTCTACCACCTGAACCGACACAAGTTGTCTCATTCTGGGGAAAAGCCATATGCTTGCCATGTCTGTGGCCTGCGGTTCAAGCGCAAGGACAGGATGTCATACCATGTCCGGTCACATGATGGATCTGTGGGTAAACCCTACCTCTGTCAAAGCTGTGGAAAGGGGTTTTCCAGGTGAGCTATGGGCAATTATTGTATACTAAAACCACTAGTTCCAGGTGCATTGCCTATTCTATTCTGAAGCATTCTATGATCTGGAGGGAAAATGAATTCATAATCAGTCGTCTACTGCTTGCATCTGTCTCAACATGCCTATGTTTGATTTATTCAGGCCAGACCATCTGAATGGACACATCAAGCAGGTTCACACAACAGAGAGACCCCATAAGTGCCAGGTGAGACAATAGCAACAACTGGATCCTCTTAGAAGAGTGGATGTGGATTCTATATTTGTCACAATGAATGAACATCACACTTCAAATCTGTAATTTTGGTATTTGCTTGTTTTAAAAGATTTAGTTGTCATTCTTCATTTAGTTGATTAGAATATGGTTGAAAGGTTGATGGTAAATGAGTAGTGTTTCTGTACGTAACATGTATGAAGGCATATTATTTTACCTGTATTTTCCACCTGTTCTTCAGATTTGTAATGCTTCCTTTGCTACAAGAGATCGCCTGCGGTCCCACCTAGCTTGTCACGAGGACAAGATCCCCTGCCAGATGTGTGGGAAGTACCTCCGGGCTGCGTACATGACCGACCATCTCAAGAAACACAGTGAAGGACCTCACAACTACTGTGGTATATGCAACAAAGGTAACCTTAGGCCTAGGGTGCAGCATCATCACCACATATCTCTCAGGAGAACCAGGGCGGGAGCTTCCAATCTATGACTGTGCTATCTTCTTATGTCTTAGATTTTTGTGTTTTTCTTGTTAACCTGCCTCTCTTCCAGCATGGTATTGCCATCTTGCAACAAGGATGATCTACCAAAATGTTTACTATTCAATTCTAACACTAGTAACCATCAACTACCTCAGCTGGTGCAAAGCATTTGGGTTGCTTTCTACAGAAGAGCTTGTGAACTGCAATCATGGGCTATTTGCAGATCATAGTTGTAGTGTCTGCATGTGTTGTCCAGTGTTTTTCCCATTTCTTCTTTTTTGTTGGCCTCTGAACGTTCTCCTGCTGCCATTCAATTGACTCTCTTGTACGCTAATGCGTGTAGTCTCATTAATGTAAAATGTTTTTATCTGGTTAATGAATTATCCAAAATAGAGCTGTCAGCTGCACCTATCAGATACTTGCCAGCAGACAGTAGCTAGGCTTCCATCTAATTGGTGACATATTTCATTCAATTTTTTTTACCTTTATTTAACCAGGTAAGTCAGTTAAGAACAAATTCTTATTTTCAATGACGGCCTAGGAACAGTGGGTTAACTGCCTGTTCAGGGGCAGAACGACAGATTTGTACCTTGTCAGCTCTGGGGTTTGAACTTGCAACCTTCTGGTTACAAGTCCACTGCTCTAACCACTAGGCTACCCTGCCGAATAGTTCAGAATCTGCATAAATATAAAATGAACATTTTCCCACCAGTGGTGTGTTTCCACTTATTGTGTTTAAAAATCAGTGGGTGATGACATAGTGCACAGAAAATGTACTTTTAACGCTAAAGTTTTCATATACCGAATAAAAATCTAAAGTTCAATGTGTTTCCATATCATTAAATAGCAAATGTGCCTAACGTTGCTCTGGTCTTGGCACATTAACTCTAGCCAACAGCGCAGGTAGGCTGCATGATGAGATTATTATGGATAAGTAAGTAGCAGCTTGTGCAAGCCAGAACGGCTCATAGGACAGGAGCCTATCTCCTGCTTCTGTAGAGTGAGGCAGCTTGATGTACAAGTACACCCCCTGAACAGGATGCTTGTCTATCGCAGGACCTCACCCCCAATCTAGCTCATTAATGCTGAGTGCCAAGCAGTGATGCATCAGATCCCATTTTTACGGCCTTTGGTTTGATTTGGCCGGGGATTGAACTCACAGCCTTCCAATCTCAGGGCGGACACTAACCACAAGGCCACTGATGGATAAGAGCGAGAATATTTTATTTGTTAAACGGCAGTCATCCATCAATCATCATGTCACCAGAATAAAACCCTCAATATTTATTGGAACGGAGCATCAAGGTCACCGCTCACTTTCACCACCCTGTGAAGTTCATCAAAACTCGTTTAATCTGTAGCCTAATAAACTGCATGGTTTCCTAAGTCGTAGTGGGAGGACCTCACCATGTTATCGTGTGACTCCAAGTTTACTTCGATATGATAGTTATTATATCAATATTTGCGCATAAAGGCGTTTCCACCACCATTTCTCGATTAATTAATTTTACAGACACAAAAAGATCCCACCACGTCGAACGAACATATTAACTGTCGGCATTTATAAAATGTAACCAAACTTCCTGTTTCCATCACAGCTGTCATTACTTTTTCTTTTTATACGGTATGACTTGCATAAAAACTTTGGATGGAAACATGGTTAGTGCTGATGTTTTATTTTTTTTTAAAGGCTTGATTTTGTATGTTAAGGTTTAATACTTGTCTTACCTTAATGTGTGTACTACTGTAGATTATTTCAAGCCCCATATGCAGTTTGTCTCTTGGTCAGAAATTTTGCCCCAGGTCAAGATAATGTATTGGGTTGACTTGCTTATTTCGCCCTGATTTACCTGTCTGGACATGGTGTCATTCTTGTGGTAGGCCTAGATAATGGAGAACAGTGGTTGCGTATTGTTCACTCTTGCTTGTGGTTAGCCTACCTCTTGTTGGTTCATATTCTTCTTTGCCTTTGAAGTTAGATGTGCTTCAGTTTTGCTTTTGAGGGTTGTTACAACATCCAACAGCTCAGCTTAGTTCAACAAAATCATATTATTATCCTTTGTTACCATCTCATATATATCATTGTCTGGATGAAGATATAAAACAGAATTACACAGCGAAAGGCAGATTTGGGAAAGAGGTGTTTTTTGTCCCACTGTCATCTTTGGGTACATAACAACAGAGCGCATCCATTCTCTCCCTGCTGGGTGTGTAGTGCCACTGCCCTTTGTTGTGTTCTTCTCTGGGTCTCCAGGTTTCTCCACTGCGTCCTACCTTAAGGTGCACGTAAAATCGCACCATGGCTCGCCATTGCTCCCCCGTACTGCCCAAGCACACGGTGCCTTCCCTGCGCTGCACGGGGAGCCGCAGATGCACAGCGGCGCCCCCTACCACACGGGACGCCAGTGCACAGTGGAAGGCAAGCAGCTGCCCACCCTGTTCCGCTCCACCATTCCTCCAAGCATAGTCTATGTCTCTTCTTGCTTTGTGTTGATCATCATCTGCTCTGCTGCTTGTGGGGAAAACCTGCTGCATCTGTTTTTAAAGCCTGGCAAAAACACAAGCATACACAAACATACACATATGCACACAAAGCATATAGGCATTCCTGCCTGCGCAGTGATGCTAACGCTAAAGGATCCATCCCCTCTGTGCCTCCATCAGCTAACAGTAGGGACACTGTCTTCAGAAGCATCATATGTACAGCAGGCTGATATGGTTGTCCTGGCTGATATTGTGTGTATATAAAGAGATTGTTAGGCCCATGGCAGCAGACTTCTTTCTAAATCAGCATGCATGTGTAGTTTTCTGCTCTTCTGCTTGGTTTATATCGTGAAGAGAGAAGAAAACTGAGAGGAAGTTGATTAGGGAACTTCACTTTTTGCATTTTACTAGGCAGAGATGTGAATTAAGTTATCAATAAGGATAACTTTTACTCAATGGGTTAGAATATGTGTAGGCCTATTTCTTGAAATAAAAACATGACTTCATCAAGGTAAAAGACACATTTGCAATTGCAGCATTTGGCATTTTCTCTAATGGGGCACTGCCCCCCAGTGGTCAGTTTTGTGATACTGCAGGTTGTCAGACTCAGTCAGCTCATAAAAAGCTACAACAAAGTGCATGTATGCCTCCCCATGTTCCCATGGCCTTGTTGCTCTTCAGTCAGGGCTCAGACATACACAGAGACTGTGTTTAGCCGTAATAGCCTTAGTGCCTTGCTATTCTGTCTGTGTCCAGCATGGCAATGTGAATGCTTTCTGAAAATGCTGTTTGTTGCTTGCTGTCATCTCCATCAACTTGTGGCCGTTGGCCAAATGATGCACTATAATGTTGCATGTCTATTGAATCATACAGTACTGTGCACTGTTCCTCTGGATTCAATGGAGCTTTTTTCAACTATTATTGCCATGGCAACTAGAAGCAGCCTATGGATTCGGTTGCACAGTACTTCACTCTGGCAGAGAGCGAGAAGGAGTCAAAGCAGTGTGGAGAGTAGGCTTGGGCATTATACCGTATACCGGGGTATTTAGACATACCAACAGTACTTGGATAAATTTTTTTTAGCTGGAGGAGGGGCCCCCACCTCGGCCACCCCGCCTCGAGCTCCAGTTATGCATTTGGTTTGTTAACTTGCTAGCTAAGTGGCTAGATGGCAAGATCATGCTTCTTGTTTACAGCAGAGACAATCAATCCCCTCTTGGATCAAGATCCATGTTCCCCAAATTGGTTTGTGCGACCCCTATGTGCCCTTCCGGTAATGACGTATACCCTGGTATGGTACAGAAACGGTATAAATGTATGAAAATCTGAATATCGCCCAAACCTAGTGGAGAGAGGTTTAGATTCTAGGCTAAAACCTTGAACTCAATTCAGTTTTTTAGCTGTAGAAATGGACTTCCTCGTGATTACCTATCTCAGATCTAAAATCGTTGCAATGTGGTGGCATGCCAGAATTCTAAATCTATTGGTGGCATGCCAGAATTCTAAATCTATTGGTGGCATGCCAGAATTCTAAATCTATTGGTGGCATGCCAGAATTCTAAATCTATTGGTGGCATGCCAGAATTCTAAATCTATTGGTGGCATGCCAGAATTCTAAATCTATTGGCAAACTGCTTTTATTTAGAATAAATCAAGTTGGCTGGCTTGGCAAGTAATACAGGAAAAAGTTTCATTCACTGTTTACAGTTTTGTCTATTATAATCACTGGACAAAGTAAAGCTACTAAATTAGACTTAGTAAGGTCTGGGTAATATCCTGACTACATTGACGTATGTATGGTTTCCGCTGGCCTTGTCTGTTGTCTCTGCTGCCCCCTCTCTACTCTCTGTCTGGTGTAGACCTGTGCACCAGTCACCGGCTGCTGGTCACCTTCCCAGAGGCAGATGGTCACTGCTTTCTCCCTCAGGCCGGCCCTCCCTCCCTGGGTCTGCAGCCCGAGCTGCTCCTGGGGAAACCAGGGCCTGGGGGGGCTCCATATTTCTGGGAGTGCCACTCTGCCGGGCCGCCTGGGTTTCACCCCCTCCACGGGCCTCTGCCAGGTCAGTATGGGCCAGCAGTAGGGTGGGGTTTGGGGCTTAGGACGCTAAACAAGGCCTGCTGATTAGACGAGTAACAAGAGTTCCACTGTAAAGAGTTGGTTAGACGAGAAGATAACAACCTCTTGGGGATGCATGTGCATAAAGAGTCAAGGAAATTTGGTTGATGGGATGCATGAGCAAAAGGTTTCCTGGAAATAATCTGCTTAGTTTATGTCGACACGTAAGTAGTTCTGATGTGGTTTTGGTATCATGATTAAAACATGACACCGGTTGTTTTTATTTTTTTATGATTTTTTTTGTAAAAATTTGGATGATACAATAGCCTTTTTCATATCAGATATTATGGGCCGATATTGTACATTGTTCAATCTGAGCTAAAATAATCTGCCGCATAGTGCTACCAATAAACACCTATGTCCAGGTTGAACATTTTTAAGTGTAAAGAAATTATGACAAAGTGGGTGGTCCTGTGGAATTGTCTTTTTTGCCCCAAACTCATGAGGAAGAAAGACCTTGCTTTCAATGAAAAGTGTATAACTATTAGGTAAATGCATGCATATTATATAATTTGAACAAATGTGCCCTCTGTTCCTATAATATAAATGAATACCATGTATTTTAAGAATTGCAGAACAATTCTACTTAACAGTACTATACTCTTTTTTTTTTTTTTTCTTAACCAATGGGTTTCATGGGAGCAGGTGCTTAGTACACACAGCAGTAAACTGTCCCCTGTTCATGTTGCAGGTGGTGGCGGCAGCTAACCGGAGAGCAGTGCTACCTGCTGGTCTAAATAGACACATTTTGTGTTGCGTGTGCATGGCCTAATTTGAGGTTTTCTCTCCCCTTAAACTTCCTCTGCTTTCTGACTCTCCCTGTGTCCTTTCCCTTTACCCAACCTCCACCCTATCAACTCTCCCTCTCCACTCTCCCTCTCCTCCCCCCTGTCCTCCACCCCTCCATATCCTCCCCCTGTCCTCCACCCCTCCATATCCTCCCCCACCCTATCAACTCTCCCTCTCCTCCCCCTGCCCTCCACCCCTCCATATCCTCCCCCACCCTATCAACTCTCCCTCTCCTCCCCCTGTCCTCCACCCCTCCATATCCTCCCCCACCCTATCAACTCTCCCTCTCCTCCCCCTGTGCTCCACCCCTCCATATCCTCCCCCACCCTATCAACTCTCCCTCTCCTCCCCCTGTCCTCCACCCCTCCATATCCTCCCCCACCCTATCAACTCTCCCTCTCCTCCCCCTGTGCTCCACCCCTCCATATCCTCCCCCACCCTATCAACTCTCCCTCTCCTCCCCCTGTCCTCCACCCCTCCATATCCTCCCCCACCCTATCAACTCTCCCTCTCCTCCCCCTGTGCTCCACCCCTCCATATCCTCCCCACCCTATCAACTCTCCTCCCTGTCCTCCACCCCTCCATATCCTCCCCCACCCTATCAACTCTCCCTCTCCTCCCCCTGTGCTCCACCCCTCCATATCCTCCCCCACCCTATCAACTCTCCCTCTCCTCCCCCTGTCCTCCACCCCTCCATATCCTCCCCCACCCTATCAACTCTCCCTCTCCTCCCCCTGTGCTCCACCCCTCCATATCCTCCCCACCCTATCAACTCTCCCTCTCCTCCTCCCTGTCCTCCACCCCTCCATATCCTCCCCACCCTATCAACTCTCCCTCTCCTCCCCCTGTCCTCCACCCCTCCATATCCTCCCCCACCCCCTCTGTATTTACCTCAGACGGACAGGAGAATGCTGGAAAATGCCCCCATCAAGGAGAATCTGAGGGAGATGAGCCGTTGTTCGGGGATCTGTCCAACGGCGACGAAATTAAGTCTACGCACAAGTCTGAGGAAGAGGAGCTTGGGATGCCGTTTGACTGCAACGGAGCCTCTACCGATGCTGTGGGAGGGTCGCCACCAGGTGCCGTTAAAGCCAAGACCAGCCAGGACTCTCCAGTGAAGAAGTTCCCTTGCAGCGAGTGCACCCAGACCTTCCGCACCAAGTCTTACCTCAATAAGCACGTCAACAGAGTGCACCATCATGGGGTCCAGAAGAGTCTAGTGGTGAGTGTAGGGTCGGGGTCAGGTCTGGGGGAGCTGGGTCCTTCCCTGGGCTCACCCTTCTCCCCTCAACAGAACATGTCTCTGCTGGAGTCATTTGGCTTCCAGATCGTCCAGTCTGCCTTTGCCTCGTCGCTGGTGGACTCTGAGGCAGGACATAGTGGGATGGAGCTGGGGGGGAAGTGACCTGTAGCTCAGTGGGGGGGAAGTGACCAATAGGTTAATGTGGGGGAAAGTGAACCTAGATTTGTGCTGGAAATTTGCCCTAGTTAGGTCTGTTCAGCCTATCAGATGTAAGGGAATGGCATTGTCTATAGACTGCTCTTGACGTTGTCTATAGACTGCTCTTGACGTTGTCTATAGACTGCTCTTGACGTTGTCTATAGACTGCTCTTGACGTTGTCTATACACTGCTCTTGACGTTGTCTATACACTGCTCTTGACGTTGTCTATAGACTGCTCTTGACGTTGTCTATAGACTGCTCTTGACGTTGTCTATATACTGCTCTTGACGTTGTCTATAGACTGCTCTTGGACGTTGTCTATAGACTGCTCTTGACATTGTCTATAGACTGCTCTTGACGTTGTCTATAGACTGCTCTTGACGTTGTCTATAGACTGCTCTTGACGTTGTCTATAGACTGCTCTTGACGTTGTCTATACACTGCTCTTGACGTTGTCTATAGACTGCTCTTGACGTTGTCTATAGACTGCTCTTGACGTTGTCTATAGACTGCTCTTGACGTTGTCTATAGACTGCTCTTGACGTTGTCTATAGACTGCTCTTGACGTTGTCTATAGACTGCTCTTGACGTTGTCTATAGACTGCTCTTTGTGTTGTCTATAGACTGCTCTTTGTGTTGTCTATAGACTGCTCTTGACGTTGTCTATACACTGCTCTTGACGTTGTCTATAGACTGCTCTTGACGTTGTCTTTAGACTGCTCTTGACGTTGTCTATAGACTGCTATTGACGTTGTGTATAGACTGCTCTTGACGTTGTCTATAGACTGCTCTTGACGTTGTCTATAGACTGCTCTTGACGTTGTCTATAGACTGCTCTTGACGTTGTCTTTTGACTGCTCACGACGTTGTCTTTTGACTGCTCTTGGCGTTGTCTATAGACTGCTCTTGGCGTTGTCTATAGACTGCTCTTGACGTTGTCTATAGACTGCTCTTGACGTTGTCTATAGACTGCTCTTGACGTTGTCTATACACTGCTCTTGGCGTTGTCTATAGACTGCTCTTGACGTTGTCTATAGACTGTTGTCTATAGACTGCTCTTGACGTTGTCTATATACTGCTCTTGACGTTGTCTATATACTGCTCTTGACGTTGTCTATATACTGCTCTTGTCTATATACGTTGTCTATAGACTGCTCTTGACGTTGTCTATATACTGCTCTTGACGTTGTCTATATACTGCTCTTGACGTTGTCTATAGACTGCTCTTGGCGTTGTCTATAGACTGCTCTTGGCGTTGTCTATAGACTGCTCTTGGCGTTGTCTATATACTGCTCTTGGCGTTGTCTATATACTGCTCTTGGCGTTGTCTATAGACTGCTCTTGACGTTGTCTATATACTGCTCTTGACGTTGTCTATAGACTGCTCTTGACGTTGTCTATAGACTGCTCTTGACGTTGTCTATAGACTGCTCTTGACGTTGTCTATAGACTGCTCTTGACGTTGTCTATAGACTGCTCTTGACGTTGTCTATAGACTGCTCTTGACGTTGTCTATACACTGCTCTTGACGTTGTCTATACACTGCTCTTGACGTTGTCTTTTGACTGCTCTTGACGTTGTCTTTTGACTGCTCACGACGTTGTCTTTTGACTGCTCTTGGCGTTGTCTATAGACTGCTCTTGACGTTGTCTATAGACTGCTCTTGACGTTGTCTATAGACTGCTCTTGACGTTGTCTTTTGACTGCTCACGACGTTGTCTTTTGACTGCTCACGACGTTGTCTTTTGACTGCTCTTGACGTTGTCTATAGACTGCTCTTGGCGTTGTCTATAGACTGCTCTTGGCGTTGTCTATAGACTGCTCTTGGCGTTGTCTATAGACTGCTCTTGATGTTGTCTATAGACTGCTCTTGACGTTGTCTATAGACTGCTCTTGACGTTGTCTACAGACTGCTCTTGGCGTTGTCTATAGACTGCTCTTTGTGTTGTCTATAGACTGCTCTTGGCGTTGTCTATATACTGCTCTGCTGTTCATGGCATCATCGCTCACTGTTGTTTTATTACATTCTGTGTCATGGAGCTCGCTATTACTATCTATATACAGCATTTCTTTATGAAGACCATTTCAGAGCAGAATATAAAATGTACATTAACATGAATTATTTTAACATTAAGAAACTTAGACAGCAGATTTTAGGAAGCTGTTATCTTCCTTTTTGATTGTATTTGTATTGTTGATTATGACATAACCATGCCCTTAAGATCCGTTACCATACACATGCACATATAAGAAAAATATATTAGTCAATGCTGTTATTATCATGTCAGGTAATGGAAATACAGAGTGTGGTTTGTAACCAATGGGTTAGTACATGCGTTCACTGGGTCATTTTGAATTGCTTTGTTATTATCAATATGCTGTTCACAGCTGCGGTGAAACCGTCAAACCCAAGCATCCCCTTACTTCAGACAGAGCTCCTGAAGGGGAGAGGCTGCAAATGGAACTCTGGTCCAACTCTGAATAGAATCATAGTCAATTCTATCAGTTTCTGCAGGGCAAGGATAAAACCCTATGGCTGTTCCATTTGAGAATGTTCTATTCTCTTATTACAGATTTTTAGAGAACAGATGTATTTGTTAGTCACGTGAAATCAATTCTAGATATTCAACAGGGACCAAGTTCAGGTTTGACTATTAGAAATCGTGAGAAATGTAGAATATATTTTATTAATTTATTGATTGCTCTGTATGCTTTGTGGACAAAGTTTTTTTTTTTTAAATCAGTTTATGTTTGAGATGTCGATGTGTTGTACTGATTTTAGTCTATAAGTTATGCTAGATACAGGCGGCCAACTAGGGAGCAACAGTGAGTATGTATGCTGAAATATCTGGATGTGTTTGGTGCTCTCTGATATGTGCTTTTGTCCTCCGAATCTAATCAACAAGAAGGCTTTTAGTCTAATTGTTTGTCAGATAATTTTGCTTTATTACTTTCAGTACATTCCTGCTTTTATTTATCATTATATTGCGATTGTAACGAGTGTATATAACATTCATTCATATACAGTGAATTCAGAAAGTATTCAGACCGCCTGCATTTTTCCACATTCTGTTACGTTACAGACTTATTCTGAAATTGATTTAATTGTTTTTTTCCTTCATCAATCTACACACAATACCCCATAATGAAAATGTAACATTTGACGTACCTTTGGCAGCGATTACAGCCTTGAGTCTTCTTGGGTATGACGTTACAAGCTTAGCACACCTGTGTTTGGGGAGTTTCTCTCATTCTCTCTGTAGATCCTCTCAAGCTCTGTCAGGTTGGATGGGGAGCGTTGCTGCACAGGTATTTTCAGATCTCTCCAGAGATGTTCGATCGGGTTCAAATCTGGGCTCTGGATGGGCCACTCAAGGACATTCAGAGACTTGTCCCAAAGCCACTCATGCGTGTCTTGGCTGTGTGTTAGGGTGGTTGTCCTGTTGGAAGATGAACCTTCGCCCCAGTCTGAGGTTCTGAGTCCTCTGGAGCAGGTTCTCATCAAAGATCTCTCTACTTTGCTCTGTTCAACTTTCTCCCCATCCTGACTAGTCTCCCAGTATCTGCCGCTGAAAACAATTCCCACAGCATGATGCTGCCACCACCATGCTTCACCATAGGGATGGTGCCAGTTTTCCTCCAGACATGACGCTTGGCATTCAGGCCAAAGAGTTCAATATTGGTTTCATCAGACCAGAGAATCTTGTTTCTGATGGTCTGAGAGTCTTAACGTGCCTTTTGGCAAACTCCAAGCGGGCTGTTGTGCCTTTTACTGAGGAGTGGCTTCTGTCTGGCCACTCTACCATAAAGGCCTGATTGGTGGAATGCTGCAGAAATAGTTGTCCTTCTGGAAGGTTCTCCCATCTCCATAGAGGAACTCTGGAGCTCTGTCTGAGTGACCATCGGGTTCTTGGTCACCTCCCTGACCAAGGCCCTTCTTCCTCGATTGCTCAGTTTGGCCAGGCGGCCAGCTTTAGGAAGAGTCTTGGTGGTTCCAAACTTCTTCCATTTAAGAATGATGGAAGCCACTGTGTTCTTGGGGACCTTGAATGCTGCATACATTTTTTGGTACCCTTCCCCAGATTTGTGCCTGAACACGATCCTGTCTCGGAGCTCTATAGACAATTCCTTTGACCTCATGGCTTGGTTTTTGCTCTGACATGCACTGTCAACTGTGGGACCTTATATTGACAGTTGTGTGCCTTTCCAAATCATGTCCAATCCATTGAATTTACCACAGGTGGACTCCAAGTTGTAGAAACATCTCAAGGATGATCAAAGGGAAACAGGATGCACCTGAGTTCAGTTACAAGTCTCATAAGCAAAAGGTCTGAATACTTATGTAAATAAGGTATTTATTTATTTATTTTTTAATACATTTGCAACAATTTCTAAACCTGTTTTCGTTTTGTCATTATGGGGTATTGTGGAACATTTTGTATTTAATTAATTTTAGAATAAGGCTGTAACGTAACAAAATTGGGCAAAAGTCAAGGGTCTGAATACTTTCCGAATGCATGGCATATAAAATATATATATATCTAATGATTGAGTTCATCTTTAGTCGATGAATGGGGATTTTATATATATATAATATAAAACTTTTTCTCCCTTCCTTGCCAAGTTTTGGTGGTGGTTGTTCGGTTTTCCGCACTGTGAGTGCCCATGATCTGCTGTATACTGTTCTGGATGTAAATGTTTGTTGGGATGAGGTTGTTCACTGGATGGAGACAGAAGTATCCCTGTTCACTGTACACCTGGGTTCAAAAAGTACTTGAAAGCATTCGCTCGAGTCTGGCTGGAGTGACAGGTGGGTGGATTTTGCACTTGTGGGACTCTTCTATTGTGCCAGGTAAGCTAAATCAAATACTATTTGAATCCAGGTCTGGTTCTCTGTGCTGTTACCTTGTTCTGGTAGTGTATACTCTACCAGTTTAGTTCTGCCACCCATGGCTTTGATCAATCAGTCTGTTTAGGCCATATTATTCCATTTAATTTGTTTTAATATCCCCACTGAATAGTGATGCTTTTCACACGGGATGGAGTAAAAATCAATTTAAAAAGGCCTGTTTCTTTGTGTTATTTATTGGATAAGTAAGAGACAATGCTGTTTTTAGAAATATGCTCATATGATATGCAACACTGGTGATCGCCCATACATGCTATTCAATTCATCTGGTGGTATTGGTTGTTTGTTTATCTCACCTGTTTTGGTAGTTCAATTTATAGGATGTTTTTATTGATTGATTGCTTAGATACTTACCTGTGTTGTTTTCTTGTATTGTTATGTTGGTCTGTTGCAAAGTGCCTTCCCAATACTGATTGTGCACAGCAGTAGATTTGAAATGCGAGATGAAAAAGGACCTATTTCTCTAAATGGTCAATCATGCGCAAAGTGAATTGCAATGACACTTTTGTACACATAACATGCACACAAAGAAGATGTACATTTGTATATGTATGTTGGTATTTTATCATTGTACTTGTCAAGATTCTTCAACTTTAAACATGTTTAAGTTACATGTTTTATTAAACCTTTGGACATATTTCAATATAAGCATACTTTTCTATAGATGTCTGTTTTTGTACACTGTTTTTGAGTCTGTCATCTCTGTCTGATTGATACAGAGTTGGGGATGAATTAAATATGTATTTGAAACTGTTCCTGAGTGTGTTATTGTGCCATAGTTTTGGATTTACTTTTGATTTACTTTTCATGACACATCATGGTTCACTTATTTAGCCATGTCTCTTTATTTTTACTCCCAGACAGTCAAACTGCACAGACATCTGCTACATACTGGTGGTGACATTCAGGTGTTGGAAAGGACAGACAGATATGTCATTCTTTCCCAGGAATATTGTTTTGTTTTCAGTGTCATGTCATTGGGGTTGATGTCATTGCAGGTTTCAATAAGTTAATAAATACCACACTGACATCAGAAATGGTATTGATCTAATAGGTTTACAGTCAAATGAAATAGAGGGCCCTAATCTAGTGTCTTGTATAATCAATGATAATATACCATATTGAATCGACATGTTATATCAAGTAGTCCTTACCTAAACATATGTTTCACTTGCATTTCACTTGCATTTCCAGACACAGATTAAGCATAGCATGTATTTTTTTTTAGTCCAGGACTAGGCTTCATCTGTTTCCAGGAAACTGGTCCATTGTTTTAAGCTGTGCTAACATAATTGCAAAAGGGTTTTCGAATGATCAATTAGCCTTTTAAAATGATAAACTTGGATTAGTGAACACAACGCGAACACAACGTGCCAATGGAACACAGGAGTGATGGTTGCTGATAATGGGCCTCTGTACTCCTATGTAGATATTCCATTAAGAATCTGCCATTTCCAGCTACAATAGTCATTTACAACATTATCATTGTATTTCTGATCAATTTGATGTTATTTTAATGGACAAAAAAAAATGTTTTTCTTTCAAAAACAAGGACATTTCTAAGTGACCCCAAACTTTTGAACGGTAGTGTATACTGTATATACAAATGTTCTCAAAATGTTGTTTCCAAAACAAAGTCAGCCTTTTCGGTGTCTGTCCCCCTATTCTTGTAGTTGAGTTTGTTAAAGTCCTCCATGATCTCCACCATGCTCTTGCCTTTGGTCTCTGGGATGAAGTAGAGCATGAACGCTGAGCTGAACATGCAGTATGCCACAAAGACCAGGAAGCAGAACTGGCCTAGAGCATCCTACATGGGCACATGAATAATGTTAAATATCAACAGATAACTCACTGACCAGACAGACAGTAGGATCTCAGAGATATAAAACCGTCAGGGAATGGTAGTCGTTCGGATCACTGATATTAAGTGTGTTTATGTTGACTTGGAGCAGTATCTTACCACTATGTAGGGGAAGAACATCCCAATGAGGAACAGGCCTAGCCAGTTGACAGAGCCGCTGATGACGTAAGCGGACGGTCTCCAGGCCTGCAGGAAGAGATCTGCAGGGAGGGCCATGGACACCCCGGCTAGAAAGATACGAGTACTGTGACAACCAGCTCAGCCTGGCATTAGCTCACTCAATTCCAAATACTCCGAACTGGAATCGTACACACCAAAATGTGACATAATACAAAAGACATTTATAAGCATAGAGTACTCACAAGGTCCTAGTCCATAAACACAGATGACAGAGAAGATGAGGGCGATGTTAACATAAGGGAACCATGAAAACAGGTCCTGTTGAGAGAGAAAGGACTGTGTTAGTTCTCATGTCAGCTGACACAGAAACCCTAAGTGTTGGATTACCTTGATGGACAGCATAACAACAAGGATGGACATGATGACTCCCATCAACAGGTAGCCATAGCCCATCAGCATCTTCCTGCCCGCACGGTCTATCAACAGAGACTGGGACACAACAAGGACAGGAGGTCAATATGGCCACTAAAACAAATGTTATTGTATTGTTCAGTTACAGACAGTGATGTTATTCTCCACTATGACCTCCAGTATGTTATGGTACTCACACAGAGACTGATGGAGATGAGTTCTGTTGCTCCGATGCCAATGGACAGGTAGTGCATATTGTCCTCTGCTACTCCAGATTCACGGAAGATGTCAAAAGCGTAAAAATAAATCTATAGAACAAATTCTGGGTCAATGTGGAGAAGATGAGATGAAAGGAGAATGACAAGATAATATAGAGAACGAGAGGGCTCCCACTTGCAACAGTTACAAGCATTTCTTCTGAAAAAGGAAGGGAATGGATCACCTCTTCACTTCTACGTAGAATGCAGAATAACCTCATCAGGGAAATACAACCTACTGACATTGAACTCGTGACTAAAGGTAGATTCAGTAATGTTGCAGTAAAGATAGATAGAGTAAAAACAGACTCACTGCGTTAATACCACAAAACTGAACACAGGCACAGGGGATGACCAGAGCCAGCACTTGCCACCTGACACAGCGAGAAGTCAGCACTTCCCACACTGTCTTAGACTTCTGGCCCTGCATGCTCTCCCTCTCCTTCTCCATGTCATCCATCTCCATCTTCAGGTCATCCTCCTGCCACAGCCACTGCAGGGCTATGACAACAACATGCACACAAATCACGTTATTCAACAGCAACATCATATACACACCTCTTCTCGCCATCTCTGATGATATGATGTGTACGGATGTGTTATATTATATGTGTACTGTTATGTTGTACATTATGAAGTGTATTCTGTGTTTGATTATTGTATGGTTTAGATTTGATCCAGGGACATTCTTCCCCCAAAGCCAGCATAACAGATAAAATAAAAATGTCTCACATTATGCATACCTTTTTTTGAGCCCTCTGTGTCGCCTTTGTCGATGTACAGGTAGCGAGGTGCTTCTGGGAAAAAGAGCAGGGTCACAAACTGGATGATGGCAGGGAGGCCACCAAGGGCCATCAGCCAGGGCCACATGTCATCTGTACCCATCACCTCCCTACAGAGAGACAGGAAGGGAAAGGGAGAGAGCGAGAGAGAGAGAGACGGAGATGGGGGAAGGGGGGGCAGAAAGACAGAGGGAGAGACTTGGTAAGAAATGATTAATTTCAACCATACTGTGTCTTTCTTCCATCCTCATTCCATCGTTGATACTTGAACATCAATATTGTTCCTTATTAGAATACATTATTTGTGTTTCACATCATTTTTCTATCCAGCTTCTGTCAAAATGTTGATGTTTTTGTCATAGAGAGCTTTGCCATACACTTGTATGTTGTGCTCCAAAATTATTCAATTTCTGGTAATTTGTCAGATGAGCTGTTCAGAGTATGTACTTCTGCCCAGCCGGACCGGGACAGTGGAATCCAGTGCATATGACAATGAGGCTGGTCCGAGGTTCAGCGTGGGTCAACTGGAACATTCAAATCAAATCAAATCACATTTTATTGGTCACATACACAGGTTTAGCAGATGTTATTGCAGGTGTAGCGAAAGGCTTGTGTTCTAGCTCCAACAGCGCAGTAATATCTAACAAGTAACATCTAACAATTTCACAATACACACAAATCTACTAAGTAAATTAATGGAATTAAGAATATATAAATATATGGACGGGCAATGTCAGAGCGACATAGACTAAGATACAGTAGAATAGAATTGAATAGGATACAGTATATACATATGAGATGAGTAATGTAAAATATGTAAACATTATTAAAGTGACTAGTAATCCATTATTAAAGTGGCCAGTGATTTCAAGTCTATGTATATAGGCAGCAGCCTCTATAATGTGCTAGTGATGGCTATTTAACAGTCTGAAGAACTTGAGATAGAAGCTGTTTTTCAGTCTCTCGGTCCCAGCTTTGATGCACCTGTACTAGCCTTCTGGATGATAGTGGGGTGAACAGGAAGTGGCTTGGGTGGTTGTTGTCCTTGATTATATTTTTGGCCTTCCTGTGACATCGGGTGCTGTAGGTGTCCTGGAGGGCAAGTAGTTTGTCCCTGGCGATGCATTGGGCAGACCGCACCACCCTCTGGAGAGCCCTGCGGTTGCGGGCGGTGCAGTTGCCGTACCAGGAGGTGATATAGCCCAACAGGATGTGCCTTCTTCACCACACTGTCTGTGTGGGTGGTCCAGTTCAGTTTGTCAGTGATGTGTATGCCAAGGAACTTGAAGCTTTCCACCTTCTCCACTGCTGTCCCGTCAATGTGGATAGGTGGGTGCTCCCCCTGCTGTTTCCTGAAGTCTACGATAAACTCCTTTGTTTTGTTGACGTTGAGTGAGAGGTTATTTTCCTGGCACCACAGTCCCAGAGCCCTCATCTCCTCCCTGTAGGCTGTCTCATCATTGTTGGTAATCAAGCCTACTACTGTTGTGTCGTCTGCAAACTTGATGATTGAGTTGGAGGCGTGCGTGGCCACACAGTCATGGGTGAATAGGGAGTACAGGAGGGGGATGAGCATGAAGGGGATTTCACTGAACAGTGTGAACTCTGGAAGGGTGGATGTAATCTATGTAACTGTGCTGTGACTGTGGGTTCTGAGGATGTGTGTTAAGGTGTTATGAACATGAACCAATGCAGCCTGGTCAACTATGCTGACCGCTGAGCACAACACAGAGGTCAGAATGCTTGACCAGGCTAGAACAACTGATAATTAAGAGGGTAAACTAACCTGAGAACAAGGGTTAGGGGGTTAAGTAACAAGGGTACTGACTTGATGCCAACAATCTGACCCATGACCTTCCCTAAGCCAATAAAGATGGAGCTAGTGAGGGTCAGGAATCCTCTCAGCTTCTTAGGTGAACTCTCGCCCAAGTACATCAGGTGCACACTCAGCCCCATGCCTGAGAGAGAGGAGGACGAGAGAGAGGAGGGAGAGGTGTAAGGCAGGAGATATAGAGAAAGAGTGAAATAAAGATAGAGAGAGAAAGAAAGAGAGAGGGGGGAGAGATGGAGGGAAGAGCGTTACAAGAGAAGTAAAAATTTAAATAATACTGCAGGATGCTCCCATGTTCCCACATAGAGTAGACTATACACACAAAGAGGAAAAAACAAAGCACAAAACACATACCAACATTATATCCATAGAGAAATCTGCCCAGCAGGATCATCTCAAAGGACTTGGACATGAGACTGAATACCATCAGTAGAGCAGCTACAAGGGCCACTATGTTGTTGAACAGCAGGGCTTTCTTCCTGCAAAACAGAAGAGTGTGTGTGTGTGTGTGTGTGTGTGTGTGTGTGTGTGTGTGTGTGTGTGTGTGTGTGTGTGTGTGTGTGTGTGTGTGTGTGTGTGTGTGTGTGTGTGTGTGTGTGTGTGTGTGTGTGCGTGGCCCTAAGTGTCTTACCGGCCGTAGGTGACAGGGAGACTGCCACTGTGGATAGCCCCGACCCATCCTCCTAGACTAAACACAGATACGATGAAAGACCAGATGAGCATGTTGGTGGAATCGTCTACTGGAACCTCATACCTCCCCAGCCAGGTCTGGTTCACAAAGCTCTGTATGTGCTACATACAGACAGGGAGAGAGAGAATGGATTTCACCTGTCCAGTTTAGTTAATGTCAGTGCAGATGGACGAAGCCACTATAGAGTATTGAGATTGACCCTGAGTTTTGGCAAGTAAGCTCACTTATAAATCAGGGTTGGGTGGATTACTTGAGAAATGTAATCAGTTGCTGTTTATAGATTACATGACAATAATAGTAATTCGTAATGTAATTCATTGGATTACTCAAAATAAATAACATTATCTAATTTCTTTGGGATTACTTCCTTCATTAACCAGCATCTGCCTCTTCAGTTTATGCTGCAGACCGATCAATTTCCTCTAACTCTGCCCACCCAACTCCCCAGCATCTTTGGGTAAGTGCTGGCTCAGCTGCCTGCTGCCTCTGCTTGATAACATGGCATTACTGCTAAAAGGTCAGCTTCACTGTCAAATAGATTGTGGTCAGTAAAACAGTAAATAGTCGTTTGAATATCTTAGACACCCTTAACATAAAAGGCTGGTATGATAAAGACTCCAATAGACAGATGTAACAGATCCAAGAGAAAACAGATTATTTCATGAGTTGGATGACTTAAGTCTGTCGTTCTGAATTAAAGTGCTCCAAATTTCTTGTTGTTTTGGGTCAGTCGGTAGTCGGTGAAATTTAAAGATGTGTCGTTTGGAGTCCAACCGGCAGTACGGTACACAGCAGGTTACTCTGGATATGATGGCGTGCCGGGCTGTTGTGTCGGCTCAGGACCCTGCATTTCATCTCACTCAGTCAGTGTTTACCTCAAACGTTTTGAATTTACCCCCCTATGAGTATACAATGTCATAACATAAAATAGTCTAGACTTTATTTTCTCTATCTTTATTATCATGAAATAGCCTACCCCAAAGATGTCATGAGTCATCTTACACTATGTAGAATTGCCCAAACATTTCTATGGCCCCCAAATGAAATACAATTATGATGCTATATTTAACGTATCTCAATGAGCAGTAATTAAAGTATGCCCAAATGCAGGGACCTGTCAGCATTCTTGACGTCCACTTCTTCCAAGTTTTGCTGGTGCAACTACTTATTTAAATCTGATATGCCTAGTTGTCTTTGCAAAAGAACGCATTGAGGCATTTTCCTGGACAGTGTTTATTTTAAGTCATAAAACTTTTGAAAAGGCTATATTGAAACGCCCTTTGCCTCAAGTATTTTGTTTTGTTTGTCCTTTCAGTACTTCAAACCAACATTCAAAGCATTCTGAATACTCCTGACTTGTGCTTTTATTGAATTTAATTTTAACTCTGGTCACAGGCCTCAGAATTGACCAATTAATAGCTGTTTTACAAAAAAAAAGCATGTGCTCATAGACCTTAGTGCCGCTTTTGACACCATCAATTACCACATTATTTTGGAGAGATTGGAAACCTTAGTTGGTCTACACAGACAAGTTCTTGCCAGTTTAGATCTCATCTGTCGAAAATATATCAGTTTGTCTCTGTGGATAGTTTGTCCTCTAACAAATAAATTGTACATTTCGGTGTTCCTCAAGGTTCTGTTTTAGGACCACTATTGTTTTCAGTAAATATATCTTGGTGATGTCATTTGAAAACACAATGTCAACTCACACAGCTGTACATTTCGATGAAACATGGTGAAGCCCCAAAATTGCCTACCCTGGAAGCCTGTGTTTCAGACATGAGTAAGTGGATGGTGGCAAATGTTTTACTTTTAAACAGAGATGCCTGTTCTAGGTCCCAAGAAACAAAGAGATCAATAGATCTGATCTGACAATTAGTCTTGACGGTTGTACAGTCGTCTCAAATAAAACTGGGAAGAACCTCAGTATTACTCTGGATCCTGATCTCTCTTTTGACGAACATATCAAGAATATTTCAAGGACAGCTTTTTTCCATCTTCGTAACATTGCAAAAACTGGACACTTTTAGTCCAAAAATGATGCAGAAAAGCTAATCCATGCTTTTGTCCCTTCTAGACTAGACTACTGCAATGCTCGGATAAAACATTAAATAAACTTCAGTTAATGCTAAATATGTCTTTTAGAATCTTGACTAGAACCCCAACATTTGATCGTATTACTCCAGTGTTATCCTCTCTACACTGGCTTACTGTTATGGCTTGGGGTGATTTCAAGGTTTTACTGCTAACCTACAAAGCATTACATGGACTTGCTCCTAACTATCTCTCCGATTTGGTCCTGCCGTACATACCTACATGTACGCTACATTCACAAGACGCAGGCCTCCTTATTATCCCTAGAATTTATTAGCAAACAGCAGGAGGCTTAAGCTTTCTCATACAGAGATCAATTTTTATGGAATGGTCTGCCTATCCATGTGAAAGACACAGACTCGGTGTCGACATTTAAGTCTTTACTGAAGACTCATCTCTTCATTAGGTCCTATGATTGAGTGTAGCCTGGTCCAAGGGTGCTAAGGTGAACAGCAAGGCACTGGAATGATGAACCGCCATTACTGTTTCTGCCTGGCCGGCTCCCCTCTCTCCACTAGGATTCTCTGCCTCTGACCCTATTAAGGAGGCCGAGTCACTGGCTTACTAATGCCCTTTACATGCCGTCCCTAGGAGGGGTGCGTCATGTCATGCCAGGCTTTTTTGCACTATACTCGACTTGAGTGAGTTGAGTCACTGATGTGATCTGCCTGTATGGTCTTGCGCCCCCTCGGCTCGTGCAGTGGAGGAGATTGTCGTGGGCTATAGTCAGCCTCGTCTCAGGGTAGTAAGTTAGTGGTCTGTTGATATCCCTCTAGTGGTGTGGGGGCTGTGCTTTGGCAAAGTGGGTGGGGTTATATCATGCCTGGTTAGTCCTGTCCGGGGGTGTCGTCGGACGGGGCCACAGTGTCCCCCGATCCCCCCGTCTCAGCCTCCAGTATCTATGCTGCAATAGTCTATGTGCCGGGGGGCTAGGGTCAGTCTGTTATATCTGGAGTAATTCTCCTGTCTTATCTGGTGTCCTGTGTGAATCTAAGTATGCTCCCTCTAATTCTCTTTCTCCCTCCCCTCCCCTCCCGGAGGACGTGAGCCCTAGGACCATGCCTCAGGACTACCTGGCCTGATGACTCCTGGCTGTCCCCAGTCCACCTGGTCGTGCTTCTGCTCCAGTTTCAACTGTTCTGCCTGAGGCTATGAAAACCTGACCTGTTCAGTACATGTGCAACCTTGTCCCAGACCTGCTGTTTTAGACTCCCTCTCTTTCTCTGTCTTGATCCCTTTCACTCTCTTTCTCTCTCTTTCTCTCTCTACAGCACCTGCTGATGTGACATCTGAATGGTCGGCTATGAAAAGCCAAATTACATTTACTCCTGATTATTATTTGACCCTGCTGGTCATCTATGACCGTTTGAGCATTTTGAAGAACAATCTGGCCTTAATGGCAATGTACTCTTATAATCTTCACCCGGAACAGCCAGAAGAGGACTGGCCACCCATCAGAGCCTAATTCCTCTCCAGGTTTCTTCCTATGTTTCTGCCTTTCTATGGAGTTTTTCCTAGCCACTGTGCTTCTACATCTGCATTGCTTGCTGTTTGAGGTTTTAGGCTGGGATTCTCTGTAAGCACTGGGTGACATCTGCGGATGTAAAAGGGCTTTATAAATACATTTCATTGATTGATTTGATTGATGTTTGGGGCAAATCCGACACAACACATCAATGAGTACAACTCTTCATATTGGTGGTTGCTGCATCATGTTATGGGTATGCTTGTCATCTGCAAGGACTAGGGAGTTTTTTATGATAAAAATAAATGGAATAGAGCTAACAACAAACAAAATCCTAGAGGAAAACCTGGTTCAGTCTACTTTCCAACAGACACTGGGAGACAAATTTACCTTTCAGCAGGACAATAACCTAAACCACAAAGCAAAATATACACTGGAGTTTCTTACCAAGACAACATTGAATGTTCCTGGGTGGCCTAGTTACAGTTTAGACTTAAATCGGTTTGAAAATCTACAGCAAGACTTGAAAATGTCTGTCTAGCAATGATCAACAACCAACTTTACAGAGCTTGAAGAATTAAAACAAATAAAATGAGCAAATATTGCACAATCTAGATGTGCAAAGCTCTTACAGACTTACCCAGAAAGACTCACAGCTGTAATTACTGCCAAAGATGATTCTAACATGCATTGACTCAGGGGGTTGAATACTTATCTAATCAAGATAAATTAGAGTTTTATTCTTCATACTCTTTTACTTTGACATTACAGAGTATTTTGTGTAGATCATTGACAAAAAAATACAATTAAATCCATTTTAATCCCACTTTGTGACACAACAAAATGTGGAAAAAGTATAATTTACCTCGTACCTCTGCACATCGACTCGGTACTGGTACCCTGTGTACTCTCTCTTAGCCAAGATATCGCTACTCATTGTGTATTTATTATTAATTTTATCATTACATGTTATTACTTCTCAATTTAATTTTCTTCCTCTCATTGTTGGGAATGGCCCATAACTTAGTATTTCACTGTGAATGACGTAAATATTCATTTCCACAAAGTTTGCTGCTTCAGTGTCTTTAGATATTTTTGTCAGATGTTACTATGGAATACTGAAGTATAATTACAAGCATTTCATAAGTGTCAAAGACTTGTATTGACAATTACATGAAGTTCATGCAAAGAGTCAAAATTTGCAGTGTTGACCCTTCTTTTTCAAGACCTCTGCAATCCGCCCTGGCATGCTGTCAATTAACTTCTGAGCCACATCCTGACTGATGGCAGCCAATTTTGGAAATAATCAATGCTTGGAGTTTGTCAGAATTTGTGGGTTTTTGTTTGTCCATCCGCCTCTTGAGGATTGACCACAAGTTCTCAATGGGATTAAGGTCTGGGGAGTTTCCTGGCCAAAATATCAATGTTTTGTTCCCCGAGCCACTTAGTTATCACTTTTGCCTTATGGCAAGGTGCTCCATCATGCTGGAAAGGCATTGTTCGTCACCAAACTGTTCCTGGATGGTTGGGAGAAGTTGCTCTCTGAGGATGTGTTGGTACCATTCTTTATTCATGGCTGTGTTCTTAGGCAAAATTGTGAGTGAGCCCACTCCCTTGGCTGAGAAGCAACCCCACACATTAATGGTCTCAGGATGCTTTACTGTTGGCATGACACAGGACGGATGGTAGCGCTCACCTTGTCTTCTCCGGCCAAGCTTTTTTCCGGATGCCCCAATCAATCGGAAAGGGGATTCATCAGAGAAAATGACTTTACCCCAGTCCTCAGCAGTCCAATCACCGTACCTTTTGCAGAATATCAGTTTGTCCCTGATGTTATTCCTGGAGAGAAGTGGCTTCTTTGCTGGAGTATATGCAAATATAAAGTATATGCAAGTATATTTTGGAGTATATGCAAATTGCCATCATACAAACTGAGGCAGAAGACTTTGTGAAAATTAATATTTGTGTCATTCTCAGAACTTTTGGCCACGACTGTACATAGTCATTGAACACTGGTCACTTTAATGTTTACATACTGTTTAATCCACTATATGTATATACTGTAAACTCTTAGAAAGAAGCGGAAGAACCCTTTTAGGTTCTAGATAGCATCTTTTTTTCTGAGAGTGTAGTCACCTCTTATCCTGTATAACTACTGCTGTACACACCTATTCATGTACTTTCTATTTATATACTGTCCATACTGTATAGAGATATATAGACACACCATACTATGGACTCTAACATTGCTCGTTCTGATATTTCTTAATTTGACTTTTTTAATTTTGGACTTTTGCATATTGTTTTGTTTTTCTAGGTATTATTACTACACTGCCGGAGCTAGGAACACAAGCATTTAGCTGCACCTGCGATAACATCTGCAAATCTGTGTACGCGACCAATAAACTTTGGTTTGATTTGACCCTGCTTATGATGTCTAAAGCAACATGGTATACTTCAAATACTCCAACAACAGTCCTGTAACCTCAACCCCACCATGTTTCTTTCTGTCTGCTCACATGATATGACAATACACAGTCGGGTCTGTATAAATTGGATTGGAGAAAAAGCTGCTGCTGATGAACTGTTGATCACAGTGCTATCCATTAGGATTAGGTCACTCCCTCCTCTGGCTGGGAAGTGATACGATATCTCCCTGTTCTCCTGGGAAACTGGACACTGTTTACTCTCTCACACTTTGTATGCACCCTGCTGTTTGCACCTTTTGATATACACTCAATTGAAAAATTGCAATACTGTAATACTGTAGTGTCATTGTGACATATCAACGCAATAACAATAATAATAATAGCATTTTCTTACTTTAAAGCTAATTTGTGCTCCTATGTGTCTCAGGTCATATATGTTTTTATTTGTGATATCTTTACAGGCTCAGTCACATGCCAACAGGCAAGGAGGTATCAATCTTAAATCAGATTACGTCTTCACTTTTATCCCTCAATGCTATTCCTCATTATCAAGTTTATATTCAACTCCTTAGAGCTGACCATCAGACAGCTTTCTTACCTCTGCTGGAGAAGACATGATGGAAACTTGCATCCCATATTGAAATGATCCCCCAATTCCCAATACCAATGTCAACAGGTAAAGCCTCCAGTACTGCATCTAGAGTATAAACAAGGATGTTTTACAGTAATCAAGAATTCTAAACTGAGTTACGTCTCAATGAAACATAGAGCAATATTACAGACATGATACAAGTTTGATAGATTACAGTCAACAGTGAAATAAAGTGTGCAAAGTTTTTAACTCAACAATTGTGTTTACATTTTTTTTTGTAATTGTAGGATGTCTCTCAGTATAAACAACATAGGAGTAGAAATGGCAGAGTGCAGAGTCTCTTTTTTAAAACTATTTATTGAATAATTTCAGTATGAGCCTCATCATCAGTTATATGAGTGATGTGTTGTTGTCTTACCAGATCATTGAGTGCTTTTCCCATCTTTCCGTCTGAGGCTCACCTGGATGCTGTCTGGAACAGCAGAACAGGTGGACAGTTGGTTGATCGCCTGCTGCTGCTGAGGGAGAAGGAGGGACACAGACACCAAGGAACATTTATCCCCACCGATACCACAGTCCTGTCCCCGAAACTGTTATTAATCACATCGTCTGGGTTGTAGTGGAAGAAAACCTTGTTGGAGAGGAGGAGGAGAGAAAGAGAAGGATGGGGGGTAGAGAGAGCGCAGATTAGTGATCACTGAACAGTGAGAGGAACAGGACTGAACCAGGAACATCTTACTGGTCCAAACTGGATCTCACCAGATTCCTTCCCACTGATAACAAGCCCTGGCCTTGTGACTCCATCATGTTTGTTTTTACTCCAGTTTGGTATTAGGTTTAATTTTCATAAGAGATGGATGGTTAGGAAGGTGTCTTGATAAAACAGGAATAACTTACTTATTGTTCCGTGAGTCACTGACTGAATACATCAATGTGGAAGCTGAACAGGACAGGTGCTGCCCAGTTCCAGTTTAACATTGAGCACTTTGTAAGGAATAAAGAAAACAGTAATTTCCAAATCTTCTGGTTGATACTGTATGTTTTGTATTGTAAAAATATTGTGCATTGTTTTTAAATTGCCTTTCGATTGTTTGTGTTGTTTTGATTACTGAGTATCAAGCAGTACATTGTCCTGTACTGGTGATTCTTATTGGCAACATTGTCCTGTACTGGTGATTCTTATTGGCAACATTGTCCTGTACTGGTGATTCTTATTGGCAACATTGTCCTGTACTGGTGATTGTTATTGGCAACATTGTCCTGTACTGGTGATTCTTATTGGCAACATTGTCCTGTACTGGTGATTCTTATTGGCAACATTGTCCTGTACTGGTGATTGTTATTGGCAACATTGTCCTGTACTGGTGATTCTTATTGGCAACATTGTCCTGTACTGGTGATTGTTATTGGCAACATTGTCCTGTACTGGTGATTCTTATTGGCAACATTGTCCTGTACTGGTGATTCTTATTGGCAACATTGTCCTGTACTGGTGATTCTTATTGGCAACATTGTCCTGTACTGGTGATTCTTGGCAACATTGTCCTGTACTGGTGATTCTTATTGGCAACATTGTCCTGTACTGGTGATTCTTATTGGCAACATTGTCCTGTACTGGTGATTCTTATTGGCAACATTGTCCTGTACTGGTGATTCTTATTGGCAACATTGTCCTGTACTGGTGATTGTATTGTCCTGTACTGGTGATTCTTATTGGCAACATTGTCCTGTACTGGTGATTCTTATTGGCAACATTGTCCTGTACTGGTGATTCTTATTGGCAACATTGTCCTGTACTGGTGATTCTTATTGGCAACATTGTCCTGTACTGGTGATTGTTATTGGCAACATTGTCCTGTACTGGTGATTCTTATTGGCAACATTGTCCTGTACTGGTGATTCTTATTGGCAACATTGTCTGTACTGGTGATTCTGGCAACATTGATTGTTATTGGCAACATTGTCCTGTACTGGTGATTCTTATTGGCAACATTGTCCTGTACTGGTGATTCTTATTGGCAACATTGTCCTGTACTGGTGATTCTTATTGGCAACATTGTCCTGTACTGGTGATTGTTATTGGCAACATTGTCCTGTACTGGTGATTCTTATTGGCAACATTGTCCTGTACTGGTGATTGTTATTGGCAACATTGTCCTGTACTGGTGATTGTTATTGGCAACATTGTCCTGTACTGGTGATTCTTATTGGCAACATTGTCCTGTACTGGTGATTGTTATTGGCAACATTGTCCTGTACTGGTGATTCTTATTGGCAACATTGTCCTGTACTGGTGATTCTTATTGGCAACATTGTCCTGTACTGGTGATTGTTATTGGCAACATTGTCCTGTACTGGTGATTGTTATTGGCAACATTGTCCTGTACTGGTGATTGTTATTGGCAACATTGTCCTGTACTGGTGATTCTTATTGGCAACATTGTCCTGTACTGGTGATTCTTATTGGCAACATTGTCCTGTACTGGTGATTCTTATTGGCAACATTGTCCTGTACTGGTGATTGTTATTGGCAACATTGTCCTGTACTGGTGATTGTTATTGGCAACATTGTCCTGTACTGGTGATTGTTATTGGCAACATTGTCCCGTACTGGTGATTGTTATTGGCAATAAACTAAAAGAGAATTGATCATTAAAAAGAATAAAGAAACAGGCTAAGGCTTATCTCCAATTATGTACGGTACTTCTGACCTGATATACTAACACAAGATGAGAATAAAACATGTACTTTATCATTCAATAATTTTCATGTGGATACGACAAATATAGTATATCTAGCAGTTGATTTTCATAACTATTATCTAGCGAATGCGATTTAAAAGAATATTGAAAATATGTTTGTTATTATTGCTGTATGTACTGATAGCTATTTACTGATCCAAATTAGATCATTTGATATTCTAATTGTTGGCATATGAATGCACTATTTATTATTTACAAAAACCTGTGATGCTAATTTAGTTGATGATAAAAAAGCCAATGTACCTGACCGATAGTAAAATTTCCTGCCATAATAAAGAACATGCAATGACATGGGGGTATCCCTTTATGTCCCGTGTTTAGCATATTGTGTAATCAGTTAGTTTATATCTAGACAGATACCTTGCATGGTCTTGTTGATTTGGACAAATCTGCGGTCATCATGTTCTTGCCATAACACATGTGTTGATTGAGTTGTCTAAAGGATTTCTATGGAATGGTAGACCACTTGTGACCAAAGAAGAAAGCCTGTAAACACTTATTAACTTAGAAGATCATTTATTTTCCAACGTAACAGAATGATATTAAATTACAACAACAAGAAGATAAATCAAACACATAATTTATTATCACAATCTATTCCAAACAATGAAATAGAACACACCATTTTCAAAATAACAGACAGTTGCATAATAATGATTTGTGAAATTATATATATATATATATATACAGTATAATATTTATCTGAACATACAGTAGCTTTGGATAGAATTGTTTCACCTTGTTAAAATATCATCCACCATATCCTTATGTAACCCTATGATACATGGTGCAGCAGCAGTTGAACTGCACATTTACCTGAACATCATTTTTTTCACCATTCCAAATTTGATAACAATATCATTTCTGACTGATACAACTTTTAAAAATCCTCTCAAGACACATAGGACCCCCGACTAGAATATAGTGACAGGGTTATGACTGATTTCACATCTTTTTTTGGAGTATCTTAATTAACAAAAACTGGTCACAGTAGAATTCAAGAACCGTATTTCATACTAGCTGCTGAAAAGCCACATGGTTCAAATTGACAAGTAAACAGAGTACATGTCACGACTTTCACCGAAGGTGGTTCCTCTCCCTGTTCGGCGTTGGCGTCGCCGGTCTACCAGCCATCACCGATCCTTGTTTCCTTTTCCGTTTGTTTTGTCTTTGGTTCATTCACACCTGGGGCCTGTTGCACAAAAGTAGAATTAAGACATCCGGGATAAATGACTCAGCTGAGCTCAATGAAGCCAAAACATGTGCGTCCAGGCTTAATTGGTTGCACAAAGACCAAGCCAGGATGAGCAGACACGGATTCATTAAGCCAGGTGAAACCAATCCTGGATAGGTGCGCGCTCACGGCTCACTCAAATAGACCCCGCCACAGATCACAGATTAACTGATTTACCATGGCAACTAGAGCCGCGTACTTTTCCCAGTCGGAAGCACAAATCCTCATGGAGGCATACGAGGAGGTAAAAGATATAATTAAGAAGAAAGGCAACACCGCCACAGTGATAAAGCAAAGAGAAAAAGCGTGGCAAAGTATTGCAGACCGCCTGAATGCGTAAGTAGTGCACAATTACACACTCACCGCTCCGCTGAAACATCACAATTACAATTCAAATATTTAATTCACATCTCCAAAAATGCAGTTGTACTGTAATTATGAAACGGTTAAATTTTTTATTGAAATGCACTGCAGATATGAGTGAAATTGTGTAAAGTAACTCCATCACACTGTATAAAGCTATGATAAATTTTTTGATATTTTTACTGAAAACAAGACAAAAATACCAAGTAATTTTTTGCAGTGTGACTCCATTAAATGTGTGTGTGTGTGTGTGTGTGTGTGTGTGTGTGTGTGTAGATTAAACATGAACGGGCCAAAACGGACATGGCAGCAGGTCAAAATCAAATACAAGAACATTCTGCAGAATGGTATGGTCCCTGACTAATATTTAACAAAGCACAAGCATATATTGTACCCAGAAGGTGCCTGCTCACACATTGTCTGTACTGTTTTAGCAGTGAAAAAGAATACCCACAGACAAGGCACGGGTGGTGGGTCACCAAAGGCTGACCTTACCCCAGCAGAGGACATGGCCTTGGAGCTAAATAAAGGCAGGCCCGTCTTAGAGGGGATCCCTGGGGGGAAAGAGACGAGCATAGGTTCCTCCCAAGATGCCACCCGCTTCATTCAAGGTATGTCCTTCCATCTCTACATGGGATACAACCACATTCATATTGAATCAATTTGGACTGTCTGACTTTGGTTTACCTATTGCCTTGCAGTGTCTGGCAGCACTGTGTTCCTGTTAGAGCCACCAGCACAAACACCAGACGATGCTGATCCAGTGAGTACTCCATCAAAGGCATACTGTAGGCCTGGCATGTCTTGTCTACTAGCTTCAATATGAATCCGATTAAATGTGATAGGGTGAAGGCCCCAGTGCAGCAGCAACAGCACATGATGGAGACGATGATGAGGAGGAGACCATCTCTCTGGATTCCAGAAGGCATGAGGTATCATGTTAAGACTGTGAAAGTACTATTTACTCTACAATGGTGAGGAGTCCTCATCAAAATCAAAAAATCTAATTTCTTTTACAGGACCCAGATGCTATACAGTGGGAAAACCAGCCTGGCAACATAGTGCGTATTAATAAAAGGACACCACATCCTGCCAAATTCCAGCTGCGCTAATTGTATTGTGTTCACAGAGCTCACAAGCTATCAGAAAGTTGTATGGTAACCACCTCCGGCGCCAAATAGAACTGGCAGACATAGACATTCAGTACAAGAAGAAAAAGATGGAAAATCTTGCACTGGAGTTCGAAATAAAAAAGAGGACAATTAGGAAACTGGACCTTGAAATAAAAAAACTTGAGAGGGAGGTGAGATATGCCTTCAATGTACACTGTATGCTAACTGTAACACAAATGTATTAATCATTATTTTTCTTTCCTCCCCCAGCTCCAAGAAGATGACACAGCTCAAAATAAAAATTAGGTATATTCTCGTAAAGTCAAGTGAGCCATGACATATGAGCTCTTATTGTGAGCACACAGGACGGTGGCATCTTTCTAAGGTTTTTTTTATTTTCCCAGCAATCAGTACAACCAAGTCATCGTTATAAGGCATCGCCCTCTTTTGCCCACCCCCAGCACCAGGTGTGGCCACTAGCCTATATGAAGGCCCAAAATTGTGTGTTCCTTTCTGCTCTGACAATGGCATGCCCATTCGTGCGAGATGTGGTGGATGAAGAAGCACTTGTGCTGAGGAGAGCCTTCAGGCGAGAAAGGGTCTTCAGGGACCGGTTGGACCCACTGGCCTTCCCTGATGACCATCTATATGAAAGATACAGGTTTTCTGCAGATGGCATCAGGTATCTATGCAGACTACTGGGTCCCAGGATTAAGCACCGCACTGCACGGAGCCATGCACTGAGTGTGGAGCAAATGGTTTGTGTGGCCTTGCGCTTTTTGCTAGTGGAGCCTTCCTGTACTCAGTGGGGGATGCAGAACAGCTGAACAAGGCCACAATTTGCCGCACAATAAGGAGTGTGTGTCTGGCTATCAAAGCATTAGCAGATGTCTTCATCTCCTTCCCTGGCCACAGAAGACTCTGTGACATCAGAGGAGTTCTATAGGATTGCAGGTAAGAGGATCTACAAATTACAGGACAACTGTTAACACATAGTAGGATACTCATTACTTTGTGTGACAGGTTTCCCCAATGTCATTGGTGCAGTGGACTGCACACACATAAGGATAAAAGCCCCCTCAGGTGCCCATGAGGCCGATTTTGTGAATAGGAAATCCTTTCACAGCATTAATGTTCAGGTGAACATAACTTTTTGATATTGTCCATTGACGAACACTCTGCATTGCCAGTGATGTGCATTGATTGGTGTAATATTCCTCATCTTATGATTTCAGATGGTCTGCAATGCTGACTGTGTGATCAGCAATGTTGTGGCAAAATGGCCTGGCTCAGTCCATGACTCCAGAATCTTTCGGGCCTCTGAAATCTATCAGTGCCTATCACAAGGTAAGCCACACAACCCCTATTTATAACCATCATGGCTGTGTCAAGAATATCACTGTGTTTATGAGGTAGTAATGATGAGATTTTGTGTTGACAGGTGAATTCTCTGGTGTGTTGCTGGGAGACAGGGGGTATGGCTGCCAGCCTTTTCTCCTGACACCTTTCACAGACCCCCAGGAAGCACAGCAGGCCTACAACCATGCCCATGCCAGGACCAGGGCCAGAGTTGAAATGACCTTTGGCCTCCTGAAGGCACGCTTTCACTGCCTTCACAAATTAAGGGTCAGCCCTGTTAGGGCATGTGATATTACTGTGGCTTGTGCTGTCCTCCACAATGTGGCCTGCCTGAGGAAGGAGAGGGCCCCCAGAGTGCCACCAGCCATGGACTTGGACAATCCGGCAATCTTCCCTGATGACGACAGTGGTCGGCTGCTGAGGGACCAATATGTGTTGAATTATTTTAGTTAGTATGTGTGCTTTCAATTTTGGTTAAATATGTCCTGCGGTGGCAGAGGAATTTGGTTTTTTTTTGGGTTCGTTTTTTGACGAATTTGGCCTCTTATGATGTTTGTGCGGTATACTGTGTGTAATACAAGGCTGCAGGGAGGCTACTGCATCCATTCATTTGTCTGTTCAGTTGATGTGTATGGATTTGTCCTGCATTTATTTTAGTGTGCAGACATGCAGGGTGTGTTATATACAGACCTTTGAATGTGTATGTATCATTTTGTATAATATGCTTGGATTCTGTGCTTTCCATCTTGTAGAGTCACTGTGACTTCAGTTTCGAAAGGAGCTGATGGTTTACCTGCTTTGTTTTGTCCTTATTCAATAAAGGAACATAATGTTACACATTGTGTTTTTATATTCATATGGAATGTGTATTTGTTTATATGACAGAGTACTAGGGCCACACTGAAGAAAAAGGATAAAGTCATAAATTTATGAGGCTGGTTCTTTCTGCAGAAAAGCTACATATTGTTTTTACAGTTTTGATACTTATGACAATGTGATACTTAATATTCTGGCACATCAGCATGTCTTTGTTTATGAAACCATACTGAAGTACAATTTCACGAAATGCCCCACATCTGTCATTTTAACAACTGTCCTCCTTTAAAACAACTGGTTACAATATTATGACTTGTGTTTTTTTCCCCTCTGTGGCCCTAATATTCTATCATTTTATATATAGCCTTATAGTCTATGGGAAACTGTAAATTATCTAATGATAGCAACATCATCTAAAAATCATTTTTTATCCAAAATCATTGAAATTAATGATCACAAACGTTTAAATAATAACAGTGGGTCTAGTTATATGTGATAACAATGTATAGTGAGCAGTGAAATAACTATTGGTTTCCATTTGTGGTGACTGCTGACTGACATTAGGGATGAGATTAAATAGATCCTGGAATTTAGCCTGGTCTGGAGCAGGCTAGCTCCACAGAATCAATCTCCATGGTAATTTATATCATAACATATCCTCCTGCCCCCTATCCATCTTTAGTGCAACCGGATTACGGATCAATTGAGCCAGGATCACCAAGATATCCTGGCTTAATCCCTTATCCTAGTTTTGTGCAACAGGCCCCTGGTTTTCATTTGCTTTAATTTCTGTGTGTATATTTACCCCTGTTTCCCTACTTAGGTTTGTGCGGGATTATTTTGATTGTTGCTTGTGGAGGCTTTCCTCAGTGTATTTGTTTTTGCGCCATACGGGAGTACTGTTAGTTCCCATTGCCTTGGGCGTTGTTTTGGGGTATTGTACTGTACCGTGTTTTTGGACTTGCCCTGATTATAATATACGCTACACTGACATCTCTGCCTCTCTGCGTTTGACTCCTCACCTACCTTCAGTGCGTAAACACAACAGTACATTACCGTGAAATGCCTACGTACAAGCCCTTAACCAACAATGCAGTTAAGAAAATAGGATTTAAGAGAATATTTACTGAATAAACTAAAGTTTTTTAAAAAGTAACACAGTAAAATAACAATAACGAGGCTATACTGTATACAGTACCGAGTCAATGTGCGGGTATACAGGTTAGTCAAGGTTATTGAGGCAATCTGTACATGTAGGTAGGGGTAAATTGACTATGCATAGATAATAAACAGATAGTAGCAGCAGCGTAAAAAAAGGGGTCAATGCAAATAGTCTGGGTAGCCATTTGATTAACTGTTCAACACTCTTATGGCTTGGAGGTAGAAGCTGGTAAGGAGTCTTTTGGACCTAGACTTGGCGCTCCGGTACCGCTTGCCGTGAGGTAGCAGAGAGAACAGTCTATGACTAAGGTGGCTGGAGTCTTTGACAATTTTTAGGGCCTTCTTCTGACACCGCCTAGTATAGAGGTCCTGGATGTCAGGAAGCTTGGCCCCAGTGATGTACTGGGCAGTAAGCAGTACCCTCTGTAGCACCTTGTGGTCGGATGCAGAGCAGTTGCCATATCAGGCGGTGATGGTGCAGCTGTAGAACTTTTTGAGGATCTGGACGGCAGGCAGGCTCGGGGTCAGGGCAGGCAGAGGTTTGTAATCAGGTCAGAATCGGACAGACAGGTAAGTGTGGCCTGAGGGCACACACTTAATGTAACGTAATGTTTGTTTTTTAATGTGTATATATATATTTTTTTTTTTTTACGTCAGTCTTATTCGAAAATGGATTAAAACGTTTTTTCCCTCATCAATCTAACACACAATACCCCATAATGAAAATATCACATTTACATAAGTATTCAGACCCTTTACTTAGTACTTTGTTGAAGCTCCTTTGGCAGTGAATACAGCCTATAGTCTTCTTGGGTATGACGCTACAAGCTTGGCACAACTGTATTTGGGGAGTTTAGTGTATAGGGGATGTTGTTCCCACTATGACTATTAAAATCTACCCAAACCAAAAACCGTGGATAGATGGCAGCCTTCACACAAAACTGAAAGCGCGAACCACTGCATTTAACCATGGCAAGGTGACTGGGAATATGGTTGAATACAAACAGTGTAGCTATTCCCTTCGTTAGGCAATCAAACAGGCAAAAAGTTAGTACAGAGACAAAGTGGAGTTGCAATTCAATGGCTCAGACAGGAGACGTATGTGGCAGGGTCTACAGACATCACGGACTACATATGGAAAACCAGGCTTGTCGCAGACACCGACATCTTGCTTCCAGACAAGCTAAACACCTTCTTCACCTGCTTTGAGAATAACACAGTGCCACCGACTCGGCCCGCTCCCAAGGACTGTGGGCTATCGTTCTCTGTGGCCGACATGAGTAAGACATTTAAACATGTTAACCCTCGCACGGCTGCCAGCCTAGACGGCATCCCTAGCCACGTCCTCAGAGCATGCACAGGCCAGCTGACTGGAGTGTTTACGGACATATTCAATTTCTCCCTTTCCAGTCTGCTTTCCCCACTTGCTTCAAGATGTCCATTATTGTTGTACCCAAGAAAGCAAAGATAACTAAATGACTATCGCCACGTAGCACTCACTTCTGTCAGCATGAAGTGCTTTGAGAGGCTAGTTAAGTATCATATCTCCTCCACCTCACCTGACACCCTAGACCCACTTCAATTTGCATATATAGATCCCAATAGATCCACTGAGGATGCAATCGCCATCCCACTGCACACTGCCCTATCCCATCTGGTCAAGAGGAATACCTATGTAAGAATGCTGTTCATTGACTATAGCTCAGCCTTCAACACCATAGTACCATCCAAGATCACCATCAAGCTTGGGGCCCTGGGTCTGAACCGCGCCTTGTGCAACTGGGTCCTGGACTTCCTGATGGGCCACCCCCAGCTGGTGTAGGTAGGAAACAACATCTCCACTTCGCTGATCTTCAACAAAACAATGGAGATGATTGTGGACTTCAGGAAAGAGCAGACGGTGCACCCCCCTATCTACATCAACGGGACCTCAGTGGAGAAGGTGGAAAGCTTCAAGTTCCTTGGCGTACACATAACTGACAAACTTAACTGGACCACCCACACAGACAGTGTGGTGAAGAAAGTGCAACAGAGCCTCAACCTCAGGAGGCTAAAGAAATTGGGCTTGTCCCCTAAAACCCTCAAACTTTTACAGATGCACAATTGAGAGCATCCTGTTGGGCTGTATCACCACCTGGTACGGCAACTGCACCGCACACAACCGCAAGGCTCACCAGAGGGGGGTGCAGTCTGCCCAACGCAATACCGGGGGAAAACTACCCGCCCTCCAGGACACTTACAGCAACCGATGTCACAGGAAGGCCAAAAAGATCATCAAGGACATAAACCACCCGAGCACTGCCTGTTCACCCCGCTTTCTTCCAGAAGGCGAGGTCAGTACAGGTGCATCAAAGCTGGGACCGAGAGACTGAAAAACAGCTTCTATCTCAAGGCCATCAGACTGTTAAACAGCCATCATTAGCACATTAGAGGCTGCTACCTACAGGCATAGACTAGGAATCACTGGCCACTTTAAGGAACACTAGTCACTTTAATAATGTTTACATATCTGGCATTACCCATCTCATATGTGTATACCCTATTCTACGGTCTCTAAATGTTTACATATGTCATTACTCATCTCATGTGTGTATAATGTTTTCTATACTATTCTACGGTATCAAAAAAAAGCAAAAAAGTATTTAGTCAGCCACCAATTGTGCAAGTTCTCCTACTTACAAAGATGAGAGAGGCCTGTAATTTTCATCATTGTTACACTTCAACTGCATGATGTCATCTGTAAAGGAATAAGGGTCTGGGGTTCGGGCTAGGCCCCTTAGTTCAAGTGAGGGGAAATGTTAACGCTACAGCACACAATGACATTCTAGACGATTCTGTGCTTCCAACTTTGTGGCAACATTTTGGGGAAGGCCCTTTCCTGTTTCAGCATGACAATACCCCCATGCACAAATGAGGTCCGTACAGAAATGATTTTTTGAGATCAGTGTGGAAGAACTTGACTGGCCTGCACAGAGCCCTGACCTGAACACCATCAAACACCTTTGGGATGAATTGGAACGCAGACTGCGAGCCAGGCCTAATCGCCCAACATCAGTGCCGGACCTCACCAATGCTCTTTTGGCTGAATGGAAGCAAGTCCCCGCAGCAAGTGGAGGCTGTTATAGCAGCAAAGGGTGGACAAACTCCATATTAATGCCCATGATTTTGGAATGAGATGTCTGGTGAGCAGGTGTCCATATACTTTTTGTCATGTTGTGTAGTATTTGTGATTTTATGTGACACATGTAGCCTACATAATGTATTACAAATTAGGAACAAATGAATTTCCCTGTTGAAAAATAAAGATCTTATAAGTTCTACGATCCGAGTTCTGAGTTCCGAGTTCTAATGTTTTTGCAGAATCGAGTCATTGCCACAGAGTTGTATGGTGCTACTGATGGAGATCACCTGCCAGTGGACGTTACGGTCAGCCAACAACTCCCAGGGTCTGCTGGGCGTCAGGACTTTAACCTCAGCCTGCTCCTGGAGGATCTCATCCAACTCTGATCCCCGGATCTCACAGCCACGCAGACGCCACAAGGCTAACATGCATGCACACACAATGCATTATGTAAATACAAACAAATGATAAATACAAACAAAATGCATTATGTAAATACAAACAAATGATTTTAAAAAGTACACAGATGCATGCAATTGATACAAAGACTTTCCATCCCTGCTGATGCAGAATAATGAATAACAGCAGCAGAACTTGCTCATGTTTTTATATGTCGCTCACACTAACTCGCATACAAGAGGAACAGAGCCATGTGGCTCGGACAAGAAAGTACTGCACACAGCCACAGACTAACACAGGTCATGGTCTGGCTCTCCTCCTACCTACCATTGATACAGGCCTCCTTTTCCCCTGGTCTATGAGGAGGTATTGAGAGCTTTCTGGGAACCAGGGGAAAGTGAGGAGCTGGATGAGGCCTGGGATGGATTTTGATTAGATTTGATTTGAACAAAACAACAAAACGAACCATGAAGCTATATGACTAGTGCAAACATGCAACTAAACATAGAATAACAACCCACAAACTATCCAAGGAATATGGCTACCTAAATATGTTTAGGAGTTGGCTCAAGAATCCGACCTGACTCATGCAATCTCCTCGTGTGCCCTCCCCCCCAGAAATCTTGGGGCTGCCTCTCGGGCTTCCGTGCCAGCCGTGTACCCTCATATCAACGCCGTTCCTCCTGTGCTATCTCCACCTGCTTCCATGGCAGGGTCTTGTCCCCTGCCATTACCTCCTCCCAGGTCCAGGATGTCCACTCCTTTTTAGCACGCTGCTTGGTCCTTTCTTGGTGGGTTGTTCTGTCACGTTCGTCATATTGATGAGACCAAGGCGCAGCGTAATAGGCGTACATACTACTTTAATAAAGAGAGAACACTGAACAAAACTATATTGAAGCTATATGACTAGTGCAAACAGGGAACTAAACATAGAATAATAACCCACAAACTATCCAAGGAATATGGCTACCTAAATATGGTCCCCAATCAGAGACAACAATAAACAGCTGCCTCTGATTGAAAACCAATCTAGGCAACCATATACATATAAACACCTAGACTAGAAAAACCCCATAAACATACAAAAAACCCTCGAGAATGAAAACTACACAAACCACCCTTGTCACACCCTTACCTAACCAAATAATACAGAAAACAAAGATAACTAAGGTCAGGGAATGACACTGGGTTTCTGTACAGCACTTTGTGACATCAGCTGATGTAAGAATTGTTTAATAGATACATTTGATTGATTGATTGATAAAATTGACAATGTTCAAAAATACAACGTACAAATAAAACGTAATAAGCTTCTCAGTGAGGACAACATACCAAGGTTACCAGACATCCTTGTGTAAAAAGCTGATATTGATATTAATAACATTGCCTTCCAAAGTAGGCCAAAATGTATTAATCAAATAAGTCAAATTATCCTCCAAAGGTTACGCTCATGGGTTCAGCTATAAGAGCTCCGGCAGCCTTCCCAGGGAGTAGATGGACATGATGCAAATCCAGAACAGGGTGACCTGTTGAACAGCTGAACATCCCAATGCTCCCGAAACATCTTGTTCACAAGCTTCTGAATAAACTGAGAGGAAAGGTAGAGGGAGCATACTGTATGTACACACATGGGCACATAGACACACACACACACACACACGGTTTACTTTCAGAAGAATTTTACTATGATGGGTGCATTCATTATGGCAAGGTTATAGCCATACTGACGAGTGCATCCAATGTCACTATTAATATCACATTTAAATCATTGCCCTGTCAGTAGAAACAAGTATTGAAAAAAATTCTTCAGAAACACAAATGATAGGTTGGTTAGGTTAGATTATATTTTCTATTTTCAAGCAAAATTGTAACATTGGAACTATTCGGTCATCCATAAAGTCGTTGTAAAGTGCTTGAGTCATACAGGTTGGCCAGGACGCAGAGCGCAGACCCCCAAAACATCTCTACTATAAGTACAGCAAATTTCCAATTGACATCAATGTGTGATATTTTGAAGTTTGTGTAGCCTGTAGGCCACCAAGTTGAATTGAGGCACATACACCACGTTGAATTGAGGCACATACAGTATTATAGGCTACTACCAACATCATTGGCTAATACTGATCAGCCTCTTCAAATGTTGCTGTCCAGCCAGCAGATGGTGCTGCATTGAAGGCTTATGAGTAATTGCATTTGATGAGTTTTCAATACAATACTTCAAAGTAAAAACAGTTGTAAAATACCAGGGTGGGTTGCAGCAACATGAATGAACACTTAAATTAAGGTTGATATATGAATCATGTTGCATAAAACGTTAAACCTAGTATGGAATTAGTCCTAGTTACATTTAACCCTTCATTTAATCTAAATGTTCACTTTAAACCAGGATCAAATCTACTCTTGTTTCAAAATCAAATTTAAACTTAGATTAGGGTTTAATTATAAACTGCCCCTGGAGGTGGTTTAAGTGATCAAATTACATTGCATGTGCTGTATTTTTGGTATGACTACCAATTTTAGCTATTGTGGCTTATCATGTTTCTATAAGTCAACTAGCCAGATATCTAATTTATTAATCTAATAATTTAGCCAGCAGTGACAAATCAGGGTGGGTTGCACCAACATAGATAAAGACTGCCAAAAATTGCTCTGTGTGACCACAGGAAAAGGTTAAACTGGGTTAAATCAAGACTGATTCATTAATCATGCTTAACAAAACTTCCTGGTTAAATTCAACCCTTTATCTAATTTTAAGTTAAATTTGCACTATTACTGTTGTCACTTTTGGATATTACTACAATGTACTATTTATTTTTGAACCCATTGAACAAAATGTTTTTTTTTTAGCTGTTCTCTCATTAACTTTCTGGTGGTAAATTAGTGTATCTCACTATAACTCATCTCCAAACAGACACTTCTCTCTGACATGTGTCAATATTATGCTTCCCAACAGACCCCTGTAGATCCAAAGCTCTAAGACAGCTGGCAAACTGCAGAAAGTAAGTGGTATCGAACATAATTATGTAGTGAATAAGTGTGCATAAATATAGTGGAGTAAACATTTACATTATGGGTCAAACACTTGGTGTCATGGGGCGACGTGTTCACACATTATAATGCAATTACAGGACCGAGCACAGTGAAGCATGATGACAATTCTGGTGACCCACTACCAATCTTCCCTTAAAAAAAATTAGGCACTGAGCAAATTTCAAGTCTGCTGAGCCTAAACTTGAACATTTACTGTGAACACTGAGGCTGCACTCGCTTTAAGTTACAGACAATGATCAAGTAGGCTACTGAGGCTATTTGATCATAAAGTAGGTCTACCAGAGTGGCCTACCATCAAAAACAATGGAAAAAATGTATCCAATAACATTGTAACATGGAAATAGCTGTTCTATCATTCAGCCTACAGTAGTGGTGGTGTTCAGCAGCCAATGTGTGATGTTCAATGTAGGCCTACATTTCATGAGCCTTTTGAAAAAAAAAACATGTTGGGATTGACAACCTGTTTATCCACTTGTCCTCAGACATGGAGGTGACTGAAAATGTTGTTTGATGCAAGAAACCACTTTACAAAATAAAATGCATTATTATTCCTATACCATTATAACAGAGAATCAGACAAATGATGCAACCCTCTGCCTATTGACTTTTAGCTTATTCAAGCCTGTCTCAAAATACAATACTGCCCCTTAAGACAAAAAAAAGCTCTTTATCTGACTTGCTTTTCAAAAAGGTCTAGAAATGTACACACGTTGTGCTTTGTAGAAAGCAATCACTCCCCCATTGCTGACTATAAATGATCTACAACTAGGCTAATAACTCACTAACTAGTAAAGGATATGAACAAATGTCCACACATGGCTTCAGTAAATGCAGCTTTGATCTCAAAACAAGCACATCTACTCACCACCACTCATGCTGTAAACACAGTCCAGTTCAAAGTGAATGGCACAGATCCATATATGGCAATGGTCTATTTGCATATAGGCCTAATGCAACTCTGATTGGTTATGCCACACCAGTATTTTTAGAGTACTGGCTGAGTCATGTGTGTCAATGCAATAGAATCCTACTCCAAAGCGTTCTGCATAGTTTGTTTTGTTTCGGTATGTTGCATTGAACGCTAATATTGTGTTGATTCGATCACAATTTCCACAGTAAAGGGAAACTTTGATAATGTTAACTAAATGGGAACAGGGCCGGTCCTTACATTTTTGCCACCCTAGGAAAGACAAAAAAATTCCGCCTGGGATGTAGCCTACCACGGTGGACAGCAAATGTAATTTGATGAATGCCCATCCATGTGGTAGGCCCACCATTTGTAAAACAGGCCATTGCATTGGCTTTATTTGTCACACCCTGATCTGTTTCACCTGTCTTGTGCTTGTCTCCACCACCACTTTTGACACTGCCCTGGATTACTGACCCCTCCCTGCCCTGACCCTGCCATTTTGTACTTTACGGACTCTGACCTGGATTACTGACCTCTGCCTGCCCTTGACCTGTTGATTGCCTGCTCCCTGTTTTGTAAATAAACATTTTTTTTTTAACTGTCTGCATCTGTGTCTTATCTTGAGGTCTGATATTATTAGTCTTGATTCTTGTGACTAATCAATTTGGCTATTTAAGCTCTGAATATCAGCTAACCAACTTTATCAGACGTTATCGTGAGCCTATTTGCAATGTGTTTTCACAGCAGGAAATGCAGAAGTATTTTTTCTGTTTTGCTATGATAAGCTGGTCAAAAATGTACAGAAACAAACTTGAAACCACTGATCATGACAATTGGGTGAAACTCCTGGACAACAGTTGTGATTGTCCATTCCATATTCATTTTTCCTGTACCTGCAATGGACAAGCAAAATAGTTTGCGCACCTGCCTTTGACAAAGTGGGCATTGGTTATCACAGAGCTGCATCAGCGCTCAACTAAAAAGCCCACTATGCCACTGGTTGAGAGAAATTTTTGGGTAGAATTACGTGAGGTTTTATGTGTTGTTGTTGGAGGTGCATCTTGGACACTTTAGCTCAGAAAATGCCGCCCGCCTAATCCTGCCTAATGAGTGGGCCGGCGGTGAGGGGGAAAACTCAATCTCGTGCTTCTCTGCACAGGCTGATATTTCTTCTGAGTGGCAGTCCCCGCACATTTGTGCAAGCTTAAATGGAACATTGCCCACTACATAACCTCAAGTGTCAAATAAATGCAGTGTATCAGGGGAATACCATTGTTTAGTGACAAATAGGTTATATTAATTTAACGCTTGTAGGCTATCCATTATCCTGCAGATGGATATGAATTAAAGATTTTGATGTTTACTATTTCAAGACCAACATCCTTTTAAGCGGGTTTGGAAATGTAAAAGAACATGCTCTGTATCTGGAGTTTTCTGAGTTTCAAGGTGCATGGGTGTTGTTGGATCAACATAAAGGGAATGTGCTCATTAACCTTTATCAGTTTTATACTGATTTGTGAGTGTATTAAGTGGAGTGGAGCCAACTGTTATTGCTCTATGGAAGCATAAGTATGCAGTATGCAGACATTGATTCTGTAAAATCTGTAGGCACATATGGGTGCACTAGATGTAGGCTACATACACTGAATACAAATATAAACGCAACATTCAACAATTTCAATGATTTTACGGAGTTACAGATCATATAAGGAAATCAAAATAAATTGAAAAGGCCCTAATCTATTGATTTCACATGACTGGGAATATAGATATGCATCAGTTGGTCAAACATACCTTAAAAAAAAGGTAGGGGCGTGGATCAGAAAACCAGTCAGTATCTGGTGTGAGCACCAGCCTCACGCTGCCTCATGCAGCGTGACATCTCCTTCGCATAGAGTTGATCACACTGTTGATTGTGGCCTGTTGAATGTTATCTCCTCTTCAATGGCTGTGTGAAGTTTCTGGATCTTGGCGGGTACTGGAACACGCTGTCATACACGTCAATCCAGAGTATCTCAACATGCTCAATGGGTGATATGTCTGGTGAGTATGCTGAAGAACTGGAAAATTTTCAACTTCCAGGAATTGTGTACAGATCCTTGCAAAATGGGGCCATGCATTATCATGCTGAAGTGATGGACGAGGATGAATGGTATGACAATGGGCCTCACGATCGCAACACGGTATCTCTGTGCATTCAAATTGCCATCAATAAAACGCAATTGTGTTTGTTGTACGTAGCTTATGCCTGCCCATACTACAGTATAACCCCTCCACTACCATGGGACACTCTGTTCAAAATGTTGACCGCTTGCCCACACAAAGCCATACACGTGGTCTGCGGTTGTGAAGCCAGTTGGACGTACTGCCAAATTCTCTAAAATGACATTGGAGGTGGCTTATGGTAGAGAAATTAACATTCAATTATCTGGCAACAGCTCTGGTGGACATTCCTGCAGTCAACATGCAAATTGAACGCTCGCTCAAATTTGAGACATCTGTGGCATTGTGTTGTGTTACAAAACGGCACATTTTAGAGTGTCCTTTTACTGGCCCCAGCACAAGGTGCACCTGTGTACTGATCATGCTATTTAATCAGCTTCTTGATATGCCACACCTGTCAGGTGGATGGATTATCTTGGCAAAGGAGAAATGCTCACTAACAAGGATGCAAACAATTATGTGCACAAAATTTGAGAGAAATACACTTTCTCTCTGGGATCTTTTATTTCAGCTCATGAAACATGGGGTCAACACTTTACATGTTGCATTTATATATTTGTTCAGTATAACTGCCCATATAAAAGCTACCACCAAATTGAAATATGAAAGCCATCATTTGAAGATTGAGTTATCATTACAAGATTATTGTGATAAATTTAATTTTACTCTAAAACATTCCCTAAAAACAACCTATTTTAGGTAACTGGAAGTGGGCCCGACAGAGAGAGCAAAGACAGAATGATATTGAATAATCACTCGCTCTTTCTCAATTCAATTCAAAAGTGAAATAAACAATTAACAGTAAACATTACTCACAAAAGTTTCAAAGGAATAGATACATTTCAAAGATTAAATTATGGCTATGTACAGTGTTGTAACAATGTGCAAGTAGTAGAGTACGAAAGGGAAAATAAATAAACATAAATATTTATCACTATCTCACGCCGCTCTCTCTCTCTCCAATTACATGTGTCCCATGATAGAGCTCCTCAGGGGACGCTACTGACAAGATTACGTGTGCCGTGCGTGAAAGGGTTTATTTCGACAGGAGAAGAGTGGAATTGTTTAGGGCATGGACTTAACGTCTCCGTTTAAATGTAATAAATATGAATCGAAACGAAGTATTTGAAGACTTGTTGGTTGATACACTTTAATGATGACATATCAGGCACGTCAACTCAGTTTGCACATGGCATTGGACAATAATGAAGTTGCTGAATAGCGACGCACTTGCATTGTTTGAGAAATTTCTGAAGAACGTCAGTAGTAGCCTATAGTGGAGAAGCAGAAAGGTTTTTTTTATTTTAATTTTAGACGAATACATTTATCTCGCCTGCTGACGGATGCGTGCGTAGGCCTACAAAAATATTTATGGAATTGAGCAGAGAACATTCGAATTTCGGAGGATTACCTTGATAGACAACCTTCATCATGATGAATCGGGCTTTCTGGGATGCGATATTTCTCATTACTGGTGAGTTCAATGAAAAAAAAACAGTTGGTAAAATATTTGAATGTGTAAAATGTTAAATAAAAAATGGATTTGAGTAAATCTGAATTTGCTATACCATAAGGGAAAAGGTCATTATTATTTCCTAATAAACTAGCTTTGCTTCTGTAGACCATTTTCCTTACAAATAAAACCTCAACCAGAGGTCCCTGAAAAAGCAGGGAGAAACGACAATTGTAAATACAAAATATTAACAGTAACCTCTATCTCAATATTTTCGTGGGCATCAGAAAGGACAAAGTTGATACTCCAGGCCTATATAGCCTAACCTAGCCTACTCATACCCTGGGAATTTGGTTTCCAGGATTCATTGAATATGGCTCCAATTTGTGAATTCTAACCATTTTTTGTGGCTATCCCTCAGGGTCAGTGGCATTTCACCTTTTCTATGAGAAAAAAAGATGGTTGGCCGACCAATGAGCCACTGTTGATGTTTGATGTAGCATGCGTTAACTGTCAGTTCAGACCTATTCATAGGTTTCTAATGGCCTCGTCCTTTTAGTAGGGAGGGAATACTTGACCCTGCTACTGTTATTGGTTGTTCAGTTACACTGGTTGTGTACAAAATATAGCCCTATTCCCTAAACAGTGTACTAATTTTGACCAGGGGTCTTAGGGCTTGGGTTAAAAGTAGTGCACTATGTAGGGAATAGGGTGCCATTGGGGACAATCGCTGCCTTGACACAGCATTCATTTGCCCTCTCTATTTCTGGACTTTGTACCTTGTTACGCGCACAGTGTCCTTAGCAAGATCACAGGGATGTCACCCATTTAACTGACGCTCAGTATTTAAAATTGTTTTATTTAATTTTTAACCATCATTTGAAATCTCAGAAAGGGAAGAGCTTGCAAGAAAATGGCCCTTCCTGAAACCCTTATGACAGACTGCAACCATCTCTTATCTATTTGAGCAGTATGGTGATGGCTAATTTGATACTCAGCATTTTTATTGTCTGAGTGGCGCAGCGGTCTAAGGCACTGCATCTCAGTGCTAGAGGCGTCACTACAGATCATGGTTTGATTCCAGGCTGTATCACAACCGGCCGTGATTGACAACAAGATGGCGCCGAAGAACATGGCTGACGTTTTACATTCTCCCAACCAATTGTGCTATTTTGTTAGTTTTTTTGCGTTTTTATTTTTTTAACTCATTGTGTACATAATGTTGCTCTTATGACTGAAAATAACTTATTCTTGAACTGCACTGTTGGTTAAGGGCTTGTAAGTAAGTATTTCACGGTAAAGTGTACACTTGTTGTATTTGGCGCATGTGACAAATAAAGTTTGATTTTGATTGGGAGTCCCATTTAGGGTTTGGCTGGGGTAGGCCGTCATTCTAAATAAGAATTTGTTCTTAACTGACTTGCCTAGTTAAATAAAGGTTCAATAAAAAAATGCCTTTCTCCATATCACTGAATAACAGTGAATACTTACAGTATTCTAATTGTGTGATCTCTCTCCCAAGACCTGTCTATATTAAGACTATCCCAGCTTAGACCTATTATAGACCCATTGTAGTGTGTTCATCCTATTGCCACTCTTGGACTACTCAACTGGTAAGAGGAGCTCCAAACATAATGATAAATGTGAGCGGTATGAGTACAGAACATGCCTCAGCATGCAATCCACAATGAGCCCAGTGCAATATAAAAAAGAGGAGTGGTTAATTAGGATCAAGTAATAGAAATAAGATACTATAATATGATTGCAGTGCAAAGATCTCCTGGCAAAAGCCAAGACATTGAACAGAAGAGGGAGGTGGAAAGCAATCATGGGAAATCCTATCCTCCCAATGGGGCAAAGTGGTTTAAGTCAAGTAAGTTTGATGTGAACATGTAATGGTTGGAAACAGAAAACAAAAATCAGTGTTCTTAGGTAGTACCCCCCCCATGGCTACGTTTACACAGGCTGCCCAATTCTGATATTTGTTTCACTAATTGGTCTTTTGATAAGCTCTGAAAAAGTGATGATGTGGCTGCGCAGCCCATTTCAGTCAGTTTCACCTCAGTGAATAGTACTCAGGATGATAAATGGGGATCTAATTAATGCCACCTTGTCTTGTGTTCCAAGTGGGAGATTAGTTATACTTTAAGAGCAACAAGTAATCTGGAGACGGCCTGTTTCCTGATTGTCAACTATTAAAGCCAACTGGAATTTTGTTAGTTTTTCACTGATCACTCTTGACATTATTACTGATGTATGTACTTTATCATTTCATAATCTGTTTCTTCCAATAGGTTCCCTCTTTACATATGGAACAGGCCAGGATAATTCCACTATTGCTACTAATTCTACAATTACCACCACACCTCCTGTAACTACCACCACTACCACTGTAAATGTTACTACCTCTTCTACTACCACCACCAGTATCACCACTACAACCACCATTCCAGTGAAAAGTATGTATTTGTGTGTGTGTTTTGTCTCTGTGTGTGTGGATGTGCAGGTGACTGCACACACACATTTTATAAATGCCTTTATAAAACCTCTCTACAGGGTGCTCCAGAGAATTGTTCACCTCTTCAGACTCATTAACTGGTGCCAATGGTAATTCAAGGCTTTTCTAGTGAAGAGTCAGATGGCAACAGAGAATGTATTTCAAAAGTGGACACATACTAAGCTACACATGAATTAATTGGTTTATTTTTTTCATAAATCTAGTTTCTCAGCCTGGATAGAATGTAGCAAAAAAAAAAAAACAAGTAGCCTAAATCCCAGGTTACCAACTATCACATTTCCGTCATTATCTGCGAGGCACCATTTAAAATCCAGAAATGCCTAATGACTAATTTCCGTTCCTCCTAAATGTTATCCTCGACTGACTGCCAAAATCACATGAAGAGAGAGATGGAGCTGTATCCCAAATAGTGCACTATGTAGGGAATAGGGTTCCATGTTTGACCAGAGCCCTATGGTCCCTGGTCAAAAATAGTGCACTATAGTGAATAGGGTACAATTTGGGACTGCTAGAGAGGGGCTGAGGGGTAGCTGGGGCAGATGCCTCAGGGAAGAACAGAGAGCTTTATACAGACTCTGAAAGAGAGAGGGGAGAAAGGACAATGCATGTAGGCTGGAATCCAACCAGCCATTTACTAATGGAATGGAGTGTGTTACGGTCGGCTGTACTGCAGCAGTCTGTCTGTTCATCCTCTCTCTCTTTCTCACTTACTCCCTCTCTTCCTCCCTCTCTGAATGCCACATTGTGACATCTGTTTTGGCTGCCCGAGAAAAGATACTCAGACTTTTGTTTGGGCCAGTCAGGTTGGAATTTGAAACCCTGACTGTATAGTTGATGAGTAAGAAATTTGTCCAGACACAAAAATGTGGTTACCGTGTTCTTCCTGAGTTCTGACCTCTTCAGCTCATCCCAATGTTAATTTATTTCAGAAGATGAATTTTGTTATTCTAGCCATAATAAATCAAGTTTGATTGGATGTAAAGGGTAGAGGAGAGAGGCTGTCTGAGAAGCTTACTAGCTGTCAAATCCTTGTCTCCTCTGTCCTTGTTTCCTGAATTCCTCTCAAAGCTCAATAGAGTAGAGCTCGGAAGGAGGGACCTTTTGATCCACTCCATAAGGAGGAAGCAAGGACATGATGGCTAGTAATCTTTTCAGACACAACCATGGAGTGAAAAGGGTGAGCGTTTTACTTCCTGGCTTCAGGGATGTGCTTCTAATGGGTTTGATGATGGACAGATGTTTTGTTTGCTGTGTCGTGGCACTGGGGATTTGACATGGGGTTAGACTTGTCCCTTGGAGGGCCCTGTCCCTGACATAAGCCATGACAACCCCAGTCACTCAGCGATGTAACAAAAGGCTTAGAATAAGTCTCCTCTGCCTCAGGAACTTCCCAAACTGGAGGCATGGGATGGAGGCGTGGGAGTAGATTTTGACATTGTTGTCCAAGAATTAAGTTATTTTCGATCTATGACACTGACTGACCTATGGAGTTTTGGTAAGGCGTATGGCCAGGTTATTGGGCTCTTTTACAGTGTAATCCTACAAAGAGAGAAACGGCATGTTGGAGGGGATCAGTTTGAGCAAAGCTAAGTGCAGAATTTCTCATCATCACATATTGAGTAGTTATTTGGAATACAAGGTGATTTATAAATCATTGAGTACGTGCAATCTGACTGCAATCCAGTTGCACAATGTTTTAGAAATACCCTTAAATGTCATTCATTCTCTCTGTCAGAGTTTGTTGCAGCAGCTGTTCGATCCCACTTCGATGACTGTCCTGACTCCCACAGCCACTTCTGTTTCCATGGCACCTGTCGTTTCTTGATTCTGGAGGAGACACCCGCATGTGTGTAAGTTCAACTTCTCTTTCTCTCTCGCTGATACACGCACCCACATAGTTGAAATAAGGCTACGTCCCACAGTAAGGCATTGTCGTCATTATTTCAAAATCAGGTGAATCATCATTGTTACTCAGTCTGTATGGGAAATTGTTCTTCGATAATGAACTTGTGCCCTGTCTTTGCTGGTGACCTGTCACAAGTAAACTGTAAAAGGTTAGCATATGTTGTAAGTATTTTATTTTGAGTGGTCACCAGTTAGTAGGATTTATGGAGAGTTTGTTGGGTAAGCCACCCAGTTTTAGGTCTGTCTGTGACATCCACTTGCTTATCCCAGTTACTAATAATCATGTACCCATTAAGAAAATTACTAAAACTGTTACATCCCTGTGGATTGATAAGTAATTGAAAAATTGTATGGTTGAGAGGGATGAGGCAAAGGGAATGGCAATTTAAGTCTGGCTGCACAACTGCTTGGCAAACGTACTGCAAATTGAGAAATCATTTGACTAAACTGAATAAAAAGAAGAAGAAACTACACTATGAAACAAAGATAAATGACAAAAGAATGATAGTAAAAAGCTTTGGAGCACCTTAAATGAAATTGTGAAAAAACATTCCTCTACCTAAGAATAGTAAAGCCCCCTTTACTGGCTGAAATAGCTGACCAATCAGCCTGTTACCAACCCTTAGTAAAGTTTTGGAGAAAATGGTGTTTGACCAGATACAATGCTATTTTACAGTAAACAAATTGACAACAGTCTTTCAGCACGCTTATAGGGAAGGACATTTAACAAGCACAGAACTTACACAAATGACTGATTGGCTGAGTGAAATTGATGATAAAAAGATTGGGGGGCTGTTTTGTTCAGACTTCAGTGTGGCTTTTGAAATTATCGATCATAGTCTGCTGCTGGAAAAACATATGTGTTATTGCTTTACATCCCCTGCTATATTGTGTATAAAGAGTTACCTGTCTAACAGAACACAGAGGGCGTGGAAGCTTCTCCAACATAATCCAGGTAGAATCAGGAATTCCCCAGGGCAGCTGTCTATGCCAATCTTTACTAACGACAGTGTGTCTATGTATGTGGTGTATGAGTAAAGCCAGTGTGTCTATGTATGCAGATGACTCAACACTATACACATCAGCCACTACAGCAACTGAAATGACTGCAACACTTAACAAAGAGCTGCAGTTAGTTTCAGAATGAGTGGCAAGGAATAAGTTATTCCTAAATATTTAAAAAACTAAAAGCATTGTATTTGTGACTAATCATTCACTAAACTCTACTAAATCTTGTAATAAATAATGTGGAAATTGAGCAAGTTGAGGTGACTAAACTGCTTGGAGTAACCCTAGATTGTAAACTGTCATGGTCAAAACATATTGATACAACAGTAGCTAAGATGGGGATAAGTCTGTCCATAATAAAGTGCTGCTCTACCTTCTTAACAACACAATCAACAAGGCAGGTCCTACAGGTCCTAGTTTTGTCACTCCTGGACTACTGTTCAGTCGTGTGGTCAGGTGCCACAGAGGGACTCAGGAAAATTGCAATTGGCTCAGAACATGTATGTCAATCTCTCCTGGCTCAAAGTAGAGGAGAGATTGACTTCATCACTACTTGTATTAGTGAGAGGTATTGACATGTTGAAAGCACCGAGCTGTCTGTTTAAACAACTAGCACACAGCTCAGACACCCATGTATACCCCACAAGACATGCCACCAGAGGTCTCTTCACAGTCCCCAAATTCAGAACAGACTGGGATGCACACAGTACCACAGAACCATGACTATATGGAACTCTATTCCACATCAGGTGCAAGCAGTAGAATAAGATTTTTATAAAAATGAAAATTACACCTTATGGAACAGCGGGGACTGTGAAGCAACACACACACATAGGCACAGACATATGCATCTATATACACACACGATAACATACACACACATACACATTTTGTGTTGTAGATAGTGGAGTATCGACCTCAGGGAACACACTTAGTGTGTTGTGAATTATGTCATTAATGTATTGTCATGTTTTTCTAAAATTGTTTAACTGCCTTAATTTTGCTGGACCCCAGAACGAGTTCATTTGGATCCATAATAAATACAAATGCATCCAAAGTGTGTTTAGGATCTGTTCTGTCAGTGCTATGTTTGTACACTGATTCGCTGCAGTTCGTAGAGCTGGTCTGATCATGATACGAATTTCACTGGCCTATGGAATTGGAGCGCGACAGTTCACTTCTCACTGAGTGAGATGAGCAGAAAAGGGAATTCCGTCCAGGGTTAGGCTCTTTGACCTAAACCCTTTACTAAAATGCTCTTCAGTAGCGACCTCTTGAGACACTTTATGGCATGTTCATAATACAAAGGGTATTGTATGGGTAGCAATATGATGCAAAATAGTTTTGCAGACTGAACTATTCTTTCTGAAACGTAGGGCTAATAGTTCTACTTACCTGTTCTACTTCATTAATCTCTACCTCTATTAGTCTCTTCCATAGAGATACAATTTATTTATAGATGTTATATTTAATGCTGTGGTCTCTCCATTGCAAATGGAGTCAGTGAGTTTGTCAAACAGCCTTGAAGGATCAAGTCCATGCTGCTGTATGAAGTTTTATGTCCTTTCTCCACTTCATGTTTGACAGGTGTCACCAAGGCTTTGTAGGGATGCGATGTGAGCACGCTGACCTGCTAGCTGTGGTGGCCACCAATCACAGGCAACAGACAGTTGCCACGGTGCTAGTTCTGTGTGTGATTGGTTGCGTCTTGACGATGCTGCTCTGCACCCTTTTACAGTAAGTACATGATGTCTGCTTAATAGGAAAATCTCTCCATGACTTATCCCATTTACTGAAATGGCATATCATAAAGACAACTACGTGGTTGATTAACCAACCACACTGTGCTTAACCAACCACACTGTGATTCTGCTCAATGTGCTGTCCACAAGAGAACAGCAATCTCCCTCTGACACTGCCCATTCACTGAGCCTACATACCTTGTGTAGACATCTGCGTCATCACACTGTGATTAACCAAACATACTGCACATGCTACCATGATGAGTTTGTCCATAAAGTAAGATTAAAAACCCTCCACTGGTCTTTAGAAGGTAATTTGGTGTGTTGACCTGAAATCATTCGTCATGAAGAGTTTGTCCTCTCTCTCCTAGTTGCTGGTGGAGGCGGGACGGTTTGGGGCGGAGGCACAGACTCCACTGTGCCCCAGAGAAACAAGGCAGTATGCTGAAGGGCAGAGGGTCATGCTGTCACTCTGAAAGTGGTACAGACTTCAACTTACTTTTCATTTTGTACTTATACCTAGTTTTGTCTTTTGTCTGTTTCACATTCTCAACTGTTATCATGTTTGAAATGTGAAACTACAGGGTTTCTAATTATGGTAGTCGGTATGGGGTATTTTTGTAATCAACTGGAGAGGGTAGATGGCTATGAGCCTTAGAGGTCGGTTTAATGGCCTACTGTGTCCAATCTGCTGAAGCATACTGAACCTTTCTCTGTGCATATAGGACCCATCTGGTTTGATCATGACCGTATTAAAGGCTCACGCGGTGTATGGGAACCATTGAGGTGTTGCTGACACTGCTGTAGCTAATGGACGTTTCCTGTCCTTTACATCCATAGACTTGTAGAACTCTCACTTGAGGACTCTACTCTAGCTCCCACACAGGGTTCTGAGAACACTATACTGAGAAAATTGTTATGCCCATATTAGAACAGGGTTCTCTATAGACTATGCTTACTACTGTACTCTTTCTCATGCTGTATGAACTTTGAATGTTCTTGACTCGTGTTTTGGGGGAAGTACACACTAACAACATTATCACACCCAGACCGCAATGTCAATCAAATTATAAACCACCTTCCTCCATAGATATACTGTACTGTAGTTAGATGCTTGAAAGACTCAGGTCTTCTCAGTGGCCTCTCTTACCCAGCAGTGGCATGCTATGGGTCTATCTGATGGTTATGCAAACCCAGGGCCAATATTTCCTTAACTTCTGCCCCCTCATGTAAGTTTCCTATATCATGTAGAAATTTGACTTAATCTGAAACACAATTTTAGAATATAAGGTACTTTTCTGATATAATTGAATGACATGTTCTGTTTCTACTTTGTCCTCACATCCCTTATTCACAAGGTACCATTGGGATTGTGTTTTGTTGTTTTTAGGTGGCCTAGACTACAGACTTTATCTCTGTTTGGTGGGATAGTGTGTTATTGTAGTCCAGATCAATGGTTGGAAACTCATCTCTCATTTAAAACAGCGATCAGACAATTCTCATGGAATTGTCTTCAAACCTTAGTGCATAGAATAGACTGTAGTGACTTTGAGCATGACTTCTGAGTCTCCATACCACAATGTCCTTTTTACAAAATGGGTTGATATGGCTATCTGATTTCCTTGTTTTTTTTATCTTATGATTTCCCCTCAGTGGTGTAAGAGAAGAACTCCTGCTTGGAACGCCAGGGATTTTCATGATGGGCTGCCTTCTCTCTTCCTCTGTCTATTCAATCCTAAAGACTGCTGGGACATATGGATCATCCCTAAGATGGGCATCAGACACCTGGCTAATAACATCCTCATAAGACTGAGAGGGAGTAGAGACCCCCTCTATCTCTATTACCAGACCAAGGGAGGCCCATTTGATGTGAGAGTTTCATGTCGTTTCAGAACCTCCGCACACTTTGAATACTGTGATCTCACTACTGTTTTAATGCATGGAGGAGAAGAGATGGGAACTGACCGGTCAGAAATACCAAATTCTCCGGGAACAGCTCTCTGGAACTGGACTCCTGAACAGATACCCTCTAAATTGTGAGCGCTTAGTGTGACATCATCACTGTAAAGATGATGAAGTCAAGGACATGACCAGGAACATGCTGGACATAAGAGAAATACTTTTGACAACTTGGTGTCCTGTGGGGTTTTTGGCACATGAAAGCAACTATTTCAGATTTCGATTTGAGGTATAACTTTGTTTTATTCACTCAAACTCAGAGGAACTCCAAATTTTTGTCTTTTAAGAAGCTAAAAACACAATGAACAATTGTTTCATCAAAACTTAAAGCGCACAGAGATTTAGGTGGGGCAAGAACATTTTAGTTTCTGTTTTAAGCAAGGGATATTGACATACCTCACCTGACAAAAATGGGAGATTGCTACTGGGACTCTTTAACCCCACTGTGGATTAAGGACCAATGGTGGGACTTGGACATAGATATGGGAGAAATTAAATGCATGCTAAAAAAGTAGATATAAGAGGACTGTATAGTCTCCAAAAACATTGCCAACCTATAGTCCCTTATTAACTTATCTCCCACCATGTATCATTATTCCTGATATGCCCGGCTTTCTATGAGTGTGCACATTGCATTGTACCTCAGATATTGTAGTGTTGGTTGTTTCTTTCCGTTCCTGCACAAAACCTGCATTACATTTTCCTCTGCCTCAGAGGTTTGAGTGAGTGATGCACATACAAACAGACGTTGTGTTCTAGCACTTGTTTTATGCACATATGTTACTGGGAACATTGTATGCATGAGATTCTTATCATGACCTATTCTAGATGTACACTTCATTGTATAGTAATGTTTTCTTGTGGTACACGTCATAGCAAGCTTGCTCACGATTGCATAGCACACTTCTGCACTTAGGTTTCTGTTACTTCACATGTGAGAGATGCCAAATGCACCTGAAGATCTTACATGTCTGATAGAGCACAGAAAGACTCATGTGACAAGCGTCAGTTCTGGGTAATAACACTGTAACAGAACGATTGAGACTCAGATATTTCACGTTAAAATATATGTAAAGGAAAAAACAATAATTGCAAAGTTAAACAAACCATACAGTTAAATGCACAGATCTACTTTGAACAACTTCCACAGAAAATGTTACAAAAACATAACGGAAGGATAGTTTGTGCTGTTTGTGCCATCATTCTTTTTACCAAACTTTGTATATGCACTGTTCTTCAATGTATTTATTTGTATGTCAAAGTAGTCCTTATGCATAGTTGTATGGTTTAACTTTGCAAACAGTTTTTTGTTTGACATACATTTAAAGTGAAACCTCTGTCCCAGCATCACTGTTACCATGGAATTGCCCTTCTATAGGGTGCATCCAGTCATGCATACACAGGACCCTGTTTCTATTTATGAAACATATTAGACAGCACAGTGTTTGTATTTATTGCACACCACAAATATGCACAAAACACAGCTTTTAGCTGGAATGACTTGTTAACTGGAAATTGTGCAACACTTTTTATAGAGCATCATTTTTAGAAACTGTTAAAACCACACTTTACAGATATGGTACAATAGATGTCTGAATAAGAAAATATGGTGGAAGTAGAGCGCTGAAGCGTATGAATGGCAATTCTTGTACAGTTTTGGACAAAAATGAATTGCTGAAAAACAAATACTTGGGGAAAAGAAAGTTGGATGGAGACCTGCTTTATATTTATTTATAAATGTATATATTTAATTCAGACATTTTGTCTATGATTATTATACCATAAGCCTACCATTTGGTGGAAATGGAAAGCAGCCTAAAACCACATTTTGAAGTAAATAAATGTTTGGAGCTTTCAAGTGTATTAAAAATTTGCAAGAGATGGTGAAAGAGAATTGAAGTAGGAGGGGTAAGCATGGAAAACACACCTACTGAACAATGTAAAGTTGTAAACTATACAAATGAAATATAATTTGTGTACTCCCATGTTTTTAATTTGAAGAGAATAAGGATCATGGACTATACAGTATTAACTTCAGACTTGACCTTGTCAATGATTAACCTCTTGGATATTCATCAACAGTACAACTGTACTGGATATTTTCGTTGGAACTAACCAGTTGTATGATGATGTAATGTCCTTGACTTATGTTTTTTTTCTTTTTCAATGAAGACTGAAATCTGTGAAGGTGGCTGTCTCCCTGCTGTTTTCTGTTGCACAGTAACATAGCAAGACGTCTACTCGCTAACAGAGGAGAAAGGGTCAATAATGAGAAGCTGTGGATTGTTGGAACACAGTGTAGACTTACACCCGTCTATATGACACACTTTTTGATCCTCACTTGACTTTCTCTCTCCCTCCATACTCTCTCCATTGCGTGCCGCTACTTTCACCTCTCCTCTTACGGCAGTTGCTCTCTTTATTCAGAGCTCTGTCCACCCCCCCTTCTACTGAATATTTTAAAAGGCAGAATAAATGAAAAAAAAAACTCTAAACAAAACCTCAGGCACAATTGGGGAATAAAGAGCCTCGGTCCTGAGTGCTTTTTTTTTTAGCTGAGGGAAGGAAAGGTTTTATTCTAATTACTTCCATGGCTATTTGTTTGCTTGTTCCTTGTTGAGTAAGAGTAGATGTCGCTACAAGAAAAAAATAAACTGTGCCTGTACTTGTTCAGTGCATGAGTATAGCCTGTGTGACGTTGACTCACTATCTCCATTCATTTGGCTTTTTCAGTTGCAGATGTCTTTTGCTTGACCACCACCACCACTCGTATCCATCTTTTGCTCTACCCTTCCTGTTTCTCCCTCCACGTGCTTCGTTTCCCAATCCCATTATGTTAACAATTGGATTTGTGTGGAGTGCTTAAGAGCCGTTTGGCTGAGCTACTAAACCCAGCTTTGAATTAAGAAGCTCTTTTGGGGCATCCCTCCCTATGGATACCACTGGAGGCTGGTTGCTATTTAATTGGTGAGGATGGACTCATTCCAATGGCTGGAATGGAATGATATCAAACACATGGTTTCCACGTGGCTAATACCATTCCATTCACTCTCTTCCAGCCCTTATTATGAGCCATCCTCCCCTCGGCAGCCTCCTGTGATAGATGCACAAAAGGCTTACTGTGTGATAGAGAGGAAGAATGGATAGAAAGAAGAGGATGATCAGATGGAGGTAAAGGGGAAAAACCAAAGGCAAAGCTCCAGTTCAGCTGTTATGGCCCTATAATGGAGACAATGATTTTGCCTAAAGCTCTTTGGTGCCTCTCAGGGCCATCTTTTTCTTTTGGTGTTGGTTTTGAACTTCTGACCATCCTCTCTGATCCTAACCCAACATTCCCAGCATCTGCCTTGGTGCAGATGGCAAGGCTAGGCTAGGAATAACAGTATTAGGGTTAAGTGAGCAAGCTCCATCTCCCCCGCCTAGCTGTCCATCCTCCCAGCCCGATGTTCCTTCTCTCCCCCTCTGATATAATCGCTGATTGTGCTCATACACATCATCATGATCTCTGCACTCAACATGTATGTAAACGCAGGCACTCTTCAATGGGATATTTTTTTGTAAAAAGGGATCTATTGTTTCCGCAGTAACGGCCTAACTCTTCCGTTTCCGCATTCACTTATCTCTTCCATTGACGCAGTGCATGGTTATCTCGTGTCTTTGGCATCATTAAATTGAATACTTATTTTATCAAATAAATTCTCTATTATTACGTGATTAAACTAAGCATGTAAATGTAACTAACTAGGAAGTATGGGCACCAAAGAAAATCTTCAGATTACAAAGTTATAATTTTCCTAATAACTCTTCAGATATTTTAATATCTGATCATTTAGTCTAATTAATGAATGATTCTTTACCTCATGTTAGTCTCATTCCAAACGTCGTAAATTGTTGGTTATCTGCATGAACCCAGCCTCTATGATTCATCCGTACATCAATTGTCTTAATAATTTATTTACTAACTAAATAAATAATACAAATGCATAAACGAACAGATATGGTTACAAGGAAATGATAGGGGAGATTCCCTAGTGGGCTAAGCCGATATGACGGCTTGGTGGAGAAAGGGAAGTGTGTGTGGACTGAGAAGGGTGGGAAAGACAAATGAGTCGCTACACAGTTGATAATTATATTAATTGAAATGCTAATCCTCTGCACATGAACGCTCACTCATTTGGGAATAATTGCAATCAATATATATGTCATCTTGATCTCTGTTGGAATCATCCGTCTTTCTGTTGGAAAGTTCATCCAAGCGTCTCTCTGCTTCCCGGAAGTCTTTCGTGGTTAGAATAGATACTTCAGAGTACCATTCAGAAATGTTCTTATAGAATAGATGTTTCGGCAGTTGTCGGTCTTCGCATCCCAGGTTAACAATTTCTAGCTGCGGACTAGTAATTAGTATCTAAGATTTGCTCTTATTCTGTTTAACCATTTCCACCCTTGTAGCCAATGCTCCACGTGGTATGGTTAGAAATTCCACAACCATTACAACCTTAGCTTGTACTGAGGGTTTTGTGGTCTCTACTCAAACCTTTGCCCCCTCAGCTGACCTAGGTAAGCATGGTCTGAAGAGGAATTCTTCAGGTGGGGTTTTTATTCGTAACAGTAGAGAAGGGCTGTTCCATGACGCCAGATCCTGTCTGTGCTCATGGGGGCGGGCCAATGACTTAGTTAAACTTTAAAGGGAATACAATTCTCTCACATTAACATCATTTCACAAATAGTTTAATCTTTACTCATCTCATTCATTTTATACAATAATTAGACATGAACCTCATAATGGAGGAACCTGTATAAACAGAGATATGGTCATGTGGCTGTGTTGTCTTTCATGAGGTCACAAACATGAAACAAAACGGACCAGGTCGTAGCTGGCTTCTCCACCGACTGTTTACACATTCTCCAAAACATGGATAATTGTTCAGTTCTGTGATTGTAGAAGAAGTTCCTTTATTCTATTGTGAAACTCTATCTCTATACTGCATGGCCAGGAGGAGTCTCTTCCAGGAATTTACGACCTGAGTTAACAGAACCTGGGTGTAGGAGAGGGAGGGGTTTGCCACACTCTATACCCAGAAAGGGCCACGTCATGACAGTTGTATAGCAGATGTCAAACTCATTCCATGGAGGGCTGAATGTCTGCAGATTCTCTCCACCCTTGCACTTGATCGATTAATTAAGGTCACTAATAATTAAGGAACTCCCCTTTCCTGGTTGTCTAGGTCTTTAATTGAAAAGAAACTAAAAACCTTATGTTTTGTAGGATTTTGTCATCCCAATCATAATCATATTACAACTTTTTTTCTTAATTGAACCCATTATATTTGAGTTCGTTGTCATTTGATCCAGTACAATACAACAAAATGAATGTATCATTGATTAGATACCTTTTTCAACAAAACTTGAGTTATTTGATTCTTATTCATGCCACATCTTTGAATTAGACATTACAATACTAGAACAAGATTAGAGGATTTCCCCCCTTATATGCAAATAAAAGTGAAAAATGTGGTACAGTATCAAAGATATGAGCATTTCTTTCATTTAGTATACAGTAGAATAGTCAGCATGCATACAAATAGAGAATGTAGCCTCTACCCTCTGTTGGGATAGGGGGGTCCCCCCCCACCCACCCACCCAAATCAACACCATTATCCCAGGACCCCTAGACCCACTCCAATTTGCATACCGCCCCAACAGATCCACAGATGACACAATCTCTATTGCACTCCACACTACCCTTTCCCACCTGGACAAAAGGAACCCCCCATGTGAGAATGCTATTCATTGACTACAGCTCAGTGTTCAACACCATAGTGCCCTCAAAGCTCATCAATAAGCTAAGGACCCTGGGACTAAACACCTCCCTCTGCAACTGGATTCTGGACATCCTGATGGGCCACCCCAAAGTGGTAAGGGTAGGTAACAACACATCTGCCACACTGATCACCGCCTGGTATGGCAACTGCTCGGCCTCCGACCACAAGTTACGACAGAGCCTGGGCACAAACCCAGAGTCTCTGGTGGCACAGCTGGCGCTGCAGTACAGCGCCCTTAACCACTGCGCCACCCGGGAGGCCACCTAGGTTTATTTGAGTAAATACTTCAACTTGTTTTTCTTAACTGCATTGTTGGTTAAGGGCTTTTAAGCATTTCACTAAGGTCTCCACCTGTTGTATTTGGCGCATGTGACAAATTTAAATTTGTTTTGACCTACAGTGCATTTGTGAAGTACTTAGGCCCCCTTGAATTGTTCCATTTTGTTGTTACAGCATTATTTTAAAATTAAATTGAAGAAGAAAAAAAATCTACATACAATACCCCATAATGACAAAGCAAAAACATGATTAGACATTTTTGCAAAATGTATTAAAAATAAAAAGTATCACTTTTACATAAATATTCAGACCCTTTACTCAGTATTTTGAAGTCTTCTTGGGCATGACGCTACAAGCTTGGCACACCTGTATTTACGGAGTTTCACCCATTCTTCTCTACAGATCCTCTCAAGCTCTGTCAGGTTTGATGGGGAGCATCGCTGCACAGCTATTTTCAGTTCTCTCCAGAGATGTTAGATCGGGTTCAAGTCCGGGCTCTGTCTGGGCCACTCAAAGACATTGTCCCGAAGCCACTCCTGCGTTGTCTTGGCTGTGTGCTTAGGGTCCTTGTCCTGTTGGAAGGTGAACCTTCACCCCAGTCTGAGGTCCTGAGAGCTCTGGAGCAGGTTTTTTAATCAAGGATCCTCTGTACTTTGCTCCGTTCATCTTTCCCTCAATCCTGACTAGTCTCCCAGTCCCTGCCACTGAAAAGCATCCCCCCAGCAGGATGCTGCCACCACCATGCTTCACCGTAGGGATGGTGTCAGGTTTCCTCCAGACGTGACACTTGGCATTCAGCCCAAAGTGTTCAATCTTGGTTTCATCAGACCAGAGAATCTTGTTTCTCATGGTCAGAGTCCTTTAGGTGCCTTTTGGCAAACTCCAAGCTGGCTGTCATGTGCCTTTTACTGAAGAGTGGCTTCCATCTTGCCACACATAAAGGCCTGATTGGTGGAGTGCTGCAGAGATAGTTGTCCTTCTGGAAGGTTCTCCCATCTCCACAAAGGAACTCTATCAGAGTGAACATCGGGTTCTTGGTCACCTCCCTGACAAAGGCCATTCTCCCTTGATTGTCCAGTTTGGCCGGGCGGCCAGCTCTAGGAAGTCATAGTGTTTCCAAACTTCTTCCATTTAAGAATGATGGAAGCCACTGTGCTCTTAGGGACCTTCAATGTTGCATAAATGTGTTGGTACCCTTCCCCAGATCTGTGCCTCAACACAATCCTGTCTCGGAACTCTACGGACAATTCGTTTGACTCCATGGCTTGATTTTTGCTCTGGCATGCACTGTCAACTGTGCAACCTTTTTATATAGACAGGTGTGTGTGCCTTTCAAACCATGTCCAATCAATTGAATTTACCAAAGTTGGACTCCAATCAAGTTGTAGAAACATCAAGGATGATCAATAGAAACAGGATGAACCTGAGCTCAATTATGAGACTCATAGCAAAGGGTCTGAATAATTATGTAAATACGTTTTTTTATTTTTAGTTTGAATACATTTGCAAAAATGTCTAAACCTTTGTTCACTTTGTTATTATGAGGATATTTATTTAATTCATTTTAGAATAAAGGCTTTAACGTAACAAAATGTGGGAAAAAACTAGGTTTGAGTACTTTCCGAATGCACCGTATACAATCAGCTGACCTATAGACAAAGGAACTTGTATCTTACTCTATAATTATGTAGCATGCGTTATGACGTAGAAGTATTTACCACATGTAAAGACATTAATTTGGCTCCCTGACTTGCATACTGCTAGGCTACTGCTTTTTGAGCTCCAGACAACAATTATCTGTAGAGAAGTTATAAACATATTCTCTGAAGATGGGAATTTCCTCACTGCAGGAACAATAGGCAGTGAGGTGTGAGCCTCATTCTGGTACACGCTTAATTTAAGTTTGTTGTGGAGGACAGGCTCATAGTAACACACAGTGTTGAAAATGTTAACTCCTGAATCAACACAAAGAATGTTATATTGAAAAGGTAACACTGGCCAATTTGCTGTGTAACAAAAGAGCTCTACTATTAATGAAAGACCAACAAAGAATTCATGCCTTTTAGGCCAAAACTACACAACAATGAAAATAGGCTTAAGATGGATAGCGGTATGCTTTTCACTGGGTTGTACTGAATGGTGGGATGGACCACCCATGCAAACAAATAAAGACTGGTTCCTGCCCTCAGATTGGATGCACTTTGGAGTGCTTCTCTCAATCATGTGCAGCCAGTCATAGCTTTTTATGTCAGGTAACAGTTTTGACTGGATGGGATGCAGTTAATGTCAGAAGTGACGAACAGGTTTGGAGAACTTATGTAGACGGTTAGGAGAATTAGATTAAAGTTAAGTAAAATGCTAAAAACATGCAACTTTTGATATCACTTTGACATTAGCTGCATCATATCTAGCCACGACCATAAATAACCGGCCCGATTCCTCCTCGCTCAAGTGAGCTGAAATCTAATGCTGTATGGAAAAAAAATGTATTCATTTCCAAGAGAAGTTAAGTTGTAGAAGAACGTAGCACTGGCTGTAGAACAGGCATTTTTATTTATTGAACATAATACATTAATTGGAGGGTGTCACAATGTGATATATATTGGCGAAATAAGTTACAAAAACATTAGATAAATTATACGTACATATTTAGATAATCTAAAAGTGGTCATTGCATATGTTAAGTTTTGGGGCTAGTTTCACTGCCATAGATTAAGGCTTGGCTTTTATATATAGTTTTTATACTTTAATGTCAAGTGCAGTGAAACAGTGCGGTTTGTTTGAGTCCTGGCTAGAGTTTACTTGTGTAATAGATAACATTTAGTCCATATGTTGCTGGAGACGTGCAGGTAGCTCCTCCAGGGTCTTTAGTCGATGCTGTGGGGGAACATCAGGGTATTTATTCCTGCCCTGTCTGTCCAGCAAGTACCCATGGAGGCCCAGTGACCGAGAGGTCACATAGTCATAGACATAATGGTCCCCAATGTGAGCTACACTCGCGGCTGTTACGCCACATTTCTCTAGTGCCCGGTGGAAGATGGCTGGGTTAGGCTTGGCTATACCGGCCTCCTCTGAGGTGAGCAGGAAGCTAAAGTGAGACAGAAGGCCACAGCCTCGTAGAATCCCCTCCAGGCGATTGTCAAAGTTGGACACCACACCCTGCTTCAGTCCCAGGGAGGATATGCTCTCCAGGGTCTTCGCCGAGTCTGGAAATACCTTAGGACGGAAGATACAGGCTATTAATTTCACAATGTGGCACAATTGTTCCAATTGATATTGAGGATGTTTACAATTTAACTATTTTAATGAATGCATGATCATTTTGCACAATCATAATATCACATTTTTGGAGATGTTACATGAATTATACAACATACTGTCATGCTGAGTGAAGCAATTATTATAATCCCCTCACCTCCCAGTTATTAGGGCTGCAGAAGCCATGATACAAGTTGTGGGCCAGTGTGTCCAGTAGGGCTGCGTCCTGTACTCTACACTGGGCGAAGGTGTCCCGAACCACTCCCATCCACCAGGCCTTCCCCCCCAGGCCCTTGGCCGTACCGTAGTTGGGGTAGAGTTTGGAGTACTGGTGGAAGGACTGGCGGAAGGCAGCCTCCACCTCTGTAGGGTTAAGACTGAAACCTGCTGTTCGCTGGACCTCCTGGCAGTACTGCTCCCCGACAGACCTGCGCACCTTCAGCAGGGTGTCTTTCACATCCCACAGCACCCAGCGCAGTGGCACATGCATCACACCTGCCACAGAAATACACAGATCCACAAGCATCTCATGTTGTAGATGTAGCTGAGATGGAGGAAATCAGAAAAAGTATGAAAAATGGCTCAGCTACTTCACTGCATTGACAAAAAGAAAATTAACAAAATAGCTAAGGCTGCAAAATAAAACACAAAAAAGCTCTGGAAGGCACTGAAAGATTAGTGGAATCTGTGTGGGTAGCTGGACAGGTAGAATGACTGACAGTGAGGGTGAACAGGTGGTCACGGGTCGAGTGACAGAGGAATGGATGAGACTGAGGAAGGAATTATTTTAACCATAAAGTGGTACATTTACTGAGTAGTCTGTGTTGCATCACAAAGGAAACAATATAACATGTATCCAATCAAATTCATAATCAAAGATCAAATCATATCATTCATTATTAACATAATTTAAGGAATTCAACAGTCCAGTTCATTAAGAAGTCAATAGTAATCATCCGTGAGTTATTTAGGCTCGTAACTATTTATCATAAATCATGAAAGAATACGAACAGTGAATGGTTATTCAATCTATAATCCCCAGTAGTTTGATATCAAAGTTGATCAGTTCAGCAAACAATGACGTTTCTCATTTCACCCCTTCATGTGTACATGTAATTAATTTCATTAACCATTTAACCATATCGATTGCATAATTGGCATATGAGGATCCGTAGGGCCGTGATCATTGACAATTCACATTACACAATATGTTTGAAGCGTGCGCTCCGCAGTAATAACAAACAATAACTGATGGCCCACTCTCCGGATCGCAACAGATTGTTACCTTTCATCTGAACTGAGTCGGTGGATTTACGTGGATTCATGGACGCACAGAACTTCTGGATCATACGGAGTTAAGGAAGAGAAAGCAGTGAGCTCAGGCGATGGCAATTTCCTCCTTTTTTTTGGAGTTGAGATCTGTCTGACTTTTCCACCTGACCTAATTAAAGCGCCCCTGGCCCAGCTGAGTAAGTGGCAATGAGTTAAAGGATTATTCCACCAACTCCATGGGCCTTTTCTACAGGTACAAAGTCCAGATACTGTTTTATTTCTAACTGATTGATCCCACAGTAATACACTGACTTTTTTGTTAGTTGCTCAATGATAACACCACATAGTGGTGCCTGGAGAAGTGACTATACTCTGAGCAAAACATTTCCCAAATGGCCTGCCCGGTGAAAGAAAGCTGCTCTGTGTGAAAATGTATGAGAAACAGTGACATACACTCTGAATGACCTACAATTATCTTTCACAGTCAGGCCAACCCAAGCTGTACTGTACAGGTAGGCCTACTAGTGAAACAGATAAATGGAGGCTGTCAACTAAGCCAGGTTTTCGCTCTCAAAGTTGTTAAATTCATATTTCTGTTATTACGGGGCTATCACTCAGTCAAGAGTGTGCCTGCGCAGGGAGTCTTGTGGTTGATGGACATAGCCTAGAGTGGAATGGCTACCTTGTAGTGTGTTCATACGGTATAGTAAACTTTGTTCAACTGGAACCTTGTCGTTGTGTCATTTCGAGTTAAAAGTCACACTTTTTTAATAGAAAAACAACTAAATAGGATGTTATATGTCCATAACAATGCTTAAACCACACCAGGAGACCACTAAGGTCTGGGAATTGTATTTGTTGTTGTGTAGTTATCGTTTAATTTAAGTGTCAGGCACCTAGAACTGCTGTTTGGCTAGCAGTGTTTCTGAGATGTTGTTAGCACAACATATGGCCACTGAACTGATGCAGATAATCATGATATCATTCTGCCAGGTAGGCAAAGACTACTTTGTAGCTAGTTAACATTTTAAATTGAGAGTTTTTGGGAAAGCCTTTCCATCTACCAGAAGACGGTTAGGCCTACCATTAGCATCGCTATATTTTTCCTTCCTTACGTTTTACGTCATGACATTATGAGGCATGTTTTGCCTTGCTTCATAGTAGCCTATAGCCAAAATCCCACCATAGAAACACGGAGAGAATGATTTTATAAAGACCTCAATGTTCTCCTGTTCTATTGGTTTACTTTAAACTTTATTACATTGTCTAGCAGCCAAAGGTATGATCCTAGTCATATGATCCTAGCAACCCATGATAGTTGTAAGTTGTTGCATCTTCAGAGCTCCCTTCTTTCTAAAATGTCTAATGGATATTTCTATTTCTATCTATAAAACTGCTTTCAGGTATGGGTGGTGCACATTTTAGAATGCTTTTCCTGTAAATTGCAATTTGGAACATTCACATGTAGGCCTGCACCGTGTGTGCATTGCTGCACCTAAAATGTGAGGAAATAATAGTTAATCAACATTTTAAGCTAAACATTTTGATATGTTCCATCAACCTTATTAATTGATATGACATATACCTTCAACCAAAAAAAATTGATCATATTACTCCAGTGCTAGCCTCCCTACACTGGCTTCCTGTCAAGGCAAGGGCTGATTTCAAGGTTTTACTGCTAACCTACAAAGCATTACATGGGCTTGCTGCTACCTATCTATGTACATACCTACACGTACTCTACGGTCACAAGACGCAGGCCTCCTAATTGTCCCTAGAATTTCTAAGCAAACAGCTGGAGGCAGGGCTTTCTCCTATAGAGCTCCATTTTTATGGAATGATCTGCCTACCCATGTAAGAGACGCAAACTCGGTCTCAATCTTTAAGTCTTTACTGAAGACTCATCTCTTCAGTGGGTCATATGATTGAGTGTAGTCTGGCCCAGGAGTGGGAAGGTGAACAGAAAGGCTCTGGAGCAACGAACCGCTCTTGCTGTCTCTGCCTGGCCGGTTCCCCTCGTTCCACTGGGATTCTCTGCCTCCAACCCTATTACAGGGGCTGAGTCACTGGCTTACTGGGGCTCTTTCATACCGTCCCTAGGAGGGGTGCGTCACTTGAGTGGGTTGAGTCACTGATGTGATCTTCCTGTCTGGGTTGGCCCCCCTTGGATTGTGCCGTGGCGGAGATCTTTGTGGGCTATACTCGGCCTTGTCTCAGGATGGTAAGTTGGTAGTTGAAGATATCCCTCTAGTGGTGTGGGGGCTGTGCTTTGGCAAAGTGGGTGGGGTTATATCCTTCCTGTTTGGCCCTGTCCGGGGGTGTCCTCGGATGGGGCCACAGTGTCTCCTGACCCCTCCCGTCTCAGCCTCCAGTATTTATGCTGCAGTAGTTTATGTGTCGGGGGGCGAGGGTCAGTTTGTTTTATCTGGAGTACTTTTCCTGTCCTATTCGGTGTCCTGTGTGAATTTAAGTGTGCTCTCTCTAATTCTCTCTTTCTTTCTCTCTGAGGACCTGAGCCCTAGGACCATGCCTCAGGACTACCTGACATGACGACTCCTTGCTGTCCCCAGTCCACCTGGCCGTGCTGCTGCTCCAGTTTCAACTGTTCTGCATTATTATTATTATTCGACCATGCTGGTCATTTATGAACATTTGAACATCTTGGCCATGTTCTGTTAAAATCTCCACCCGGCACAGCCAGAAGAGGACTGGCCACCCCACATAGCCTGGTTCCTCTCTAGGTTTCTTCCTAGGTTTTGGTCTTTCTAGGGAGTTTTTCCTAGCCACCATGCTTCTACACCTGCATTGCTTGGGGTTTTAGGCTGGGTTTCTGTACACACTTTGAGATATCAGCTGATGTACAAAGGGCTATATAAATAAATTTGATTTGATTCACTAGACCACTTTGAAATGCATCGAGGGGATTAAGTAGTGAGTATACGCAATGCCCATTGAAAAATAAGTGGCTATACAGTGTATACCCTCCACTACACCACTGACAACACACATAGGGGCAGGTGTACCGAGACTGCTTGCGTTACACGCGTTATTACATGCTGACGTTCGTCATGGTGTATACTTTTTAACCATGAAACAAATCAAATTTTATTTGTCACACTTTGTAAACAACAGACTAACAGTGAAATGCTTACTTACGAGCCCTTTCCAACAATGCAGAGAATACAAAGAAATAATAGAACAATTATAACAAGAAGAATAAATACACTGAGTAACGATAAGTTGGCTATATACACGGGGTACCAGTAGCGAGTCAATATGCAGAGGTAGTTAGCGACACCGTGTGCTATGGGGGGTGATCAGGGACATAAACCTAGGCAACCGTACCACCTGACATGATACCAACGCCTTACAAACGTCTGTGTGACTCCTGCGTTACGGGTCTGACTGACATGACACCAACGCCTTACTAACGTGTGCGTGATGCCTGCATCACATATTAACCTCTCTAGAGTTTGTGGGACGCCATCGTCCCACCTGTCCAACATCCAGTGAGATTGCAGAGCGCCAAATACAGAAAAGATACAACTATTTTACATTGGTTTAAAGATGAACTTCTTGTGAATCCAACCACTGTCAGATTTCAAAAATGCTTTATGGCAAAAGCATACCGTACAATTATTTGAGAACATAGCCCTGCAGACAAATCATTACAAACAGTAACCAGCCAAGTAGAAGAGTTACACAAGTCAGAAATAGAGAGAGAATTAATCACTTACCTTTGATGATCTTCATATGTTTGCACTCAGAAGACATTCATTTATTCTTATATCCGAAAATCTCAGTTTTGTTTGCTTGTTTTCTTTAGTAATCCACAGGCTCACACAGTCACAACAGGCAGACAAAAAACAAAAAAATTCAAATTGTATCCATAAAGTTCATAGAAACATGTCAAACGATGTTTAGATTCAATCATCAGGTTGTTTTTAGCCTAAATAATCTACAATATTTCAACCGGACAATAACGTTGTCAATATAAAAGGTAAACAAGAAAGGCACTCTCTGGTCGCGCTCATGAAAAAGCTCTGACGCGGCAGGGTCCACTCATTCAAAATGCTCTTACTCCCTCATTTTTCAGAATATAGGCCTGAAACAATTTCTAAAGACGTAACATCTGGTGGAAGGCATAGTCCTAAATCAATGGATACTGTAATGGCATTGAATAGAAAACTACAACAACAAAAAAATCCTACTTCCTGAATGGATTTTTCTCCGGTTTTCGCCTGCCAAATCAGTTCTGTTATACTCACAGACATTATTTTAACAGTTTTGGAAACTTTAGAGTTTTCTATCCAAATCTACTAAATATATACATTTCCTATCTTCTGGGCCTGAGTAGAAGGCAGTTTAATTTGGGCATGCTTTTCATCCAAAATTCCAAATGCTGTCCCCTACCCTAGAGAAGTTAATGAAAGTCATAATGTGCATTATTTATATTAATTAAGTCTCAACCATAAATGTTAGAAACGTACAATTTCTCCCGTGCAAACAGACATTCCAACGTAGCCACATTGAACTATAGTGTAGCCTACGTGTATATTTCCTGTTATGGCCTAGAAAAGATGATGCCCAATCTATAGATAATCTGTCTTTCCCTCAACACCTCATAGCATGGTATGTTATCTTATCTCTATACAGATCTAAATGTTAGCCAATCACAGACGGTGTTGTTACCAGTTCCACAGACAAGCAATAACAGTTGTGTCCACAGCTTTCAGAGGAGTTCATAGGTGCAATTAGGGATCCTTGGGATGTCCTTTCAGTCGAATAGAGCAGTTCATAGACTTTCCCAGAGGGTCTGTGCTAATCGGACTCCTTGGGATGTCCCTCCCTCTATCAAGTACAGAGGGAGCCCCTGAACAAAGCAGTTAACCCACTGTTCCTAGGCCATCATTGAAAATAAGAATTTGTTCTTAACCGACTTGCCTAGTTAAAAAAAGGCACAAAATAAAACAAAATAAAAAAGTATAATAATGTAAATTGGTTAAGTTTAGTGTTAAAGGTAAGGACGTCCCAAGGAATCCAGATTGCAGTGACTGTTCATAAAGTGAGAGACTGGTACGGTATTTGAGAGCTCGGCGGCGACACATTAATTCATTCTTGTTTTTTTTTACAAGTGACAGAAGCGATTTGAGTGTCTGTCCCAGGTAGTTTCATTAGAAACTATGAAAATAATTACCAAGGTGTACTTGATCCAATTGAGGCGTAAGTAGGCTATATCGTTAGGAAATATTTAGGCCTACTGTGTTAAGGCAAATTTGGTTTATTTGAAAATAATATTTTTTTGTTGATAACATATTGTCGAAAGCACGTAGGCACTATTATTTACTGAGGAGTTCATATGCTTTCCCAGAGGGTCCATGCTATTTGGGCTCCTTGGAATGTCCCTATCAAGTATAAATGTATAAAATTGTAAAGTTCAGGGTAAGGACGTCCCAAGGAATCCGGATAGCAGTGACAGTTCATAAAGTGAGTGACTGGTACGGTATTTGAGAGCTAGGCGGCAACACAGACATTCAGTTGTTTGTTTGTTTGTTTTTCTACAAGTGGCACAAGCGATTTGAGTGTCTGCCCCAGATAGTTTCCTCATTAGAGACGATGAAAAGAATTACCAAGATGTCCTTGATCCAATTGAAGAGTAAGTGGGCTATATTTAAGTTGCGATATCGTTAGGAAATATTTATGTCTACTGTTAAGGCAAATGTGGTTTATTTGAAAATAATTTTTTGTTGATAACGTATTGTCGAAAGCACGTAGGCAATATTATTTACTATGTCGATAGCAGAGTAGGATAGTGTACAATAACGTCATTTGATGTGCTAGTATTATTTATTTCATGGATTAATTAAATTGTAAATTAAATAACTACTTTTCACTAAAGGGAAATGAGGTACAACATGCAACTTCGATTGGAGACCTAAAACCACACAACGGTATCCTAATATAGTGTGGATACAGTAGTAGCCTATTCTACAATCTAACTGTATGTGCTAGTATTATTTATCTAATTTATCAATTAACTGTGGATGGGTATGCTATTTCATTCCATGATTATGTTATTGTAGATACAAGAGTAGTCTATATCTACAACAATAATGTAATTGAATGTGATATAGTATAATTTATTTCATTGATGAATACAATTGTAAATGGGGATGGGTAGGCTACTTTATTCAGTGAATACATTGCTATCTGAATACATTGCTAGTATGTTAATGACAGCTTTTCAGCTGTTGAACTATGGCAATGTCTAACTAATTTCTGAATCGCTTTCTTTTAGTCAAGATGTGATGAGCCAGTGCAACCAATCAGCTTCACTGCAGGTGCTCAACCCACCACTGTTCTCCCTCCATAAGTAACCACATCCTCTTCTCCTGTTCAACTAATTTGCCACCACACAAAAAATGACTGTACATATACCCCTGTGCCCATCTCAATGTAACATGATCCATCCAAGGCCTCAGCTGGAGGCCTAAAATGTGAGAAATGTAAGCAAGGTGCTATATTGTGTGTGTGTGTGTGTGTGTGTGTGGATGGAGTTCAAAGTAAAGACATGAGAAGATGGCAAAGGAGGTAGTGAGAGCATACAGTATGAAAATTAAGATCCCATGGGATCTAAAATGAGTGTGGGGTGCCTTGTCTGCTTTTTGTCCGTTTGAGGATACTACAGTCACCCCTGGTGGAGGTTCTTGGAACACTGCGATTTAAGTCTGAGCACAGGTTGACGAAAACCTTCAAAAGGTGGTGGTGCTATGTTGCATATTATCTTGAATACCAGGCAGATGTTTGAGTACAGAATCAAATGGTGTAAACTTAACAGGCTAAACTTGTTGAGTACACTCTTTGAGAAATGGGTTCCAACAGGGTTCTTTGGTTGTCACCAAAGGAGAAAACATTATGGTTCTAGGATCTACCTGGAATCAAAAAGGGTTCTCCTATGGGGACAGCGGAAGAATCCTGTTAGTTTGTAGATAGCACCTTTTTAACCGAGTGTAGGCCTGTACTGCAGTTGTGGAGATCTGTGCAAAATACAATTAATTGGTGCTGGTGAGTTAAGATAATCAGAAATACTATGAAACATCCCCACTTTTAGCACACATTTGCAAGCAGGCAAAATAACCTGTGTGTGATCACAACATTGACAGGACCAACAAAAAAAAGACTTGCTTGGGACACCCGAGTGGCACAGCAGTCTAAGTCACTGCATCTCAGTGTTAGAGGCAAAACTACAGACCCTGGTTCGTTTCTAGGCTGTATCACACCCGGCTGTGATTGAGAGTCTCATAGGGCAGTGCACAATTGGCCCAGCGTCGTCCGGGTTTAGCTGGGGTAGGTCGTCATTGTAAATAAGAATTTGTTCTTAACTGACTTGCCGAGTTAAATAAAGGTTCAATAAAAAAATTAAAAAACATACAAACAAAAGATGACACGTCTAACTTGCACCGTTATGCAATTATTATGAGACTAGATACATTGCTGCTACTGCATTGCCCCCCTCTCCATTTGTTTTGTACAATGCTGTTACTCGTTGTTTATTAAACTCTTCTTGAACTGCACTGTTGGTTAAGGGCTTGTAAGTAAGCATTTCACGGTAAGGTCTACACTTGTATGTGGCGCATGTGAAAAAGTTTGATTTTATTTGAAATAGCTAATCCTGGCTACCAATGTTCTAGAATTCATTTATTGAGGCAAGCAGATCATAGATGTCAAGGTGGTACTCAAGCATATGCCATGTGCATACAGTGGGGCAAAAAAGTATTTAGTCAGCCACCAATTGTGCAAGTTCTCCCACTTAAAAAGATGAGGCATGTAATTTTCATCATAGGTACACTTCAACTATGACAGACAAAATGAGAAGAAAAAAAATCCAGAAAATCACATTGTAGGATTTTTTATGAATTTATTTGCAAATTATGATGGAAAATAAGTATTTGGTCAATAACAAAAGTTTCTCAATACTTTGTTCTATACCCTTTGTTGGCACAAGGTTTTAACACTGTTGCTGGTATTTTGTCCCATTCCTCCATGCAGATCTCCTCGAGAGCAGTGATGTTTTGGGGCTGTTGCTGGGCAACACAGACTTTCAACTCCCTCCAAAGATTTTCTATGGGGTTGAGATCTGGAGACTGGCTAGGCCACTCCAGGACCTTGAAATGCTTCTTACGAAGCCACTCCTTCGTTGCCCGGGCGGTGTGTTTGGGATCATTGTCATGCTGAAAGACCCAGCCACGTTTCATCTTCAATGCCCTTGCTGATGGAAGGAGGTTTTCACTCAAAATCTCACGATACATGGCCCCATTCATTCTTTCCTTTACACGGATCAGTCGTCCTGGTCCCTTTGCAGAAAAACAGCCGCAAAGCATGATGTTTCCACCCCCATGCTTCACAGTAGGTATGGTGTTCTTTGGATGCAACTCAGCATTCTTTGTCCTCCAAACACGACGAGTTGAGTTTTTACCAAAAAGTTATAAACATCTGGCACTGCAGGATTTGAGTCCCTGGCGGCATAGTGTGTTACTGATGGTAGGCTTTGTTACTTTGGTCCCAGCTCTCTGCAAGTCATTCACTAGGTCCCCCCGTGTGGTTCTGGGATTTTTGCTCACCGTTCTTGTGATCATTTTGACCCCACGGGGTGAGATCTTGCGTGGAGCCCCAGATCGAGGGAGATTATCAGTGGTCTTGTATGTCTTCCATTTCCTAATAATTGCTCCCACAGTTGATTTCTTCAAACCAAGCTGCTTACCTATTGCAGATTCAGTCTTCCCAGACTGGTGCAGGTCTACAATTTTGTTTCTGGTGTCCTTTGACAGCTCTTTGGTCTTGGCCTTAGTGGAGTTTGGAGTGTGACTGTTTGAGGTTTTGGACAGGTGTCTTTTATACTGATAACAAGTTCAAACAGGTGCCATTAATACAGGTAACGAGTGGAGGATAGAGGAGCCTCTTGAAGAAGAAGTTACAGGTCTGTGAGAGCCAGAAATCTTGCTTGTTTGTAGGTGACCAAATACTTATTTTCCACCATAATTTGCAAATAAATTCATTTAAAAATCCTACAATGTCATTTTCTGGATTGTTTTCCCCCTCATTTTCTCTGTCATAGTTGAAGTGTACCTATGATAAATTACAGGCCTCTCATCTTTTTAAGTGGGAGAACTTGCACAATTGGTAGCTGACTAAATACTTTTTTGCCCCACTGTATGTGACACACATACAGTTAAAGTCGGAAGTTTACATACATACACTTAGGTTGGAGACATTAAAACTTGTTTCTCAACCACTCCACAAATTTCTTGTTAACAAACTATAGTTTTGGCAAGTCATTTAAGGACATCTACTTTGTGCATGACAAGTCATTTTTCCAACAATTGTTTACAGACAGATTATTTCACTGTATCACACTTCCAGTGGATCAGAAGTTTACATACACTAAGTTGACTGTGCCTTTAAACAGCTTGGAAAATTCCAGAAAATGATGTCATGGCTTTAGAAGCTTCTGAAAGACATCATTTGAGTCAATTGGAGGTGTACCAGTGGATGTATTTCAAGGCCCACCTTCAAACTCAGTGCCTCTTTGCTTGACATCATGGGAAAATCAAAAGAAATCAGCCAAGACCTCAGAAAAAAAGTGTCAAGGATGAAACAAGTCTGGTTCCTCCTTGGGAGTAATTTCCAAACGCCTGTAGGTACCACGTTCATCTGTACAACCAATACTATGCAAGTATAAACACCATGGGACCACGCAGCCGTCATACCGCTCAGGAAGGAGACATGTTCTTTCTCCTAGAGATGAATGTACTTTGGTGCGGAAAGTGCAAATCAATACCAGAACAACAGCAAAGGACCATGTGACGATGCTGGAGGAAACAGGTACAAAAGTATCTATATCCACAGTAAAACAAGCCCTATATCGACATAACCTGAAAGGCCGCTCAGCAAGGAAGAAGACACTGCCCCAAAACCCACATAAAAAAGCCCGACGACGGTTTGCAACTGCACACGGGGACAAAGATAGTACTTTTTGGAGAAATGTCCTCTGGTCTGAAGAAACAAAAAATAGAACTGTTTGGCCATAATGACCATCATTATGTTTGGAGGAAAAAGGTGGACACCATCCCAACCTGTGAAGCACATGTTGTGGGGGTGCTTTGCTGCAGGACGGACTGGTGCACTTCACAAAATAGATGGCATCATGAGACAGGAAAATATGGATATATTAAAGCAACATCTCAAGACATCAGTCAGGAAGTTAAAGCTTTGTCCATTTGGAAGACCCATTTGCGACCATCACCCCAAGCATACTTCCAAAGTCGTGGTAAAATAGCTTAAGGACAACAAAGTCAAGGTATTGGAGTGGCCATCACAAAGCCCTGACCTCAATCCTATAGAAAATCTGTGGGCAGAACTGAAAAAGTGTGTATGAGCAAGAAGGCCTACAAACCTGACTCAGTTACACCAGCTCTGTCAGGAGGAATGGGCCAAAATTCACCCAACTTATTGTGGGAAGCTTGTGGAAGGCTACCCGAAATGTTTCACCATAGTTGAACAATTTAAAGGCAATGCTACCAAATACTAATTGAGTGTATGTAAACTTCTGACCCACTGGGAATGTGATGAAAGAAATCAAAGCTGAAATAAATCATTATTTCTACTAAACTCAGCAAAAAAAGAAACATCCCTTTTTCAGGACACTGTCTTTCAAAGATAATTAGTAAAACTCCAAATAACTTCACTGTAAAGCGTTTAAACACTGTTTCCCATGCTTGTTCAATGAACCATAAACAATTAATGAACATGCCACTGTGGAACGGTCGTGAAGACACTAACAGCTAACAGATGGTAGGCAATTAAGGTCACAGTTGTGAAAATGTATGACACTAAAGAGGCCTTTCCACGGACTCTGAAAAACACCAAAATAAAGATGCCCAGGATCCCTGCTAATCTGCAGGAACGTTCCTCAGGCATGCTGCAAGGAGGCATGAGGACTGCAGATGTGGATAGGGCAATAAACTGCAATGTCCGTACTGTGAGACCCCTAAGACAGCGCTACAGGGTGACAAGAAAGACATCCTCCTCTCTCATGTGGTACCCTTCTTGCAGGCTCATCCTGACATGACCCTCCAGCATGACAATGCCACCAGCCATACTGCTCATTCTGTGTGTGATTTCCTGCAAGACAGGAATTTAAGTGTTCTGCCATGGCCAGCGAAAAGCCCGGATCTCAATCCCATTGAGCACGTCTGGGACCTGTTGGATAGGAGGGTGAGGGCTAGGGCAATTGCCCCTAGAAATGTCCGGGAACTTGCAGGTGCCTTGGTGGAAGTGTGGGGTAACATCTCACAGCAAGAACTGGCAAATCTGGTGCAGTCCATGAGGAGGAGATGCACTGCAGTACTTAATGCAGATGGTGGCCACACCAGACACTGACTTACTTTTGATTTTGACCCCTCCTTTGTTCAGGGACACATTATTCCATGTCTGTGGAACTTGTTCAGTTTATGTCTCAGTTGTTTAGTCTTGTTATGTTCATTAAGTTTGCTGAAAATAAACACAGTTGACAGTGAGAGGACCTTTCTTTTTTGCTGTGTTTATTATTCTGACATTTCACATTCTTAAAATAAAGTGGCAATCCTAACTGACCTAAGACTGGGAATTTTTACTAGGATTAAATGTCAGGAATTGTGAAACTGAGTTTAAATGTATTTGGCTAAGGTAAACTTCCAACTTCAACTGCATGTATGGTCATATTTTTTATATTTCATTTTCCTCCCAGGCATTTTCATTTAATGTATGTATATAATTACTGCCGCTAGGGGAGCTGTGACATCAATGAAGGGAGTTAGTAAGATATTTAACGTTTCTTATTTAATATATATTTAACATTTCTACATTATGGAGAATGACTAGTTCTGAAAATGAACGTTTCTCTGTCTCAACACTAACTATTAATTCAGGTACGTAATGTGCAAAAATGCAATATGACTCAAAATATTGAGATAACATGGTTAATTACATAGTCCATGAGTTTGATGATGTTTGAAGGCAGTTTTAACTGAGTGAAATACTGGTTGGTATTATCCCCATTGTACGTAAGTTAATGGAATTAGGCTAGGTTGCTAATGGTTTACATTTATTTTTATTTCACCTTTATTTAGCCAGGTAGGCAAGTTGAGAACAAGTTCTCATTTACAACTGCGACCTGGACAAGAATAAAGCAAAGCAGTTCGACACATACAACAACACAGAGTTACACATGGAATAAACAAAACATACAGTAAATAATACAGTTGAATAAAATGTATATACAGTGTGTGCAAATGCGGTAAGAAAAGGGAGTTAAGGCAATAAATAGACCATGGTGGCGAAGTAATTACAATATACCAATTAGACACTAGAGTGATTGATGTGCAGAAGATGAATGTGCAAGTAGAGATACAGAGGTGCAAAGGAGCACGATAAATAAATAAATACAGTATGGGGATGAGGTAGTTGGATGGGCTATTTACAGATGGGATATGTACAGGTGCAGTGATCTGTGAGCTGCTCAGACAGCTGGTGCTTAAAGCTAGTGAGGGAGGTAAGAGTCAGTGATTTTTGCAATTCATTCCAGTCATTGGCAGCAGAGAACTGGAAGGAGAGGCGGCCAAAGTAGGAATTGGCTTTTGGGGTGACTAGAGAGATTTACCTGCTGGAGCGCGTGCTAAGGGTGGGTGCTGCTATGGTGACCAGTGAGCTGAGATAAGACTGGGCCTTACATATCAGAGACTTGTAGATGTCCTGAAGCCAGTGGGTTTGGCATCGAGTATGAAGCGAGGGCCAGCCAACGAGAGCGTACAGGTTGCAGTGGTGGGTAGGATATGGGGCTTTGGTGACAAAACAGATGGCACTGTGATAGACTGCATCCAATTTGTTGAGTAGAGTGTTGGGAGCTATTTTGTAAATGACATCGCCGAAGTTGACGATCGGTAGGATGGTATGTTTGGCAGCATGAGGGAAGGATGCTTTGTTGCGAAATAGGAAGCCGATTCTAGATTTAATTTTGGATTGGAGTTTCTTAATGTGAGTCTGGAAAGAGAGTTTACAGTCTAACCAGACACCCAGGTATTTGTAGTTGTCCACATATTCTAAGTCAGAACCGTCCAGAGAAGTGATGCTGGGAAGGCGGGCAGGTGTGGGCAGCGATCGGTTGAAGAGCATGCATTTAGTTTTACTTGCATTTAAGAGCAGTTGGAGGCCACGGTAGGAGAGTTGTATGGCATTGAAGCTTGTCTGGAGGTTAGTTAACAGTGTCCAAAGAAGGGCCAGATATATACAGAATGGTGTCGTCTGCGCAGAGGTAGATCAGAGAATCACCAGCAGCAAGATCGACATCATTGATGTTTACAGATAAGAGAGTCGGCCCGATAATTTAACCTTGTGGCACCCTCATAGAGACTGCCAGAGGTCCGGACAACAGGCCCTCTGATTTGACACACTGAACTCTTGTCAGAGAAGTAGTTGGTGAACCAGGCGAGGAGGTCATTTGAGAAACCAAGGCTGTTTTGTCTGCCGATAAGAATGTGGTGATTTGACAGAGTCGAAAGCCTTGGCCAGGTCGATGAAGACTGCTGCACAGTAATGTCTCTTATCGATGGCAGTTATGATGACGTTTAGGACCTTGAGCGTGGCTGAGGTGCACCCATGACCAGCTCTGAAACCAGATTGAACAGCGGAGAAGGTACAGTGGGATTCAAATGGTTGGTAATCTGTTTGTTAACTTGGTTTCGAAGAAATTAGAAAGTGTAGTGGAAATGTCCTGTATTACCAAATCACAAGAGAGCAAAACCCACACACAAGTCAGAGTTATCATAAAGTGCATCTTTAATTACATGAGCTCCATCACAACCCTGTGACTCTCAGGTCAATTCAGTGTCTATAAATGAATTCTCTGAAAGTGCTTACACATTGCAACTGAGATCCTTTATAGCAAAGACACACATAGCCAGACAGCATTGGCAATAAATTATCATTCAGCTTTGTCTCCTAAACTAAGCTCTTATCTCGTTCTTGGTACAAAATAGTACCAAGACATTACCTCACCCAATGGTATATATCAATTTTCATTTTAGACACTCCCATCCCAAATACAATCCATCCTGGACAAGCTCACGGAGAGGAGAGTGAGCCTCTACGTCAAGATAAGGGCAACCTCAGAGGGAACATAGAATGGTTCCAGACACTGCCGTCCTCCTCTCCCCGATGGGAAAAGTAGGGAGTGACTGGCACACAGACATTGTGAAGCCAAGAGATAATTGGTTCCCCCTCAATCATCCCTTCACATGGTTTAAAAGATACGTTTACATATGAAGACAAGCTTGACCTCTCCCCTTTCTGTGGCCCAAGTAACTGAACCCTGACAGAGAACAGATAACTGCAAACGGCCAACACTATAGTACAACAAAATACTTTCTAAATGACAAGTATCTCACAAGCATATTCTGAAAATAAAACATCTTATCTATGTTACCCAACTAATTCTGATTCTGCCACAACAAAAGGCAGGGTAGGATAGATATAGGTCTGTAACAGTTTGGGTCTAGAGTGTCTCCCACTTTGAAGAGGGGGATGACCGCGGCAGCTTTCCAATCTTTGGGAATCTCAGACGATACAAAAGAGAGATTGAACAGGCTAGTAATAGGGGTTGCAAAAATGTTGGCAGATAATTTTAGAAAGAGAGGGTCCAGATTGTCTGGCCTGGCTGATTTGTAGGGGTCCAGATTTTGCAGCTCTTTCAGAACATCAGCTATCTGGATTTGGGTGAAGGAGAAATGGTGGGTGCCGGGCAGTTGACCGGGGTAGGGATGGAGGTGGAAATCATGGCCAGCCATAGAAAAATGCTTATTGAAATTCTCAATTATAGTGGATTTATCGGTAGTGACAGTGTTTCCTAGCCTCAGTGCAGTGGGCAGCTGGGAGTAGGTGCTCTTATTCTCCATGGACTTTACAGTGTCCAATAACCTTTTTGAGTTTGTACTACAGGATGCAAATTTCTGTTTGAAAAAGCTAGCCTTAGCTTTCCTAACTGCCTGTGTATATTGCTTCCTAACTTCCCTGAAAAGTTACATATCACAGGGGCTATTCGATGCTAATGCAGACCGCCACATGATGATTTTGTGCTGGTCAAGGGCAGACAGGTCTGGAGTGAACCAAGGGCTATATCTATTCCTGGTTCAATTTTTTTTGAATGGAGCATGCTTATTTAAGATGGTAAGGAAGGCACTTTTAAAGAATAACCAGGCATCCTCTACAGACGGGATGAGGTCAATGTCATTCCAGGATACGCCGGCCAGGTCGATTAGAAAGGCCTGTTCGCTGAAGTGTTTTAGGGAGCGTTTGACAGCGATGAAGGGTGGTCATTTGTCCGCAGACCCATTACGTATATGCAGGCAATGAGGCAGTGATCGCTGAGATCTTGATTGAAATCAGCAGAGGTGTATTTGGAGGGCGAGTAAGTTAGGATGATATCTATGAGGGTGCCCGTGTTTACGGATTTGGGGTTATACCTGGTAGGTTCATTGATAATTTGTGTGAGATTGAGGGCATCAAACTTAGATTGTAGGATGGCTGGGGTGTTAAGCATGTCCCGGTTTAGGTCACCTAGCAGCAGAAGCTCAGAAGATAGATGGGGGGCAATCAATTCACATACGGTGTCCAGGGCACAGCTGGGGGCAGAGGGTGGTCTATAGAAAGCAGCAACGGTGAGAGACTTGTTTCTGGAAAGGTGAAGTTTCAGAAGTAGAAGCTCAAATTGTTTTGGTACAGACCTGGATACTAAAGACAGAACTCTGCAGGCTATCTCTGCAGTAGATTGCAACACCGCCCCCTTTGGCAGTTCTATCATGGCGGAAAATGTTATAGTTAGGGATGGAAATGTCAGGGTTTTTGGTGGTTTTCCTAAGCCAGTATTCAGACACGGCTAAGACATCCGGGTTGGCAGAATGTGCTAAAGCTGTGAATAAAGCAAACTTAGGGGGTAGGCTTCTACTGTTAACATGCATGAAACCAAGGCTTTTACGGTTACAGAAGTCAACCCATGAGAGCACCTGGGGAGTAGGAGTGGAGCTAGGCATTGCAGGTCCTGGATTAACCTCTACATCACCAGCGGAACAGAGGAGAAGTAGGATAAGGGTATGGCTAAAGGCTATAAGAACTGGCCGTCTAGCACATTCGGAACAGAGAGTAAAAGGAGCAGATTTCAGGGCACGATACCATAGATTCTGTACAGACAAAGGAACAAGAAGGGATTAACATGGCGCCCAAACATTCTGTACTTTATTTCAACGTTATAGATCCAAGTTGTTTTATTTTCTATGAACAAAGGCTCAGTTCACTTTAGGTGATACATGTAAATATGTGACGTCACGATAAAATGTGTTAGTGTTAATATTTGTACAAAAATAGTGTAACAATTCACTAGCTTGATGCTAACCAAATTTAGCTTGGCTAAGCACAATAGTAGTTAGCTCTAGCCTAGTTGGTTTTAGTTGAAGTCAGCTTAATGTAATGGTTGTGGCATTGTTTTGCACTGGCGCCCAGTAATTTAGAGTTTTTTCTAAATTGACACTGATCGTACAGTGAGTTATATATAATGCGAATGTGTAGATGTATGGGGACTCCACGTTTGGATGAACGGACCAACGGGACTGTCACGGGCAAGTCCCTTGACGGGTACCAGGAATGGTGGAAGGACAATCTGAAGGTAATTGTCTTTGCACACAACACAGCAGTGTCCAGGCCTCCAGAGTATTCACTCTATTGCCTGCCATATGGAGGGGAGCCGCAGCAGTTAACTGACGTAAACAATGCAATTGTATATAACATTATTGCATATACTGTAGTATAATCTTTGTTTAATTGACTTAGTGTTTTTCTTTTGCTGTTTTTGTATAACGTACTTTGAGGTCACTGATATTCCACCTGATGTGGTGGAAGTTGAAGCAGATCAGAATGCCTTTGAAGACCACCTTTAGGTGTTCTGTTAATCCGGTAAAGTGGTAAATCTGGGAAGTGGGGGGGAAACTAGGTCAAATCATGATGTCAGTGATGTTCAGGTCCGAGTAAGATGCAGAGATTCTGAGTTAGATGACTGTTCAAAACAAAAATTCCAGAGTTCCCAGTTGTCTTGAAGGCACTGTATTCGGAAGTCAGAGATTGATTTGCCCGACTTGTGAGTTGTTTTGAATATGCCACTAGACACCTAGGCTACCTCCAACAAAGAAAAGGGGGATACCTAGTCAGTTGTATAACTGAATGCATTCAACTGAAATGTGTCTTTCGCGTTTAACCCAATCGCGTTTAACCTGAATCAGAGAGGTGCGGGGGGCTGCCTTAATCAAAATCCATGTATTCTCAGCCCGGGGGAACAGTGCTTTGCTTGGACAAGACAACAAAAAAGTGAATCTTTTCCGCTTTGGGATTCAATCTAGCAACCTTTCGGTTACTGGCTCAGCGCTTTAACCACTAGGCTACCAAGAAACCATTGTGTTTCTATTGATGCGAGAAATAGGCATATCTACACAGTAATGGTGGCTACGATATCAACTAGCCTAATAATTTTTGCATTGAGGTGATAGGCCTATTTTAGCTAAATCAACAAATGAAATTGCTAAACTAAACAGACACTTAAACTAACATGTAACACATGTAGACGTTTTTAAGGCATTCATGGTAAAATCATTCAGAATAAACTTACACGTGACGTGTTACACGATGTGAACATCACGAACACTATGTCTACGTGTCAGCAGTTTGATGCCTTAGAAACAAACTTGTCTCCATTGACAATCCATGTTAATTCTTGGCGTCTTTTTATGGCGCTAGGAAGATGTTAGGTGACTTGGTGAGAGGGATCAGTAGCTTCACGAGGCTTAATTATGGCATGAATCACCCCCCATAGTGTGCTGGCTAGCTAGCACAAAGTGTCACTCCCACCTCTCGCCTGCTGTGTCCCGGAGTTCTCCGTAGGACTAGCTGGATAAACTGGCACAGTGTCCTTCGCTCCCGAATTCTGGACACCAGCCCTCGGCATCGTTAACAGAACTGCAGGAAAACAGTGCCCGTTGTCACCCCGCCCCTTCTTCTGTGGGTTTAATCAGCGGCTGGCATCCAACGTTATTGTTCAATAACGCCACCTACTGTACTGGATCGCTTCTGCCTTCCCTAACCTAAAAATGTACTTATATAAGTATAAAGAGGGGTTCCTGCTGATACAGGAATGCAGGCCGAAATTGCACCATTCTCTTTCTCTAAGGCCTAGACACATCACTACTATGGGCGCAAGACGAGCAAATAATCAGAGGCGCAAACAGTTGTTTTCCCACGAAAATGCTGGTAATGTTAGCTAGCTAGTGTTGTAGTAGTGTGACAATGGCAACAGCGGCTGTAGAAGCTGTTATTTACTTCAAGGTGGATGTTGTTGCTAATTTGTTAGCACCACCCTTTTAACTTTTAAACTTTGTTTACAAATGATAATCTTGTGAATGGCACTTTTTTCAGCTCACTTGATGTTTGCGATCTCTGAAAATAATGACTATGAAACATGGTTGCATTTAAACTTTAGATCACTGGTTAGTGTGATGAAGGTCATAAAATAACTTTTGTTAATTTCATTTGGAAAATGAAAAGGTTGTGCTTTTGTATTGTTATGATTTTCTGTCTCCGAGGCTCGGCCAGGCCTGTTTTCATTCCTCCTTCAGTAGAACTAGAATGGTCCGACTACAGAAGCTATAATAAATTATACTATGTTTTCTGTTATTTTCTTGATTTGAATTTGACACAACGTATTGGAAGATTTTTGGTCCCTCTGAAGACTAGGGCCATAGTTACGGTTCGCCACTGATTTATAGGCAGGGATAAAGTGACTAAGCAACAGGATAAACAGCAGCAGCATATATGACAACATCGGAGTTAAATGATACGTATGTAAAGGAAGATGTGCGTGTGTATCGTACCTGATCACTCTCGACGCTACAATCACAGACAGAAGAAGGGTTAGTTACCAGTATATTTGCTACAATGCAACGAGGTATACCCTTACTGGCAGTCGGTCCTAGGGTGCAGCACTTCAAATATCACGACGGAATCTCTTGCACAGAAGAAAGGGTTCCTTTTGAGTCCTGCACTCAAACATGTAGCCTACCGTGTAATGTTTGTTGTGTTAATCCTTTGCATAAATGTAGTATAATACTGAGGTTGGACAAAAAGTTACAGGACGTTCAAAATAGAGTAAATCCATTCTAAATTGTGACATAACTGCTTCTCCTGCCATCTAATGTTGGGATAACCCAATATGTACTTACTCTTAATAAGGAGCCTGTCTTAAGGTTCAAGGACCTTGTATGTTATTTTAGAGGTAGACTGGCTCTGGCATCAAACTATTCCATTGAAACGTGGATCGATTCTCAATTGGAATACGGTTCTAGAAACAGAAGCCGGTTACGTTCGTTCATATAACATTCAAATAATTTATCGCAAAATATACACTGTACACTGTTTACCGGCTTTATCACAGTTGCAGCCGACAGTATTTTTTCAGTGACAACACGTTTCTGGTGGCCTTTTTCCATTACATACACAGGCGTTCAGAGCACGATAGATTGCTAATTAGCAGAGGTGGTCCGTCTGTCTTCCAAAAGACACGCGCTGTAACATAGCGATATGGCCGTGTGGGAACACTAACCCTAAAAAAGGTGTATCAATTTAACCGTTTAAATTTATTTATTTTTTAAACGTATTGCTTGCTGATATGAAAAATAAGGTTCTTACGTTTCCATAACTGTACTGCAAGCAACGCGTGTTAATGTTCAAAACAAGCGTCAGGGATCTTAACAAAACCCCTATACAGAAGACTCCTTCGCCCAATGACTTATGTGTAATGTAATGGAACTGAGGTTCATGATCAAGGGCTAATGTTGAGATGGCTCAAGCTACTTACTAGTGTTTCTTAAAACTAATAATATTTATTAGCTTATTTCCCCCTACAGATTGAGATGATCACATAATTTGGTATATTTTAATTTAAAAGAACAGACATTAAGTAATACAAACTGGTCATACATTTTTACATTGACCTAAAGAAAGCAGACATTGCATATGAAAAAATCATTGGTTTTCCAACAGCCACATCGGCCTAGGCTCCAGGCTTCGCACTCGTAGGTCAGGTGAAAGCCTGTGGCAGAGACTACATCTTCATTGACTAAAACCAGCATGTTTTGAGGCTGATGTAGCTTTCAAGGATATCTATTCCAAGGACATCAAGAGCCAAATGCTTTTGAGGTCAATACAGAGTGTAACCGGTGGGAATCACCAGTGACTGCTGCTTCCTCTGCCATCTCCTGTCTCTGACTGGCTGTTCCTGTATCCTTCCCTGGCTGTGTGTGCTTGGCTTTGCTAGCCTTTCTGGAAGAGCGGTACTGTCTGATGGCCTGTATGACATCTGGGGAAGTCCAGTGTTGATGGGTCAAGGCGTGTTGTATGGTGAAGGGCCCGTCTCGAGTGCGGCGCACTCCCTTACATACGGCCGTGCTGCGGAGCTCCAAGCCCACTTCATGCAGGATTCTGCACAGGTACCGCTGGGTTTCATTCAAACACTGCACCTCTGCGAGAGTGAGAAAACTGGTTAATGAAATGTACAAAACTGAATTAGCAAGTTTCAAGTTGTATTAGTCGTATGTACGGGACACGCATGGTATACATTGTCCAACGAAATGCTTACTTGCAGGCTCCTTTTTGACATTGCATTAACAATATGAAATAGTACAAAAATAAGAATATGAACATAAAGTAAATGGCAGTAGAATAGAATTACCATTTGAGAAATATGCATAATACAGATAGGCACAATTTATAGTACCATATTTACACATGTATTGGGGGAGGGGAGTGTATACATTTAATTGAGCACTGGGCAATTCCACAGTAACAGATTTGATTTATAGTACAATATTTACACATGTATTGGGAAAAGAGTGTCAAGTGTATAAATTGAATTAAGCACTGGGCAGTTCCACGGTAACATAACTGTATGTCAAACAAAAACCAATGATTGCAAAGTTAAACAAGCCATACAACTATGCACAAGAACTACGTTGAACTATTTATACTGTAGTTCTTGTGCATAGTTGTATGGCTTGTTTAACTTTGTAATCATTGGTTTTGGTTTGGCATACATTTTAAAGTGAAAAATCAGTCTCAGTGTCACTGTCATCATGGAATTGCCCCACTATTCAAGAATACCGGATACATATCTAATGCAACGGGGTGTCTGTTGCAGTTCATCAGTTAGAAAGAGCCATGTGCCATGTCCTATTGCATGTGAGTGTGTCCCTGTGTCTTTGTGTGTGATCAAGTGTCTATCTAGCAGGGTGTTGTACAGGTGAAACTGGAGGTGGCAATACATTTACCCAAGGTAAAATGGGGTGGTTGGAAGTGTAATAAACGCAGGCCTGTCATAATAGGGGGAGACTTCCCGTCGGGACGCAGTTCCCCCTTCACAGCCAGCTCATAGGCCCCCTGGGTACTCATGTCCACCTTAGAGTACCTGCCAGAACAAACAGTTATCCTACACTGCTCCACACACTAGGTATAGCAAAAATAACAAATAAGCTTTCACTGGCACAGACAACAACTGACTGGCACTTATATCACAGCATTAGTTTGGTAAGTAATGGGGTTGAATTGGTACAGGTCTATGGGAATGCTCTAATTGCAATATACCTTGGTTCAGTGAGTAGATAAAGTAAGGTGAACAGAGAGGGATAAGAGGTGGACCACAGAACTAGAATGAAGGGTGGACGTACGTGAGCAGGGCCTTCTGATTGGATCCTTGCATCATGGCCAGGACTCTCTCCAGCTTGTCCCGTGTAATGTGATCTGGAAGGCATGTCAAGGGTTGCTACACAGTCAAGATAATGTTTTTATAGATTCTGTATTTATTTCAATAAGGTGAAAGGCAAAAAAATAAAGTGCTGCTGTACCTACCATATGTGGTCCTCTCTATGAGGCGGCCTGTGTGAGAGAAATTATCTGTGGCCATCCCCAATTCACCTTCCAATGTATAATCCTGAATAAATGATCGAAAGTTGAACAAGAAATGCATCATGGCAATCTCAGCATTCTATCAGAATGATGCCATATGGATTTTCCACCTCCAATAAACTGTATGCTCTTTTACTTGTAACATAAATAGAGATGAACGCTTACTCTAGTGACATGAGATCTGTAGAGATCAGTCAGAGCCTTGTTTGACTGGCCAACACCTAGAACTGAGGAGAAACAGATGCCATGATGTACATGATCAAACATGAAAACTTATATCGGTGCAGTAATGCAGGCCCGATGTGGTTCAAATGAGCATATCCCTCAGCAATATATATAATTTTTTGTAATTTGGAGGACATGACAGAAAGTCCCACCTAGAACTCCAGAGGAGAATACGTCCAGGCGATGTCCCACTCCTACTCCTATATGCTGGAAATCAGGTCCACTCACTGACAAGAAAACAGTAAGACTGTTATTGAATTCACACAGATCCAGCATCATTACGATATGGAGAGCCTCACCTTTAAAATACAAGTGAACACACTTATAGGTTGTGTAAGGGACAGGTCATGAAAGACTTGGAAGTGATTGTACAGTGAACCTGAACATACCCAGAGGGTGATGAGCCAGAGCTGGGACAGAGGCTGCAGACAAGGTGAGCTCATTGGAACCCTCAGCCACAACACTGGTGGACTCAGCCAGGAACTGGACCCGCTGACGAGGGGCTGGAGGAGGGGCAGCATTTATCCCTTTGGAAAGAGATTGCATCATCATCGGTCCCGTCTGACTCAGTTAGTAGAGCATGGTGGTTGAAATGCCAGGGTAGTGGGTTCGATTCCCAGCGGGACCAGGACAAATATTTTTTATGAAAATGTATGCTCTTGCTACTAAGTCACCCTGGATAATCTGCTAAATGACTAGAAATGTAACTGCACTGCTGTTAATGAACTGGACATGTGACAGGAAATCCCTTGCTGGCATTTCTTGTCAAGTGGTAAACCCAGTAGGTAACAGCAGTAGCAACTCATAACGTTACTACTAAACATGACCGGCTCTCTAAAATGTCGGGTAAGCAATACTTTCCTGTGGATATTTTGTCTCAAATTACGAGCAGCTATAGTGCAAACCGCACAGACAACAGGTAGAGTAAGCTTAAATGTATTTTTTTTTTCAACATTCAGGCTTGTAAGGTAACGTTACATTTACACGATTTTACAGGCATTATTTCCAGGCTGAATATACCAATTCATTGTGTATTACAGCCTGATTAATCAAACTACAATTAAGCATGTAATTATCAAAATAACAACATGGGGGATTATGTTGCATTTGTAGTGCAAAAGTAAATGCTAGTGTCAGTAACGTTACAGTACCTTTGAGCAGGTTTGTCTCGATGGTATCCCGGACGAGTTTCCAGTGGACACCGGGGGGTTTGTAAATGGAAAACAATCCCTCTAGTTTATGAAACACGCGAACAGATGGCCTCGCCATGACACTAGATCTCAACAAATATTGTCCAGCATTTGTTACCCATAAACGGTGTTAAATAACGCTACACTTCGTCAAATTTCACATAAACGCAGTTCCAACCTGGCAATGTTTCACATCTCGACAATGTCAACATGTGGACCTAATGCGTAGACGTGACTTCGATATTCCAGAACACTGCCACCTAACGAGCTGGAGTAGTTACTTCACGAATTTCCGAAAAAGTAGGGGGGAGGCTTAACAGGTTAACAAATGTTTCCTATGCCAATAAAGCCCTTGAATTGAATTTAAATTGAATTGTATTTATTTAACCTAAACCCAAATAAATAAATGTTAGAGTTAGAGTTATCAAAATAATAGAAAATAATAAAACTTTATTGTTCATTATGGCGATTAGGATTAAGAAGATCACACATCAAATCACATTTTATTGGTCACATACACATGGTTAGCAGATGTTATTGCGAGTGTAGCGAAATGCCTGTGCTTCTAGTTCGACAGTGCAGCAATATCTAACAAGTAATCTAACAATTCCACAACAACTACCTAATAAAGGAATGGAATAAGAATATATACATCTAAATATATCAATGAGCAATGATTGAGCTGCATCGTCAAAATGCAATAGATGGTTTAAAATACAGTATATACTGTACATACAGTGGCGGTTCTAGCTTGTATGGCTCCCTTGGCGAACCCCCACTTTTGTGCCTAGCTCACAAACTAGAATCAGGGCACCCACTCCGACAAGGTTAATTGATCCACAGTCCCATATGGTGACATATCACTGACGTGACATGCAAATGAGCGATAGAAAATTGATTGCGCAAATGTCACCATTCCAAATGTTTTTGTATGCCGCCCCCGGGAAGATGCCGCCCCGGGCGGCTGCCCATGTCGCCTATACCTAAATCCGCCACTGTAAACATATGAGATGAGTAATGCAAGATATGTAAACATTATTAAAGTGACTAGTGATCCATTTATTAAAGAGAGTGTGTACAATCCACTTTCAAATTTGCGACGCACTTGGATTGAAACAAAACTAAACTAATTTTAACGATATAACCAGGTGCGCAACTTTGGCTTTAGAAGTGTAGCATCGCTACAGCAATATTTGTGCTTAGCATATACTCATGTCCTGAAATGGGGTGTTATGGCTGTGCGTTGCTGGTGGAGAAGTCAGGTGCAGGAGAGCAGGGAGTATTGAACAAGCGCACACTTTATTATGGCAGGAGATAAAAAATAACAGAAGAATGCAGCTTCTTAAAAAAACTCCAGCCCACAAGGCAAAAGTGCAAGGCGCGAATAATGTTCAATACAAGACACTGTAAATACCAAAATAAACAAACTGTGCAAAAGACACAGAACCATGAAACCCAGTCTGGCGCGTAACGATAACCACGTAACACGAAACAATTTCACGCAAAGACATGGAGGGGAACAGAGGACTAAATACATGCAGTGTGATTACGGAATGAAAACCAGGTGTGTATGGAACAAGACAAAACAAATGGAAATGTGAAAAATGGAGCCCGAACAAGGAGAGGGGCCGACTTCAGCGGAAGTCGTGACATGCAGACTTTGTGTTTGGAATGAATTGTAAGTTCTTGTTTCTAAGCTGCAATGTTATTCACCAACCATTTTTTTTGTTGTATTATTGATGTTTTTTATTTTTTATTATCCAGTCTGATAAACACTCAAAACAGCCTACCCGACCGCTCAGAGTCTTCCGAATGGTCCTAAAGCACACAGTTGCCTCATTTTGTATCACATTCCAATTTATAAAACTGGAGGGACAAAAATGGTATTTCAGAATGTGAGGGGTACATGTCCCCCCTGTTCCCAGTGAAAGTTGCACCCCCAGATATAACTATAAACAAAACAAAAAAATTCACGCAGGTGAGCTCGGGGTCTGGCAGCAATGCCGCGCCCCCAATGTCTCTTTAATTAGAAACATTATAATAAAACACACAGAACACTCAATGCATAATTAGTACAAAAAATATAAAGATGATACCGCCTACCCTGTGTCCAGTGCTATATGTGACATTGTATCCACAAATATCAAACTGTATGCTTGTGTCAGAGGAGTCGACTCAACTAGCCTCCAGCACTAGCCTAACCATGGAGCTTCAGCGGTAATGTCCTAAGGAATTTCAGTAGCCCAGTAATGTTATGTAATGTAAGGTTGCAAAAATCTGGTAACTTTCCCCAAATTCTCAGTGTTTCCAGAAATCCCAGTTATGGATTTCCAGTTTCGCAACACTAGATCTGTGAAACTTCAGTGGTAGTGTTCTATGGGGCTTCAGGTAATGTCCTGAGATTTGGTGATTGATACAGACTTAGTGCAAATAGTTCTTAATTATTCAAATGGGTATGAAGAAAGGAACCACCGATCACTCCAACTCCAAAGCAACTTGTGTGTGTGTGTAACGTGCGTGCATTACTGAGTATGTTTGTGCAAATTATCACGTTTCTGTAATGCCGCACAATTGAATTGAGCATAGGTATTCTGTGAACTGATCTGTAATTATTGATTATTGATAGGTTTTATTCACACCTAAACATTATAAATCCTAAACGTTAATTTATAATTGACTCTGATGGGTTGCAGTCTTTGTGTGGGAGGCACAGGCCAGAGGTAAGTTTTTGTAACGGACTAATCAGGGAGCAAAAAGTGAGTGTGGAGAAAAGACATGGGAGAGGGTGCTCACACAGGTGCTCGGAGTCCAGAGGGCCATTGCCATAGCAACAAACGATGGGCATTTATTTATTTGTCAAGTTACATAACATTGATATCTCCATACAAGTTATATCGGAGTGTTTTCAGTGTAAAGTGAATTGTTGTCTGTGCCCTCTCTTTCACAGTGTGGTGTCTGTGCCACCTCTGCAGTGTGCTGTCTGTGCCTCCACTTTCACAGTGTGCTATCTGTGCCTCCTCTTTCACAGTGTGCTGTCTGTGCCCCTGCTTTCACACTGTGCTGTCTGTGCCTACTCTACTACAGTTTGTTGTGTGGCCCATGAAGGCTGTCAAGATCACTGTCCTTGGCTCAGAAAACAAAGGTTTCATTCATCACACTGACTTCTGAAACAACATGCAAAGCTCTGCGAAGCACACTATCAACAAACAGTATTATGTGATGAAACATTGCATATGTGAATATATCAAAACTTTCACATGTAACCCAACTCTTTTGAGAAACTACACAAACCAAACTATGGACACATGGGGAAAATGTATTAATAGTGTATTTGAAGTGGACAAGTTTTCTTTACAAAACGTTATATCCACCAAAGTCAAACGTTACAACACGTTCTAAACCGCTCTGATGACAAACACTTTTTTCCTTGTCTCCACTTGTCCACGTGGCTGCTGGCTGCGCTTCGCAAACCCTGAAAATATTGTGAAGTTTGACCACCATTTTGTTTTTGTAAGGACACAAAAAACAGAGGCAGTGGGAAAAACAATTCAGGTAAATAAATACACTTTTAAAATGTTAAAATACAATATATTATTAGCTAGTTAGATAGCTGTAGGTCACATTGTTGGCTAACTAAAATTAGCTGCTAGCTAGCTAACTGTACACACTGTTTAGCTAAGTTAATTAAATTGTTATTTTTTTGCTCCTTTGCACCCCAGTATCTCCACTTGCACATTCATCTTCTGCACATATATCACTCCAGTGTTTAATTGCAATATTGTAATTATTTTGCCACTACGGCCTATTTAATGCTTTACCTCCCTAATCTTTCCTCATTTGCACACACTGTATATAGATTTTTTTCTATTGTGTTATTGACTGTACGTTTATTTATCCCACGTGTAACTCTGCTTTGCTTTATCCCGCCCAGGTCGCAGTTGTAAATGAGAACTTGTTCTCAACTGTCCTACCTGGTTAAATTAAGATGAAATACAATGCAAAAAATAAATACAAATGTCATCAAGCTACACTCGTAGAAAAAGGGTTCTAAAAGGGTTCTTCAGCTGTCCCCATAGGATAGCCATTTTTGGTTCCAGGTAGAACCATTTTTGGTTTCAGGTAGAATCCTTTTGGAACCCTCTGTGGAAAGGGTTCTTCATGAAGCCAAAAAGGGGTTTTCAAAGTGTACTGCTATGGGGACAGCCGAGTAACAGCTACACTCTTAGAAAAAAAGGTGCTAACTTCCTATTAGTTAGCTATCTTGATGTAATCATTGTAAATTAAAAACACAGTCTCCAAGTGCATTTGTAGATAACAGCCATGGAAAATTGGGTGAAATTGCAGATCCATCTGTCATTTAAAGGGAGAGTGTAGGCTACTGGATAGGGCAGGTAATTTTGTGGGAGGACATTACGTAAAGATTCTCTAGTTTCAGCCCCTAGAGGGGAAATCTTTGAGGACAGAGAGATAATAGCAACATAATATAGAGTGCTCTCTAATTTGTGTATAATGCCTGTTTCTTTGTGATGGTTTCGGTCCTTAGAAATGGAAAGTTGTTGAAGGCAGATGAAGAGAGAGGTCCCAATGAATGTCCCTAGAGACTAAGGATATATCCTATATGCCATGGGTTATATGTGTAGGCCTACCTATGTTAGCAAATGTTGTATACAAAAATATAGTTAAACATCACACACAATGTATAAACCTATTACAATTGGAGCAGGCCAACCCTGCTTGTGGTGTGCAGGGTTCTGTTTCAGCCCAGCAATAACACAGCTGATTTAACTTATCAAATTTAATGAGTATATAATCAAGTGTGCTTTTGCTGGGCTGGAAAAGAAGTCGGCTCACCTAGTAGATCAGGGATCAGTGGAGCAAGGTTGGCCACCACTGGTATGGAGTTTTTTTGTTCACTTGAAATTATGCTTCAGTAATTATAGTCTACTTACCACTTAATTATCTATTGTTGTTTCGACTAAGATGTCTAATCTTTACATACGAGTTAGCTTATTTGTATGTTTTGAAGTGATGAAGTGTTAATTCTTTGAAGTAAAGTGTTTAACCTTGTTTTAAATGTTAAACTATTATTCAAAAGTAACCAGTGTCTGTTGATTAATCACATATCACAATCTGCAATAAATAGGGGAGGGGGTTCTGTCTATAATGTGTCTGTGTTTATGTGTTGTATTCTCAATTGAACATTTCCTTTTTGTCTATTTGTAAGATCTCAAATCTGTTTTATTTGACTGTCACCTTCTCTCATTATGTCAGCTATGTGAATCCATTTAGCAGCTTATCATTTGGCATGCATCACCAATGCAGCCATAGGCCTACAGTATGGTGGCATTACTGGGCGTATGTGCATCTGTCATCTGAGGCAGAGAATAGCTGAACTCACACATTGTTTACATGTTGAGCTATACACTGAGTATACAAATATTAAGAACACCTGATCTTTACATTACATAAACTGACCAGGTAAATCCAGGTGAAAGCTATGATCCCTTATTGATGTCACTTGTTAAATACACTTCAATCAGCATAGATGAAGGGGAGGAGACTGTAAAAGACAGGTTCAAGAATGATTTTTAAGGCTTGAGACAATTGGGACATGGATTGTGTACGTGTGCCATTTAGAGCATGAATGGGAAAGACAAAAAATGTAAGCATGTATTGAATGTATTGAAATGTATTGAAAACTCAATATTAGAATGGTGTTTGTAATGTTTGGTATACTCAGTGTATTTTCTCAATTTAAAATGATACCAGTAGACAATGTATATGAGGCAAACCATATACTAGATTTTGTACATGCCCTGTAAGTGCTGACATATAAAATTGTTTAGTGTAAATCCAAGCTGTGTTATCGAGGTACTAATAAAGGAGAATTAGGCTACAGGAGATGAGCATTACAGGTGACATTTTATGAGGTTAATTTTATTTTATTTCCTTTATTTGAGCAAAGTTTCTAGCAAAATTATTGCAGTTCCCATAAATAGAAAACCTCCCACTAATAGTACATGGCTGCTTCATGTATCACTGACTCTGGATAAGCTTGTGTGGCAAACACAGCTAACATTTTAGGTAAAATTAAAGGTTAGCTTTACAATCGTGAGAGGATTTAAACTAGCTAGTAGCTAGCTAGTTAATTATGCCTAGGTAGCTTACAAGGTTAGCTGACCTTTCTCTAAACAAACCTCATTGTGGCTAGATACTTGTCCCTCATGCTAGCCTTTACAGCCAAATATCATTTCAGAAACATCAACATACAAATATTGATATGGCCAGCTTTGTAGACCATTTCTCTCCTCTTGCTGCATGTTTAGCTCATCTCGAAATAACAGAGAAAAATGTTTTGTCACCTGTGCTTGTTTTGTTGACATTTTAATCCTCAGTGTTGCTCCTATGGCACTAATCTGGTGAGCACCTATAGAGTACCACAGTATGAGTCATAATACCTATCAAACCTAGCGGTCAAACAAGGAAATGGTTCCAATAGTTTTTCCACCATTCATTTTTCACATAAGGGATTTTAGGAACACTTAAAATAAGGGCTGTGTTTCATGTAGGCCTACCCTGGCGTGATGTTTTGATAACAGTGTAAATCTCTCTAGGACAAAGTGACTTTTATCAATATATTCGCCTGTATTTACCACCCAAAAATGAAATGCTAATTAGCTGCTAATGTGAAGAACTACAAATGCCATCATGATCTGGATGAGTCTGACGACTTGAGGCAAAGGTAATAATCTCTGGATTAACTATATCATATTAACAAAATGTTGTAATTAATCAACTAGCTACATTTCTTTAAATTCACAATTCTGTGAACTTTCTTGTGCAAGTTTTAAGTTGACACAATACCTGCTAGCAAACGTGTCAGCTCGAGATGACATGCAGAAGCTTGCAGGGATTTGTAGTCTTGCATAATGTCTACTTTGGAGCTTGCAGGGATTTGTAGTCTTGCATAATGTCTACTTTAATGCTAATTAGCATTTTTGAATTTGAGAGTAAATAGAGGCAAATATATTGATAAAAGTCAACTTGTCCGAGAGAGATTTACATGGTTATCAAAACGTGTTTCATAAATTAGCTATGGGGAAAAAGTTATGGTGGAAAAACGATTGGAACCTTTTCCCTGTTTGACCGATAGGTTTTATGGGTATCATGACACCTCCACTGTGGGGCTCTATTGAGGAATGTATTGACCCTGAGGGTAGGGCTTGGTTTTAGTGGTTTCAGTAAAGATAAGAGACAGTATCTTGTTAGTGGTTTCAGTAAAGATAAGAGACCTGCCCTGTGTGCAAGTGCAAAGTCAAGTGTTGAACGCTCAAACATTTGTCTTTCATGGTTATTTCAAAGGCAGCATTGTCAGCATTACGTCAAGCATGAGACATCACATACTTCAAATGTCCACATATTCAATGTATTCAAATTCGTGAGTAGCTGTGAGGGCTCTAACATTACATTTCAGCCTACCACTTGAGGAAGAAAGATGACAAATTGTACAGTGTATCAGATCTTGGGAGGAAGAGAGAGAGTGTGAGTTTATTAGGGATACGTGAGGTAGGGAGGGAAAGAGTGAGAGAGAGAGAGTGCGTAAGTGATAGTCAGTGAGAGCACAAGAGAAAGGGGGAGAACGCCTATACTCTGGTCAGTGTAAGATCTTGCAAAACATTTCTAAGGTAACGCATCTGTTTCTAATTTGACCTGGGGGTCAGAGAGAAGAGATCACAGAGAAGAAACTTCTGTGAGGGTAAGTCCAGTTGTTTTGACCATGTTGGACCTTGGAGGATCAAGTGGAAAACTCCTGTCGTCATCTCATGTTTTAATAGAAGAGTTCAGGGGCTTTCTCTGTTAATGGTTGACTACTAGTCAGTCACTGCTCCTATTTGTCTTTCATGGTTATTTCAAAGGCAGCATTATCTGTTCAATATGTTAGGCAAAATTCTCTCATGTTAACATCTTTATAATAGCACTATGCAGTAAACCAAGACAAAACTATACTGTTAAGCGACATGTACATTTTGGATGTACAGACAGCATTTTAAGATCACATAATGTACAATAGTCTTTGTCAGTTCTTTACACCTTTGGAGAAGAGGAGACAGTGGCATAGGAGACAAGTGGCATAAATACATTACACTCACAATTGCTGTGGTAAAATCTGAATCAGAATATATATATATATATATTTGTCCTTGCCAACTCTGTAACGAGTCTGATAAGAATCTGATCAAATAAAGCAGATACATCAGATAAGATATACATTATTTTGGGATAGACTGTGTACATTGTGCTTATTTATAGAAACTAGTACTGTTATAATGTTATAAATAATGTTATATTTATGAATGAAGATCGATGACAATGTAATATTTCACACTGATGGCATGAAGAAAAAAAACTCCAGTGTAATTTGTTTTTATAATCAAAAGATTGATTTTAGAGAGACAGTTGATTAGTTCTCAACAAATTTGCCATGTGTGTGTATGTTTGACCGGTAGAGTGGGCTTACGTGTGTTTGGAATGAAGATGTCCCTGGTAAAACAGATGTTCTCTTTCGCGATGGTGGCATAAAAACAAGACCAAAGTGTAATTTACTCTGTGTGTATGTGTGTGCGTGTGTGTGTGTGTGTGTCCGGGAGAGTGGGCTTACAGGTGTGTTTGGAATGAAGCTGTCAATGGGGAAACAGGTTGCGCTGGCTGCAGTGGTGGTAGTGATGGGATGCGTGGGCATCATCGCTCTAATCCTCACATTAGTTCAGCACCACTTGGTGGATCTCCCCCATCGCATGCAGGTGATGAAGAAAAACTGTTACCTGGATTGTAACTACAGTAATTGGGGAATATTCACTCTGGGAACTCACCCATGTAAAATCCTAAAATCCACCTTAAAAATCGACGTTTTTCATGTTGAAATCATTTGACTTTGGGAACACCGTTCCAATGCGTTCCCTCCTAATTCCACCCTTGACCCGTTTGGATATCACATTTCCTTCATCATTTCCCAGACATCAATGTTACTTCACAAAGCACATACCTCACAGGATGCAACAGGGCCCCTGTCAAGCTCCCAATATGGGACAATATTCAACAATAATATGGGAAAGTAGGTACTCAAAAATGTCAAAAACATTAATATGGGACTTTATGAAAAATGTATATTTATGAGATGGTCCCAGTAAGGACGAGGTACTCTTAGTTTTTCTCTGTCTGTTGGTATTTGACTTCTCTGTCTCTGTGTGTCCTTCAGTATGGGATGGTGTTCGATGCTGGATCCACACACACTTCTCTCTACATGTACCATTGGCCTGGCAACAAAGAAAACAACACTGGGGTGGTGTCACAGATGCTGGTTTGTGATGTTGACGGTCAGTGCTGAGTGCTGTCAGTGAACCATTATTACTACTCTATTATTTGATTTCTTAGGGGTGAATACTAACTTCTACGTAAGGCGAATCTTCACTTAGTCATGCAATGACGTTAAGGTTTAAAAATTCCAGTAACTTTCCCAAAATTCCCAGGTTTTGGAATGTAGAGGGAATAAGCTGCAGGGGCAGCCTCCAACCTGGAGTTCCTCATCTGGGATTTTGGGAAAGTTACCAGAATTTGTCAATCAAAATTGATGTCAATGGGAGAGTAGATAGGATTTGCCCCTAGAAGGTAGAAGTTAGAATATGCCCTTAAGTCATCTTACACCTATTTTCATGGCAGCTTGATCGCAAGGGCCAAGACAAATCACCCAGTACCACCCAGTAATGGTTGTCACATAAAAAAATATACCAGTGACTCACACCCCTGTCCCCTGCTTGTCCATAGGAGATGGCATCTCTAGCTATGCCCAGGACCCACCTGGTGCAGGGCTCAGTCTGAGGAAGTGCCTGGAAAGTGCACTGGCAGCCGTCCCTGCAAACCAGCAGAGGGAAACTCCTGTGTACCTTGGTGCTACCGCTGGCATGCGACTCTTGCAGTAAGCCGAGACTGCCCGGTGTTATCTTGATAGGTGTAATCATTTTCATTTACCTCATCCCAATACTACGACTTTATGAATGAATGTGCAAGGAAAACCTCCCACTAATCTATGTGGTGACTACACTCTAAGAATAAAAAGGTGCTATCTAGAACCTATAACAGTTCTTCGGCTGTCCCCATAGGAGACCCTTTTTGAAGAACCATTTTGGTTCCAGGAAGATCCCTTTTGGGTTCCATGTAAAACCCTTTCCACAGAGGGCTCTACCTGAAACCACAAAGCTTTTGGAACCCTTTTTTCTGAGTGTATTTAACCTCCTGTACATTATGACTGGGTGATGTATGCTATTTCAGGCTGCAGAACTTGGTTTTAATAATAAAGTAGCATTTATGAAATCTACTTTCATTGTCCGGTAAGAGTGGCTGAATATTTTCCTCTCCTCAGGCTACAGAATCACACCCAGTCTTATCAGGTGTTGGAGCAGGTAACCAAGGTGATCCAGGGGTATCCCTTTGACTTCCGGGGGGCACGGATCCTATCTGGGATGGAGGAAGGGGCTTACGGATGGATCACCATCAACTATCTACAAGAGAGCTTCATCAAGGTGTGTATGAGAGGTATTGACATGTTGAATGCACCAAGCTGTCTGTCTAAACTACTTGCACATAGCTTGGCCACCCATACATACCCCACAAGACATGCCACAAGAGGTCTCTTCACAGTCCCCAAGTACAGAACAGACTATGGGAGGCACACAATACCACATAGAGCCATGACTACATGGAACTCTATTCCACATCAAGTAACTGACACAAGCAGTAAAATTTGATTTAAAAAACATATTAAAAAAACACCATATGGAACAGCAGGGACTGTGAAGGAACACAAACATTGGCACAGACACATGCATACACACTCACACACATACACGATAACATACGCACTATACATACACATGGATTTAGTACTGTAGATATGTGGTAGTGGTGGAGTAGGGGCCTTAGGGCACACAGTGTGTTGTGAAATCTGTGACTGTATTGTAATGTTTTTAACATGAACATTAAACTGCCTTAATTTCGCTGGACCCCAGGAAGAGAAGCTTCTGCATTGGCTAATGGGGATCAATAAAAAATATGAATACAAATATAGGGAACGCGCACACGCACCCACACACACACACACACCCGAATGGTGTCAACCTTGTTTAGGCAAAATTAACAGAGGTTTGTGGATATACAGTAGTAGTACCATTTATAACCACTGTAAAAGCTTGTTATAATGGTGAATTGCAGATCTTTGCAGCTTAACATTATAGCTAACATACAGTATTTGTACTTCTCCTGAGCAGCACACCTTTGAGGGAGAATGGGTGAGCCCTAAAGGAAGGAAGATCTGGGGCGCACTGGACATGGGAGGTTCTTCTACCCAGATATCCTTTACCCCCGGCCAACCGGTACAGGACCCTGCCTCCGCCCTGGGACCCAAGCTCTATGGTTACCAATATGAGGTGTACACACACAGCTACCTGTGCTATGGCAAGGAACAGGCCATGAGGCAGCTACGGGTTAATCTACTGAAGGTACTGTGAGTAGTTGTCTGGTCACCTGTTAGATATGACTCAAAGAAATTGCAGAATGGTTTTGGGTACTGTAAAAATGCCAGGTAAACTTCCCCTACATGTCGATATAAAACCAGTTTTCAGGAATAGAAACGTGTAAACAGGCAATAGTGTTTTGGCTTTACCCAGGCCTTCTTTAAAGCTAAGATCTGCATAAGTTGAAACAGCGCCACTGGATGCCTCAGGTGCATTTATTATTGTTTTTAGATTTTAAAAAATTGTAACTGGTCAGAGGAGCATCCTGCATCGTGGTAAAAATAATCATAGTGCATACTCTGCTGTTTTATTGCACGTGCAATGGTGTCCGAGGGGGAAAAACAATGTTCGTTGTTTAAAGTAGCCACTTTGTTGTTATCGCAAACAGACGTGGCAGTTTCACCGCTATGGATTCCAGCTTTAAAGCACATGATAAATATCTTTGGGCCAATCTAATTCCCCAAAATCTGTTTGACTGAATGCTTCTCAGTTGAGTCAGAAGCATTTTATGGCTGTTTAAAGGGCTGTTTTTCTTTTGATTCAAGCAAACTTCCTCCTCTCTTAGATGAGTGGGTCTACCCGCCCAGTCAAGCACCCCTGCTACCACCTGGGCTACAACATAACCCTGACTCTGGGTGACCTCTATGACTCCCCCTGCGTTGCCAGACCTGTGACCTTTGACCCAGCCTCAGAGGTGACCTTCACAGGGACCAGTGAGGCACTGCAGTGTCTCAACCAGATGAAGAAAATCATGAACCTGACTGACTGCTCCCTGGCTCCTGACTGTGGCTTCAACGGGGTATACCAGCCCCCAGTCAGTGGCGACTTCTTTGTGAGTGTTCATCCTATATCTACGCAAAGCCCACTCAACTGGCACTCCAGGCAGGCTCATCAAACACTCCAATTTGAAACATGTCTGAACTTTGTACAGTATATATTGTCACCATCATACTGTTCCTTCTCCCTAGGCTTTCTCAACATACTATTACACCTTTGACTTCCTTGGTCTGGCTCCTCAGTCCTCTCTGGCTCAGGCTACCACAACTATAGACACATTCTGTAAAAGGACCTGGGACTCGGTGAGATATAGAGACCTCTGCTGACCTTCCACATTACCAGTACACTTCCTAAAACCGAGCGGCATCTCGTTGTTGTTGGCAATCAAGCCTACTAATGTTGTGTCATCACAACGGTGGTTTGATAGAAATAGGAGACAGAGAATATTAAGGTAGCCTGTAATTAAAACATTTGAGAGGGCCCATCTCAGCAAGCAAAAAAGCCTTGTAATTGAAATACTGCATAATGGCACAGCATTTCATAAACTTTAATAGATCTAAAACAAGTGTCATTTATATTTACAATGCATTTATCCAAACAGATTAATAATTTACCTACTGTAGCTCTTATCAAGTTGTAAATTACAGTGCATGGAGAATGGTGTTATTTCTATCTGAAAAATTAATTTGATGCTTTTTCCACTTGGGACGGGTAGGTAGACTCCACGTTATTCATGGTTTCCTCACATGTAAAGGTGGTGGAATTATTAGGGAAATAAGTCAAGGTCAGAATACAGCATATCTGTCTACACACCTTCATTTATTTGATCGCCACCCCCAACAAATAGGGGGTGAATAGCATGCTATTCTCACGCTTAAGTTCAAGGTCAGAATACACATAGAGAGAAAAGTGCATAAAAAGGGAATTATGTTCCATTTACGCCACTGATGAAGACAGCTTGTCTGTCGAAACGTTGGTTATTAGGTTATTCAATTATTGCATCTGAGCTCCTAGAGTGTGTGGCTCTCCTTTTCTTTTTCATATGTTTTACTCCGCAAGCCAGCACCTCACCTAAACAGGTGTGCGTTTCTTTCACCTCCATGTACACCACTTACCTCGGGTCAGAATTGGCCCCAATGTTACTACAACTTTGTTTGTGATAATATCAATTATTTTGGCAGCTCAAGACAGAGTATAGTGAAAAGGACAAGTACCTTCGTGATTACTGTGCCTCAGCAAACTACATAATGACAGTACTACTAGACGGCTACAAGTTCAACCAGACCTGGGGAAATATATACTTCCAGAGACAGGTGTGTGCTTAACTATACACTTGTGTATTGACATATGTAAAACATCAACATCCAATTCGAAAGATTTTGCTTCAGGACACAGAATGAAAGACATTTTACCACAGAAATCATGAAAAAAGGAATGTTCTTGTATGGCAGTCAATGTGAATAGCTGTGCTGCCTTAATGAAGCTGTGTGTCTATCATATAAAGTCGTGGGCAAAAGTTTTGAGAATGACACATTAATTTTCACAAAGTCTGCTGCCTCAGTTTGCATGATGGCAATTTGCATATACTCCAGAATGTTATGAAGAGTGATCAGATGAACTGCAATTAATTACAAAGTCCCTCTTTGCCATGCAAACGAACTGAATTCCCCAAAAATATTTCCACTGCATTTCAGCCCTGCCACAAAAAGACCAGCTGACATCATGTCAGTGATTCTCTCGTTAACACAGGTGTGAGTGTTGACGAGGACAGGGCTGGAGATCACTCTGTCATGCTGATTGAGTTTGAATAACAGACTGCAAGCTTCAAAAGGAGGGTGGTGCTTGGAATCATTGTTCTTCCTCTGTCAACCATGGTTACCTGAAAGGAAACACGTGCCGTCATCATTTCTTTGCACAAAAAGCGCTTCACAGGCAAGGATACTGCTGCCAGTAAGATTGCACCTAAATCAACCATTTATCAGATCATCAAGAACTTCAAGGAGAGCGGTTCAATTGTTGTGAAGAAGGCTTCAGGGCGCCCAACCCAAAGTTGATTCAGCTGCGGGATCGGGGCACCACCAGTACAGAGCTTGCTCAGGAATGGCAGCAGGCAGGTGTGACTGCATCTGCACGCACAGTGAGGCGAATACTTTTGGAGGATGGCCTGGTGTCAAGAAGGGCAGCAAAGAAGCCACTTCTCTCCAGGAAAAACATCAGGGACAGACTGATATTCTGAAAAAGGTACAGGGATTGGACTGATGAGGACTGGGGTAAAGTCATTTTCTCTGATGAATCCCCTTTCCGATTGTTTGGGGCATCCGGAAAAAAGCTTGTCCAGAGAAGACAAGGTGAGCACTACCATCAGTCCTTAGTCATGCCAACAGTAAAGCATCCTGAGACCATTAATGTGTGGGGTTGCTTCTCAGCCAAGGGAGTGGGCTCACTCACAATTTTGCCTAAGAACACAGCCATGAATAAAGAATGGTACCAACACATCCTCAGAGAGCAACTTCTCCCAACCATCCAGGAACAGTTTGATGACGAACAATGCCTTTTCCAGCATGATGGAGCACCTTGCCATAAGGCAAAAGTGATAACTAAGTTGCTCGGGGAACAAAACATTGATATTTTGGGTCCATGGCCAGGAAACTCCCCAGACCTTAATCCCATTGAGAACTTGTGGTCAATACTCAAGAGGCGGATGGACAAACAAAAACCCACAAATTCTGACAAACTCCAAGCATTGATTATGCAAGAATGGGCTGCCATCAGTTGGGATGTGGCCCAGAAGTTAATTGACAGCATGCCAGGGCGTATTGCAGAGGTCTTGAAAAAGGGTCAACACTGCAAATATTGACTCTTTGCATCAACTTCATGTAATTGTCAATAAAAGCCTTTGACACTTATGAAATGCTTATAATTATACTTCAGTATTCCATAGTAACATCTGACAAAAATATCTAAAGACACTGAAGCAGCAAACTTTGTGGAAATGAATATTTGTGTCATTCTCTAAACTTTTAGCCACGACTGTACATGCATATAAACTCAGCAAAAAAATAAACGTCCTCTCATTGTCAACTGCGTTTATTTTCAGCAAACTTAACACGTGTAAATATTTGTATGAACATAACAAGATTCAACAACTGAGACATAAACTGAACAAGTTCCACAGACATGTGACTAACAGAAATGGAATAATGTGTCCCTGAACAAAAGGGGGGGTTAAAATAGTAACAGTCAGCAAAAACAATTGAACCGCTCTCCTGGTATGGCCACCAGCTGCATTAAGTACTGCAGTGCATCTCCTCCTCATGGACTCTTCCACCAAGGCACATGCAAGTTCCCGGACATTTCTGCGAGGAATGGCCTTAGCCCTCACCCTCCGATCCAACAGGTCCCAGACGTGCTCAATGAGATTGAGATCTGGGCTCTTCACTGACCATGGCAGAACACTGACATTCCTGTCTTGCAGGAAATCACGCACAGAACGAGCAGTATGGCTGGTGGCATTGTCATGCTGGAGGGTCATGTCAGGATGAGCCTCCAGGAAGGGTACCACATGAGGGAGGATGTCTTCCCTGTAACGCACAGTGTTGAGATTGCCTGCAATGACAACAAGCTCAGTCCGATGATGCTGTGACACTCCGCCCCAGACCATGATGGACCCTCCACCTCTAAATCGATCCCGCTCCAGAGTACAGGCCTCGGTGTAACGCTCATTCCTTCTACGATAAACGTGAATCCGACCATCACCGCTGTTGAGACAAAACCATGACTCGTCAGAGAAGAGCACTTTTTTCCAGTCCTGTCTTGTCCAGCAATGGTGGGTTTGTGCCCATAGGCGACGTTGTTGCCGGTGATGTCTGGTGAGGACCTGCCTTACAACAGGCCTACAAATCCTCAGTCCAGCCTCTCTCGGCCTATTGCGGACAGTCTGAGCACTGATGGAGGGATTGTGCATTCCTGGTGTAACTCTGCAGTTGTTGTTGCCATCCTATACCTGTCCCGCAGGTGTGATGTTCGGATGTATCGTTCCTGTGCAGGTGTTGTTACACGTGGTCTGCCACCGCGAGGACGATCAGCTGTCCTTCCTGTCTCCCTGTAGCGCTGTCTTAGGCGTCTCACAGTATGGACATTGCAATGTATTGCCCTGGCCACATCTGCAGTCCTCGTGCCTCCTTGCAGCATGAATAAGGAACGTTCATGCAGATGAGCAGGGACCCTGGGAGTCAGTAGAAAGACCTCTTTAGTGTCCTAAGTTTTCATAACTGTGACCTTAATTGCCTACCGTCTGTTAGTGTCTTAACGACCATTCCACAGGTGCATTTGTATTACTTGTTTCTGGTTCATTGTACAAGCAGTGTTTAAACCCTTTACAATAAAGATCTGTGAAGTTATTTGGAATTTTACAAATGATCTTTGAAACACAGGGTCCTGAAAAAGGGACGTTTATTTTTTGCTGAGTTTATGTTTATATACATCACTGTCTATCAGGTGGCAGATACAGACATCAACTGGACGCTGGGCTACATGTTGAACCTGACCAACCTGATCCCCTCAGAGCACCCCCTGGTGGTGACAGGTGTGCAGCATGGCCAGTGGGCAGCAGAAGTCTTCTTCATAACATTTGCTGTGTTCCTCAGTCTGTTGGTGCTAGCCATACTGTTGCTCTGGAACCCATGAGGCAACACAACAATCGATGCAATCACACTTTGAACGTCTCTGACTTCTAGTCTCTTCTAGTCCATACAGATTATTACAATGTGATAATAGCAGTGAGTCAATAAGATCGACGGATCGGACGAGCGTGGCAGCTCCTGGAACTCACAGTAATAGTTAAAGAAATAATTTGTAATATTTTCTGTCAATATGACTGGAATTATGGAGGCAATTGAATGTATTATGTATTTATTAGGCTTGTATAAACTGCATAGGTGGATGTTTTCAAGCAAAAAGAAACCCAACAATAAATTGTAATATGACACTATCTACTGCAAATAAATAGTGTTGCTATGAATATATATCTCTTCATAATCTAATAAATATATTTTTCCCCCCACAAACAGTGTTTGAAAGAAGTAGAAAAGGGAGAATCATCTCAAGCGTTACATTACTACCACTACAGTATATGCTTTGGTATGCACTGACAAATGTTTTTAACATTTAAATCTGCTTTATTACATATAGAACATTTAGAAATAAAAATACTATCATAAGGGGCTATAGGGCACAAATGCATGTGTGTGTGCGTACGTGTGTGCGTACGTGTGTGCGTACGTGTGTGCGTACGTGTGTGCGTACGTGTGTGCGTACGTGCGTACGTGTGCGTACGTGTGTGCGTACGTGTGTGCGTACGTGTGTGCGTACGTGTGTGCGTACGTGTGTGCGTACGTGGGTGCGTACGTGGGTGCGTGCGTGCGTGCGTGTATGTGCTGCAGATTATGACATGTACCAATCTTCTCCACCTTGATCAGCAGCAGCCTGATTTCTTCATTGGCGGTTCTTTCTGCAACACCAAGCTTCCCTCTTCTTGTCTTGTCTGCTCACCCAGCTGCTTTAGCATCCTTGAAGCAACAACACACCAAATCAATGTTTGAATATTCACAGAACAGAGTCCTCTTCCACTTGCAGATAATGACAATACGCAGCCAAATCCAGACTACACACAACAACACAAACAAACAATAGCTTTTACTGTACTTGGAAGACCTGTCGGCATGTCTTACCTTGCCAGAGTTTCCATAGACAGAGTCACATTGTCACCTGTTGCAGCACTACACTCCATAAAGAGCATGTCGTACCCCTTTAAGAGTGAGGTCAAGTATCATCAATAAAAGTATTATTTGTATTTATTATGAATGATCTCAATCCTGCTTTGCTACCACTGTCAATTTCAGCACCAGCTACAGAAGTGTAAAATAATCATTTATATCACATCACCTGTAAATCCTACAGTCCAGTCGCCCACATTCTGGCTGTTAAAGTTACAGTAACGTCAACATACCTTTGCAAGGTTCTCCCCTTCATGAGTCTGAACCTCTCGATCTAGTTCAGCACAATCAGTCTTGTTCCCAAGGAGTATAACGATGACATCATCTGGAGCCCCCTCCTACAAAATACAAAAGGTTATGACAGTACAATAGATACCAGTGGAAGAACTGTGAATCCTGCAAACAATTGTTTGTGTTGTTACATAGTTGTTCTTTGATTATAATATTAAAGGCATGATTTAAATGCCCCCTACCTGAATGCAATTGACCCAGTAGCAGATGTCACAGAAGCTCTGAGACGAAGTGATGTCATACATAAGCATTAGACCCTGGGCTTTGTGGAACACTTGTCTGGTGATGCTGTGGAATCTGGGGAGTAGAGTGTAACAATAGTATAACATGTATGTAATTATATACTAACAAAGAAAACACACACATGGAGGGTTCAAATTAGGACAGAGGAACAGATTCTGTATCGATGCATTACATATAATGAACAATTGTGATGAACTTAGGTTAGAGACCCACCTTTCCTGACCTGCAGTATCCCATAACTGTAGAGTCACTGGGCTGCCATCCACGGTCACAGACTGTATACAGGTATCAATACCTGCTCAGATGATAAGCACACAAACAAACAAACATGAAACCAGACATGAATGAGTATTATGAATAATGTACAGTAATACATGGTGTGTTCATTTCTTCACATGACATGAAAGGGCATGATGCCAAACATACAACAAGGATGATGATACTCACCAATGGTTGCATTGTGGTGCAGACAGAACTCTCCACTTTGGAAACGCCTCATGAAGGAGGTTTTGCCCACACTGCTGTTTCCAACCATCACCACGTTGTAGGGGTTTGAACTAGAGCCAGAGCTTCCGAAGGTACCTGGAGGGGGATCAAAGAGACTGGTCTATTACAGTTGATATCACTTCTCTGATCTCACGCAAACCTAACTTGACTTATTCCTTTGGCTACAAGTGGAGAGCAAAGGGCCTCAACAGTGCATATCCAGCAGTTAATTCCAGGTGATTCCTGCCTGGTGGGTTTACATACTCAAGACTAACCTTTCCATCCCACTTGTACATCCTCACTGTTGCTATTCGATACTTACCCGGAGGCTTCTCCACACGCTCTGCCTTTTCTTGACCTCTTTTATTCCCAGGGCCTGGCTGTGGAGCTGGAGCCACTGGTTCAGACCCTTTTCCACTCAAAACCGTGCTTGAGGCAACCACCTTAGACAAATAGAAAACATAATCTCCCACAAAGGACAGTATATGATCATCTCTTCAAAATGAAATGTGAAATATCGTTGTGTGTTCAAAAATCTATATACCTTCTGGTATACACACTATGTAAAACATTTAAAAGTAACAAATCAGATGTTTGATATATATTGAAATGTCAGGGCCGAATTCAGACTTACAGTATATGAACAATTTCAGTTGTGACATCACTGCAGCTCTTTATCATAAAATGTTGAATCCTCAAATATCCTCAAGTACTCAGCCGTGGGGTGTTTGTACATGTCAAGAATGCTATGAGTTCAATAAAATAGGTGAAGCCATTTGTAAGAAAAGCCAAAGTACCTCTATGAGTATTGTCTCCTTCTCTGTGCTCTGTATCTCCTGTTGGTCCTCCAGACTGACAGCTTCAGCCCTGCGCTCCTCTTGAAATCTTTCCAAAACAGCATTGACTTCTGGATTTCCAATGGTTTCTGCTCTGACCTCTGCCTCTGTTATATTTTCTCCTGTCTCCTGCTTCTCATCCTCTGCGTGGAGTCCTCCCTGTGTCTGATGAGTAAAGCCCATCTTTCTTCTCTTCCCTGTAGCTTTGGATTCACCAACATCCTCGTGAGATTGGGAACTCAGAGACAGAGATGATTTTGAAAGAAGACTGGGGCTATTACTTTGTGTTAACAGACATTGCTCCATGTCTGCTGTTTGGGTAAGTTGAAAAGCAGAGATGTGAGGGTCTATACAAACCATGTCACCTGACTCTTGGGCCTCTACTGTAAGAGTCAGGTCAGTTTGGCTGCTCTCGCTCTCCATGACTGTATTCACTTCAACTTCTATCTCCTCCACCTCTCTAACTTTTACTGTTGAAATCAGTGTGTCATCAGTCAAGTGGGACTCAAGATTAGGAACATTAGGGTTGTGAAGAGTTTCCATAACCTCAGAGAAATCTGATTGACGTAGAAGCATGAGTTTTGCTGTCATTGAATGATTTATAATTGATTGGCTCTCACTTTCTATATTGTCAGCCTCTATGTTTCTTCCCTCTTGATTTGAAGTACTGAATGAACAGCTGAGGTCAGTCTCCTCATTTCTCTCTTCTCCTTCATTCTTCTCATTACCAGCTCCATCCTTAGATTCCATCAACATTTCAAACTCCATGCAAGAACCTTCCACTGCATCCATGTTTTCTCTCTTGTCTTCTATCTCTGTGCTTTCTATTTCCACTTCTTGTTTCTCCTCTGTGTCCTCCTCTTCTCTTTGTACAACTCTAGGATGCCTACGAGTCGACCCCATCTTTCTCCTCCTGCTCGGAGAAGGACTCTGATTGGAGTTGATGTTTGCTGCGTTATCACCTTGGTCCTGAACACTCTGCAGTAAGAGTGAATTGGGAAAAGAGTTATGGCTTTCATCCGAGTATGGAGTTTGGTTGAGTTGACTAGCAGAGATATTGGGATCAGTGCTCAAAGCCTCATCTGTTTGGCAGGGCTCTGTTGTGAGAGTTCTATCATCATACGTCATTTGGCTACTGACACTCACTTCATTTACAAGCGGCACATGATCACTCATTTCCTCCTCGCTGAGTAACATGACCTCTGATGTGTCCAGTCCCCTGTGGTATTGGGGTCAGTGTTTGCACCACCCTCATTACCCTGAATACTCTGCGGTAATAATGGTTTGAGAAAGGGGTTAGTGATTTCAATACATGGAGTTTGGATGAGTTGACTAGGAGAGATTTTGGGATCAGTGCTGAAAGTGTCATCTGACTCTAGTGTAAGAGCACAATCATATGCTATTTGGCTGCACTTGATCACTTCAGAATTATTCACAAGCAGTGTGTAATCACTAACTTCTTCCTCCCTGAGTAAAGTGACTCCTGATTGGTCCAGTCCAACACTGAAGGGCTCTATTGGGTCAACATTGTGGGCCATGCTTGCTTCATTGTTGCTCTCAGTTTCTGTATTGACAGAGTCTACAGTGAATCTGTTGCCTTTCTCTTGGTTATATAATTGATCTGCAATACCAAATGAATCGATGTATTGATCAAAAGGGGTGGGTTCAATCAGACGTTCTTCTTCCATTCCTTTCTTCTCCTCATCTGCTCCATGCTCTGGTTCCAATAACATCAGAGACTCTTCCGATGTTTCAACACCAGATCCTTCCACTGTTCCCATGTCCCTTTCCAACCTCCTTCCTGTCTGTCCTATGTTTTCTGTGTCTTCCTCTGTTTGTAAATTCTCCTTTTCCATCTGCTCTCCTTCTTTCTCGTCTACACTGGCACTATCTTTAGGCTCCATAGATATTTCAAACTCAGTCTCTTCGATGCCAAACAATTCTTCTTTTCCCAATATGACCTCTTCTCCCTCATCATAAAGGTAACGATATCCACGCATCTTACTCTCTCCATGTTCTTCCGCCTCATGTATACCTCCATGATTCCTGCGAGTTGAACCCATCTTTCTTCTCCTGGATTCTGATTGAGCACTTTTGACATGACCCAAAGAGCTGTCTGAGGGGGTTGATTGTAAAAAGCAGGTCATATCCTCACTTTGTTCAGGTTCAATACTTTCTACATGGTCTTGTTGTCTAAAATGAGTTATATTTGCCATTACTATGTTTTCCTCAACTATCAGATCAACAAAGTTCTCATCTTCATCTCTTTGGTGCAACGTTTCCTGATTGCCTGGACCAGTAGAGTTAATATCATCTTGCAATTCTGACTCATTTACAACAGGTTCAAGTTTCTCTTCACCTTCTCCACTTTGGAGGATTATTGTGTTATTGAATGACTCAAACTCTTCTGTGTTGGTTAAAGTGTCTGACTCAAGGGATTGATCTAATGACTGTCTAGAGCTGAGAAATGTGGGGGACTCCACCTCGGCATGCTCACTTTCCTGCCTCCTCTCTTCCTCTTTCTTCAACTCCTCTGTTATGGGTTCAGCAGCGAATCCATGAACAACTTGCAATGCAAGATCTAGGGGCAGATGCAAGAGTGATTCGGTTCCAAGAGTATCTTGAAGCAATTCACTGCTATAACTAACTACAGCTTCACTACTAGGTTCAATATCCTCACCATCTTCCTCTTTCCATCTGTCATCCTGTTTGTCGAGTGTGTTAGAAGCAAACAAAAGACACTCAGTGTCCGTTTCACTTTCCTTTGGACCCAGGAGCTCTTTTGTGTTGCTGTAGGACCCGGATTCCACAACTGCAATGGATGCCTGAAGTTGTAGGGATTTTTCTGTGTCTCCAGTTTTGGCGTCTTGTTTCTCCCCAAAGTCCGTCTCTGCTTGTTTACCTTTATTCCGACGAGTAGAACCCCTTTTCCTTCTCTTCTTTGCAGTGTCAGGTGATTCCAGCAGATATGGGTTTTCAGTTTGAGACAGATTTATTTCTGTGAGTTCATTTAATAAGGGATTATTGTCTTCCAGGTATTGTGATGTTATATATGGCTCTATACAAACCATGTCACATGACTCTTGGGCCTCTACTGTAAGAGCTGCTGTGTCAGAGGGAGTTTGGTTGCTCTCGCTCTCTGCGACTATTTTCACTTCTACTTCTATCTCCTCCGCCTCTCTAACTTTTTCTGTATGTTCTACAAGCTCAGACCTTTCGATGCCAGATTCTCCTTCTACTACTATGTTGACCTCTCCCTCCACTACTATGATCGCTGGGTCTCCCATCGCCTGCTCCTCTGTCACTTTTTCTAGAAGTTCCTCAAGCTCTACAAGCTCAGTCTTTTCTATGCTAGAATCCATTTCTGCTGTTGTAATGACATCTCCCACCTCCCCTATAACATCTGTGTCTTCTCCTTTCTCCTCCTCCTGTCCCTCCTCTCTTCTCTCCTCTCCTTTTCTACCTGGATGAGACTTGCTGCGAGTGGAACCGATCTTCCTTTTCCTCCCTGGAGTGTAGGATTCTACCTCTGCTGTTTCCTCTGACCCAAGAGAACTCTGCAGTGAGGGTGGATCTGGAGGGGAGTCAGTGTTTCCTCTTGATTCATCAAGTGTTTCCTCCAATGATGTTCCTTTGTGTTGCAAACCAGTGATGGCAGGATTTGAGTTCAGTGTGTCATCGGTCAGGTAGGAGTCATATGACTCTATAGTAGGAACATCAGGGTAAGTGTTGTGAAGAGTTTGACTAATCTGAGTCAACTCTACTTCACGTAGAAGCAAGAGTTTTGTTGCCATTGATTCCTTTATAATTGATTGGCTCTCACTTTCTATATTGTCAGCCTCTATGTTTCTTCCCTCTTGATTTGAAGTACTGAATGAACAGCTGAGGTCAGTCAGGACAGTCTCCTCATTTCTCTCTTCTCCTTCATTCTTCTCATTACCAGCTCCATCCTTAGATTCCATCAACATTTCAAACTCCATGCAAGAACCTTCCACTGCATCCATGTTTTCTCTCTTGTCTTCTATCTCTGTGCTTTCTATTTCCACTTCTTGTTTCTCCTCTGTGTCCTCCTCTTCTCTTTGTACAACTCTAGGATGCCTACGAGTCGACCCCATCTTTCTCCTCCTGCTCGGAGAAGGACTCTGATTGGAGTTGATGTTTGCTGCGTTATCACCTTGGTCCTGAACACTCTGCAGTAAGAGTGAATTGGGAAAAGAGTTATGGCTTTCATCCGAGTATGGAGTTTGGTTGAGTTGACTAGCAGAGATATTGGGATCAGTGCTCAAAGCCTCATCTGTTTGGCAGGGCTCTGTTGTGAGAGTTCTATCATCATACGTCATTTGGCTACTGACACTCACTTCATTTACAAGCGGCACATGATCACTCATTTCCTCCTCGCTGAGTAACATGACCTCTGATGTGTCCAGTCCCCTGTGGTATTGGGGTCAGTGTTTGCACCACCCTCATTACCCTGAATACTCTGCGGTAATAATGGTTTGAGAAAGGGGTTAGTGATTTCAATACATGGAGTTTGGATGAGTTGACTAGGAGAGATTTTGGGATCAGTGCTGAAAGTGTCATCTGACTCTAGTGTAAGAGCACAATCATATGCTATTTGGCTGCACTTGATCACTTCAGAATTATTCACAAGCAGTGTGTAATCACTAACTTCTTCCTCCCTGAGTAAAGTGACTCCTGATTGGTCCAGTCCAACACTGAAGGGCTCTATTGGGTCAACATTGTGGGCCATGCTTGCTTCATTGTTGCTCTCAGTTTCTGTATTGACAGAGTCTACAGTGAATCTGTTGCCTTTCTCTTGGTTATATAATTGATCTGCAATACCAAATGAATCGATGTATTGATCAAAGGGGTGGGTTCAATCAGACGTTCTTCTTCCATTCCTTTCTTCTCCTCATCTGCTCCATGCTCTGGTTCCAATAACATCAGAGACTCTTCCGATGTTTCAACACCAGATCCTTCCACTGTTCCCATGTCCCTTTCCAACCTCCTTCCTGTCTGTCCTATGTTTTCTGTGTCTTCCTCTGTTTGTAAATTCTCCTTTTCCATCTGCTCTCCTTCTTTCTCGTCTACACTGGCACTATCTTTAGGCTCCATAGATATTTCAAACTCAGTCTCTTCGATGCCAAACAATTCTTCTTTTCCCAATATGACCTCTTCTCCCTCATCATAAAGGTAACGATATCCACGCATCTTACTCTCTCCATGTTCTTCCGCCTCATGTATACCTCCATGATTCCTGCGAGTTGAACCCATCTTTCTTCTCCTGGATTCTGATTGAGCACTTTTGTCATGACCCAAAGAGCTGTCTGAGGGGGTTGATTGTAAAAAGCAGGTCATATCCTCACTTTGTTCAGGTTCAATACTTTCTACATGGTCTTGTTGTCTAAAATGAGTTATATTTGCCATTACTATGTTTTCCTCAACTATCAGATCAACAAAGTTCTCATCTTCATCTCTTTGGTGCAACGTTTCCTGATTGCCTGGACCAGTAGAGTTAATATCATCTTGCAATTCTGACTCATTTACAACAGGTTCAAGTTTCTCTTCACCTTCTCTACTTTGGAGGATTATTGTGTTATTGAATGACTCAAACTCTTCTGTGTTGGTTAAAGTGTCTGACTCAAGGGATTGATCTAATGACTGTCTAGAGCTGAGAAATGTGGGGGACTCCACCTCGGCATGCTCACTTTCCTGCCTCCTCTCTTCCTCTTTCTTCAACTCCTCTGTTATGGGTTCAGCAGCGAATCCATGAACAACTTGCAATGCAAGATCTAGGGGCAGATGCAAGAGTGATTCGGTTCCAAGAGTATCTTGAAGCAATTCACTGCTATAACTAACTACAGCTTCACTACTAGGTTCAATATCCTCACCAACTTCCTCTTTCCATCTGTCATCCTGTTTGTCGAGTGTGTTAGAAGCAAACAAAAGACACTCAGTGTCCGTTTCACTTTCCTTTGGACCCAGGAGCTCTTTTGTGTTGCTGTAGGACCCGGATTCCACAACTGCAATGGATGCCTGAAGTTGTAGGGATTTTTCTGTGTCTCCAGTTTTGGCGTCTTGTTTCTCCCCAAAGTCCGTCTCTGCTTGTTTACCTTTATTCCGACGAGTAGAACCCCTTTTCCTTCTCTTCTTTGCAGTGTCAGGTGATTCCAGCAGATATGGGTTTTCAGTTTGAGACAGATTTATTTCTGTGAGTTCATTTAATAAGGGATTATTGTCTTCCAGGTATTGTGATGTTATATATGGCTCTATACAAACCATGTCACATGACTCTTGGGCCTCTACTGTAAGAGCTGCTGTGTCAGAGGGAGTTTGGTTGCTCTCGCTCTCTGCGACTATTTTCACTTCTACTTCTATCTCCTCCGCCTCTCTAACTTTTTCTGTATGTTCTACAAGCTCAGACCTTTCGATGCCAGATTCTCCTTCTACTACTATGTTGACCTCTCCCTCCACTACTATGATCGCTGGGTCTCCCATCGCCTGCTCCTCTGTCACTTTTTCTAGAAGTTCCTCAAGCTCTACAAGCTCAGTCTTTTCTATGCTAGAATCCATTTCTGCTGTTGTAATGACATCTCCCACCTCCCCTATAACATCTGTGTCTTCTCCTTTCTCCTCCTCCTGTCCCTCCTCTCTTCTCTCCTCTCCTTTTCTACCTGGATGAGACTTGCTGCGAGTGGAACCGATCTTCCTTTTCCTCCCTGGAGTGTAGGATTCTACCTCTGCTGTTTCCTCTGACCCAAGAGAACTCTGCAGTGAGGGTGGATCTGGAGGGGAGTCAGTGTTTCCTCTTGATTCATCAAGTGTTTCCTCCAATGATGTTCCTTTGTGTTGCAAACCAGTGATGGCAGGATTTGAGTTCAGTGTGTCATCGGTCAGGTAGGAGTCATATGACTCTATAGTAGGAACATCAGGGTAAGTGTTGTGAAGAGTTTGACTAATCTGAGTCAACTCTACTTCACGTAGAAGCAAGAGTTTTGTTGCCATTGATTCCTTTATAATTGATTGGCTCTCACTTTCTATATTGTCAGCCTCTATGTTTCTTCCCTCTTGATTTGAAGTACTGAATGAACAGCTGAGGTCAGTCAGGACAGTCTCCTCATTTCTCTCTTCTCCTTCATTCTTCTCATTACCAGCTCCATCCTTAGATTCCATCAACATTTCAAACTCCATGCAAGAACCTTCCACTGCATCCATGTTTTCTCTCTTGTCTTCTATCTCTGTGCTTTCTATTTCCACTTCTTGTTTCTCCTCTGTGTCCTCCTCTTCTCTTTGTACAACTCTAGGATGCCTACGAGTCGACCCCATCTTTCTCCTCCTGCTCGGAGAAGGACTCTGATTGGAGTTGATGCTTGCTGCGTTATCACCTTGGTCCTGAACACTCTGCAGTAAGAGTGAATTGGGAAAAGAGTTATGGCTTTCATCCGAGTATGGAGTTTGGTTGAGTTGACTAGCAGAGATATTGGGATCAGTGCTCAAAGCCTCATCTGTTTGGCAGGGCTCTGTTGTGAGAGTTCTATCATCATACGTCATTTGGCTACTGACACTCACTTCATTTACAAGCGGCACATGATCACTCATTTCCTCCTCGCTGAGTAACATGACCTCTGATGTGTCCAGTCCCCCTGTGGTATTGAGGTCAGTGTTTGCACCACCCTCAATACCCTGAATACTCTGCGGTAATAATGGTTTGAGAAAGGGGTTAGTGATTTCCATACATGGAGTTTGGATGAGTTGACTAGGAGAGATTTTGGGATCAGAGCTGAAAGTGTCATCTGACTCTAGTGTAAGAGCACAATCATATGCTATTTGGCTGCACTTGATCACTTCAGAATTATTCACAAGCAGTGTGTAATCACTAACTTCTTCCTCCCTGAGTAAAGTGACTCCTGATTGGTCCAGTCCAACACTGAAGGGCTCTATTGGGTCAACATTGTGGGCCATGCTTGCTTCATTGTTGCTCTCAGTTTCTGTATTGACAGAGTCTACAGTGAATCTGTTGCCTTTCTCTTGGTTATATAATTGATCTGCAATACCAAATGAATCGATGTATTGATCAAAAGGGGTGGGTTCAATCAGACGTTCTTCTTCCATTCCTTTCTTCTCCTCATCTGCTCCATGCTCTGGTTCCAATAACATCAGAGACTCTTCCGATGTTTCAACACCAGATCCTTCCACTGTTCCCATGTCCCTTTCCAACCTCCTTCCTGTCTGTCCTATATTTTCTGTGTCTTCCTCTGTTTGGAAATTCTCCTTTTCCATCTGCTCTCCTTCTTTCTCGTCTACACTGGCACTATCTTTAGGCTCCATAGATATTTCAAACTCAGTCTCTTCGATGCCAAACATTTCTTTTTTTCCCAATATGACCTCTTCTCCCTCATCATAAAGGTAACGATATCCACGCATCTTACTCTCTCCATGTTCTTCCGCCTCATGTATACCTCCATGATTCCTGCGAGTTGAACCCATCTTTCTTCTCCTGGATTCTGATTGAGCACTTTTGTCATGACCCAAAGAGCTGTCTGAGGGGGTTGATTGTAAAAGCAGGTCATATCCTCACTTTGTTCAGGTTCAATACTTTCTACATGGTCTTGTTGTCTAAAATGAGTTATATTTGCCATTACTATGTTTTCCTCAACTATCAGATCAACAAAGTTCTCATCTTCATCTCTTTGGTGCAACGTTTCCTGATTGCCTGGACCAGTAGAGTTAATATCATCTTGCAATTCTGACTCATTTACAACAGGTTCAAGTTTCTCTTCACCTTCTCCACTTTGGAGGATTATTGTGTTATTGAATGACTCAAACTCTTCTGTGTTGGTTAAAGTGTCTGACTCAAGGGATTGATCTAATGACTGTCTAGAGCTGAGAAATGTGGGGGGACTCCACCTCGGCATGCTCACTTTCCTGCCTCCTCTCTTCCTCTTTCTTCAACTCCTCTGTTATGGGTTCAGCAGCGAATCCATGAACAACTTGCAATGCAAGATCTAGGGGCAGATGCAAGAGTGATTCGGTTCAAGAGTATCTTGAAGCAATTCACTGCTATAACTAACTACAGCTTCACTACTAGGTTCAATATCCTCACCAACTTCCTCTTTCCATCTGTCATCCTGTTTGTCGAGTGTGTTAGAAGCAAACAAAAGACACTCAGTGTCCGTTTCACTTTCCTTTGGACCCAGGAGCTCTTTTGTGTTGCTGTAGGACCCGGATTCCACAACTGCAATGGATGCCTGAAGTTGTAGGGATTTTTCTGTGTCTCCAGTTTTGGCGTCTTGTTTCTCCCCAAAGTCCGTCTCTGCTTGTTTACCTTTATTCCGACGAGTAGAACCCCTTTTCCTTCTCTTCTTTGCAGTGTCAGGTGATTCCAGCAGATATGGGTTTTCAGTTTGAGACAGATTTATTTCTGTGAGTTCATTTAATAAGGGATTATTGTCTTCCAGGTATTGTGATGTTATATATGGCTCTATACAAACCATGTCACATGACTCTTGGGCCTCTACTGTAAGAGCTGCTGTGTCAGAGGGAGTTTGGTTGCTCTCGCTCTCTGCGACTATTTTCACTTCTACTTCTATCTCCTCCGCCTCTCTAACTTTTTCTGTATGTTCTACAAGCTCAGACCTTTCGATGCCAGATTCTCCTTCTACTACTATGTTGACCTCTCCCTCCACTACTATGATCGCTGGGTCTCCCATCGCCTGCTCCTCTGTCACTTTTTCTAGAAGTTCCTCAAGCTCTACAAGCTCAGTCTTTTCTATGCTAGAATCCATTTCTGCTGTTGTAATGACATCTCCCACCTCCCCTATAACATCTGTGTCTTCTCCTTTCTCCTCCTCCTGTCCCTCCTCTCTTCTCTCCTCTCCTTTTCTACCTGGATGAGACTTGCTGCGAGTGGAACCGATCTTCCTTTTCCTCCCTGGAGTGTAGGATTCTACCTCTGCTGTTTCCTCTGACCCAAGAGAACTCTGCAGTGAGGGTGGATCTGGAGGGAGTCAGTGTTTCCTCTTGATTCATCAAGTGTTTCCTCCAATGATGTTCCTTTGTGTTGCAAACCAGTGATGGCAGGATTTGAGTTCAGTGTGTCATCGGTCAGGTAGGAGTCATATGACTCTATAGTAGGAACATCAGGGTAAGTGTTGTGAAGAGTTTGACTAATCTGAGTCAACTCTACTTCACGTAGAAGCAAGAGTTTTGTTGCCATTGATTCCTTTATAATTGATTGGCTCTCACTTTCTATATTGTCAGCCTCTATGTTTCTTCCCTCTTGATTTGAAGTACTGAATGAACAGCTGAGGTCAGTCAGGACAGTCTCCTCATTTCTCTCTTCTCCTTCATTCTTCTCATTACCAGCTCCATCCTTAGATTCCATCAACATTTCAAACTCCATGCAAGAACCTTCCACTGCATCCATGTTTTCTCTCTTGTCTTCTATCTCTGTGCTTTCTATTTCCACTTCTTGTTTCTCCTCTGTGTCCTCCTCTTCTCTTTGTACAACTCTAGGATGCCTACGAGTCGACCCCATCTTTCTCCTCCTGCTCGGAGAAGGACTCTGATTGGAGTTGATGTTTGCTGCGTTATCACCTTGGTCCTGAACACTCTGCAGTAAGAGTGAATTGGGAAAAGAGTTATGGCTTTCATCCGAGTATGGAGTTTGGTTGAGTTGACTAGCAGAGATATTGGGATCAGTGCTCAAAGCCTCATCTGTTTGGCAGGGCTCTGTTGTGAGAGTTCTATCATCATACGTCATTTGGCTACTGACACTCACTTCATTTACAAGCGGCACATGATCACTCATTTCCTCCTCGCTGAGTAACATGACCTCTGATGTGTCCAGTCCCCCTGTGGTATTGGGGTCAGTGTTTGCACCACCCTCATTACCCTGAATACTCTGCGGTAATAATGGTTTGAGAAAGGGGTTAGTGATTTCAATACATGGAGTTTGGATGAGTTGACTAGGAGAGATTTTGGGATCAGTGCTGAAAGTGTCATCTGACTCTAGTGTAAGAGCACAATCATATGCTATTTGGCTGCACTTGATCACTTCAGAATTATTCACAAGCAGTGTGTAATCACTAACTTCTTCCTCCCTGAGTAAAGTGACTCCTGATTGGTCCAGTCCAACACTGAAGGGCTCTATTGGGTCAACATTGTGGGCCATGCTTGCTTCATTGTTGCTCTCAGTTTCTGTATTGACAGAGTCTACAGTGAATCTGTTGCCTTTCTCTTGGTTATATAATTGATCTGCAATACCAAATGAATCGATGTATTGATCAAAAGGGGTGGGTTCAATCAGACGTTCTTCTTCCATTCCTTTCTTCTCCTCATCTGCTCCATGCTCTGGTTCCAATAACATCAGAGACTCTTCCGATGTTTCAACACCAGATCCTTCCACTGTTCCCATGTCCCTTTCCAACCTCCTTCCTGTCTGTCCTATGTTTTCTGTGTCTTCCTCTGTTTGGAAATTCTCCTTTTCCATCTGCTCTCCTTCTTTCTCGTCTACACTGGCACTATCTTTAGGCTCCATAGATATTTCAAACTCAGTCTCTTCGATGCCAAACATTTCTTTTTTCCCAATATGACCTCTTCTCCCTCATCATAAAGGTAACGATATCCACGCATCTTACTCTCTCCATGTTCTTCCTCCTCATGTATACCTCTATAATTCCTGCGAGTTGAACCCATCTTTCTTCTCCTGGATTCTGATTGAGCACTTTTGTCATGACCCAAAGTGCTGTCTGAGGGGGTTGATTGTAAAAAGCAGGTCATATCCTCACTTTGTTCAGGTTCATAGCTTTCTACATGGTCTGGTTGTCTAAAAGGAGTTATATTTGCCAGTACTATATTTTCCTCAACTATTAGGTCAACAAAGTTCTCATCTTCATCTCTTTGGTGCAATGTTTCCTGATTGCCTGGACCAGTAGAGTTAATATCATCCTGCAATTCTGACTCATTTACAACAGGTTCAAGTTTCTCTTCACCTTCTCCACTTTGGAAGATTATTGTGTTATTGAATGACTCAAACTCTTCTGTGTTGGTTAAAGTGTCTGACTCAAGGGATTGATCTAATGACTGTCTAGAGCTGAGAAATGTGGGGGACTCCACCTCGGCATGCTCACTTTCCTGCCTCCTCTCTTCCTCTTTCTTCAACTCCTCTGTTATGGGTTCAGCAGCGAATCCATGAACAACTTCTAACGCAAGATCTAGGGGCAGATGCAAGAGTGATTCGGTTCCAAGAGTATCTTGAAGCATTTCAGTGCCATAACTAACCACAGTTTTAGTTCTAGGTTCAGTATCCTCACCAACTTCCTCTTTACATCTGTCATCCGGTTGGTTGAGTGTGTTAGAAGCAAACAAAATAAACTCACTTTGACTTCTGCTCTGAGTGTTCATTTCACTTTCTTTAGGACCCAGGCACTCTTCTCCTTTACTGTGGGACTCAGATTCCACAACTGCAATAGATGCCTGAAGTTCTAGGGATTGTTCTGTGTCTCCAGTTTTGGTGTCTTGTATCACCCCAAAGTCTGTCTCCTCTGGCTTTCTTTTATTCTGACGAGTAGACCCCATTTTCCTTCTCTTCCCTGTAGTGTCAAGTGATTTTAGAAGATATGGGTTTACAGGTTGAGACAGATGTGACTCTGTGACGTAATTTAATGGTGGATTATTTCTTTCTGTGTGTTGTTGTGTTATTGTTGATAAATCTGATGAGACAAGGTCCGTTTGGAGCATCACTGAAACTGAATCAGCCCCAACTTCAACTACTTTCCTTTCCTTTGACAACATTTGGGACCCATCATCATCTTTGTTAGTCTCATGTTCATCTTGATTCTGACGTGGTTGACGTGATGATCCCATTCTCACTTTTCTTGAATTCTTGCCAGACATGGTTCTTCAAAGTCCCTCCTATATCACGACACAGACAATAGATTGTTAATCACTAAACCCCGCTGGAATTAAAAGGCTTCCGGGGATTATATGCTCCTTGCATTTTTTACACAATAAAATGACTCACTGTGAAGGCACCACTAAAAGAATGTTGGCATCACTCAACCTTTTTAGAGACGCAGTCCAGCTATTTTTGAACTTTTTCTGTTGAAAAACAATAACCCACATATAAATACAGTAATGTACACACACTTTAGCGTAAAAAAAATGGTTTTGAGCAAAATAGTGTTTTATAGACACAAGTGCAAACTTCATGCAGTAGGCCAGGTTTCCCCAATAGGTGGCCCGTGGGTCGAATTGATTTTATTTGCACTCCAAGTGTTCTGAGCAACAAAACAAAAAAAAGGAAATGAGCTCAAAGTGATTTTAATTTTGGAAATATGTTCCCAAGTATTCCCACGCATAAATAGAAATCATATGTGATTGTATCCAAATGTAATCAATGTTGGAAATGATTCTGTTTTTGTCAAATAATATATCTGTTTGGGATTCTTGTGGTCAATTTGCAGTCCACAAATGATTTATAACTGTTACTAGGTTTCCATCCAAAATGTTTATGCAAGTAAAGTACATCAGATAAAATGTAATTACAGGCCTGATGGAAACTGATTTTTTTTTCAGTAAACTTTACCTGCTGGGGCAGGAGGTACCCTAGTGGTTAGAGGTTTGGGCCAGCCGAAAGGTTGCTAGATCGAATCCCCGAGCTGACAAGGTAAAAATCTCTAGTTCTGCCCCTGAACAAGGCAGTTACTGACTGTTCCTAGGCCGTCATTGTAAATAAGAATTTGTTCTTAAACTGACTTGCCTAGTTAAATAAATGTTGACAAACAAACTATTTTTGTTATATAGTTCTGCTAATACAGGACTATTTAAGGCCCAGTGCAGTGCTTTTGTGAGAGAGAGAAAAGAACGAACCCTCGGCTATGTCACAGGGTGGTGAAAGTGCAAGGTGATGAGCTTGATCCTCCTTTCCAATAAATATCCAGGGTCTTATTCTGAGGGTTTTATTCTGGTGATATGATAATCGATGTTTAGCAGCCGTTTGACAATAAAAAATAATCTCGCTCTATTGTCCATAATAATAATCTCATCATGTTGGCTATACTGTATCTGGGCTCTACCCAATCATCAGTAGAGTTGAAAATGGGATGGAAACCCATTTAAGTTTTTTTATTTGGTACATGGAAATTGTGCACTACGTCATTGGGCACAGCCTTGTATCTGCAACTAGTGAATTTGATGGAAACACATCTCTCATGGGAAAATATGAATATTGTTTTTATGCAGATTTTTTAATATTCGCATGAAAATCTGTCGCCAATTGGATGGAAACCTAGCCTGTAACCAGGTTTCCAGTTGTACTTGTTTGGGCCCGCTCGCTCTTGTGGTTTCTTCACGCACTCTCACTCTAAAGTGGTTCTCGCGCTGGCCTGCCTGGAAGTCACTGAGTCAGTTGAATGAGAAAGCCAACTGAAAACTGAAGAGACCCACCATATAAACGAACTATTTTACACCTTATCATCACGGTGAGCAAGTTATAAAGCATAGGATATGAAACACTAAGTTAAGCGGAGTGTAATGATTGTGTAACAACCCTGGGTTTGTAAGCGTGGATATCGACTCTGCCGTTCGAGCATGCTGTTGGGGCACAGTCGATAGCGCCCTGGACTTCGGGCTAGAAGGTTGAGGGTCCGATGCCAGCTCCCTGCCTGTTTCATTTCAATATAATTGTTATTTTTATGATGTTTTGATAGTTTAATTAATTTATAAATGCCCGTTAACTTTAAACCGACGTTAGCTTCTACGCTAACTCCAGTCAAGCAAGCCTGCCATAGTTAAGGCGAAAGGACCATCGGACTTGCTTAAACAAACGGAAACATCGTTACATGACGTTTTTAGTGATATGTTGAAAATTACATGATGAAAATGTATCTTTTAGATATTATAGTAATTCATACCTTTTTACAAATCGTGTTTTTAGTATGTCGTCTATTTAGAATTGTATAAGAGTAAAAATCAGTTGAATGAGGGAGCCAACTGAAAACTGTAAAGAGAGAAGCACCACATAAAACTATTTTAAATCTTCAGGGCAATTCCAGCGTTATGGATTTGACATTAGGACGCAAAACGAAATGGTTCCACAATAACAACCTTTCCTCAAAAACTTTTCGGGTGTGACACTGCCTGTCCAAATCAGATTCTATCTATCTTCACTAGATTGTAGAATTCTATACTAGCACTCAATGTACAAAAATGTGTTTGATATTTTTTCATTAACCTTCCGACTTGGTCAGAAACACAGGGGGACAGATGTGAGTACCAAAACATGTTCTGTGAGCCGTAGCCAAATGCTATTAAATCTGGATGACTAAAATGACCTATTTTGAGACTTTGTATACTACTTTGTAATAACAATAACATTACACTTGTCAAATATAAAGGCCAAATGTAGTCTTTACCTCATAATACACACATTCAAGGTAAATATGAAAGTTGTTTTTTCATGCTCAGGTTGACCGTACTATGGAAATATGGAACTGCACTTCAAGGTTTCAGATTGCCTTCATTCTTCTCACCATACCCTATCCAGCTCCCATGTATGTTATGGTTTTTCACTATGAGCTAGAGATTTAAGGTACTAGGCCTACGCTTTGCAATTGCAGAGCTAGTGGTCAATGTAGTCCATAAATTACATTTTTGGTCACTTTACCTGAATCAAACAGTGGGGCACAGACCACCATAATACATTGTAAACAACTACCATGCTTTCATGTTTCACTACATGCTGCTAGTACAAAACAATGGTATTTTTTTCATTGTACTACCATGGTACATTTTTGTAAGGGAGAAAAGCCTCCATTTCACGAGGATATCTGGATTACATGATGTCCACAAAAACTATGGAGAATATACAACATTTACATTAAATGCACAAATTAAGTCAAGAGTTATCAATGTAAGTGATGCAAACAAAGGTTTGCAACAACACCATTTTAAACACCTGTCTGATTCATCATTTCCTGTTTCGATATGAAAACCCACAAGAGTATCACACACAGTACATGACTCTTATCAGAAATGTTTAAATATGTTTTATATAAATGTTCAAGAAACTAATTTCTGAAGTTACTCGGTACCTGCCCCAATTCTCAATAAAATCTAGCTTTTTAAAGGTGAGGGTTTTTTAATTCAACCAATTAAAGTATGTGCTGGAGTTTGTTGCTAAAACCATGTCATTGCAAATAATATGTATTATGAATTGTAATGCAGCAGTATTGTAGTAAATATGCATGTGTAGATATATTTATAAAACCCCAATAAAAATATATTTAAAGAAACCATATCATTACTGTAATATCTAACATTTGCATTGGAATCTGCACATATACAAACCCTTGACATGACATATGCCCTGCTCTAACCATAATACAACATTTATGTACTCACCTCCAGAGTCCACTTGTGGCAAACTTTCATATAAAATGTTCAGGAAATCATTTACAATACACCGTATGATGTCAAGTGCTGGCTAGAATTATAGCATGTCATGTTTCATTCTTCTAAAACATTTTCCTATTTCTGCAACCGTGACCAAAGACTTCCTGTGTGACCAAAGACTTCCTGTGTAATTAACACCAACCCCTATGTTGAAACAAACTGAGCAAAAATTATCCTTCCCGGAAAATGCTTAACTTACAGCTTTGAGACATCTCTGGTCATGAGAACGTCACTGTAAATATGATATACGGAAGGTAAAACTCAACAATTAAAAACAAATCTTTACCAACAACATAACTGTTGCTACCTGGGTTTGTGCAGGCAATATTGTGATGTACAGTGCCTTCACACCCCTTTACTTTTTCCATGTATTGTGTTACAGCTTGAATTTGAAATGTATTCAAATGTAGATGTGTCACTGGCCAACACAAAAATACACAATACACAAAACATGCATCTTGTTTGCAATAACACACTAAAGTAAAAGTGCCAAAAATGTGTCAAAGAACTTAATGCTTTGTATTCAGGACATAAAATTATGTTTGGGGAGTATCCAACAACGCATTAGAGTACCACTTCAAATTTTATGCATGGTGGTGGCTGCATCATGTTATGGGTATGCCCGTCATCAGCAAGGACTGAATTTTTTTTAGGTTAAAAATAAATGGAATAGAGCTAAGCACAGGCAAAATTCTAGAGGGAAACCTAGTTCAGTCTGCTTTCCAAAAGACAAATTCAACTTTCAGCTGGACAATAACCTAAAACACAAAGGCCAAATATACACTGTAGTTTCTTACCAAGACAACACAATGTTCTTGAGTGGCCTAGTCACAGTTTACTTAAATCTGCTTTAGAATCTACAGCAAAACTTGAAAATGGCTATCAATGATCAACAACCAACTTGACGGAGCTTGAATAATTTTAAAAAGATAAATGTGCAAATATTGTACAATCCAGGTGTCCAAAGCTCTTAGACTTGCCCAGAAAGACTCACAGCTGTAATCGCTGCCAAAGGTGATTCTAACACATACTGACTCAGGGGTGTGAATATTTATTTAAATGGAATATTACTGCATTTCATAAAGTTGTAAAAACATGTCATTATGGGATATTGTGTATAGATGGGTGAGAACAAAACTATTTAATCAATTTTGAATACTTACTTAACTATGACTTTGTTATAAAGGGATTGCAAGTTAAAACTTACAATTTAAGTATTAAGGTATATACAGTGCATTGGGAAAGTATTCAGACCCCTTCCCTTTAAACATTGGTTACGTTACAGCCTTACTCTAAAATGGATTAAAATACATTTTTGCTCCTCATCCAGCTACACACAATACCCCATAATGACAAAGCAAAAACATGTTACGAAATGTCTGAAAATGTAAAAAATAACAGAATTACATTTACATAAGTATTTCAGACCCTTTGCTATGAGACTAAATTGAGCTCAGGTGCATCCTGTTTCCACTTGTGGTAAATTCAATTGATTGGACATGATTTGGAAAAGGCACACACACACCTATCTATATAAAAAAGTCCCACAGCTGACAGTGCATGTCAGAGCAAAACCAAGCCATGAGGTTGAAGGAATTGTCCGTAAAGCTCCAAGACTGGATTGTGTCAAGGCACAGCTCTGAAGGGTACTAAATAAAATAGTCTTTAGCATTGAAGTTCCCCCAAGAACACAGTGATCTCCATTATCCTTAAAAATGAAGAGGTTTGGAACCACCAAGACTCTTCCTAGAGCTGGCTGCCCGGCCAAACTGAGCAAATCGGGAGAAGGGCCTTGGTGAGGGACGTGACCAAGAACCGGATGGCCACACTGACAGAGCTCCAGAGTTTTTCCTGGAGAAAGAACCTTCCAGAAGGACAACCAACTCTGCAGCACTCCACCAATCAGGCCTTTATGGTAGTGGCCAGACAGAAGCCACTCCTCAGTAAAAAGGCACATGACAGCCTGCTTGGAGTTTGCCAAAAGGCACCTAAAGGACTGACCATGAGAAACAAGATTATCTGGTCTAATGAATCCAAGATTGAACATGACGGCCTGAATGCTAAGCGCCAGGTCTAGAGGAAACCTAGCACCAACCCTATGGTGAAGCATGGGTGGCGGCAGCATACTGTGTGGATGTTTTTCAGTGGCAAGGACTAGGAGACTAGTCAGGATCGAGGGAAAGATTCAAGCGCAAAGTACAGAGATCCTTGATGAAAACATGCTCCATGAAGGTTCACCTTCCAACAGCACAACAACCAAGTAAATTATTTTTTTATTTATTCAATTTAACATTTAATACATTTGCAAACATTTCTAAAACCCCATTTTTGCTTTGCCATTTTGGGGTATTGTGTGTCAATTGAGATTTTTTTAAATACTCAGTTTCAGAATAAGGCTGTAAAGTAACAAAATGGAGAAAGTAAAATGGGTCTAAATACATTTTCAAATGCACTGTACTTGCAATGTGGGTAGAGCTCAACAAATCAGTCAGAATCAATTAAATATGCAGAAGTTAAAATGGGATGTACTCAAGCTGAGTTAGACAAATTTCTACTTGAAGAACAATTTAATGACATAACGGTTAAAGTGTAACTCAAAAGCTTTATCTCCCACCAAGAACATTGTCACAATCAAAATATTACATCATTCAAAAATGCAAAAATGTATGCCCAGTGAAACATGTTACCAAATGTTTAATTCAATCACTTCAAACAGTTTAACAGAAACAAATAAAGTAGTTGTTATTCCCACATTGACAGATACTCCCATATTTAGGCTGGACTGAATGTTCAAAACCAACCCCTGCCCCTATTGGACAATGTGTTAGGTGTAAGTTGGACAGTATAAGTCAGTCATCTGTATGTTTAAACAAGTGAAAGAGACATTTGGTAGAATAAAGACAGTAATTTGAACTATACAGCTTTCAAAAACAGTTGTTTCACAGATGGACAGACATGGCTGTCTCACCTAAACACAAATCTAAAAAGGCTAATCATTTAAAAATGAAATGCACTCATCCAGAACCTGATTCTATACAAGACATACTCAGGTTTGGACTGAGTTCAGACTGTCAGACACTCACTTTCTCTCAGCGGTCCTGGAGCGGCTGAAAAATAAAACAAAAAGTTGTCAGAAACAAGAATAACTTGCGCAATGCATTACTACAATCCATAGAACTAAAAAACAAGCCTATATAGGAAGACGCATGTCAATACACAGACGCCAGTGAACACACACACATTTACCTCCGAGACCTTGAGAAGGATCTTGAAGGTTTATGGTTCCTGTCTCTGGAGATAGACCTCTCTCTTCTTCGGTCTCTTGACAGAGACCTAGAGAAGAACAAGTTAGTGTTTCCAATGTACTGACATGTATTCAGACATCTCTCAGGATTATTACATTTGAAGAACTGTCACTTGAAACTAGACAGCCCCAATTAGTATCAACAATGTGAGAACCATGTGTACTAGGGGTGTAACGGTACACGTAGTGAGGAAGCTCAGTCAACCCTGTGAACCTGAATACAGAAAATAAACACTGCATTGTAGGCCTATGCACCTCAAGTAAATATCTATGGCTTACGTTAACTAGACCCTATGGGGCTTCCCAAGCTGCGCAGCGGTATAAGGCATCGCAGTGCTTGAAGCGTCACTACAGACCTGGGTTTGATCCCAGGATGTCACAACCGTGAGTCCCATAGGGCAGCACACAATTGCCCAGCGTCATCCGGGTTAGGGGAGGGTTTGGCATTACTTGGCTCATTGCGCTCTAGCGACTCCTTGTGGCGGGCCGGGTGCCTCTAGGCTGACTTCAGTCATCAGCTGAACTGTTTTCTGCGACACATTGGTGCGGCTGGCTTCCGAGTTAAGCAAGCACGTGTTAAGCGTGGTTTGGCGGGTCATGTTTCGGAGAACGCATGGTTCGACCGTCGCCTCTCCCGAGCCCGTTGGGGAATTGCAGCAATGAGACAAGATCGTAATTGGATAAGGTCAGACGGATTACCAGGACGTGTACTGCGAGCATGCGCTGACCAACTGGCAAGTGTCTTCACTGATATTTTCAACCTCTCCCTGGCCGAGTCTAATACCAACATGTATTAAGCAGACCACCATAGTCCTTGTGCCCAAGAACACTAAGGTAACCTGCCTAAATGACTACCAACCCGTAGCACTCACATCTGTAGCCATGAGATGCTTTGAAAGGCTAGTCAAGGCTCACATCAACACCGTTATCCTAAAAACCCTAAACCCACTCAAATTTGCATACCACCCCAACAGATCCACAGATGAGTGCAATAGAGATTGTATCCACACAGCCCTTTCCCACCTGGACAAAAGGAACACCTATTTTAGAATGCTATTCATTGACTACAGCTCAGCATTCAACACCACAGTACCCGCAAAGCGCAACAATAAGCTAAGGACCTTAGGACTAAACACCTCCCTCTGCAAGTGGATCCTAGACTTCCTGACGGGCCACCTCCTGGTGGTAAGGGTAAGCAACAACACATCTGCCACGCTGATCCTCACCACAGGGGCCACTCAGGGGTGCGTGCTCAGTCCCTTCCTATACGCCCTGTTCACCCACAACTGCACAGCCAGGCACGACTCCAACACCGTTAAGTTTGCTGATGACAACAGCGGTAGGCCTGATTACCGACAACAATGAGACAGCCTATAGGGAGGTGGTCCGAGACCTGGTCGTGTGGTTCCAGGACAACAACAACCTCTCCCTCAACGTGATCAAGACAAAATGAGATGATTGTGGACTACAGGAAAATGAGGACCGAGCACACACCCACTCATCAACAGGGCTGTAGTGGAGCAGGTTGAGAGCGTCAAGTTCCTTTGTATCCACATCAACAAACTAACATGGTCCAAGCACACCAAGACAGTTGTGAGGAACCTATTCCCTTCCAGGAGACTGAAAAAAATTTGGCACGGGTCCTCAGATACTAAAAAGGTTCTACAGCTGCACCATCGAGAGCTGATTGGTATGGCAAATGCTCGGCCTCCGACCGCAAGGCACTACAGAGGGTAGTGCGTACGGCCCAGTTCATCACTGGAGCCAAGCCAGAACATCTACAGCAGGCGGTGTCAGAGGAAGGCCCTAAAAATTGTCAAAGACTCCAGCCACCCTAGTTATAGACTGCACATCAAGCAGTACCGGAACACCATGGCTAGGTCCAAGAGGCTTCTAAACAGCTTCTACCCCCATGCCATAATACTCCTGAACAACTAATCAAATAGTTACCCAGACTATTTGCATCCCCCCCCCTTTAACACCACTGCTACTCTCATCTATGCATAGTCACTTTAACCTTTATTTAAAAAAAAACATTTTTATCCATTAAAATAAATGGTTTAACAATGATCTATACTGTATTTCTAATGCTGTAAATGACTATTGTAGCTGGAAACAGATTTTTTATGGAATATCTACATAGGCGTAGAGGCCCATTATCAGCATCCATCACTCCTGTGTTCCAATGGCACGTTGTGTTAGCTAACCCTAGTTTATCATTTTAAAAGGCGAATCGATCATTAGAAAACCCTTTTGCAATTATGTTAGCACAGCTGAAAACTGTTGTGCTGATTAAAAAAGCAATAAAACTGGCCTTTAGACTAGTTCAGTATCTGGAGCATCAGCATTTGTGGGTTCGATTACTGGCTCAAAATGGCCAGAAACAAATAACTTTCTTCTAAAACTGTATATGAGAACTTGTTCAACTGGCCTATCTGGTGATATATATAAAAATATATATACACACACACACATTTTTTTTTAACTTGTCAGTCTATTCTTCTGAGAAATTAAGGATATTTCATGTGAGAAATTGCCAAGAAACTGAAGATCTCGTACAGCGCTGTGTACGATTCCCTTCAAAGAACACCGCAAACTGTCTCTAACCAGAATAGTGGGAGGCCCCGGTGCACAACTGAGAAAGAGGACAAGTACATTAGTGTCTAGCTTGAGAAACAGACGCCTCTCACGTCCTCAACTGGCAGCTTTATTAAATAGTACAGGCAAACACCAGTCTCAACGTCAACAGTGAAGAGGCGACATTGGGATGCTGGCCTTCTAGGCAGAGTTCCTCTGTCCAGTGTCTGTTCTTTTGCCCATCTTAATCTTTTATATTTATTGGCCAGTCTGAGATATGGCTTTTTCTTTGCAACTCTGCCTAGAATGCCAGCATCCCGGGGTCGCCTCTTCACTGTTGAGACTGGTGTTTTGCGGGTACTATTTAAATTAAGCTGCCAGTTGAGGACTTGTGAGGCATCTGTTTCTCAAACTAGGTAGGCCAGTTGAGAACAAGTTCTCATTTAGTTTCAGAATAAAGTGTTTTTCCTGGCCATTTTGAGCCTGGAATCAAACCTAAAAATGCTGATGCTCCAGATACTCAACTAGTATAAAAGGCCAGTTTTATTGCTTCTTTAAATCAGAACAACAGTTTTCAGCTGTGCTAACATAATTGCAAAAGGGTTTAATGCTCAATTAGCCTTTTTAAAATGATAAACTAGGGTTAGCTAACATGTCCCTGGAACACAGGAGTGATGGTTTCTGTTAATAGGTCTCTGTACACCTATGTAGATATTCCATGGTCATACAGCATTAACAATGTCTACACTGCATTTATGATCAATTTGATGTCATTTTATTGGAGAAATTGTGCCTTTCTTTCAAAAACAAGGACATTTCTAAGTGACCCCAAACTTTTGAACGGTAGTGTACATATTACCTCAATTACGTTGACTAACAGGTGCCCCCGCACATTGGCTCTGTACTGGTACCCCCTTTATATAGTCTCGCTATTGTTATTTTTTTCTGTAGCTCTTTAACTACTTGTTACTTTTATTTCTTATTTGTACTTTTTAAACGGCATTGTTGGTTAGGGGTCTGTAAGTACAGTTTAAAATCGGAAGTTTACACACTTAGGTTGGAGACATTTAAAACTTGTTTATCAACCACTCCACAAATTTCTTGTTAACAAACTATAGTTTTGGCAAGTCAGTTAGTACAACTACTTTGTGCAGAAGTCATTTTCCCAACAATTGTTTGGGAAAAAAGCCTGACTACCGTTTGCAACTGCACATGGGAAAAAAAGATTGTACTTTGGTCTGATGAAACAAAAATAGAACTGTCTGGCCATAATTATGTTTGGAGGAAAAAGGGCGAGGCTTGCAAGCCGAAGAACACCATCCCAACCTTGAAGCACGGGGTGTCGGCATCATGTTGTGTGGGTGCTTTGCTGCAGGAGGGACTGGTGCACTTCACAAAATAGATGGCATCATGAGACAGGAAAATTATGTGGATATATTGAAGCAACATCTCAAGACGTCAGGAAGTTAAAGCTTGGTCGCAAATGGGTCTTCCAAATGGACAATCACCCCAAGCATACTTCCAAAGTTGTGGCAAAATGGCTTAAGAACAACAAAGTCACGGTATTGGAGTGGCAATCACAAAGCCCTGACCTCAATCCAATACATTTGTGGGCAGAACTGAAAGAGTGTGCGAGCAAGGATGCCTTCAAACCTGACTCAGTTACACTAGCTCTGTCAGGAGGAATGGGCCAAAATTCCCCCAACTTATTGTGGGAAGCTTGTGGAATGCTAACTGAAAAATTTGACCCAAATTAAACAATTTAAAAGGCAATGCTAACAAATACTAATTGAGTTAATGTAAACTTCTGACCAACCGGGAATGTGATTAAAGAAAAAAGCTGAAATAAATAACTAGTATTATTCTAACATATCACATTCTTAAAATGAAGTGGTGATCCTAACTGACCTAAGACAGGGAATTTTTACTAGGGTTAAATGTCAGGAATTGTGAAAAACCGAGTTTAAATGTAGTTGTCTAAGGTGTATGTAAACTTCAACTGTAAGAATTTCATTGTAAGTCTACCCCTGTTGTATTCGGCGCATGTTACTAATAAAATTTGATTTATTTTAGTTGTGAGTACTGGGTTGGTATTCCTGATTGTGCTTTCATCAGGCATTACAGGACTCATGATCATGCATGTAAATAAGAAAGAGCACCACTTTGTAATTTATTAAATAAACATTTACTACAGAAACTGTTGGCATTTAATTTTTCCGCTGTACCGAAAAAGAACCTTGACCCCATGGGTTTGGTGTACTGTTACACCCCTAATCTGTACTAGACTGATCTACTATTGGGTACAGATATATTTATATTTGTGAGGAAAACTATAGTTAGTTACCACAACACTGATTACGTTGTAGGCTGGGGTAAAGAGGCACTTCGGCTCACCTGCTGCGACTGCGGCTGAAGCTCCTCCTCCTAGGAGAGCTGGAGGTGGATGGAGCAGGAAAAACATTTAATACAGTGCATGAAGGCATCACCTCCAATCAAATATGGCATTCCTTATCCCTGAAGAAACACCATCCCAATCATTTAACAATACGACACAGCCTTCCTCTTTCTGCAGACAGATCAGAATAGGACATCCTCTCTGCACCCCTGCTAGAGGACAGAATGCTTGGACAACCAACTGAGGTCAAAATGAGACCTCTTATAAAACCAAGTGAGAATGAATTAGAGAGAACATTTTTAAGTACAGGTATGCAGACTTAAGCTACATACTGTACTGTTTTGTTGCATAGATGGACATAGGGCACATTACCAATATTGGACCTCACAGTTCATGCTAACCAGGGCAGCTCCAAGACCACAGAACTTTTGAGTTTAAGGATAAAAGCTTTTCATTTATGATCTATGGGAGGGGGATTCAAGATTCTTATTATTGTACTCACAAGTTGATGTTTGAAACTAAATTCAAATGACAATTTCCATGACCGCCAATTTCATACCATCAAGCAGCTGTAAAACCAAACCTGTGGTAAGCATGACACTACAAAAAGCAGGAGAAAAGGAACTTACTATTTTTTCAGGTTTGGACACAAGATAGAAATGACGCAAGGAAGCCAGACTGATGGCGAGGGAGGTAGAATTTGCAGAGAGGATTTGCCACAAGTTGCAAGTGTTGGAGATATGAAGTTGGTTGGCTGGAGGGGGTACAGTAGTTGTAGATTTTCCCTGTCTTTTTGGGGTTAGCCGAGGGCTGCTGTGCTGCTTGTAGGTAGTTGTGTTGATAATTGGGGAATGGAGTTAAAATCGCTGATTGGTCGGAATTGTGAGGTGGGCTGCGACGATGCCGATCGGGTTAAGGTTGGAGGAGGCTGAGAGCTGCATGCTCAGGAACCAATAGGCTGGAACATGACTGGCCATGCCTGGGTCATGTGACACGGCACCAGCCAAGCTGATTGGGTGGGGCACGGTGCTGGCGCTGGTCAGTGGTCACATGATGCTGTAAGAGGACTAGTTGACTGTCTGAGAGGGTGGTGAGAAGAGGGATGGTGATGACTCTGCAACGGGGTTTATTTTTATTAATATAGATAGAAAAAAATCAAACTGAGAAAAGTGAAACAAAACCAACATCCATATAGTAGTCAAATGATCAAACAAGTACCCCCTTTATTGAAATTTGTTCCAATTATCTAAAATGTAATTTAAAAAATGTATTGCCTAGATCTAAACAAATGATGCCTGAATTAAGCCTTTCAAAATCACCTAAATTGTCACTGTTAAAAGGGGACCCAATCCCTGTGATGAGTAAATTGACATTTCTCAGCTCTGATTGTGTCCATAGTAAAAAAAAGTTCTAACGTATCACAGCACTAACGAACCTACAGTGCGGGATCGTGTGTTAGGTCCAAGCATTTAATTATAGTACATATGGAACAGTTGGAAGTGAGGGAGATGTGATGGAAGGGCTTGGGGTTGACTGGCAAGGTAGGTGATAAACACTTGTAGGACTACATGTTAAAAGTGGGTGAGAATAAGTGTAGGTGAGAGGTGATGTATTATACCGGCGTCTGACAGGCGGGCTCCCACGGCGCCTGCTGCTGTAGTCTTCACGTCCAGTGCGACGGCTCCAGGAGGGAGGAGGTCCACGGCTCCTCGAGCGTTTCTCCCCATTGGACAATTCAACTCTCACTCTGCAGCCACACAGCGTCCTGTTCACATGGAGCAATAGCAGAATCACAAGTTAAACTGGAATACTCTTTCAATGTCTGTATGTCATGAGCTATGACCCAAATAATCAAGTGAATATCCCCTTGAGGCCTACCGTCCATCCAGTTCTCTCACAGCATCAGTTGCATCTCTGGGATCCTCAAACTCGACAAAGGCAAAGCCTGGGGGGTTCCTGGCCACCCACACACTCCGCAAAGGGCCATAGTACCCAAACGCCCTCTCCAACTCAGTCTTGTTTCCACTGTTGCCCAAATTCCCTACATACACCTTGCAATCCAGAGGACAATCTCTGAGATGAGCAGGTTCTGAGAGTGAAAGGTTAAAGAGGAAAATTAAATTATCTAGATGAGATCCAGTCATGCACAATTACATTAATTAATATATTATGAAATCCATATATCGTGATTTGTGACAACGCTGTTAGTGCCAAGCAGTTATTTTCATTTTCAGATCAGGAGACCGGAAAAGACGATGGATGCATAGCTAATTACCTCCCATCTCGACGGATCCTGGTTTCCTTTGAAGAGCTGACGAAATAATAAATAAACTGGAACAAAAGAGGGAGTCTTGATTAGTTAGCTAGGTACTGGACAAATTATAGTGCTTAGCCAACGTTAGCTAATATTAACATTAGGTTTCGACCTTGCTACTTTGCAAAAAAAAGTGCATGGTTACATATGCATTTAATAATTACAGACAGTTAGTAAAAAAAAATGTTTTTTTTAAAACTACTTTATTAATTGTATCACTCTAGTTAGTCAATGATGTTCATTGTTAGTTTCCATTAGTTAGCAGCCACATTAGCCGTGGAGGCGCATCGGGGTTAGCAAGCTAGCTAGCTGGCTTTTGTTGACGGTTCAATTTAACTGAAGATAAACTATTTTACAGTGCATGTTACTACATCTTAAATTGTTTTCATTCCCAGTTCCATGAATCGAAATGTTACCAGTTATGTATTGGCCAAAGTCTCCGATTACAGCTCCGAATAATTTTTGCTAGCAGCAGAAGAAGTCCACAAGGCGTTCGAAAATGGCGTTGACCGGAAATAAATAATCTTACTAGCCAGTTTGTGGCATAAATATTAGAGAAAGGCCTCTTCCAGCAGACTGTCGACCAATCGCGTTGACGTTGTCATGCTGCGTCACGCGGTTTCTAAACAAATCGTCACGCAAATCCCTTCTCAATGTAAGGGAATGAGTCGAGAAACCTGCCCGTTTCCCTCAAAAGTACGTACTGTCACGATTCCAAAGCTATATGATAGTACAGAGAACAAGTTAATTATCTCACATGTCGGAAAATATGTGTAATGTTGTACTTCTTGTTGACAAAATTCATACTAATGTTGGGTTTTCGAGCTAGCGCCCAATTGACTCCCATTCACTACTTGAAGGAGAGCTTTCTTTGCCTCATAGTCGCCCACAATGTACTATCAATTCAAGGGCTTAATTGGCATGGGAAACAAATGTTAACATTGCCGAAGCAAGTGAAGTAGGTAATAAACAAAAGTGAAATAAACAATAAAAATGAACAGTAAACATTACACTCACAGAAGTTCCAAAAGAATAAAGACATTTCAAATGTCATATTATGTATATATACACATAATATAGCCCATTGAAGATGCATGAGCAACGTACACAATGGAGTTTTCCCATTTCCTCAAAAGTATATCTGCTGGGGTTAGTAAAGAAAGTGCTCTACCCCTAGCCTATCGCCGTCTACTGGAGTGGAGTAGTATGGCTATGCCGTCTCTGGTATGACTACATGAACAAGTATTTTTTTCTTCAATAAAAAGCGGTGTAGAGAGACCAATGATGTATACTGAGCAAAAATTGTAACGCGACATGTAAAGTGTTGGTCCCATGTTTCATCAGCTGAAATGAAATATCCCATAAATGTTCCATATGCACAAAAAGCTTATTTCTCTAAAATGTTGTGCACAAATCTGTTTACATCCATGTTGGTAAGCGTTTATCATTTACCAAGGTAATCCATCTACCTGACAGGTGTGGCATATCAAGAAGCTAATTAAACAACATGATCATAACACAGATACACCTTGTGCTGGGGATCAAAAAACTACATTTTGTCACACAACACAATGCCACAGATGTCTCGAGTTTTAAGGGACCGTGCAATTGGCATGCTGACTGCAGGAATGTCCACCAGAGTGGTTTCCAGAGAATTGAATGTTCATTTCTCTACCATAAGCCACCTCCAACGTCATTTTAGGGAATTTGGCAATATGTCCAACTGGCCTCACAACCACATGTAACCACGCCAGCCCAATTGACTGATTTCCTTCTATTACAGGGTATGTTATGTAGAATACATTAGTATTGTTTATCCAGCATTTATGACAGGGTTTCCCAAACTCGGTCCTGCAATTTATGCTTTGGCCACAAATACGAGTATGGGATGAGTCAACAGCATTATTTGGGTATGAGTTAACAGAATATGGATTTTTAAAAGTGCGATTTTCACTGAACAGTTATTTTAACACAGTAATATGACATTATATTTGATAATGCAAATTATAAACCGGGTAGTTTGGGTCCTGGATGTTGATTGGCTGAAACAGCATTTCAGCCATGTGTATATCAGACAATATATATCTGATATGACCCAACAATACTTGTTAACTTTTCTATTTATGTTGGTAACCAGTTTATAATAACAATAAGGCACCTTGGGGGTTTGTGGTATATGGCCAATAAACTACCAAGTGAGTGCACACATAGTGGGTATCATACTGGCAATAAATTGTATCTACTTTCACACCTGAATGCAATTCAATGTTTACAGAGGAAACACTGCAATGTTTTCTCAGAGGGACTAAGCCTCACACCAAAAGGCCTTTCTCAGCTTACAATGTAATGGCTATAAAATAGAACAAGGCAACCATAAACATGTCATCCCCCACAAATGATGGAGCACCCCCCCTTGGGCCAATTAGTGACAATTATTCTAATTTATGATGGGTGGATTAATGAGAGAGAGAAACAAACAATCAAGTGTTGCTGTTACTATAATTCCACCCATGGTCCAATTAGTGTAATTTTATAAATGCCGGATGTTGACAGCAAGAAGCATCATTCATCCACGATTCGTCAATATGGGAAAACAGGGCAGGATATATGCTTGTTCAAAGTTTGGTGGGGGACAAAAGGTCAACTTTGCTGAAAATCTAATGTTCAGGGGTTATAGGTCCTTATGGGAAAGTTGTTTCTCATGAGGGACTCCATTTGCTGTATGTACAACATGTAATAACTGTAGCTCAAACGGGACAGGAGATACGCTTGTTCAAAGTCTGGAATTTAAGTTGATTACTATAGACGCCCCTTGGGCCAATCAGTGTAATTTTGTAAATGCAGAATCTCGATGGCAAGACGCATCATTCAACCAAGTTTTGTCAAAATCGGGTCAGCAGTGTCTTAGATATAACTTGTGACAGACGTATTAACATATGGACGGAGACAGATCCATAGTATCCCTCCCGATTTCATCATGTGGTACTATCAGGAGTCATGGAATCCCAACAAGCGTCACCACTTGTAGCCGAATTTGGTTAAGTTCAGACTGTTTGACTTAGTTTCTAATTACAAACAGTCCTCTGTCTTTGCCTTCCAATAAAACATATTCCCTTTCTTCTTTTCACTCATTCTCCTTTCCTACAGCCAGGTCCCTCCGTCTAACTTATTTAAACCACAAACATGGTGCTTAGCTTTGCCCTATTCATTAAAAAAACAGGGCTTAGTAGTTGACTCTGGCCCCAGCTCAGAGCTCTAAGCTTTGAGATAATATCTAACGGAATGTATGAATTAGAGCACAGCGCGGTTCAGCCCGACGACTTCCATGTTCCTCAACTATCACCCCCTCTGACCCCCGGAGGCCAAAAGTCCACAGCTAAAAAGGATTAGGACAGGAGTTTAAATTTATGGGGTTGCATAACACACATGCCTCGCTAACAAACAAAGAGCATGATGTTACTCAGCTTTTATTTTGTTGCAGTGTTCATGTTTGAGTGAGAGTGCACTAGGCAACTTTTCTCACACTATGGGCTAACAAAATCCAACAAAATGTCTTGTGTCTGTGGTTCAAATGTTTTGTTGTTTTCGTTGTTGTTGCTCTTCTTCGCCTGTGACACAGAATTCTCTTTTAGCTTAAATAAAACATCTTATTTTTTTCTTCCAACCACTCAGGGCAGTGTTTTTCAATCAGATTAGTGCAGCACATTCTGTTCTGTTTCACTTCCTGATGACTCGGTATCCTTGCATGAACCCGCCCTCGTACTTGCAGTTACACACACACACACACACACACACACACACACACACACACACACACACACACACACACACACACACACACACACACACACACACACACACACACACACACACACACAGACTCTCTCTCTCTCTTTCTGATAATAGTGGCATTGAATTCTAGAGTCTGTTTGAAGGAGAATATATATTATTTTCAGAACAAGTACTGTTTTTCCAGAAGATAAGCAAAATGATAGTTCAGCAATAATACAATAATTCCTTAAAATCTAAAAAACAAGTATAATTACACTTTTGTATAAATACATATACTATACCGTTCAAAAGTTTGGGGTCACTTAGACATTTCCTTGTTTTTGAAAGAAAAACATTTTTTTGTCCATTAAAATAACATCAAATTGATCAGAAATACAGTGTAGACATTGTTAATGTTGTAAATGACTATTGTAGGTGGAAACGGCTGATATTTTATGGAATATCTACATAGGTGTACAGAAGCCTAATATACCACGAACGTGGTGACATATTGGCCATATACGACAAATCCCCAAGGTGTCACGCCCTGACCTTTGAGATCTTTATTATTCTCTATGTTTGGTTAGGTCAGGGTGTGACTCGGGTGGGAAATTCTATGTCTTCTGTTTCTTTGTTTTTGGCCGAGTGTGGTTCCCAATCAGAGGCAGCTGTCTATCGTTGTTTCTGATTGGGGATCATACTTAGGCAGCCCTTTTCCCACCATTAGGTTGTGTGATCTTGTTTTCTGTTTAGTGTCTGAGCCTGACAGAACTGTGCGCTTTTGTTTTTTTGACTTTGTTATTTTGTTTGGTGTCATCAATAAAGTTAAGATGTACGCCTACCACGCTGCGCCTTGGTCTCCTACCAACGAGAGCTGTTACACAAGGTGCCTTATTGCTATTATAAACTGGTTACCAACATAAATAGAAAAGTTAACAAGTATTGTTCAACTTTTGAACGGTAGTGTATATATTCACAATTGCACATACTAAAAAATACAAAATGCTGTGTTGGGAAAAAACAACCGAACACCCCAGAACTATGTGAGCATCAAAGTCATTTTTTGGAATGAGTTCTGGTGAGCAATGCGCAATGTCACCATTTGTGTATAGGTGTAGTGTATGTAACCTTTATTTAACTAGGCAAGTCAGTTAAGAACAAATTCTTATTTACAATGACGGCCTACACCGGCCAAACCCAGACAATGATGGGCCAATTGTGAGCCGCCCTATGGGACTCGCCAGTTGTGATACAGCCTGGATACCTAGGAAACTAAACCAGCAGTAGGCATTGCAGAACAAAAACAGGACAGGGGAAATAAAGCACTTTATTGGACTGACTGACTAATGCCCTGACTCATTTTACCTGAGGGATATGAAACAGATCAAGTATAGCCCTTAGAATTAGGCTTTCCTGATGTTACCTAGTCCAGTAAATTGTTGAATGTGTCCTAGTAGAGCAACAGAATATGATCATGCTCAATTAACTTACTTTCCAACATATGAAGAGACGGTGACTATGATGGATGGGAAAAACTTGCAGAAATAGTGCCAGAGGGTTATGATTAATACTCATAATAAATTATAAACTTTTTATTTATTTTTTATCAGAAACCTCAATGTGCTCATTATAGGATAGCATGTAGCCTAGTGGTTCCTCATGAAACTAGAACAATAAAAAACATTTTCACTAAATGTAATCCTTTGGTGGAAGGATTGTCAACATATATTTGATATTATATATTAAAGCATAATTGAGAAATAATGAATTGAAGATGGAATATTTGTGACATTTTGGCCTTACCCATGCCTTCTTTAATAGCTCAGAATCCCCCATACGATTGTCAAACTTTTGCCTGCCGACAGTATTGGCACCTCTGAAAAGTGGCGGCAGTCAATCTATTTTGTGTTCACACAGCAAAGACCTCTGAAGTCATCAGCCACTCAGCCTTGTTAATATACTCCAAACCAGAAGGTGGCAGTAGCGTTGTTTGGCAATTGCATATCTGTGTGTGTTGCTTACTTTATGGTCTGTTGCTATTTTGTTGAAAGCCCTTATTGATACTAGTCAGATGGCCACAGCTAGGGCTGTTATGGTGATCTTATTACTGCTACACCAGCAGTCAGGAGTCATGACCGCAGTCAAATTCCACGTGACCATTGGGTCACGGTAACTAGGCTTCTCCAAAACTGTGTTCTGAGCCTCTGAAGGTCATTAGTAGCCTACCAAACTTGCTAATGGCCAGTCACCAATGATCACTCTGACATCAATGTAAATACAATCGAAAATCTAATCAAAATCTTCATGAGAGCCCTGACATTCAGAGTTTGAGTGGAATAGGATCGATTACCTGTTGTGCAGCGAAAGCCAGCTCCTCATAGCTGGTTGATGCATGTAATAAATAAGTGCAACATTTAGATAGGCTATGCTATGCAATTGCGTGAGAAAACAGTTTTGATGACCTCTATCGAAAAGAGGAGGATCCCATGAGCTTTCTATAGGCTAGGCCTATAGAGGAGCCTACTGGCTGGCATGAAAATTAACAGTGGGAAAATAGTCCTCCATTTGCTATTCAAGTGCATAAAGAAGGTGTGTTTTTTTTTACCCCTGTTCTGACAGGTGTATGATACTGGCACATTCTAAATCAAAACTAATTTCACACATATTATTTAGTATATGCAAATACAAGACAGTGCAAATCATAGTCGCATGCATCATCTAGCTTACCACATAGGCCTACAGTGGAAGTCGGAAGTTTACATACACTTAGGTTGGAGACATTAAAACTTGTTTTTCAACCACTCCACAAATTTCTTGTTAACAAACTATAGTTTTGGCAAGTCGGTTAGGACATTTACTTTGTGTAATTTGTTCAACAATCGTTTACAGACCGATTATTTCACTTATAATTCACTATCACAATTCCAGTGGGTCAGAAGTTTACATACTGTCACGCCCTGACCTTAGTTATCTTTGTTTTCTTTAGTATTTTGGTTAGGTCAGGCTGTGACGAGGGTGGTTTGTTAGTTTTTGTATGTCTAGGGTTTTTTGTAAGTCCAGGTGTTTATATGTCTATGGTTGCCTGAATTGGTTCTCAATCAGTGGCAGCTGTTTATCATTGTCTCTGATTGGGGACCATATTTAGGTAGCCATATTCCTTGGGTATTTCGTGGGTTCTTGGTCTATGTTTAGTTGCCTGTCTGCGTCATGGTAAGTTTTGATAGTTTGTTCAGTGTTCTTTCTTTTATTACAGAAGAATGTACGCTTACTACGCTGCGCCTTGGTCTCCTCTATACACCGAGCGTGACACATACACTAAGTTGACTGTGCCTTTAAACAGCTTGGAAAATTCCAGAAAATTATGTAATGGCTTTAGAAGTTTCTGATAGGCTAATTGACATAATTGGAGTCAATTGGAGGTGTACCTGTGGATGTATTTCAAGGCCTACCTTCAAAATCATTGCATCTTTGCTTGACATCATGGGAAAATCAAAAGAAATCAGCCAAGACCTCAAAAAAAAATTGTAGACCTCCACAAGTCTGGTTCTTCCTTGGGAGCAATATCCAAACGCCTGAAGGTGACATGTTCATCTGTACAAACAATAGTACGCAAGTATAAAAACCATGAGACCACGCAGCCGTCATACAGCTCAGGAAGGAGGCGCGTTATGTCTCCTAGAGCTGAACGTACTTTCTGACTCTCTTCTTTGTATACATCAATAATGTTGCTCTTGCTGCTGGTGATTCTCTGATCAACCTCTACGCAGACGACACCATTCTGTATACCTCTGGACCTTCTTTGGACACTGTTAACTAACCTGCAGATGAGCTTCAATGCCATACAACTCTCCTTCCATGGCCTCAAATTGCTCTTAAATGCAAGTAAAACTAAATGCATGCTATTCAACCGATCGCTGCCCGCACCTGCCCGCCCGTCCAGCATCACTACTCTGGACGGTTCTGACTTAGAATATGTGGACAACTACAAATACCTAGGTGTCTGGTTAGACTAAACTTTCCTTCCAGACTCGCATTAAGCATCTCCAGGCCTTCTTTAATAAATCTAGAATCGGCTTCCTATTTCGCAACAAAGTATTCTTCACTCATGCTGCCAAACATACCTTCGTAAAACTGACCAGCCTACTGATCCTCGACTTTGGCGATGTCATTTACAAAACAGCCTCAAACGCTCTACTCAAAGTGGATGCAGTCTATCACAGTGCCATCTGTTTTGTCACCAAAGCCCCATATACTACCCACCACTGCGACCTGTACGCTCTCGTTGGCTGGCCCTCGCTTCATACTCTCCGCCAAACCCACTGGCTCCAGGTCATCTACAAGTCTCTGCTAGGTAAAGCCCTGCATTATCTCAGCTCATTGGTCACCATAGCAGCACCCACTCTTAGCACGCGCTCCAGCAGGTATATCTCATTGGTCACCCCCAAAGCCAATTCTTCCTTTGGCACATAATCATGTGCTTATGTGCCAAAGGACAGTTCTCTGCTGCCAATGACTGGTTCCCGTTCTCTGCTGCCAATGACTGGCACAAACTGCAAAAATCACTGAAGCTGGAGACTCACTTTCTCCTGACTCTGAAAAACACCAAAAGAAAGATGCCCAGGGTACCTGCTCATCTGCGTGAACTTGCATGCTGCAAGGAGGCATGAGGACTGCAGATGTGGTCAGGGCAATAAATGGCAATGTCTGTACTGTGAGATGCCTAAGACAGCTCTACAGGGAGACAGGACGGACAGCTGATCGTCCTCGCAGTGGCAGACCACGTGTAACAACACATGCACAGGATCTGTACGTCCGAACATCACACCCGCGGGACAGGCACAGGATGGCAACAACAACTGCCTGAGTTACACCAGGAACGCACAATCCCTCCAGTGCTGACTGTCTGAAATAGGCTGAGAGAGACTGGACTGAGGGCTTGTAGGCCTATTGTAAGGCAGGTCCTCACCAGACAGCACCAGCAACAATGTCGTCTATGGGCACAAACCCACCGTTGCTGGACCAGACAGGACTGGCAAAAAGTACTCTTCATTGACGACTCGCGGTTTTGTCTCACAAGGTGTGATGGTCGAATTTGTGTTTATCATCGAAGGAATGAGTTTACACCGAGGCCTGTACTCTGGAGCAGGATTGAGGTGGAGGGTCCGTCATGGTCTGGGGCGATGTGCCACAGCATCATCGGACTAAGCTTGTTGTCATTGCAGGCAATCTCAATGCTGTGCGTTACAGGGAAGACATCCTCCTCTGACTTCATCTGTATATATTCAGATCATGTGACCACTTAGATTGCACACAGGTGGACTTTATTTAACTAATTATGTGACTTCTGAAGGTAATTGGTTGCACCAGATACACGTGCACGCACCACTTTTCTTTTTTTCCTTCTTTTTTTTGTTGAAAGAAGTTGTTTTTTTCATTTCACATACACTATTTTGTGTATGTCCATTTACATGAAATCCAAATAAAAATTATTTAAATTACAGGTTGTAATGCAACAAAATAGGAAAAACGCCAAGGGGAATGAATACTTTTGGCACTGTAGCTTATATATTTGACATATATTTAGCCTTTATATTTTATCCATACTGAGGCCTAGGCCTAGAAAAATGAGAATCAATCACTATGTTCCTCAAGTATTATAACAACATGTCTTAACCAATGTTTTAAAAACATATGTCTTATAGATGAATTGCCTTACACTATCTTTTAGGAAAACCCACAGAATAGAGCCCATTACCAGAGAGAACTCCAATACATTATTAGAAGTGAAATCAGTAGGCTGTATGAGGAGCTACAGAATGAACTGTGATTCAACTGTAACTGGCAGAGGACATTTGTTGCTAGTTTATACTGCATGTATGTCATGTAGGTAAATTATAGTGTATATCATGTCAGGTGTTTCTCAACTAGGCTATATAATCCAAATAAACATAAAAATATCAGGTGTTATTTTAAAGGTATATATCACCTTCATATTTTGTGAATCTTGTCTTTTGGAGTTAAAAAAAATATGGTCCTGCCAATGTTTAGTGTGCCAAAATCAACTCCAGTTCTCAGTGAAATAGGAAGTTGAGGATGTGTATATTGTCTAAGTATAGGATTCCAGTTGCTATAATCCACAGGCAGTTCTTTGTTTGCCTCGGGGCACTCTGAACAAGAACGTTTCCAATTGAATTCGGACCCGCAGCCACTCCGAAAATGAAATTCATAGTATAGTTTCTGTAATGGTTTACAAAGGGAGGAAAATGGCACCTAACTATACTATGAATTGATATGCCTAGAGCTAAATAACATACCTCCATGCTTTCAAGTAACAGTTGAACAACAATAGAAATCAAAACTGTGTGGTGTTCAGAGATGGGTGGGAGGGGTTGAGTGGAGCTGAAGGATGGGACTAAAAACAAACAAAAGATAAATATTGTAAAATATACTGCGTCCATACAATATACATTTTATGTATAACCTGGAAGTAGAAGCCTTGTCCATTAGTTTACTCCAATTAGGGGAGGGGTGGCAGGGTTAGGGTTAAAATAATAAAGTTAAAATATGTATATATGTATATAAGTATATATATATGTGTATATGTATATATAGTATGTGTATATGTGTATATATATATGTATATATATATATAGTATATGTGTGTATATATATATAGTATATGTGTGTATATATATATAGTATATGTGTGTGTATATATATAGTATATGTATATATATAGTATATGTATATATAGTGTGTATGTGTGTGTGTGTATATATATATATAGTATATGTGTATATATTGTATATGTATATATATTGTATGTATATGTGTATATATATAGTATATGTGTGTATATATATACATATACGTATATACATATGTGTGTGTGTGTGTATATATAGTATATATGTGTATATGTATATAAAATATGTATGTGTATGGGGTATTGGAAAAGATGCAGACAATTACTTTGAAGGAAGCCACAATCTTTTTGCAATATTAAAGGTGATCTACCACCCTAAAAAAAGTGTACATCACTTGAGAGTGAAATTCTTGCACGAGATAATGCTATAAGGCCTCACACCCCTGACGTTGCCAAAGGTCAATGAGCTGCTATTCTGCTGCTTGGAGTTTAGCCTTCATACACATCGCTTTCCCTATCAGATTCATGTCATGGGAATTTTATAAAATACAAAATAACACACAGTAATTCACATACATGACAAATTGACCCTTTCATAAGAGTTTTGTTTCACTTTGTAACCATTGGCCTGTTAATCACATTACATTGTAATTTGAATATGATGTAGTTACTGTGTTATTCGTGCTAATAGTGCTATTTAACCTCAATACACAATTCAGCAATGCGAGTGTAATTTAGCTTAATTCTACACGGGTAGTGACGAAAGCCAGTAGTGTAGTGGAGGGTATACGCAGGTATACGCGGTATACCCACTTATTTTTCCATGGGCATTGTGTATACTCACCTCTTAATCTCCACTGATACGTACCAAAATAGTGTAGTGGAAGTATTGGCAGTTTCAATTAATACATCTGGATGAACAGATCAGAATGTTTAGCTTAAAATGTTGATCAACTATTTCTTCACATTTTAAGTGCAGCAATGTACAGACGGCGGTAGGCCTTCGTGTGAATGTTCCAAAATGCAACAATTATCATGGCTAGGATAATGCCTTTGGCTGCTAGACAATGAAATAAAGTTGAAAGAAAATCAATAGAACAGGAGAAAGCGTATGAGTAAGTCTTTATAAAAATAACTGCCACCATGTTTCTATGGTGGGATTTTGGCTATAGGCTACTTTCAAGTAAGGTAAGACATGCCTCAAAATGTGAAGTAAAATGCCCAGGTTTCAAACAATTAAGGAATAGATGCTAATGGTAGGCCTAACCATCTCCTGGTAGATTGAAAGGCTTTCCCAAAAACCGTCTTTTATTAAATGTTAACTAAAGTAGCTACAAAGTGGCCTATTCCTACCCGTCAGAATGATAACATGATTATTTGCATCAATCCAGTAGCCATTTATTTTTGCAAACTCCATCTCATGGTCTACAGAAACACTGCTAACCAAACAGTGCTAGAGAGGATGCTCCAGAGTGGTGCACCGGTCTAAGGCACTGCATCTCAGTGCTAGAGGCATCACTACAGACACTCTGGTTCAAATTCAGGCTGTGTCACAACCGGCTGTGATTGGGAGTCCCATAGGGTGGCGCACAATTGGCCCAGCGTCGTCCCGGTTTGGCTGGTGTAGGCCGTCATTGTAAATAAGAATTTACAGTGCCTTGCAAAAGTATTCACCCCCCTCTGTGTTTTTTTCCTATTTTGTTGCATTACAACCTCTAATTGAATAGGATTTTAATTTGGATTTCATGTAATGGACATACACAAAATAGTCCAAATTGGTGAAGTGAAATGAAAAAAATTACTAAAATAACGGAAAAGTGGTGCGTGCATACGTATTCACCCCCTTTGCTAGGAAGCTAAATAAGATCTGGTGCAACCAATTACCTTCAGAAGTCCCATAATTAGTTAGATTGCACACAGGTGGACTTTATTTAAGTCTTGCATGATCTCAATATATACAGATGAAGTCGGAAGTTTACATACAGTTAGGTTGGAGTCATTAACTCATTTTTCAACCACTCCACAAATTTCTTGTTAAACTATAGTTTTGGCAAGTCGGGTAGGACATCTACTTTGTGCAATTTTTCCAACAATTGTTTACAGGCAGATTATTTCACTGATAATTCACTATCACAATTCCAGTTGGTCAGAAGTTTACATACACTAAGTTGACTGCCTTTAAACAGCTTGGAAAATTCCATAAAATGACGTCAGGCCTTTTAGAAGCTTCTGATAGGCTAATTGACATAATTTGCGTCAATTGGAGATGTACCTGTGGATGTATTTCAAGGCCTACCTTCAAACTCAGTGCCTCTTTGCTTGACATCATGGGAAAATCAAAATAAATCAGCCAAGACCTCAGAAAAATATTGTAGACCTCCACAAGTCTGGTTGATCCTTGGGAGCAATTTCCACATGCCTGAAGGTACCATGTTCATCTGTACCAACAATAGTATGCAAGTATAAACACCATGGGACCACGTAGCCGTCATACAGCTCAGGAAGGAGGCGCGTTCTGTCTCCTAGAGATGAATGTACTTTGGTGTGGAAAGTGCAAATCAATCCCAGAACAACAGCAAAGGACCTTGTGAAGATGCTGGGGGAAACGGGTACAAAAGTATCTATATCCACAGTATAACGAGTCCTACATCGACATAACCTGAAAGGCCACTCTGCAAGGAAGAAGCCACTGCTCCAAAACCGCCATTAAAAAAAGCCAGACTACAGGTTGCAACTGCACATGGGGACAAAGATCTGACTTTTTGGAGAAATGTCCTCTGGTCTGATGAAACAAAAATAGAACTGTCTGGCCATAATGACCATCGTTATTGTTTGGAGGAAAAAGGGGGAGGCTTGCAAGCCGAAGAAAACCATCCCAACTTTGAAGCACAGGGGTGGCAACATCATGTTGTGAGGGTGCTTTGCTGCAGGAGGGACTGGTGCACTTCACAAAATAGATGGCCCCACGAGACAGGAAAATTATGTGGATATATTAAAGCAACATCTCAAGACATCGGTCAGGAAGTTAAAGCTTGGTCGCAAATGGGTCTTCCAAATGAACAATCACTCCTAGCATTCCAAAGTTGTGGAAAATGGCTTAAGGACAACAAAGTCAAGGTATTGGAGTGGCCATCACAAAGCCCTTGTGGGCAGAACTGAAAAAGCGTGTGCGAGCAAGGAGGGCAACAAATGATCAAAATATACAAATTCCCCAAAAATGTATTTTAATTCCAGGTTGTAAGGCAACAAAATATGACAAATGCCAAGGGGGTGAATACTTTCACAAGCCACTGTAATTACAGTGCATTCGGGAAAAGCAAATTGTGTTACGTTACAGCCTTATTGTAAAATAGATTCAATATAGTTTTGTTCCTCATCAATCTTCACACAATATGCCATAATGACAAAGCAAAAATAAGTTTGTAGAATTAAAAAAGGAATCTATTCAAAATAAACAACAGAAATACATTATTTACATACAGTACCCGTCAAAAGTTTGAACACACCTACTCATTCAAGGTTTTTTCTTTTCTTTTTGCTATTTTCTACATTGTAGAATAATAGTGAAGACATCAAAACTATAAAATAACACATGGAATCATGTAGTATCCAAAAACGTGTTCAACAAATAAAAATATATTTTATAATTTAGATCCTTCAAAACAGTCCCACATTGCCTTGATGACAGCTTTGCACACTCTTGGCATTCTCTCAACCAGCTTTACCTGGTCTTGAAGGTGTTCCCACATATGCTGAGCACTTGTTGGCTGTTTATCCTTCTCTCTGCCGTCCAACTCATCCCAAACCATCTCAATTGGGTTGAGGTCGGGTGATTGCGGATGCCAGGATATCTGATGCAGCACTCAATCACTTTCCTTCTTGGTCAAATAGCCCTTACACAGTCTGGAGGTGTGTTGAGTCATTGTCCTATTGAAAAACAAATGATAGTCCCATTAAGCGCAAACCAGATGGGATGGCGTATTGCTGCAGAATGCTGTTGTAGCCATACTGGTTAAGTGTGCCTTGAATTTGAAATAAATCACAGACAGTGTCACCAGCAAAGCACCTCCACATTATACCTCTCCCTCCATGCTTCACGGTGGGAATCATACATGCAGAGATCATCTGTTCACCTACTCTGCATCTCACAAAGATACACAAAGATACTTCTGGTTGCAGCAATTCGACCATGAAGGCCTGTTTCACGCAGTCTCCTCTGAACAGTTGATGTTGAGATGTGTCTGTGCAGAGATGTTACTTGAACTCTGCATTTATTTGGCTGCATTTATTTGGGCTGCAATCTGAGGTGCAGTTAACTCTGCAGTTAACTTATCCTCTGCAGCAGAGGTAACTCTGGGTCTTCCTTTCCTGTTGCGGTCCTCATGAGAGCCAGTTTCATCATAGCGCTTGATGGTTTTTGCGACTGCAGTTGAAGAAACTTTCAAAGTTCTTAAAATTTTCCAGATTGACTGACCATCATGTCTTAAAGTAAATGGCGGACTGTCATTTCGCTTTGCTTTTTTGAGCTGTCACTGCCATAATATGGATTTGGTCTTTTACCAAATAGGACTGATCTTCTCTATACCACCCCTACCTTGTCACAACACAACTGATTGGCTCAAACACATTAAGAAGGAAAGAAATTCCACAAATGAACTTTTAACAAGGCACACCTGTTAATTGAAATGCATTCCAGGTGACTACCTCATGAAGCTGGTTGAGAGAATACGAAGATGTGTTATTTCATAGTTTTGATTAGTGATGCACCGATATGACATTTTTGGCCGATACCGATATCCGATATTTTCCTTGCCAAATTAAACGATACCGATATTTAAAATATTTGCAGCCTTTTAGGTATTCTAGTACAATTAAATAGTTAACACACACGTACACAGCGGTCTAAGGCACTGCATCTCAGTGCACGAGGCATCACTACAGTCCTTGGTTCGAATCCAGGCTGTTTCACATCCGGCTGTGATTGGGAGTCCCATAGGGAAATTTTATAGATTGACTGACATTCATGTCTTAAAGTAATGATGGACTGTCATTTGTCCTTGTTTATTTGAGATGTTTTTGCCATAATATGGACTTGGTCTTTTACCAAATAGGTCTATCGTCTGTATACAACCCCTACCTTTTCACAACACAACTGACTGGCTCAAACGCATTAAGAAGGAAAGAAATTCCACAAATAGAATTTTAACAAGGCACACCTATCAAAGCACAAGGCGAGACCCACATTCAGACACAGGAGGCAGATGGTTGGAGTCTTACAATGTTTCTTAATCCAAAGGGGTAGGCAAAGAGAATGGTCATGGACAGGCAAAAAGGTCAAAACCAGAACACAGTCGAGAGTGGCAGACAGGCTCTCGTGGTCAAGGCAGGCAGAATGGTCAGGCAGGCGGGTACAAAGTAGAGAAACTGGCAAGGGTCATAACCGGGAGGACTAGGAAAAGGAGAATGCAAAAAGCAGGAAAAAGGAAAAAACGCTGGTTTACTTGGAATCATACAAGACGAACTGGCACAAAGAGGCAGGAAACAGGGATACATACACTGGGGAATATAAGTGACACCAGGAGGGGTTGGAGACAATCACAAGAACAGGTGAAACAGATCAGGGCGTGACGACACCTGTTCATTGAAATGCATTCTAGGTGACTACCTCATGAAGCTGGTTGAGAGAATTCCAAAGGTGTGCCTAGGTGTCATCAAGGAAAAGGGTGGCTTCTTTGAAGAATCTCAAATATAAAATGTATTTTGATTTGTTAAACACTTTGTTACTCCATGATTCCATATTAGCTATTTCATAGTTTTGATGTCTTCACTACTATTCTACAATGTAGAAAATGGTACAAATAAAGCAAAACCCTTGAAGGAGTAGACTTTTGACTGGTACCGTAAGTATTCAGACCCTTTGGTATGGGTGTCGAAATTGAGCTCAGGTGCATCCTTTTTTCCATTGATCACCCATGAGATGTTTCTACAACTTGATTAGAGTCCATCTGTGGTAAATTCAATTGATTGGACATGATTTGGAAAGGCACACACCTGTCTATATAAGGTTCCACATTTGACAGTTCATGTCAGAGCAAAACCCAATCCATGAGGTCAAAGGAATTGTCCGTAGAGCTCTGAGACAGGATTGTGTCAAGGCACAGATCTGGGGAAGGGTACCAAGACTCTTCCTAGAGCTGTCTGCCCAGCCAAACTTAGCAATCGCGGGAGAATGGCCTTGGTCAGGAAGGTGACCAAGAACCAGATGGTTACTCTGACAGAGCTCTGGAGTTCCTCTGTGGAGATGGAAGAACCTTTCAGAAGGACAACCATCTCTGCAGCACTCCACCAATCAGGCCTTTATGGTAGAGTGGCCAGACGGAAGCCACTCCTTAGTAAAAGGCACATGACAGCCCGCTTGGAGTTTGCCAAAAGGCACGTATTGACTCTCAGACCATGAGAAACAATATTATCTGGTCTAATGAAAACAAGTTTGAACTCTTTGGCCTGAATGCCAAGCGTCACGTCTGGAGGAAACCTGGCACCATCCCTATGTTGAAGCATGGTGGTGGCAGCATCATGCTGTGGGAAGTTTTTCAGCTACAAAAAAATGGGAGACTAGTCAGGATCGAGGGAAAGATTAACAGAGAAAAGTACAGAGAGATCCTTGATGAAAACCTGCTCCAGAGTGCTCAGGACCTCAGACTGGGGCGAAGGTTCACCTTCCAACAGGACAACGACCCTAAGCACACAGCCAAGACAACGCAGGAGTGGCTTTGGGACAAGTCTCTGAATGTCCTTGAGTGTCCCAGCCAGAGCCCGGAATTGAACCCGATCGAACATCTCTGGAGAGACCTGAAAATGGCTGTGCATCCAACTTGACAGACCTTGAGAGGATCTGCAGAGAAAAATGTGAGAAACTCCCCAAATACAGGTGTGCCATGCTTGTAGCATCATACCCAAGAAGACTCAAAGCTGTAATCGCTGCCAACGGTGGTTCAACAAAGTACTGAGTAAACGGTCTGAATACTTATGTAAATGTGATATTTCAGGTTTATTTTTTGCTTTGTCATTATGGGGTATTGTGTGTAGATTGATGGGAAAACAACTATTTTAATACATTTTAGAATAATGCTGTACATAAAAAATGTGGAAAAAGCCAAGGTGTCTCTGTACTTTCTGAATGTACTGTATAGGTTAAATCCCCCCCAAGTATTGAAAGGTTGTTCACACAGGCCTACCTGAAATAGATACAATATACTGCATGTAATTGAGTAGGTATTCATTGACAAGATCCAAAGTTAATGTACACAACACAGGGAACACAGTGACATCTACTGATCCAATTTCCAACTTGGCACTTATGAGGTACATGATGGAATATATCATAAACTAACATAACAGAATTGTCCTGCTCCTTGAGGACTTGGTCTACTTCCAAAAACAGATGTATATGTCAGTCTCCTTGTACAACACAGAAGAAAGTGTAAATATAGATGTTATTCGCACTCATGGCTGCTCAAGTGTAATAGCTTAAGAACTTATGTTGTTGATGGTTAATTTGAAAAAGAAAATGCCCATTACAAGCATTTAATGCATTGCTTGTAGTATGTATGTTTTACAATGTGTAATTGTATCCATTTCATAGGCTATTACAGTAGGCTTATACTACATGTAATCCTTACTGATGACAACCTATAGGATTGGTGGTATTTTGTGACCTGAAAGCTTAAGTAACATACATCATGTCCCTGAGAGAGCTATTGAGCATGATTTGATAGCGTCAATGTGTATCCTTAAAATATAAGAAAAACATCAACAACATACACTAGCATAAAGGCCTAGTTTTTAGCCTAGGGCCTATAACATATTGTGGATTAGGCTACACCACACTTGGTAAAACTGCCAATCTTGGTTTATGAAACAAAAATAGGACCATATGATTGGAGCACTAAACTAACTACAAACGTTATATATTGTTCATATATTATTCATATTTTGGTACATTTTATTGTTATTAGTCCAAAACATGGTCTACACAAAGACCCTTGATTATGAGGCCTAAATATATGACTGGATTCTGCTTTGTAAAAAATACAAAAATAAAAATATGTCTAAAAAGAAACCCCCCAAATACATTTTCAATCTGTCGAATTTTATAATAAATGTCTCATGTGCTTGATTAATCTAATTAATTGTGGCTGACAATCAATGCTCCAAATAGCCTGCTTGTTGTTATGATGATTAAGATGTGAAAATTACTATTTAAATATTATTCACCCCCCCAAAAATATTTAATTTAGCCAACATAGCAAATTGAATGACATTTAATTCCACATCTCATTATTAACCTAGGCAGCCAGTATGTTACTTGATAAATTATTCCATTCAATATGGCGTAGCCTAACTATCTGTGCTCCAGTAAAGCATTGAACACTTCTGAAACGCAAAGTTCATCTGTGTACTTACTATTCCGTTTATTGGAGCTGAGCTGTTCTCGAGGACAGAGTGAGTACACTGCTGTACAGGCTGTTCCTGGTAATTGCGTTGCGCTGCGCTGCGCGAGCTGCGGCGGCGCTCGGAACAGAACGGGTTACAGGGTCAGGGTGTCTGCTAGAACAGTGTGTCCTCATCAGAGCGCAGCTTCAGTACTACCGGAACATTGTGTTACTTTCTGGCTACTTTCCAAGGCCTGTTCGTATTTTTTACACTAAACCGCCCTCCCCTCGTAGTTCCCTCCGCCTTCTTCCTAGTGTAATTTCAATTCTCCTCTCCTTAGGGCTCACACTCGCGTTTTGATCTTCACTAATGTCGGGGGTTTTGAGTGTAAACAACTGCCGGCAGAACATTCAGTACCCTGTTTTGTTATGAGAGGGCGGGTTTGAAATCAGCAGCATAGCGTGCTTACTTGCATTGCAGAGCTAGCGGTGATATACCGGCTGAAGTTAGCACAAAAGCAGCACACGAGCAATCAAAAGAGAGAAAAGACAAAAGATAAATAGGTAAGTTATAGCTTTATTTCTTTGTCTTGTATGGACATAGGATAACTGGTTTGCTGTCTTCTGAATGGCTTTATTGGGCATATTTTATCTAGCGAGACCAATGAGTATTGAGTTACATTGTATACAATTGTAGCCTAGTGTTGTATATACAATTGTAGCCTCAGAATAAGATGAAAAAGTAGATAATAAGCAATATGTTTTTAATAAGTGCAGTTTTTAAAACATATGATTCCGGTAATTTGGCTAATGTGTAGAATCAGTGTTCAGTGCAATTAAGTTCTGTTCTATGGTTCTTTTCCAGATACATGTAGGCTAGATCTCATGCTCATGTTCTAGTCCTTCATTTATCACGTGTCAATGTTTTTAATGCGAGTGAGATGAATTTACATCCATTGAAGGCTGTAATCCAATGCTATTATAACCGATTTACTCTGTTCATGATTTTTCTTTCTTTCTCACTCTCTTCACACACACACACACACACACACACACACACACACACACACACACACACACACACACACACACACACACACACACAGCGAGAGAGAATAATATATCAATTACAATTTCTATTTAATTCAAGGAAAATCTATAATTGACCTAAAATGAATATTTAGCCCTATTTCTTATTATAGGCTTATTACATATAGTTTAAGAAATAGCAATATAGCAGACTTTGTATGCTAGATGTTTACATTTATTCAACATGTTTCTCCAGAACTGTTGCTTATGCAGTGAAGCATAGTACAATAGGTGTGACTATTGTTAAAAACAGTATGATTTTATCCAATCATTGTTTCAGTCTAATTACTGACTGGAAGACTGGGCAAAACGGATAGAAAACTAGGACACTGTTAAATATGTTAATCTGTCATTTCCTTTGCATTGTGATTGCTGGATAAGGTTGCAGGTTGAAGGCAACCAAAGCATTTATTGCAGCACAGTTCAAGGCTTGTTATGTGTGGGGGATTAGGTGTACATACTGTACCCTCTATTATCAGACCAAGGTTTCCTCCCAAGGTCTGCTTGGCCACACAATGGTTTACTGCATGTTTATATGTGGATTAGTCTGTAGCATTGATTTGTGATAGAGAGCTTGGAGGCACAGTATGCATCTGTGTAGTGACTGTGCTGCTCGAGCTCTCAGGACTGAATGTTCTCTGCTTTGTTGTGTTCTGTCCGTGCATTTATCCACAGGGTCTCTGTTCCACTCTCTCTGAATAACCTTTTACTGCAGTGTACTAAATCAGGGTCACACAGAGTGTTTCTTGATTCTTAAACAAATCTACTTTGAAACAAAAGTATACACCTCACACATGGTTAAGGGCTTAAAAAAAGACATGCACCATGTCAGATAGAGTTGAAATGTATTACATTTTGAGTTTGCATCCCAATATTACACTTTATATACATCACAGAATACAGAAATATAACAACATTGTTTGACATAGAAACACTGGATAAAAATAAAATAAAAAGTTGATTAATTATGAAAAAAATAACATTCCACCCATGAGGCCACTAGGTCATTTGACTGCAGGCAAGGGCTACGAGACGAACTAACGCACTACCGGCTGTAACACAGCTGTAACTTACATTGATAATAACATACCAAGATGGTTTATATTTCTTCATCATAAATATGAACTTAAAGACAAATTCACAAGGATTCCGAATGAATGATGTTTGGATTAAATACTGTGGTACATAATTAATAACATTTACATTCCGCTATTAATGTTCCGTAGCCTGTGTTACCAAACATTTTAACGCCTTCCAAACTCAGATTTGACATTTCAGAAATTAAAATAATAGATTTTTTAGTACATCTGCGTCAATCCCTGCATTTCCCCCATTAAAAGAAGACTGAATGTGTGTTAGTCTCTATTTGTGTTGCGGGGAGCCTATTTGGATATCGCCACCGATGCTGTGTTGTGACTGAGTGGGTTTCAGATTGGTGAACACCATCAGATTGTGCCAGGAATTTGGAATGGAAGAGTCATCGTGTTCACACACACACACACACACACACACACACACACACACACACACACAACCTTAAACCTGACCTTAACCCTGAACCTAACCTCTAACACTAACCTGAATTGTAAACCTAAACCTAACCCCTAAACCTAAAATAGCCTTTTTCCTTGTGGGTACTGGGAAAATATTCCCACACAACAGAATTGTCCTTGTTTGACTAATTTCTGGTTCCCACAAGGATAGTAAAACCACACACACAGACACACACGCACGCACACACACAAGCACACACAGACACACAGACACACAGGCACACAGACACATAGACAGACTTACCCACACAGATGGAAACACACACTACTGCGCAGGTGGACACAAACAGAGATCGACAGAGGTGGACAGACAGAGATGGACATAGAGTCATACAGGCTATTACACAGGTTTATTTCATAATTATATTACTAGATCATTAAATCAACTAATTGTTCTTACATGTTAGTTGTGTGTGTGTTTATGCATTTGGCTCTGTCAATGTGGAAACTATACATTTACAGCTCCCAGAACATGATGTTCCGTTCCAACATTTCTTAGAAGTGATATCCATATGAGGAAAGACAGAGTCACAGAAAACAATAATAATTTGAAGATTTATTACTATGGTTATTGTTGTTTATGTTAACAATGACAAGTGATCACAGGCTCCCTATATCATTCTGACATACTGTATGCGGGAACAAATGTGAGATTCTTACAGATCTAAATTAAGCATCAAATGTGTGTGAGAGTATGTGTGTATGAGAGCGAGAGTGCGTGTCAGTGGAGGCAGGTGGAAGAAGCTATAGGAGGATGGGCTCATTGTAATGTCTGAAATGGAATAAATGGAACGTAGTCAAATGCGGTTTCCATATGTTTGATCTGTTTGATACCATTCCATGAATTCCATTCCAGACATTACAATGAGCCCGTCCTCCTATAGCTCCTCCCACAAGCCTCCTGTGTGTGTGTGTGCGAGCTCACAAATACCTCTGTACAATATGCACCAGTATACCAATAGGTACTCTCCACCTGAGCCATTGCCTGTTTACCCCGCTACCATCTAGAAGGCTGAGACAGTATAGATGCATCAAAGCTGGGACTGACGAGAGATTGATAAACAGCTTCTATCTCCAGGCCATCAGACTGTTAAACAGTCATCACTAGCCGGCCACTGCCCAGTACCCTTCCCTGAACCTGAGACACTATCACTAGCCGGCTACCATCCGGTACTCAATCCTGCACCTTAGAGACTGCTGCCTTACAGAGTCATTGAACCCCTGTCACTATAATAATGTTTGCATACTGTTTTACCACTTTATATGTATATACTGAATTGTAGTCATGGTTCGTCCTATATAACTACTGCTGTACATACCTTTTCTATTCATATACTGTACATACTGTCTATACACACCATTCACATATGTACCAGTCAAAAGTTTGGACACACCTACTCATTCAAGACTTTTTCTTTATTTTTACAATTGTCTACATTGTAGAATAATAGTGAAGACATCAAAACTAGGGATGCACGATATATCAGTGAACATATCGTAATCAGACGATATTAGCTAAAAATGCCAACATCGGTATCGGCCGATGTCTAGTTTAACGCCGATGTGCAAAATCAATGTCAAAGCTGATGTGCAAAAGATACAGTAGCACTGTCAAATCTGCACAAAAAAGTCTGCAAACACCGGCCACGAACTATGCGTTTTCAATACTGCGTTGGTAATAAAGCATAATTTGTTCGACCGCAACTTCTGGGGTAGATAGCTTTAGCTTGGTACCTAGCTAGCACCAATACAACCAGCCTGAAAACAATGACCAGTAGAAACTGCAGTCATTTTCATTATTCTTAGCAATGATTTTAGGAATCCTTTTAAGTATTTGCCAGGTTTCCACTTGTTGTTCGCCTATTGAAATTGAACTTCAGTTCATGAAAATAAATAGCTAGCCAGCTACTTAACCCTGTTGACCAAAGCTAACTTTATAAGTAGCCAGCTAGCTTCATCTAGCTAGTGATGCTCGACCGGACCTGGTTGTGTGTTGTGAAGCTAGCTACAATAAAGATTATGTATAATAGTGGAATTTGTTGTTTGCCTTCAAAATAAAAGCATGTCATTGACAGTGATGCAAATTAATATAAATAGTAGAATTATGCCATACTTTTATTTTGAAGGCTAACCTTAGTCACTTGTGGCTAATCCTTATTGTGGCTAGCGTCACATGGTTGGGTCCGACCACCATTAATCAAATAAGAACTGTCTTACAGGCTGACCACACTGCTCGCTCGCGTCAACGAGTGTCTGCGTTGCCAAGGGCTAAAATAGAACTCCTTTCTATTTCTGACTCAGATCGCGCTGCAAGTCCTGCCTCTCCCATCTCCTCATTGGTTTATATAAGCAGGTACCCACGTGCCATCTCCTCATTGGTTATACCCACGTGCGTGATTTGAAAGACTAACTGTGTTGCCTGTCGGTGTAGTAATACTATGAAAGTTTAGATGCCAATCACCATATAAGTTCAAAGATGAAAAAGCCTGGAAGGAGGAGAGATGACTAGAAACGATTCGGTTGACCGTTTTATGTGTGGATTAATTGTCAGAGTAGAGGACCTTGTACATTTCGGGTAAAATAACAACTCAATGTATATATCCCAGGACAAATTAGCTAGCAACAGCAAGCTAGCTAAATAGGACAAATTAGCTAGCAAGTGCAAGCTAACTAGCTAAATTGCCATAAATGTTTAATGCTTTTCGACCTGTTCCCAAATTAATGTAATTGGTTCAGAGTTTGTTTTGATATTTTAACCTGCGTGTCGTGATCGCGTTGGATGTAGAGGGACAAAATAAATGTATACACAATGGCACGCAATGGTGCACGCGCGCAGCCGGTTTGGGTTCCGTGTTATAAATTATGGTAATTTTAGATGACACCTAGCAATATAGTTAGCTAGCCAACTATACCTACTGAAGCAGATTGTCGTTTTGCTATGTTTTTGGGGAAGAACATTGTTTGCGTCCATGAGCTAGCTAGCTTTTTTTTATGACCAGCACTGGAGGTGCGCGAGACAACTTTACCAGCATCATAGCATATGTATCGATGAATCGTTGTGACATATGAAATACGAGTGATAGTGTAATCAATGTGTAATAACTACGTAAAAAATGAATGAACGTGTTAAATTATTATGTCATATTCAGGTCCTGATTGGTCAACAAGCTTAATTGACACGTCAAATAGTGTTAAATAGTATATTTTTTGACACGCAAAGACCCAAACGGCGTTCCATAGAAATCATGGTTGAGAATGAAATGACTGAACAAATTAAAAACGAAACAGCACAGCAAGTAAGTGAAAGAATTAGTTTTTGATTATATTTTACAGGTAATGGGGAGACACGTAAATGTCAACAAAATAACTTTTGGTCAGTGGTGTGTGTGTGTGTGCGTGTAACCTTTATTTAACTAGGCAAGTCAGTTAAGAACAAATTCTTATTTACAATGACGGCCTACCCCGGCCAAAGCCGGACGATGCTGGGCCAATTGTGCGCCTCCCTATGGGACTCCCAATCACAGCTGGATGTGAAACAGCCTGGATTCTAATCAAGGACTGTAGTGATGCCTCGTGCACTGAGATGCAGTGCCTTAGACCGCTGTGTACGTGTGTGTTAACTATTTAATTGTACTAGAATGCCTAAAAGGCCGCAAATGTTTTAAATGTCTGTTTCGTTTTATTTGGCAAGGAAAATTTAGGATATCGGTATCTGCCAAAAATGTAATATCGGTGCATCACTAATCAAAACTATGAAATAACACATCTTGGTATTCTCTCAACCAGCTTCATGAGGTAGTCACCTGGAATGCATTTCAATTAACAGGTGTGCCTTGTTAAAATTCTATTTGTGGAATTTCTTTCCTTAATGCGTTTGAGCCAATCAGTTGTGTTGTGACAAGGTAAGGGTGGTATACAGAAGATAAGTCCTATAAAGGTCAGTCCATCTGAAAAATTTCAAGAACTTTGAAAGTTTCTTCAACTGCAGTCACAAAAACCATCAAGTGCTATGATGAAACTAGCTTTCATGAGGACCGCAACAGGAAAGGAAGACCCAGAGTTACCTCTGCTGCAGAGGATAAGTTCATTAGAGTTAACTGCACCTCAGATTGCAGCCTAAATAAATGCTTCACCGAGTTCAAGTAACAGACACATCTCAACATCAACTTTTCAGATGAGACTGCGTGAATCAGGCCTTCATGGTCAAATTGCTGTAGAGAAACCAGTGCTAAAGGACACCAATAATAAGAAGAGACTTGCTTGGGCCAAGAAACAGAAGCAATGGACATTAGACCGGTGGAAATCTGTCCTTTGGTATGATGAGTCCAAATTTGAGATTTTTGGTTTCAACTGCAGTGTCTGTGAGATGCAGAGTAGTTGAACGGAGGATTTCCACATGTGTGGTTCCCACCGTGAAGCAGGGAGGAGATAGTGTGGAGGGACAAAATAAATGTATGCACAATGGCACGCAATGGTGCACGATGGATGATGGATGTTTGATGGTGACACTGTGATTTATTTAGAATTCAAGACACACTTAACCAGCATGACTACCACAGCAGTGATACGCCATCCCATCTGGTTTGCGCTTAATGGGACTATAATTTGTTTTTCAACAGGACAATGACCAAAAACACACTTCCAGTCTATGTAAGAGCTATTTGACCAAGAAGGAGAGTGATGGAGTGCTGCATCAGATGACATGGCCTCCACAATCACACGACCTCAACCCAATTGAGATGGTTTGGGATGAGTTGGATGGCAGAGGGAAGGATAAGAAGCCAACAAGTGCTCAGCATATGTGGGAAATCCTTCAAGACTGTTGGAAAAGCATTCCTCATGAAGCTGGTTGAGAGAATGCCAAGAGTGTGCAAAGCTGTCATCAAGGCAAAGGGTGACTACTTTGAAGAATCTCAAATATAGTTTGATTTGTTTAACACTTTTTTTGGTTAATACATGATTCCATATGTGTTATTTCATAGTTTTGATGTCTTAAATATTATTTTACAATGTAGACACTAGTAAAAATAAAGAAAAACCCTTGAATGAGTTGGTGTGTCCTTGGTTTTATGTTTGTATGTGTGTATATATATATATATATATGCCTTAATTTATTTCTCTCTTTTTATTTTTAATTAAACATTTTGGGATTATGGGTGTATTGTTATTATATTGCATTTCGCTGCACCTGCCATAACATCTGCAAAATTGTGTAGGTGACAAACTTTGATTTGATCAGGAAGAGTGGAAGGGTAATGTGTGAGCGAGGGGTAAAGAAAGAGGCAGAGAAGATGTTTCAGAGGAGGGGGTTGGTTGTAGAGGGGTGGAAGAGATGGAGGAGAGATGGACCACAATGATTAGTAGAAAGCCATTTAAAGACATGTTACAGTACTTTGGCGACTAGTATCTATTTTTTAATCCTCCCACTTTGGGCTGGATGTGTCAATGTGTAGTTTATACATGCATAATATGTGAGCAGAATTATTGTTTTACCTCAACTATCCACGAAATCCCTAGTCTGAAAGTGACTGTTTTCTGGAAGCTGTGCAGCACCATTTCCCCTACATTTTCCAGACCGCTAGCAACTAGCGTTTCCTCCAATGAGCTTCGGCCCCTCGTCATTTGAGTGACAGCTAGCAAGATGCACACACAGGAGAGCAAGAGAGCGAGAGCAATTACGTGGTGCACATACCTGCACATATGTGACGTAGTACGCATTTTTCAGGGACCACTTTTGGCTCGTGAGCACTACTTTAAGAATTACTTGCTAAAAAGTATATGAAAGTACCGGAAAATGCCTTGAACTTAGTTCATCATGTCTGGTATGGATTGTCCAGACCAGCAGTGAAGCAAGTAGGTCACTGGGTATCTAGAGGGCCAACAGATCAACTGTGTCAGCTGCTCCCAATTTGCTCTCTTTCCCTTGGTTCTAACCATTCAATGTTTCCAGATTTGTAAGGTTTAAGCAATATGGTGGAAGCTCCACCACCACACTGCGTATACAGTACCTATCTAGACTCTTCAGATCGAGATATATTAAAGGTTTAGGGCCAAGGGGAAAGTGTAGGTAGTGAATGGCGAAGGTGCATAACGATGTCGGAAGTCAGATATGATTTCATGTTTTACCACTATCCATGGAGTTTTTTTGAACTACGATGCACGACATGGTTCAATGCGCCAATAAATCAGCACTGTAAATGTTTTTGTTTTTTCTAATTGCCTGCATCTTGGAGCTTAAATTGGGATCATGTATATGTGCTAATGACAATACAAAACATGAGTAACTGTCACGCTCTGACCTTAGTATTCTTTGTTTTCTTTATTATTTTGGTTAGGTCAGGGTGTGACATGGGTGATGTATGTGTTTTTGTTCCTGTCTAGGGGTTTTGTATGTGTATGGGTGTTTACTAGTCTAGGTGTTATGTATGTCTATGGTTGCCTAGATTGGTTCTCAATTAGAGGCAACTGTTTATCGTTGTCTCTGATTGGAACCATATTTAGGCAGCCATATTCCTTGGGTATTTCATGGGTTATTGTCTATGTTTAGTTGCCTTTGTCAGCACAATTATTATAGCTTCACGTTCGTTTTGTTGTTTTTGTAAGTTTGTTTAAGTTTCTTCGTTTCATTAAAGAAGATTTATTCTCATCACGCTACGCTTTGGTCTCATCGCTGTAACTGCCCGAGTTACACCAGGAATGCACAATCCCTCCATCAGTGCTCAGGCCTGTCCGCAAAAGGCTGAGAGAGGCTGGACTGAGGGGTGGTAGGCCTGTTGTAAGGCAGGTCCTCACCAGACATCACCGGCAACGACATCGCCCATGGGCACAAACCCACCGTCGCTGGACCCGACAGGACTGGCAAAAAGTGCTCTTCACTGACGAGTTGCGGTTTTGTCTCACCAGGGTGATGGTCGGATTTGCGTTTATCGTCAAAGGAATGAGCTTTACACCGAGGCCTGTACTCTGGAGCAGGATCAATTTGGGGTTGGAGGGTCTGTCATGGTCTGGGGCGGTGTGCGTTATAGGGAAGACATCCTCCTCCCTCATGTGGTACTCTTCCTGCAGGCTCATCCTGATATGACCCTCCAGCAAGACAATGCCACCAGCCATATTGCTTGTACTGTGCGTGATTTCCCGCAAGACAGAAATGTCAGTGTTCTGCCATGGCCAGCGACGAGCCCGGATCTCAATCTCATTGAGCACGTCTGGGATATGTTGGATCGGAGGGTGAGGGCTAGGGCCAGGGCCATTCCCTCCAGAAATGTCAGGGAACTTGCAGGTAGGTGGAAGAGTGGGGTAACATCTCACAGTAAGAACTGGCAAATCTGGGGCAGTCCATGAGGAGGAGATGCACTGCATTACTTAATGCAGCTGATGGTCACACCAGATACTGTTACTTTCGATTTTGACCCCCCCTTTGTTCAGGGACACATTATTCCATTTCTTTTAGTCACATGTCTGTGGAACATGTTCAGTTTGTCTCAGTTCTTGAATGCTGTTATGTTCATACAAATATTTACACATGTTAAGTTTGCTTAACTTAAACACAGGTGACAGTGAGAGGACATTACTTTTTTTGATGAGTTTGTATATGTACATATATCAGTTTAAGTCTAAAGTGTACATACACTTAGATTGGAGTCATTCCAACTCGTTTTTCAACCACTCCACAAATTTCTTGTTAACAAATAATAGTTTTGGCAAGTCTGTTAGGACATCTACTTTGTGCATGATATAAGTCATTTTTCCAACAACTGTTTACAGACCGATTATTTCACTCATAATTCACTGTATCACAATTCCAGTGGGTCAGAGGTTTACATAGACTAAATTGACTGTGCCTTTAAACAACTTGGAAAATTACAGAAAATTATATCATGGCTTAAGAAGTTTCTGATAGGCTAATTGACATCAATTAACATGTCAATATGCATCATATACCATTGTTTAGGGCAGCTCTCATTGTTTTATTTTACTGCGGAGACCCTAGTCCTGCTCAACATGCCCTCAGAGAGTTCCCTTGTCCCACCCCCCACACATGCGGAGACCGCACCTAGCTTAACTGGCACCTCCAGAGATACAACCTCTCTCATCGTGACTCAATGCCTAGGTTTACCCCCACTGTACTCACACCCTACCATACCCTTGTCTGTACACTATGCCCCGAATCTATCCTACCACGCCCAGAAATCTGCTCCTTTTATTCTCTGTTCCCAAAGCACTAGACAACCAGTTCTTAGAGCCTTTAGCTGTACCCTCATCATACTCCTCCTCTGTTCCTCTGGTGATGTAGAGGCTAACCCTGGCCCTGTGTGTCCCCAGGCGCTCTCATTTGTTGCCTTCCGCAACCGTAAAAGCCTTGGGTTCATGCATGTTAACATCAGAAGCCTCCTCCCGAAGTTTGCTTTAGCACACTCCGCCAACCCTGATGTCCTAGCCATGTCTGAATCCTGGCTTAGGAAGGCCACCAAAAATTCTGAAATTTACATCCCCATCAAGACAGAACTGCTAAAGGGGGTGGAATTGCAATCTACTGTAGAGAGATCCTGCAGAGTTCTGTCATACTATCCAGGTCTATGCCTAAACAGTTCGAGCTTCTACTTTTAAAGATCCATCTCTCTAGAAATAAGTCCCTCACTGTTGCCGCTTGTTATAGACCCCCTCAGCTAACAGCTGTGCCCTGGACACTATGTGAATTGATTGCCCCCCATCTATCGTCAGAGTTCGTACTGCTAGGTGACTTAAATTGGGATATGCTTAACATCCTACAACGTCCTACAATCTAAGCTAGATGCCCTCAATCTCACACAAATTATCAAGGAACCTACCAGGTACAACCCCAAATCCGTAAACATGGGCACCCTCATAGATATCATCCTGACCAACTTGCCCTCTAAATACACCTCTGCTGTTTTCAACCAGGATCTCAGCGATCACTGCCTCATTGCCTGCGTCCATTATGGGTCCATGGTCAAACGACTACCCCTCATCACTGTCAAACGCTCCCTAAAACACTTCTGCGAGCAGGCCTTTCTAATCAACCTGGCCCGGGTATCCTGAAAGGATATTGACTCCATCTTGTCAGTAGAGGATGCCTGGTTGTTCTTTAAAAGTGCTTTCCTCTCCCTCTTAAATAAGCATACTGCACTCGCTTCGAATAGTCCCCGTGATATGCAACTTTTCAGGGAAGTCAGGGACCAATACACACAGTCAGTTAGGAAAGCAAAGGCTAGCTTTTTCAAACAGAAATTTGCATCCTGCAGCACTAATTCCAAAAAGTTTTGGGACACTGTAAAGTCCATGGAGAATAAGAGTATCTCCTCCCAGCTGCCCACTGCACTGAGACTAGGAAACACTGTCACCACTGATAAATCCACGACAATTGAGAATTTCAATAAGCATTTCTCTACGGCTGGCCATGCTTTCCACCTGGCTACCCCTACCCCGGCCAACAGCTCCACACCCCCCGCAGCAACTGGCCCAAGCCCCCCCTGCTTCTCCTTCACCCAAATCCAGACAGCTGATGTTTGGAAAAAGCTGCGAAATCTGGATCCCTACAAATCAGCTGGAATAGACAATCTGGACCCTCTCTTTCTAAAATGATCTGCCGACATTGTTGCAACCCCTATTACTAGTCTGTTCAACTTCTCTTTCATATCGTCTGAGATCCCTAAAGATTGGAAAGCGGCCGCGGTCATCCCCCTCTTCAAAGGGGGAGACACTCTAGACCCAAATTGTTACAGACCTATATCCATCCTGCCCTGCCTTTCCAAAGTCTTCGAAGGCCAAGTGAATAAACAGATCACCAACCATTTCAAATCCCACCGTAACTTCCCTGCAATGCAATCTGGTTTCCGAGCTGGTCAAGGGTGTACCTCAGCCACGCTCAAGGTCCTAAACGATATCATAACTGCCATCGATAAAAGACAGTATTGTGCAGCCGTCTTCATCAACCTGGCCAAGGCTTTCGACCGTGTTCTTTCACCCGTATTGTTATCGGCAGACTCAACAGACTTGGTTTCTCTAATGACTGCCTCGCCTGGTTCACTAACTATTTCTCAGATAGAGTTCAGTGTATCAAATCGGAAGGCCTTTTGTCCGGACCTCTGGCAGTCTCTATGGGGGTGTCACAGGGTTCAATTCTCGGGCCGACTCTTTCTTTTCTGTATATATCAATGATGTCGCTCTTGCTGCGGGTGATTTGTTGAACCACCTCTACACAGACAACACCTGTATACATCTGGCCCCTCTTTGGACACTGTTAACAAAACTCCAAATGAGCTTCAATGCCATACAACACTCCTTCCGTGGCCTCCAACTGCTAGTAAAACAAAATGTATGCTCTTCAACCGATCGCTGCCTGCACCTGCCCGCCTGACTATAAATACCTAGGTGTCTGGCTAGACTGTAAACTCGCCTTCCAGACTCACATTAAGCATCTCCAATCCAGAATTAAATCTAGAATTGGCTTCCTATTTCGCAACAAAGCCTTCAACACTCATGCTGCCAAACATACCCTCGTAAAACTGACTATCCTGCTGATCCTTGACTTCGGCGATGTCATTTACAAAATAGCCTCCAACACTCTACTCAGACTGCATTCAATTTGCTATCACAGTGCCATTCGTTTTGTAACCAAAGCCCCATATACTACCCACCAATGCGACCTGTATGCTCTCGTTGGCTGGTCCTCGCTACATATTTGTCGCCAAACCCACTGGCTCCAGGGCATCTATAAGTCTTTGCTAGGTAAAGCTCCACCTTATCTCAGCTCACTTGTCACCATAGCAACACCCACCAGTAGCATGCGCTCCAGCAGGTATTTTTCACTGGTCATCTGTCATGTCCTGACCTTAGTTCCTTTTTTATGTCTCTATTTTGGTTTGGTCAGGGTGTGAGTTGGGGTGGGCAATCTATGTTTTGTTCTGTGTGTTGTATTTCTATGTGTTTGGCCTGGTATGGTTCCCAATCAGAGGCAGCTGTCAATCATTGTCTCTGATTGAGAACCATACTTAGGTAGCCTGTTCCCACCTGTGTTTGTGGGTAGTTGTTTCCTGTTTTGTGTTTTTTCACCTTACAGGACTGTTTCGTGTCGTTCACTCTCTTTGTTGTTTTTTGTCATTCAGTGTTCAGTTTAATTAATTACATTTACTATGAACACTTACCACGCTGCGTGTTGGTCCGATGATTCCTATTCCTCATCATCAGACGAAGAGGAGAGCCGTTACATCATCCCCAAAGCCAACACCTACTTTGGCTGCCTTTCCTTCCAGTTCTCTGCTGCCAATGACTGGAACGAATTGCAAAAATCACAGAAGTTGGAGACTTATATCCTCCTCACTAACTTTAAGCGTCAGCTGTTAGAGCAGCTTACCGATCGCTGCAGCTGTACACAGCCCATCTGTAAATAGCCCATCCAACCAACTACCTACCTCATGCCCATATTTTTTTTTGTTTTTCTGCACTTTTGCACACCAGTATTTATACTTGCACATTTATTGCCTTACCTCCTTACTTCATTTGCACACACAGATTTTTTATTTGTGTTATTGACTGTACATTTGTTTATCCCATGTGTAACTCTGTGTTGTTGTTTTTGTCACACTGCTTTGCTTTATCTTGGCCAGGTTGCAGTTGTAAATGAGAACTTGTTCTCAACTGGCCTACCTGGTTAAAATGCGTCACATATCAATTTGCATTTGGTACCTTGGTTCAAGTGTTAGCATCAACTCACAAAACCCCCGTTTCTTGACCGTGTAAATTAGGGCCATGTCTTTGCAGACTTAAGTTGTAACGGCAGCTGTTATCTCCTTCCATCTTTGATTCTTTGCCATATGGTGTGTCGCGGGCAAAAGCCTCTTGCAACGTCTGAGTCTGGGGTTTGTTTTGAGCACTCGACTGTACTTTTTTGGGTCTCATCCATAGACTCTCTCCGTACTGTTTAACATGATTCTTGAGTAGGTGGTAAGAGGTTAGTGGTGTTTGAGCCTGTTGTCTGGACCGGCCTGCGGCATATTTTGCAAAGGACGGTTTACTGGTCCGTGTCAGACTTTTCATACCCAAACCACGTCCATGCGCCAAAGTAGCCCCTCTTTTAGGTACGAGCTCCGTGTCTCCATGCTCTGTGTCCCGTTCACTCTCCGCCATGTTTGTTTGTGTTACAAATTTCCTTCCACACGGCACGAAAAGCATCGTCCAATTGAGGAAAAATATTGCTGTAAAGAGTGATTTTTCAACACAACGAAATAAACGATATATGTTTTTTTATCGTTTCATATTATGCTCTATCGTCACACAATATATATCATCATATCGGCCAGCCCTAGTTCATGGGCAGGCTAAAGCTATAAACAGATATAGACATTCCAAAATCAAACATTAACACAATACACGTTAACTTGGCAAATATGACAGCAAAGCAGCATTTTAATACCATAGCGTTCTTTAGGTAGTCACATAGCATCATGGTGGACTGAACTCAAATCTGGAGTTGATGAAAGATGAATGATGATGACTTTAACCCTGATTGCGTCTACCTAATTTTCTTATGTCCTAAGGCATGGGACCAGGCCCTAATCTTATTGCCCTGAGGGGAAAATTAAGTTGTATCTTATCTCTAAAGATGCAACAGGCTCTGGCGTAGCACACCCACCCCCCTGTCTTTTTTTGTGTGTGGGATTTTTCATTCAATTAATGTGAGGAGTTTTTACAGTTAGTTCTAAACTATGTGCACTGCACAGTTGATGCTAGTATTATGGTACGACAGCAACAAATTCCATGAGTTAACATGATGTATTGTGGTTTGAGAGACAACTCATGAAGGCTGCATTGAAAGACATCAGGATAATATTATATGTTAGCTCATCATCAGAAAGCTCTTTTGGCTCTTCAACGGTGTCCCAGAACGCACTGTGCAGCATCACAAAGATTGACTGCACTGTTGCACCATCATCTCTCATATTTCATTCATCAAGGGCCAGTTTTCAGAATGAAGTAGGAACAAAAATATTTTTATTTTGCCATGGAAGAAAAACAGTTACTGTGTAAATCGCTTACCACATTGCAGTTTTGATTGAATTTAACATTTTGGCATTGTCAATAGTGAATGTGGGAATAGTATACTGCAATGAAACAGCATAGATACTGTACATGAAGACCTACAGATGTAAGATCTTAATTTGATCACCTTGTTGCAGGAGAACTTTCCTGCAATGCAGGATATTTTTAACTTGTAGTGTATTTGAAGTTTAAAAAGGCGTCTGGAGTTTGTAATTTCCACTTTGAAATTTCAGACTTGATTTTCCCTTATGAAAAAAGGTATCATCTCCTACAATGAATTATAATCCACATAACAATTTTGCATTTCCTGTTGCTTCCGGATTATTTTCCTGATGTAGTAAACTGACTCGAATTAAGATGCTACATGTGTACGTTTTCTGGTGTCTTGACATTAGTGTGATGGTATGACTGCAGAAAGTTAACACAATGTATTATGAGTTAACACGATGTATTATGAGTTAACACGATGTACTGTGGGCTGGGAGATAAGGCAGCCATTGAGGTACTTTCTCTAGCTCCTCATCAGAAAACATGTTTGGCTCTTCAATGACAACATTCTACCAAGAACGTACTGTGCTGCATGCCTCACAAAGAGGGACGGAGCAGTGTTTATTCTTTGTTAGTCAGCACCTCAACATACATTTTTGGGTGTGCGTCAGCTCATGCATTTTATCAGAATGAAGAAGAAACAGAGTTGAGATGTTAGAAGCGCCATTCCCTGACTCACATGATGTCAGAGATACTGTATAATATAGTTAAGAATGTACCTACCTAAAGGTCATATGAATATCATTGATTACATTTAAAGTGAGAGTAAGGTGGTTCTGAGAGGCCTTTCTACTGGTGACTTTGTGTGTTGGTGGGGTTTTGTGAGTGTGTTATTACATTGGTGCGTATCCCAGTTCTAACAATGTTTGTGTGTGACTCTTTTGTGCAGGGTTAGAGTGGCATTCTCAGGTGCAGATATGACCACAGATAAGGATCAGTCCATGGATGACCAGTCTCCTGCTGTGGTTTTTGCGGTTAAGGGCATTGACGTCACTCCTAACAAAGACGAGGGAGTTCGCAAGGTAGGCTTTAACCTCATCCCACCATCCTCTGTAAAGGACAAACTCGGACTTGACATAAAGGAGCGTAGCTCAAATTATTATTAGGATTCAGATCTACTTTTCATACTCTGTGTTGCTTATCATTCCATAAACATGCGTTGTTGGTTATGAAAGGGATCTATTCAGTGTTAGGATGTGTTCTACTGTTGTCATCCTCTTTTAAGCCAGGCCTGAAGCACACACACAATGTGTTCCCTTTGGCATGTTATTCAGAGAGACTTCAGAGATACTCTTCTTTCATAATTCTGCCACCACTCAAGTGTTCCTTTGTTTTGAGCACATCCTCCTCTAAACGTGGCAAGAAGAACAGAGCACGGCAAGAAATACCGTTAGGATTAAAAATACTAGTAGGGGTACATGAAAGATAAATATTTCACATGAATAAAGTCATATCATATTTTTTTTAAATCACTACAGCTGTGATGGATACAGGACGTTTCGGTACAATTTTATGAATGCCGACAGATAATTTGTTAATTTGACATTGTGTGATCTTTTTGTGTCTGTAAAATCAGTAATACGAGAAATGGTGGTGGAAACGCTTTTATGCACAAATATTGATATAATGGCAATCATATCAAAGTAAATTTGGAGTCACACGATGCTATGGTGTGTGGTCCTCCCACTACAACTCGGGAAACCTTGCAGTTTATTAGGCTATAGGTAAAATAATGAACTTCAGTGTGAAAGTGCACAGTGATCTTGATGCTCCATTCCAATAAATATCAAGGGTCTTATTCTGATGACATGATGATCGATGCTTGACTACCATTTGACAAATAAAAATATTCTTGCTCTTATCCATAATAATCTCATCATGTATACTAGCCTACCCACACTGTATCTGTGAACTGTTGGCTAGAGAGCATGTGCCAAGACCAGAGCAACGTTAGGCACATTTGCTATTTAATGCAACTGTTTTTGTGACAAAACTATCGGTAGAGTTGAAAATTATATGGAAACACATTGAACTTTAGATTTGTATTCGGTACATGAAAACTTACGCAAAATGTAATTTTGAGGGCACTACGTCATCACGCAGTGATTTTTATTCGCAATAAATCCAATTGGTGGAAACGTATATTTTCTTTATGCGGATTCTAGAATATTTGCATGAAAATCTTTCGCCAATTGGATGGAAACCTAGCTACTGTCTAGCTATAGAAAACAAATACTAACTAGCATGCTGAGCTGAACTGATCTTAGGGCTGACATCTGTTCTTTGTACAGGTGGTGAAAAAACAGGGAGAGGATGGGGACAGACCCATGATCGGGGACAAGGTAGCAGTGCACTACACTGGCAAACTTCTCAATGGGAAGAAGTTTGACTCCAGTATGGACCGCAAGAAACCCTTCATCTTCAATCTGGGAAAAGGTATGTTCGAGTCTGAGTCTGCCTCTTCCTTCCAGTACTCGTTTCTGTACATCTCCATACCTTTTAGTTGAAGATGACCGTTATCAGGATCTACAGATGTACATAGCTTTTACATCAGGTAAAACTTTATATTAAGGTCCCTTAATAAACCATTTATAAACAGTTTGTAAAGTGTTTGTTGGCCATTTATTAATCATTGTTCCTACATTTGTAAATGTCAATATGCAATCTCTAAATAGTTATTTACGTATTTATAAACACTATTTTAAATTATTTATTAAAGGTTAATAAGATAATGAATAAGGTGTTTGATCATAGCAATGTACTACTAATGTACTTATAAACCAGTTATAACGGCGTTATTGTGGCTCAGTTGGTTGGGCATGGCGCTTGCTACACCAAGGTTTTTGGGTTCGATTCCCATGGGGGCCCAGAATAAAAAATAAAAAATGATGCACTCTACTGTAAGTCGCTCTGGATAAAAGCATCTGCTAAATAACTAAAATGAAAAAAATCAAATGTCTAACTCACAAGACTATTTATAAGGAATTTATTAACGGTTTTTAAAGACATGATGGTGCCGACAGAGAGGGTCGCCTCGCTTCTAGTCCTTAAACCATATAAAACCATATATCCTGAGGTTGCATTTATTGTAGCTGGGGATTTTAACAAAGCAAATTTGAGAACAAGGCTACCTAAATTCTATCAACATGGCCTTTTGAAATCAGACAATGGTGGATTAACAAGTTTATCTAAAAGATTTTTGGAATTTTAATTATGAGATTTCTGTTTGAATTTGGTGCCCTGCACTTTCACTGGCTGTTGTCAAATCGATCCCGTTTCAGCCGTCAGTTAACAAACAAATTTATTGACTGTAGCACAATACTGGATCACTGTTACTCTAACTTCCGCGATGCATACAAGTCTCTCCCCCTCCCTCCTTTTGCCAAATCTGACCACGACTCCATATTACTTCTCCTGTCTATAGGCATAAATTCAAACAGGATGTACCTGTCACAAAAAGTTTTCAACCTCTGGTCTGACCAATCGGAATCCACGCTTCAAGATTCTTTTGATCACGCGGACTGGGACATCGCCTCAGAGAATAATATTGATTTGTACGCTGATTCGGTGAGTCAGTTTATAAGGAAGTGCATTGGAGATGTGGATAGATGGCGGCATTTGCGCAAAACTGAAAGCGTGAACCACCACATTTAACCATGGAAAGATAACTGGGAATATGGCCGAATAAAAACGGTGTAGTTATTCCCTCCGCAAGGAAATCAAGCGAAATGTTGGTATAGGGCCAAAGTGGAGTCGCAATTCAACGGCTCAGACACGAGACGTATGTGGCAGGGTCTACAGGCAATCACGGACTACAAAAAGGAAAAACCAGCCACGTCACGAACACTGACGTCTCGCTTCCAGACAAATAAACACCTTTGCCTACTTTGAGGGTAATACAGTGCCACCGACATGGCCCGCAACTGCGGCCTCTCCCTCTCCTTGTTCGTGGCCGATGTGAGTAAGACATTTAAAACATGTTAACCCTCGCAAGGCTGCCGGCCCAGACGGCATCCCTAGCCGGGTCCTCAGAGCATGCGCAAAACAGCTGGCTGGTGTGTTTAAGGGCATATTCAATCTCTCCATATCCCAGTCTGCTATCCCCACATGCTTCAAGATGGCCACCATTGTTCCTGTACCCAAGAAGGCAAAGGTAAACTTATCTAAATGACTATCGCCCCATAGCACTCATCATGAAGTGCTTTGAGAGGCTAGTCCAGGATCATATCACCTACACCTTACCTGCCACCCTAGACCAACTTCAATATGCATACCGCCCCAATAGATCCACAGACGATGCAATCGCCATCACACTGCACACTGCCTTATCCCATCTGGACAAGAGGAATACCTACGTATGTAAGAACGCTGTTCATTTACTACAGCTCAGCATTCAACACCATAGTACCCTCCAAGCTCATCATTAAGTTTGAGGCCCTGGGTCTCAACGCCGCCCTGTGCATTTGGATCCTGGACTTGCTGACGGGCCACCCCCACTTCGCTGATCCTCAACACTGGGGCCCCACAAGGGTGCGTGCTCAGCCCCCTCTTGTACTCCCTGTTCACCCATGACTGCATGGCCATGCACTCCTCCAACTCAATCATCAAGTTTGCAGATTAAACAACAGTAGTAGGCTTGATCACCAACAACGAGACAGCCTATAGGGAGGAGGTGAGGGCACTCAGAGTATGGTGTCAGCAAAACAACCTCTCACTCAATGTCAACAAAATAAAGGAGATGATCGTGGACTTCAGGAAACAGCAGAGCGAGCACCACCCTATCCACATTGATGGGACAGCAGTGGAGAAGGTGGAAAGTTTTAAGTTCCTTGGCGTACACATCACTGACAAACTGAAATGGTCTACCCACACAGACAGTGTGGTGAAGAAGGCGCAACAACGCCTCTTTAACCACAGGAGGCTGAAGAAATTTGGCTTGTCACCCTCAAACTTTTACAGATGCACAATTGAGAGCATCCTGTCGGGCTGTATCACCACCTGGTACGACAACTGCACTGCCACAGCCGCAGGGCTCTCCAGGAGGGTGGTGCGGTCTGCACAACGCATCACCCGGGGAAAACTACCTGCCCTCCAGGAGACCTACTGCACCCGTTGTCACAGGATGGCCAAAAAGATCATCAAGGACAACAACCACCCGAGCCACTGCCTGTTCACCCCGCTTACCACCCAGAAGGTGAGGCCAGTATAGGTGCATCAAAGCTGGGACCGAGAGATTGAAAAACAGCTTCTATCTAAAGGCCATCAGACTGTTAAACAGTCGTCACTAACACAGAGAGGCTGCTACCTACATACAGACTTTAAATCATTGGCCACTCTAATAAATAGATCACTAGTCACTTTAATAATGTTAACATATCTTGCATTACTCATCCCATATGTATATACACTGTATTTTTATACCATCTATTGCATCTTGCCTATGCCGCTCGGTCTTCGCTCATCCATATATTTATATGTATATATTCTTATTCCATCCTTAGCTTAGATTTGTGTGTATTAGGTAGCTGGGGAATTGTTAGATTACTTGTTAGGTATTACTCCACTGTTGGAACTAGAAGCACAAACATTTCGCTCCACTCACAGTAACATCTGCTAACCATGTGTATGTGACCAATAAAATTTGATTTGATGGTTTGTCTCTCCATTTGTATACAGTGCTTTCAGAAGTTATTCATACCACTAGACTTATTCCACATTGTGTTGTGTTACAGCCTGAATTCAAAGCCCATCTACACACAACATCCCAGAATGACAAAGTGAAAACTTTTGTTTTTTTTACATTTTACATTTTGCTAATTTATTGAAAATGAAATACAGAAAAAAACGAATTTACATATCACACCCGGGACAAAACTTTGTAGAAGCGCCTGTGGTAGCGATTGCAACTCTGAGTCTTTCTGGATACGTCTCTAACAGCTGAAAATCCACACCTGGATTTTGCAAAATTTGCAAAAAAAATAAATACATTTGTTGAACATTGCTCGACAACCATTTGCAGGTTATGGAGAGTGGTACGCAATAATTTTTTCAATATTACTTTTGTGCCTTCTTGCAATCAGGATACATGTTTTGAAAACATTTGTATTCTTACAGGCTTCCTTCTATTCATTTGGTCATTTAGGTTAGTATTGTGGAGTAACTATAATGTTGTTGACCCATCCTCAGTGTTCTATCACAGCCATTACATTCTGTAACTGTTTTAACGTTGTCATTGGCCTCATGGTAAAATCCATGAGCGGTTTCCTTCCTCTCTGGCAAATGAGTTAGGAAAGACGGCGGTATCTTTGTAGTGACTGGGTGTATTGATATACCATCCAAAGTGTAAATAATAACTTCACCATGCTCAAAGGGATATTCAATGTCTACTTTTTTATTTTACCCATCTACCAATAGGTGCCCTTCTTTGCGAGGCATTGGAAAACCTCCCTGGTCTTTGTGGTTGAATCTGTGTTTAAAATGTACTGTTCGACTGAGGGACCTTACAGATAATTGTATGTGTGGGGTACAGAGATGAGAAAGTCATTCAAAAATCATGTTTTAACACTAGTCAATGCATCTTATTATGTGTCTTGTTAAGTGAATTTCTACTCTTGAACGTATTTAGGCTTGCCATAACAAAGGGGATTGAATACTTATTAACTCAAGACATTTCAGCTTTTCATTTTCCAACTGTGACAAAAAAGAAACTACATTTATTATATTTTAAATTCAGGCTGTAACACAACAAAACATGGAAAAATTCAAGGGGTTGTGAATACTTTCTGAAGGCACTGTACGTATTTATAAATGTATATGTCATGAATTTATTAAATGAATTTATTAATTGTTAATGAGTGCATTTGAAGAGCATCTGATCTATAGTCACATTTGGTATTCATGTAATAATAAGGAATTCCCCTCGACTATGCCCACAAATTGGGAAAACAAGCATTCTTTCTCGTTGACCCCCTCTGTGAAAGAGCCACCTTCGTCGTAGATTTCTGTTATACAGAAATAAAAAAAACATGCTGACAGGCTGCTGTGTTGTTCAATGTACATGTAGCCAGGTCAAAAATGGCAACTTGCGGTTCGCAATGCTCCCCACGTAGGGAAGTGGAACCTGCGAGAAGAGCACTGTGGCTTCATGCTATTTGGTGTGGAAGAGTGGGAAATTGTGGGGACCCGTTGTCCAAGTAAGCTACACGTATCAATCAATCAATCAATCAAATTTTATTTGTCACATACACATGGTTAGCAGATGTTAATGCGAGTGTAGCGAAATGCGTGTGGAAAACATTTCATCACAGGTAAGACATCTCCATGTAGTTTTGTAATTGACTTAAGCAAGCAGACAAGAAGAAAATTGGTTTGAAAAAGGTCAGGTTTTTGCTGTGAGCCAATGGGACAATTTAATTTATAATTATAATTAATAACCAAGGTACCTTGGGTTGTTTTCCCCACAGGCGTGTGGGGCCGCAATGTTCTACTTTAAATGATATTATAAATTATATTATAGAATTATATTATATATTAAAATGGTATTATTTTATGCTATTTTATTGTGTTACTATTTCCTTTTTTATTGATTCATTTTCTTACTTTTAGCTGCATTGTTGGGAAAGGCTTAAGCAAATCTACACTTGTATTCGACACATGCGACATATACAATTTGATTAGATTGTGTAAGATATTACTGTTCTCAGATGTTTTATTCATAGATTTTAGATGTGATTTAAAAAGTGTTTTTGCAAAACTTAATACATCCATGTTTTGCTGGAATACTCTATGTGGTTGTCTCATCTAGCTATCCAGGTGAGACATCACAAAACATTTCTGAGATCTGGGACTTAAAAATAGTCATCTCAAAACTATACATTTTGCTGATAGAATCTTATAGTTCGAAGTAATTGAAAAATCAAGGACTTGGATCTTTTGACCACTTTTCAGAAGAATGGCCTTAATGTAAGCTCTTTATGGTAAAAACAAATAAATACAGATGTCTTAGAGCATGCTTCAAGCTCTTAGGAAAGGCATTGCTGTTTTTGTCTTGTTCTAGATCAATATGAAAACCTCCATGGAAGAGGTATTAAACAAAAATTACAAACTTACATCTTATTGCTAAATAGCAAGTAGATACTGACTTTGGGTGTCAGAGACCACAAAAATATTTACTTATACAGATCTAAGCTTTAGCAATGTTGCTAGTTACATACAGTACATTCAGAAAGTTTTCAGAACCCTTGACTTTTGTTACATTACAGCCTTATACTAAAATGTATATATTTAAAAAAATCTCAATCTACACACAAAAGCAAAAACAGGTTTTTAGACATTTTTGCAAATGTTTTAACCTGACAGAAGTTTTCAGACCCTTTTGTTAAAGCACTACAAGATTGCAACACCTGTATTTGGGGAGTTTCTCCCATTATTCTCTGCAGATCCTCTCAAGCTCTGTCAGGTTGGATGGGGAGCATTGCTGCATGGCTATTTTCAGGTCTATCCAGAGATGTTCGATCGGGTTCAAATCTGGCCTCTGGCTGTGCCACTCAAGGAGAGACTTGTCCCGAAGCCACTCCTGCGTTGTCTTGGCTGTTTGCTTAGGGTCGTTGTCCTGTTGGAAAGCGAACCTTCACCCCAGTCTTAGGTCCTGAGCGCTCTGGAGCAGGTTTTAGTCAAGGATCTCTCTGTACTTTGCTTCATTCCTCATTCCCTCAATCCTGACTTTCCCAAAACATCCCCACAGCATTTGTATTTATTTTTTAAACTTTATTTAACTAGGCAAGCCAGTTAAGAACAAATTCTTACTTGCAATGACGGCCTAGGAACAGTGGGTTAACTGCCTTGTTCAGGGGCAGAACGACAGATTTTTACCTTGTCAGCTCGGGGATTCGATCTTGCAACCTTTCGGTTACAAGTTACAAGTCCAACGCTCAAACCACTAGGCTACCTGCCGCCACAGCATGATGCTGCCACCTCCATAGGGATGGTGCCAGGTTTCCTCCAGACGTGACGCTTGGCATTCAGGCCAAAGAGTTCAATCTTGATATCATCAGACCAGAGAATCTTATTTCTCATGGTCTGAGAGTCATTAGGTGCCTTTTGGCAAACTCCAAGCGGACTGTCATGTGCCTTTTACTGAGCAGTGGCTTCCACCTGGCCACTCTGCCATAATGCCTGATTGGTGGAGTGCTGCAGACATGGTTGTCCTTCTGGAACGTTCTCCCATCTCCACAGAGGAACTCTGGAGTTCTGTCAGAGTGACCATCTGGTTCTGTGTCACCTCCCTGACCAAGGCCCTTCTCCCACGATTGCTTAGTTTGGCAGGGCGTCCATCTTTAGGAAGAGTCTTTATTCTGCTCTGGAATTGCGTTCCCATGCAGAATTAGACAGATAGCTAACAACTAAGTCTTCAATAAAACTCCCAAGGCTTGATTTTTCTTGAACGGATATATTGAAAACGTTTGTTGTGAAACTGCAAAATACAGAAAATAATATACTTTAGTATTCAATTCACATTGACATACTGTAGCTGTACATTATACATTTCAAGTTGAAGTTGCATAAATACAAAGCACCTGCCAAGAAACCATGTATCTGGCATGATGCCAAACTAGATAGCTAATTACCATATGAGTAGTAACTAGCCAACTCTTTTCATTACTCTAATAATGTGAAAACACCTCTGTACAATAACAAAGCATATTACACTAGGAACAGTAACAAAAGTACAGTATTGTAGGTTTTACAAACTAATACAGCTGACTGGCATACATGAAAGGCATTGCAATTTGTGGGAGTAAATGCAACCAACCAACATTGATAAGTAAGCAATTTTATCAATAAATAATATTATCATCACTAGCAATATGCTTGAATTGAACTTACAAACAAATATTTTCAGTGGCTGAAGCGTGACAAGGAATAGCATCACAGAAAGAACTGCACCATACTTCCTGATTCCGTGCAATCTTTCTAAGTATCAGAAAGCTCCACTAGGGGGCGATAAGCACAATGGAACACAATGAAAGTTCATCTTAACCACTATAATAAAGTACTATGTTACTTTCTAACAGGATGGCAGCACAGTCTTGGTGGTTCCAAACTTCTTCCATTTAAGAATGATGGAGGCCACTGTGTTCTTGGGGACCTTTTAATGCTGCAGAAATGTTTTGGTACCCTTCCCCAGATCTGTGCCTCGACACAATCCTGTCTCTGCGCTCTACGGACAATTCCTTCGACTTCATGGCTTGGTTTTTGCTCTGACATGCACTATCAACTGTGGGACCTTATATAAACAGCTGTGTGCCTTACCAAATCATGTCTAAACTATTGAATTTATCACAGGTGGACTCCAATTTCGAGTCTCATAGCAAAGGATCTGAATACTTATGTAAATCAGGTATTTCTGTTTATATTTCTAATAATGCAAGCATTTCTAAAAATCTGTTTTCGCTTTGTCATTATGGGGAAAAAATCTATTTAATCCATTTTAGAATGAGGCTGTAATGTAACAACATGTGGAAAAAGTCAAGGGGTCTGAATACTTTCTCAATGCACTGTAAATGGTCAAACAATTCATTTTTGACCTAGATAGCCTACATATCAATACATACACAAACTATGTGTGCCTTTTGTTTAAAAAAAAAAGTTTATGTAGTTCTGTCCTTGAGCTGTTGTCTATTGATGTTCTGTATTATGTCATGTTTTATGTGGACCCCAGGAAGAGTAGCTGCTGCTTTTGCATCATTATACTAATAATATACCGTATCAACCATGAACAAATGCCTCATAAATAATCTTATGAGTTGACAATAACTTCTTTAGAACTGGTTTATAAGTACATCAGTAATACATTATTAATCATTTACAAATTGTGAACATACAATGATGAAACACCTTAGTAATTTTCTTATAAATCATTAACACATTATTTAAAAGTGTTTATGTATGTGTAAATTACTATTTAGAGATTTCTTATTGACATGAACAAATATAGGAATAATGATTAATACTTGATAAGTAAACTCTATACAAACTTATAAATGGTTTATTAAGGGACTTTAATATAAATTGTTACCCTACCATCATACTTACATCTCAAAGTGTTGCATGTGTTTGACATCTGTGTGTGTTTGGGGGAAGGAGTGTGGATGGTGGGTTGTGGTAACACATCTTATTCACCTGCCGTATGTATCGCCTATATGTCACTGCATATGTAGCCTACATCTGTTCATCATGTCTCTTCTCATATATCACTCCACAGGTCAGGTGATTAAGGGCTTGGATATTGGTGTGTCCTCTATGCAGAGAGGAGAGGTGTGCATGCTCCTCTGCAAACCAGAATATGCTTATGGTTCAGCTGGATGCCTCCCCAAAATACCTCCCAATGCCATGCTACAGTTTGAGGTAGGTTAAGCAGAGTGGTTTCCAATGTGATGGTGGTATACGGGCCTTCATCTGCACATACAGTAGCAGGTTTCCCCTATACTGTATTCTGACTGTGGATTGTTCTAGATTCTCTCTCTGCATTGTGAACAAAACACATAAATAACACTGTCTCTGTCATAATTCTCATCATTATGGAATCTTATGGTTACTGTTGTGGTAAACTGCCAACAAATGGATGTGATTTGATGTTTTTTCTGTTCTTACGTGTCTCTTCACTTCCTTTAGGTGGAGCTGCTGAGCTTCAAAGGGGAGGTGCTGACGGACGATGGCGGCATCACGAGGAGGATAAAGGTCAAAGGGGAAGGTTATAATAGTCCCAATGATGGATCAACTGTCCACGGTGAGGCAGACATGCCTTCTCTCCATCACATTCATTGTGATCTCATTAACTGTGAACTTGGTGATCAATATTTGTATTGATTTTGGTACAAAGGCTTTGTCTCACGTTGACTGTGATCAACATTTTATTGATTTTTGTACAGTCTCAAACACAAACAGTGAACATTCAAACCTACATTACGTTTGTTATCTGAAGTAAAATAATATTTTCCATTTAAAAAAATGGGTATATTTTCAATTGCAGTCCTGTATTCCACAGTGCACCTGGAGGGTCGCTGTGGAGAGCGTCTGTTTGACTCCAGGAACGTGCACTTCATTGTGGGCGAGTCAGAGGACATGGGTGTTCCTCTGGGTGTAGACAGAGCCATGGAGAAGATGCAGAAAGGAGAATGCTGCATGCTCTACTTAAAACCCAAGTAAGGGCCTTTACTCTACTCTACTTCCTGTCGCTGAAGTGGACCTGTTGCAACACAAAGTAGATATGCTTACTCAGTCATCATCAGCAATGATTTGTAACCTTGAACAAGCATCTCTATAGAAAAATTGCGAAATAATGTAAGCCTTTCATGGAACAGGTGTGCGTCAGAAATAATCAGCCATACAATACTCTCGCTCTTGTTTTTTGTAGGTATGGCTTTGGGAAAGATGGTAGAGCACAGCATAAGATTGGACCAAACTCAGACCTGATGTATGAAGTGACTCTAAATGACTTTGAGAAGGTGAGTTCTACTTGAAGGATTCGATAGGGTAAAAATAATGTGTTCATGTATCCTATTAGTGTCCCTGGAAGATACCAACAGATTGCTTTTATTTGAGCTGGTGGAGTTTAGACAATGAGGGTCTCAGTTAGATATTGCATGATGGCAGAGTGACCCTGGAGAAAATAATGGGAAGAAACAGCCATAATCTCATTGAAAGTCACCATCTCTGAAACTGATAACAGTGTTTTCTTTTCAAGGCCTTCTCTGAAACCGATAACAGTATGTTTTCTTTTCAAGGCCTTCTCTGAAACCGATAACAGTATGTTTTCTTTTCAAGGCCTTCTCTGAAACCGATAACAGTATGTTTTCTTTTCAAGGCCTTCTCTGAAACCGATAACAGTATGTTTTCTTTTCAAGGCCTTCTCTGAAACCGATAACAGTATGTTTTCTTTTCAAGGCCTTCTCTGAAACCGATAACAGTATGTTTTCTTTTCAAGGCCTTCTCTGAAACCGATAACAGTATGTTTTCTTTTCAAGGCCTTCTCTGAAACTGATAACAGTATGTTTTCTTTTCAAGGCCTTCTCTGAAACTGATAACAGTATGTTTTCTTTTCAAGGCCAAAGAATCCTGGGAATTGGATCTAAAGGAGAAACTGGATTTGTCTGCTAGAGCCAAACAGAAAGGGACCCAATATTTCAAGGTATAGTGCACCATCTCTGTCTTTCAGACAATAGACAAAATGTAATGACCATTGGATGCATCTGTGTATGAATATTTTAGCTAGTGATGCACCGGTATGACATTTTTGGCCGATACCGATATCCGATAGTTTCCTTGCCAAAAGAAACCGATACTGATAACCGGTATTTAACATTTTAGCAGCCTTTTAAGCATTCTAGTACAGTTAAATAGTGAAAACACACACATGGACACAGCGGTCTAAGGCACTGCATCTCAGTGCAAGAGGCGTTACTACAGTCCGTGGTTCGAATCCAGGCGTTATCACATCCGGCCGTGATTGGGAGTCCCATTTGGCGGCGCACAATTGGCCAAGTGTCATCCGGGTTTGGCCCGGGGTAGGCTGTCATTGTGAATAAGAATTTTTTTCTTAACTGACTTGCCTAGTTAAATAAAGGTTACACACATATACACACACACACACACACACACACACCACACTGACCAAAACGTTATTTTCTTGGCATTTACGTATGTCCCCTTTACCAGTAAAACATAGTCAAAACCTATTTCTTTCACTTAGTTGCTTTGCTGTTTCGTTGTTAATTTGTTCAGTCGTTTCATTCTGAACCAGGATTTCTATGGAACGCCATTTGGGTCTTTGCATGTTATTTGACCTGTCAGATAAACTTGTTGACCAATCAGGACCTAAATATGACTGCACGTCACATAATCATTTAACACGTTCATTAGTTTTTTGCGTAGTTAATACACATTGATTACACTATCACTCGTATTTTATATGTCACAACGATTCATCGATAGGTATGCTATGATGCTGGTGAAGTTGTCTCGCGCATTGTCACGATTGTCGTAAAGAGGAGACCAAGGCGCAGCGTGAGTAGAGTTCCACATAATTTTAATCAACTGAAACTCACCTAACAAAAACAACCAAACAAACCGTGAGGCTACAGGTGTGCACTCAGACAACTCAATGTAGACAAGATCCCACACCAAAAGTGGGAAACAGGGCTGCCTAAATATGATCCCCAATCAGAGACAACGATAAACAGCTGTCTCTGATGCAGAACCATATCAGGCCAACATAGAAATACAAAAACCCCTAGACCTAGAACAACCTTAGACATACAAAACCCTAGACATACAACACTAGAGTACCCACCCTAGTCACACCTTGACCTAACCAAAATATATAGAAAACAGAGATATCTAAGGCCAGGGTGTGACACGCATCTACAGTGCTGGTCATAAAAAAAGCTAGCTAGCTCATGGATGCAAACAATGTTCTTCCCAAAAAACATAGCAAAACTACATAATCTGTTTCACTAGCTATAGTTAGCTAACTAACTATATAGCTAGTTGTCATACTCTAAAATAACCCTAATTTATAAGACCGTTCTTATTTGATTAATGGTGGTTGTACCCATCTATGTAAAGCTAGCCACAATAAGGATTAGCCACAATAGGGGACTTTGCGGTTAGCCTTCAAAATAAAAGAATGTAACTGACAGTGATGCAAATGCATACAAATAGTAGAATTATGCCATAATTGAATAGATCATGCTAAACGAGGATGGAATTTTGTTATATAAAATCAACAAAAGACAATTTGACAAAAATCTGTTGAAATCAGACTGGATGTATTACACTTTAGAATTGAATTGGGGGAATATTATTTCACTGTATAGCCTTACCTTTTTCTTTTTTTTTTTAACCTTTATTTAACTAGGCAAGTCAGTTAAGAACAAAATCTTATTTTCAATGATGGCCTAAGAACAGTGGGTTAACTGCCTGTTCAGGGGCAGAACGACAGATTTTTACCTTGTCAGCTCAGGGATTTGAACTTGCAACCTTCCGGTTACTAGTCCAACACTCTAACCACTAGGCTGCCCCACCTATGGATTGTGGATCAATGACATGGGGTATCAGTCTACTCAGTGACACTCAGAGAACATTAGCATCGTAGCCCTTATTTTAGGACTTTGAAACAACTGTGAATTGAGCCACATTTATTGTCAAAATATGTGTATTGAACACTATTCCCGAGGAAAAACAATACTGTGTGGATGTTTTGGAGGACATTGGGAAAAAACATATATATATATATAAAGCTGTACAGTGCAATATGAATGTCAATACACACAGTAATTCCCAATCAGTAGGCTGGAAAATCCTTTGACCTGCCTCTTCCCCTTCATCTACACTGAGTGAAGTGGATTTAATAATTGACATCAATAAGGTATCATTGCTTTCTTTCACCTGGTCAGTTTATGTCATGGAAAGAGCAGGTGTTCATAATGTTTTGTACAGTCAGTGTGTGTGTGTATATATATTGTTGTGTCTTTGGTTATGCTGGATTAAGTGACATGACATGCTATTCTATAAAATAATTTCTCTGTAATTCATAATACCTGATTCAGCTAATCAGTTGAATGTAATTAACTAGAAAGTCGGGGTACCACTAAAGAATGTTTATAGAGCTGTTATCTTCCAAATAAACTCTTAAAGACCTAGTGATCTTTTACATCAATAGCAGTCAATATTTAATCGTCACCTTGTTTAGTCTCATCTGAAAGTTGTAAGTTCTTGGTTATTTTCACGAACCCTGGCTAACAAGTTGCATCAGCAATACAAAATTTGGTTTCATTATTTATTTACTAAATACCTAAATAATCACACAGAATTACATATACACAGAATGTCTCATACATTGATTACAAATGATGTCATAAAGCGGACGGAACAGATATGACAGCTGATTACACAGAGAAAGGGGGTGGGGATTTGAATGAAAGAGCGGGAATAGGGAGAAGCTATGTCTCTATCGGGCCGTAGGCAGCTATGCTATCGAAAATATAGTATCTTATGCATTCTAAATTACCGCCCATTTCAAAAACGAAAATGCAATAAATATTTACTCTGAGCTGCGCTTCGAACGGTGGGTCGTTGATGGGAGGCCGGGTTGTCCTTTGAAGAATGTCTGATGGTAGAATGGATATTTGGTAGTACCGTCGTCTTGTGATAGCACAAATACTTTGTCCGTCCTCTCCTACTCCGTGTCTACAGTTGCTGCGCTAACGCGATGGCTAGGAAGTATCACTTCTTTAGTAAATAAGTTCATACCAAGTGGCCATGCTAATATGCTCATGCTATATTCTGGCTGGTATAGTCAAAATTCATCCTTCCGGCGTGTAGGTCGTCAACTTCACATTGAAATTCAATGCTAATTTTGTTAGGTTCTCTAAGGTTAGCTTAGTTCTGTTTGTGGTTGTCCTTTCACCTTGGGGACCTCAAGTCCACAAGTCCTTGGAACAGGAAGTTACATTTTCGTCAAGGGGCTTATATAGGATTGGGAGAGAGGGTCCTGTTTCATAGTTTACAACCACTGTCTGTTCACATGGGCGGGGCCACTGAGTTGGCCTAGTTTACTCTATAACAAACCGTTCTCTCATTAAGAAGCTAAAATACATTTAATCTATTCACAAATAGTTTCATATTTAAACATTTAAATTGCACAACAATTCCATGTGAATCTGATAACTATAATGTGTAGACTTTCCAAGATCAGAACAGTTTATGTCATCCTATCATTAGTATTAATGTCTCAGATGACAACTGATCTGGTATCATATTCTTTAAGTACCAACACATATTTTCAGCTGGTTGGATTACCGAAATATGGTTCCTTTCCCCACCCTTTTGATGTTATATGTATATATACACATACACATACACACACAGTACCAGTCAAAGGTTTGGACACACCTACTCATTCAAGGGTTTTTCTTTATTTTCACTATTTTTTTTACATTGTAGAATAATATTGAAGACATCAAAACTATGAAATAACACATGTGGAATAACCATGTAGTGACCAAAAAAGTGTTAAACAAATCAAAATATATTTTAGACTTTAGATTCTCCAAAGTAGCCACCCTTTGCCTTGATGACATCATTGCACACTCTTGGCATTCTCTTAACCAGCTTCATGAGGAATGCTTTTCCAACATTCTTGATGGAGTTCCCAAATATGCTGAGCACTTGTTGATTGCTTTTCTTTTACTCTGCGGTCCAACTCATCCCAAACCATCTCAATTGGGTTGAGGTCGGGTGATTGTGGAGGCCAGGTCATCTGATGCAGCACTCCATCACTCTCCTTGATCAAATAACCCTTACACAGCCGGGAGGTGTGTTTTGGGTCATTGTCCTGTTGAAAAACTAATGATAGTGACACTAAGCGCAAACCAGTTGGGATGGCGTATCGCTGCAGAATGCTGTGGTAGCCATGTTGATTAAGTGTGCCTTGAATTCTAACAGTCTCACCAGCAAAACACTCCCACACCATCACACCTCCTCCTCCATGCTTCACTGTGGAAACCACACATGCAGAGATCATCATTCACCTACTCTGCGTCTCACAAAGACACGGTGGTTGGAACCAAACATCTCAAATTTGGACTCATCAGACCAAAGGACAGATTTCCACCGGTCTAATGTCTATTGCTCATGTTTCTTGGCCCAAGCAAGTCTCTTCTTATTATTGGTATCCATTAATAGTGGTTTCCTTGCAACAATTCAACCATGAAGGCCTGATTCACACAGTCTCCTCTGAACAGTTGATGTTGAGATGTGTCTGTTTCTTGAACTCTGTGAAGCATTTATTTAGGCTGCAATCTGAGGTGCAGTTAACTCTAATGAACTTATCCTCTGCAGCAGAGGTAACTCTGGGTCCTCCTTTCCTGTGGCGGTCCTCATGAGAGCCAGTTTCATCATATCGCTTGATGGTTTATGCAACTGCACTTGAGGAAACTTTCAAACGTTTTGACATTTTCCCAGATTGACTGATCTTCATGTTTTAAAGTAATAAGGTAATGATGGACTGTCATTTCTCTTTGCTTTTTGAGCTGTTCTTGCCATAATATGGATTTGGTATTTTACCAAATAGGGTTATCTTCTGTATACAACCCCTACCTTGTCACAACACAACGCATTAAGAAGGAAAGAATTTCCCCAAATTAACTTTTAACAAGGCACATCTATTGATTGAAATGCAGTCCAGGTGACTACCTCATGAAGCTGGCTGAGAGAATGCCAAGAGTGTGCAAAGCTGTCATCAAGGCAAAGGGTGGCAACTTTGAAGAGTCTCAAATCTCAAATATATTTTGATTTGTTTAAAACACTATTTTTCTTGAATGAGTAGGTGTGTCCAAACTTTTGACTGGTACTGTATACTTTTTTATAACCCAATACAAAAGGGAACTTTAGAGATTGGAAGGGCAAAGGGGCATGTGCTCTGCATTGGTAGAGCCCTATCTGTGTATGTTCCTGCTTTGCACATTTCTTTTGCGTTATTAAATGTTGCTTTTTTGCATGAGAGACCTGCAAAACCTACTCCATGTGTTGTCCCTGGTTCTAGGCAGGGTGTTTCCTGCAGGCGGTGGTCCAATACCAGCGTATTGTGTCGTGGCTCGAGATGGAGTTTGGTGTAGGGAAGGAACAGCAGCAGACGATCCAGAACTTCCTACTGGTCGCCCAGCTCAACCTGGCAATGTGCTACCTGAGGCTGAGAGAGTATGCACTGGTTGTGGAGAACTGCAACAAGGTACAATCTCAATGCATACCTGGCTGCACACATGGGATCCCCACACACATATACACGTATACCATATTCTGAAGCCGAACAGAGCATGCAGCTAGTGCCTGTGCATGGAATAGCATACAGTTGTGTGTGTCTTTAACTCTTTGGTCTGTATACTGTATATATATAAATACTATACTATATATAGTATATGCACTATATATACTATATGCACTATATATACACTATATTTACAAAAATATGTGGACAATAATTGAAATTAGTGGATTCAGCTATTTCAGCCACACCCGTTGCTGACAGGTATATCAAATCGGGAGACTCCGGCAGCGCCGGACAGGCGGGAGACTCCGGCGGCGCCGGACAGGCGGGAGACTCCGGCGGCGCCGGACAGGCGGGAGACTCCGGCGGCACCGGAGTGGAGGGCGACTCCTGCAGCGCCGTAGTGAAGGGCGACTCCGGCGGCGCCGTAGTGAAGGGCGACTCCGGCGGCGCCTGACTGATGGGCGGCTCCGGTAGCTCCTGACTGACGGGCGGCTCCTGACTGACTGACGGGCAGCTCTGGCAGCACCAGGACAGACGGGCGGCTCTGGCAGCTCAGGACAGACGGACGAACCTGGAGGGAGGAGACGGAGAGACAGCCTGGTGCGTGGGGCTGCCACAGGACCCTCCAGGCTGGGGATACCTACAGTAGGCCTGGTGCATGGAGGAGGCACCGGATGGACCTCTCCCTTAGGCTCAATGCCCACATTCGCCCGGCACGGGCGGAGCGCAGGCATAGGATGCACTGCACCCTCCCAGCGGCCTGGAGACACAGCACGCAGAGCAGGCGCAGGATACCCTGGGCCGAGACGGCGTACCGGAGACCAGACACACTGAGCCGGCATAATACGCCCTGGCTGGATGCCCACACTCGCATTGGCACTTGCGGGGGGCTGGCCTATAGCGCACCGGGCTATGAGCGCATACTGGCGACACCGTGCGCTTGACCGCATAACACGGTGCCTGACCAGTACTGCGCTTCCTCCGGTAAGCACGAGGAGTGGGCTCAGGCCTCCAGCCTGAATCCGCCACACTCCCCGTGTCCCCCTCCCCAAAAAATGTTTGGGGCTGCCTCTCGTGCCTGTCGCGCTGCCGTGCTGCCTCCTCATATCGCCGCCGCTCAGCTCTCGCTGCCTCCAGTTCTTCCTTGGGGCGGCGATATTCCCCAGCCTGTGCCCAGGGTCCCTTACCGTCTAAAATCTCCTCCCATGTCCATGAGTTCAGAGAACGCTGCTGCTCGATACCACGCTTCTTGGTCCTTGGTTGGTGGGTGATTCTATAACGCTTCTCGTTGGTGGAAGGAGAGGAGGACCAAAATGCAGCGTGGTAAATGTTCGTAATATTTTACAGTGCCTTGCGAAAGTATTCGGCCCCCTTGAACTTTGCGACCTTTTGCCACATTTCAGGCTTCAAACATAAAGATATAAAACTGTATTTTTTTGTGAAGAATCAACAACAAGTGGGACACAATCATGAAGTGGAATGACATTTATTGGATATTTCAAACTTTTTTAACAAATCAAAAACTGAAAAATTGGGCGTGCAAAATTATTCAGCCCCCTTAAGTTAATACTTTGTAGCGCCACCTTTTGCTGCGATTACAGCTGTAAGTCACTTGGGGTATGTCTCTATCAGTTTTGCACATCGAGAGACTGAAGTTTTTCCCATTCCTCCTTGCAAAACAGCTCGAGCTCAGTGAGGTTGGATGGAGAGCATTTGTGAACAGCAGTTTTCAGTTCTTTCCACAGATTCTCGATTGGATTCAGGTCTGGACTTTGACTTGGCCATTCTAACACCTGGATATGTTTATTTTTGAACCATTCCATTGTAGATTTTGCTTTATGTTTTGGATCATTGTCTTGTTGGAAGACAAATCTCCGTCCCAGTCTCAGGTCTTTTGCAGACTCCATCAGGTTCTCTTCCAGAATGGTCCTGTATTTGGCTCCATCCATCTTCCCATCAATTTTAACCATCTTCCCTGTCCCTGCTGAAGAAAAGCAGGCCCAAACCATGATGCTGCCACCACCATGTTTGACAGTGGGGATGGTGTGTTCAGGGCGATGAGCTGTGTTGCTTTTACGCCAAACATAACGTTTTGCATTGTTGCCAAAAAGTTCAATTTTGGTTTCATCTGACCAGAGCACCTTCTTCCACATGTTTGGTGTGTCTCCCAGGTGGCTTGTGGCAAACTTTAAACAACACTTTTTATGGATATCTTTAAGAAATGGCTTTCTTCTTGCCACTCTTCCATAAAGGCCAGATTTGTGCAATATACGACTGATTGTTGTCCTATGGACAGAGTCTCCCACCTCAGCTGTAGATCTCTGCAGTTCATCCAGAGTGATCATGGGCCTCTTGGCTGCATCTCTGATCAGTCTTCTCCTTGTATGAGCTGAAAGTTTAGAGGGACGGCCAGGTCTTGGTAGATTTGCAGTGGTCTGATGCTCCTTCCATTTCAATATTATCGCTTGCACAGTGCTCCTTGGGATGTTTAAAGCTTGGGAAATCTTTTTGTATCCAAATCCGGCTTTAAACTTCTGCACAACGGTATCTCGGACCTGCCTGGTGTGTTCCTTGTTCTTCATGATGCTCTCTGCGCTTTTAACGGACCTCTGAGACTATCACAGTGCAGGTGCATTTATACAGAGACTTGCTTACACACAGGTGGATTGTATTTATCATCATTAGTCATTTAGGTCAACATTGGATCATTCAGAGATCCTCACTGAACTTCTGGAGAGAGTTTGCTGCACTGAAAGTAAAGGGGCTGAATAATTTTGCACGCCCAATTTTTCAGTTTTTGATTTGTTAAATTTTTTTGAAATATCCAATAAATGTCGTTCCACTTCATGATTGTGTCCCACTTGTTGTTGATTCTTCACAAAAAAATCTATCTATCTTTATGTTTGAAGCCTGAAATGTGGCAAAAGGTCGCAAAGTTCAAGGGGGCCGAATACTTTCGCAAGGCACTGTAATTGAACAAACAGAACACTACACAAAATAATAATGAAGAGAAAACTAAACAGTTCTGGCAGGTTAACAGACACTAAACAGAAAACAATCACCCACAACCAAAATGGGGAAAACAGGCTGCCTAAGTATGATTCTCAATCAGAGACAACGATCGACAGCTGCCTCTGATTGAGAACCTTACCAGGCCAAACACAGAAATACAACATAGAAAAAGAATACAGACTACCCACCCCAACTCACTCCCTGACCAAACCAACACAAAGACATAAAAAAGGAACTAAGGTCAGAACGTGACACTATAGCTGTGCCGGTCAATTGTAAGTGATGTTATTGTGAAGTGGAGCAACAACGGCTCAGCTACGAAGTTGTTGGTCTAGGAGCAACAATGGCTCAGCTACGAAGTGGTAGGCCACATAAGCTCACAGAACAGGACTGCCGAGTGCATTATTGTGTAAAAAGTATCTGTACTCGATTGCAACACTCACTACCGAGTTCCAAACTGCCTCTGGATGCAACTTCAGCAAAATAACTGTTCGTCGAGAGCTTCATGAAATGGGTTTCCATGGCTGAGCAGCCACACTCAAGCCTAAGATCACTATGCATAATGTCAAGCGTCAGCTGGAGTGGTGTAAAACTCACCCCCATTGGACTCTGGGGCAGTGGAAAAGTGTTCTCTGGAGTGACAGACGAATCTGGGTTTAGCGGATGCCAGGAGAATGCTACCTACCCCAATGCGTAGTGCCAACTAAAGTTTGGTGGAGGAAGAATAATGGTCTGAGGCTGTTTTTCATGGTTTGGGCTAGACCCCTTAGTTCCAGTGAAGTGAAATCTTAACGGGAAGGCCCATTCATGTTTCAGCATGACAATGCCCCCATGCACAAAGCGAGGTCCATACATAAATGGTTTGTCTAGATTGGTGTGGAAGAACTTGACTGGCCTGCACAGAGCCCTGACCTCAACCCCATCGAACACCTTTGGGTTGAATTGGAACGCCGACTGATCAGTGCCCGACCTCACTAATGTTCTAGTGGCTGAATGGAAGCAAGTGGAAAGCCTTCCCAGAATAGTGGAAGCTGTTGTAGCAAGCAGCAAAGGGGGGACCAGCTCCATATTAATGTCCATAATTCTTGAATGAGACATTCGAGGAGGTGTCCACATACTTTTGTTCATGTAGTGTATGTATTAATCTGTTTAGCAAGCGTTCAAAAAATAATCACACAATTTCAACCATTCTGTTATTTTTTATTTTACAGCTTTATAACCTATAATTTGCATTTTTATAACTATTTATAAAGCCCTTTATAAATCCCTGTAGGTATACCTTAATGTAAAATGTTACCAATGTAGTTGTGTGTCTGTGTGTATCTCGCAGGTGATCGAATTGGATGGGAAGAATGAGAAGGCTCTGTACCGGCGTGGGGAGGCTCGTCTCTTCCGTAATGAGTTCAGCCTGGCCATGTCTGACTTTAAACTGGTGCTGCAGGTCAACCCCTCCAACCGGGCGGCACACGGTCAAGTCTCTATCTGTCAATGCAAAATCCGGGAACACCATGAAAGGGACAAGAAGATCTATGCCAACATGTTCCAGAAGTTTGCTGAACATGACGTCAAGGTCTGTAACAACATCTTTCACAGTCTGGATGGGTTGCATCCCAAACTGCAACTTATTCCCTATATAGTGCACTACTTTTGAACAGAGCGCAATCGGCCCTGGTCAAAAGTTGTGCACTATATTGGGAATAGGGTACCATTTGGGACGCAATATGGATGTGTAATTAGTTTTACAATCTGACCTTGTTCACTGTTTGAGTAATTTGATACATGTGATATGAGATGTTTATCTATTTCAATAATCTGTGCTGTGCTGCTGACTGACTGTGGTCCATCGTTCATGGTTTAGAGCAGTGGTTCTCAACTGTGTTTTTAGTTTCATCCCAGGTTTTTTTACAATCTCAAATCAAATTTTATTTGTCACATACACATGGTTAGCAGATGTTAATGCGAGTGTAGCGAAATGCTTGTGCTTCTAGTTCCGACAATGCAGTAATAACCAACAAGTAATCTAACTAACAATTCCAAAACTACTGTCTTATACACAGTGTAAGGGGATAAAGAATATGTACATAAGGATATATGAATGAGTGATGGTACAGAGCAGCATAGGCAAGATACAGTAGATGGTATCGAGTACAGTATATACATATGAGATGAGTATGTAAACAAAGTGGCATAGTTAAAGTGGCTAGTGATACATGTATTACATAAGGATGCAGTCGATGATATAGAGTACAGTATATACGTATGCATATGAGATGAATAATGTAGGGTAAGTAACATTATATAAGGTAGCATTGTTTAAAGTGGCTAGTGATATATTTACATCATTTCCCATCAATTCCCATTATTAAAGTGGCTGGAGTTGAGTCAGTGTCAGTGTGTTGGCAGCAGCCACTCAATGTTAGTGGTGGCTGTTTAACAGTCTGATGGCCTTGAGATAGAAGCTGTTTTTCAGTCTCTCGGTCCCAGCTTTGATGCACCTGTACTGGCCTCGCCTTCTGGATGATAGCGGGGTGAACAGGCAGTGGCTCGGGTGGTTGATGTCCTTGATGATCTTTATGGCCTTCCTGTAACATCGGGTGGTGTAGGTGTCCTGGAGGGCAGGTAGTTTGCCCCCGGTGATGCGTTGTGCAGACCTCACTACCCTCTGGAGAGCCTTACGGTTGAGGACGGAGCAGTTGCCGTACCAGGCGGTGATACAGCCCGCCAGGATGCTCTCGATTGTGCATCTGTAGAAGTTTGTGAGTGCTTTTGGTGACAAGCCGAATTTCTTCAGCCTCCTGAGGTTGAAGAGGCGCTGCTGCGCCTTCTTCACGATACTGTCTGTGTGAGTGGACCAATTCAGTTTGTCTGTGATGTGTATGCCGAGGAACTTAAAACTTGCTACCCCCTCCACTACTGTTCCATCGATGTGGATAGGGGGTGTTCCCTCTGCTGTTTCCTGAAGTCCACAATCATCTCCTTAGTTTTGTTGACGTTGAGTGTGAGGTTATTTTCCTGACACCACACTCCGAGGGCCCTCACCTCCTCCCTGTAGGCCGTCTCGTCGTTATTGGTAATCAAGCCTACCACTGTTGTGTTGTCCGCAAACTTGATGATTGAGTTGGAGGCGTGCGTGGCCACGCAGTCGTGGGTGAACAGGGAGTACAGGAGAGGGCTCAGAACGCACCCTTGTGGGGCCCCAGTGTTGAGGATCAGCGGGGAGGAGATGTTGTTGCCTACCCTCACCACCTGGGGGCCCGTCAGGAAGTCCAGTACCCAGTTGCACAAGGCGGGGTCGAGACCCAGGGTCTCGAGCTTGATGACGAGCTTGGAGGGTACTATGGTGTTGAATGCCGAGCTGTAGTCGATGAACAGCATTCTCACATAGGTATTCCTCTTGTCCAGATGGGTTAGGGCAGTGTGCAGTGTGGTTGAGATTGCATCGTCTGTGGACCTATTTGGGCGGTAAGCAAATTGAAGTGGGTCTAGGGTGTCAGGTAGGGTGGAGGTGATATGGTCCTTGACTAGTCTCTCAAAGCACTTCATGATGACGGAAGTGAGTGACGGTAGTCGTTTAGCTCAGTTACCTTAGCTTTCTTGGGAACAGGAACAATGGTGGCCCTCTTGAAGCATGTGGGAACAGCAGACTGGTATAGGGATTGATTGAACATGTCCGTAAACACACCGGCCAGCTGGTCTGCGCATGCTCTGAGGGCGCAGCTGGGGATGCCGTCTGGGCCTGCAGCCTTGCGAGGGTTAACACGTTTAAATGTCTTACTCACCTCGGCTGCAGTGAAGGAGAGACCGCATGTTTTCGTTGCAGGCCGTGTCAGTGGCACTGTATTGTCCTCAAAGCGGGCAAAAAAGTTATTTAGTCTGCCTGGGAGCAAGACATCCTGGTCCGTGACTGGGCTGGATTTCTTCCTGTAGTCCGTGATTGACTGTAGACCCTGCCACATGCTTCTTGTGTCTGACCGGTTGAATTGAGATTGAGACAACAATCTCATTGTTGTTTTATATGACAAGGGAACACATTTCCCACATCTTGCATTATTAATTATTCCATATTGATCATGTTTTTCATGACAAATGTTGGCAAGCTTACTGGTTTGACCACACAATTAACGAAATCCAATAGCGCTGCTATTGAAATCTCTGTGATTCAAGAAAAATAGTTTAGATCAAATGATAGGTCCATTATCATTTCTACACACTTTCTATCTGGTTTTAGTCGTTTATTTTCAGACTGGAGTATTTATTTCATGGGGGGGGGGAAATCCAGATTTTTTTGACAATTAAAAGTTATCGTTTTTTACTCAAACGCTAATTTGGGTTGTGACCCACCAGTAGAGAATCGCTGGTTTAGAGTTTCACGTTTAGTGGTAGTAGGCTGACATCTAGTGGTAGTACTGAACTTTTGTTCTCTGTTTATAATATATACCATTTTGCAGATGCTTTTATCGAAAGGACTCATGCCCAAGTGTATGGGTGGTTGTCTGAATCAAACCCACTATCCTGCCGTTGTAAGAGCCATGCTCTTACAAACTGAGCTACAGAGGACCACTCTTTACCACTCGATGCTTCCTTTTTACTCCATAATCTATTGTAATAAATATTATACTCGTTAATATTGCAAAACAAAATGTATAAAAAGTGATTTATTTTTGCACAATGGAAGACATCTAAACATTTAAAAGTCCCTCTCCTTTGTATTTGTGTGCTCAACAGGCAGGGAAGGGGAAGAGGAGGAGGGGGGAGGACAGTGGAGTGATGAACGAGAACCATCAAGTGGCAATTAAGAGACGCCGCAGGAGTCAGGACCACGGCCAGGACTGTCCTTGATGCTCCAGAGGAGGCCAGGGGGGCAGGTCTCCCCTCGCTACGCACACAGAGGCAGGGACCAGACGGGGCCAGACCACACCCCTCCACCCTGACCTCATCATCCCCTACCTAACCCCCCACCATATGTGCTGTCCCCTGCACGACAGACAGGGGGCGCGAGTGAGTGGGGAAGGCTGCAGGCCAAACCGCATTCCTTCTTTCAGTCCTTAACATGGAATCCAGTCCAGGTCTAGTCCTGAACCTCTTGCGTTGCACAATGCCTCCAAATGCACACCTCAACTTAACTCAAACCCACAGTCTGCATTCTGATGTTGATAATCAAATATAATTTTGCCATTGCATTTTCTCATTTGGCACAATACAGATGAGCAACAGGTATCATTCTATTTTGGTAGCTTCAATCTATTGGTTGAGTTGGCTGTGGTTGCCTTACCCCTTGTGCTTAGTCACAATTGTAATCCTCAATATACATAATTTGGCAATGTGGAAGTGGTGACACTGCAACTATAACAGACAAAACAGCTGGCGTCATCGTCACTTAATTGTCATAACACCCACAGTCCCAGAAGACTACTTATGTTAAGACAATGAGTCATACAGTATATTTGCAGTGGCTGAAGAACCCCCCACTCTTTACTCTTGAACATGGAGAATTAACAAGTACAGGCTCATCCCAGATAGACCCTTGCATGGTACAGATGCTACATACTGTTCTGTGTGTGCTACTCTCGTTGACTGCCCAAATCAATGCAAGTCCAATAATGAAGCTTTAAGTCTCAGCTTTCCAAGCTGCTGTCCAGTCCTCTCTGACTTCAACCTTGCGTTCTCTCCTGGACAAATGCTTTTTTCACAGTACACTGTTTGAATTTAAATTATGTGACTGATAATATCTAGGGCAGGTTTTTATTTAACCTTTATTTTGACAGGGAGCCATGCTGGGACCAAGGTCTCCCGTAATTACAAAAAAGGTTCTAGTCTCGTAGTTCTCTTCCTCCTCAGTCCTGGAATGGGTGGCTGTACTGTCTGACTTGTCTTATTTCCTTTTAATAAAAGAGTGTTAAATTATGGACAAGGATGCACCTCGATCTTCAGCTAAGATTGTAAAATCACCGATGTTGTCTTTTAATGAACAATAACACTCAATGACGCCTTGGATAAAATCTGGGCTTTCGTTTTTTTGCATTCATTGGACATCTGCCCTTGGTTGTCTTAATGATTTTATAATTGTTAAACAAAATAAGGGAGGCTTATGCTCTCAATATAAAAAGAAGCCATTGACTCCTTGTGTGTATGCTTTTTTTATTGAAACGTATCTGTTTAATTTAAAATGTATCTAGACAAGTCAGTTGAGAACAAATTCTTCTTTACAATGACGGCCTACCCGGGACAACGCAGGGCCAATTGTGCGCCGCCCTATGGGACTCCCAATCATGGCTGGATGTGATACAGCCTTGAATCTATGATTCAACAAATTAATAAAGGGATACTTTGGGATTTTGGCCTTTTATCTACTTCCCTAGAGTCAGATAAACTCATGGATACAATTTTTATGTCTCTGTGTGCAGTTAGAAGGAAGTTGCTAACTAGCGCTAGTCCAATTGATTATTAGCATTAGTCAGTGCGCTAACGCTAGTTAGCACTGGCTTGCGAAACTAGCTCTATCTTCCTTCATACTGGTCACAGAGAGATACAAATGGTATCCATGAGTTCATGACTCTACGAACTAGATAAATAGCCTTACTGCCAAAATCACAAAGTATCCCTTTAAGTATTCACTCTCTCTAGTAGATGTGCAAATGCTGTCATTAGAGATTACATTTTTAGTTTACATTGGCCTGCCCAACCCCAACTGGACTTTTAGTGATGCATATTCTTTATCTACCATGGGACATTAGTGAAACAAGTGACTGGATCTCCATGGTGATTTTCAGTCAGAGGATCATGATGATGTTCTGTGTAAACATAAAATAGACCTCCTGCATTTAAAGACTTGAAAAGGAACAAAGGAAACCCCGGTCATAAAGCCCCAATATCAAATTGCTGTAAACATAACTTGAAATAGTTATTTCGTACCCTCATTTCAACAAAATGCTGTATGAGTCGTAATATCACGATTTTAAACAATAAAACATTAAAAACGATATTACTATATTGCTTGAGGTGTCAAACAAGGGGAGGTGTCAAACAAGGGGAAGTTGTAGTTGCGCTCGTATACTCAGGCAATACGTCTCAGCTCTCTTCTCTTCTTGCCTGAAATATCATATACAGAAAGGGGGCATTGACATTTGACACATGAATGCAGTAGGAAATAGTATAAAATACAACTCACTCATAACAGGCACACTCTCACTGAAAGTCTAACAGAGTGATCTAATTTTTCCGTATAGGGATGTTGTACAACCTGATAACTGGCACACTTTAAATAGACATTCTGTCTTACCTTACAACAACAAACTTGTCAATTTCATATTTGAATTGGGTCACACTTTATTTGTGTCGTCCATCTGTAGATGCTCTACAGATAGTTTGTTGATAGAATGACCATCTGTCGATAAGCAATTGCTTGCTACAGTTAGGTATAGAATAAGAGTAAAGGTTAAGTTTAGGCTTAGAGCTAGGTTTAGTATAAGGGTTAAGTTCAGTGTTAGGAAAGTAAGGGTTAGTAGATGGTTGAAATGTTGCTGATGGTCTATAGAGCATCTACAGATGAACTATCCAAATAAAGTGTTACCTTAAATGCAAGGATCACACAATATCAGACCTATTCTGTTCTTGATTTACTGTAATGCAATAGCGTGTGGGCAATGAGGGAATCTTTCAAATACTTGTTCATGGTAAGGTGACTTTGGCATGTCTTGTCAGTCTCTATGGAATGGCTACTCTTTCAAATGTCTAATCAATATTGTAACAGTATTTTTATTGGAATTTCACAATTTTCACCCATATTAAGAGATACAACAGAGACAAAGCACACAGAACAAAAACAAGAAAAACAGCACCCACTTACACATATCTACGTGCATATATATATATATATATATACATACACATACACACCCATACATACACACATACATATACCCATGCATATACACACACACATACACGCACGCACACGCACACACACACATATACACACCCATACATACGTACACCATTTTCCTCTTCCCGCTCGGTGCTTCTCTCACCCCATCACCATCATTGCGTCTCTCAATACATACATTTTAAACAAACTTACAAACAGAAATTAAACAAAAAAGCTCAGTTTAAACCAAGAGGTTAGGTTCCACACATGGAACGTACAGTGTAGTTCTGAAATACATAGATCCCCGCCATTCTAAGAGAATCCTTGCAGCATAATAGCTGATACCTCAGGTTCTAGGTAATTTAGATAAGGTTCCCATACTTTGTAGAACTGGTCAGTTTTAGAATGCAATGTACATGTCAGATATTCCAGAGGCACCCATTCAAATAGTATCTTATGCCAATCTTTAATAGAAGGAACCTTATCACTAATCCACTGTAAAAGGATGTTTTTCCTCGCTGCGAAGGTAAGGATGTTGTAAAGCCTCCTTTTACCGACAGAAGTAACATGCCTACTAGGGAGACCTAACAGTAAAGAAACTGGGTCCAATTCTAGATCAACCCCTAGGATCTTTTCAATTTCTTGCAGAACACCAGACCAGTATCTTTGTATTTTGGTACATGACCATAAACAATGTGTTAGGGTGCCTGTATCAGTTTTGCATTTAAGACACTGAGGGGAAGAGGAAGTGGGGCTAAAAGCATGTCTGCGATTTGGGGATATATGCAATCTGTGTATTATTCTTAATTGGATTGCTCTAGTACGGTTACATATAGATATTGTTTTTGCATATCTCCAAATGTCCTCCCACATCTCTTCGTCAATAGTAACAGACAATTCTTTCTCCCACACTTGTTTCACCCTCTGTGTGTTGGCAGCAGAAAAGGACCTTAAAGTATCATAAAACAGACTTACAGACATTTTCCTTTGTGGGAAAAAAAGCATTCTTTCAATGACAGACACATCAGGGTTACCAATTAAGGTGGTGCTCTTCAGAATATGTCTTACTTGTAGGAAGCGGAAAAAGTCCTGCTTTGGGAGTCGATATTTCTCGACCATCTGCTCAAATGACAACAAAATCTTATCAGCAAATAAGTCATTTAGCCTGCGTATGCCCTTATTAAGCCATAAGTTAAGCCAGCATCCAGCAATCCTGGACTGAAATCTGGGTTGTTAAGAATTGGGGTAAGAGCAGAGGTTAGTTTGGACCTTCCCAGGAAGCGTTGAACTGACCTCCATACTTTGAGTGTGTTAAGTGTAACGGGATTATTGCAGTGATCTTCTACAGACTTGAAAATTCTGAAAAATAAAAGATCCTGTAAGGGGTATTTTGAAAGAGAAGTCTCAATGTCTAACCAAATAGAGGAGTCATCATTTGTGATCCAGTCAGAAATATAACAAAGGTGGGCACACCATTGATAGAACCTGATATTGGGCAGGTCCAAGCCGCCCATAGAACTTGGCAGCTGCAATATTGCCATCTTAAGTCTTGGCTTGCGTTTACTCCATATAAAAGGAACTTAGCCTTAACTTAACTTCATCCTTTATTACCTTATTGGAGAGTAATACTGGGATCATTTGGATTGGGTAAAGTAGTCTAGGTAAAATGTTCATTTTCAAGAGTGATATTCTACCCAACCAAGAAATCGGGAGAGAGTTCCAGCGCTCCAGATCCTGTCTTATTGTATCAAACAAGGGAACAAAATTGGCTTTGTACATTAGCTGGAATTTAGGAGTTACAAATATACCCAGATACATGAAACCTGAGGGAGACCATTTAAAAGGGAAGGGGGGAGAAGTATTAGGTACAGAGTGTAGGCTACCAAGTGGCATAGCCTCTGACTTAGTAAGGTTAATCTTGTAGCCTGAGAATTCGCTGAATGATTCAATAATATTAATAAGAGATGTAATTGAAGTCTCGGGACTAGAGATGAATATCAGGACATCATCAGCATACAAGCTTATTTTATGGTGAACATCACCAATGAGCAGCCCCTGTATAGCAGGCGTTACCCTGATGGCCTCGGCCAGTGGTTCCATAACGAGTGCAAAGAGGAGGGGGGATAAAGGACAGCCCTGTCTGGTACCTCTGTGTATAGAGAAGCTATTTGACCGTAGCCCATTAGTAAGGACAGCAGCCTGAGGATCATCATATAAAACTTTCACCCATTTTATAAAGTTGTCCCCCAGACCAAATTTATTTAGAGCAAATAATAGGTAAGACCACTCCACACGATCAAATGCTTTCTCAGCATCTAGGGAGAGCACAAGACCATCCACAGCACTTTGTTGGTAGGCTTGAATTACATTAAGAAGCCGCCTGACGTTGTTGCATGACTTACGGCCCCTAATGAAGCCAGTTTGGTCTCCTTTCACAATTAGTGGCAGTGAGTCCTCTAATCTTGTGGCTAAAATTTTAGAACGCAATTTTCTATCCACATTCAGAAGGGAAATTGGTCTGTACGAGGAACAAGACTCTGGACATTTTCCCTTTTTGAGAATAAGTGAAATGTTGGCTTCTCTCAGTGTTTGAGGGAGTTGGTCATTTGAAAATGAGTGGTTAAACATATCACGCAATGGCTCAAGAATCAGGCCATGGAACTCTTTATAGAACTCACTACAAAACCCGTCTGGTCCTGGGGCCTTACCATTTTGCAGATTCTTAATTGCGAACATTATCTCTTCCTTGGTAATAGGGGCATTAAGGAGGGACCTCTGCTCTTCGGAGATAGTAGGGAGCTCAATCTTACAAAAGAAGTTCTCCATTAATTTGGGTGCATCCTTTGGCAGTTCTGAGGCATAAAGGTTTGTATAAAATTTCTTAAATGGAGTCACTTATCAATTTATTTTCATATAAATGATTACCATCAGAATCAGTAATAGTAGCAATTGACTGAGAGTCAGCACTCTATTTAGCTAGGTATGCCAAGTACTTTCCTGGCTTATCGCCATGTTCATATAGCTTTTGCCTGACAAATCTCATTTTCTTTTCAGCGTCCTGTGTTAGGAGAGAGTCTAACGTTGATCTAATGACTGATATTTCCTTTAATAGGGCAGGAGTGGGCGTTTTAATGTAGTTCTTCTCTTTAGTTCCTAATTCACCCTCTAACATTTTTTGCTTTTCCCGCTTTTTCCGTCTCTTAGTAGCTGTGTATGACATAATCAGACCCCTGGCATACGCTTTACAGGTCTCCCAAAGGAGCGAGGGGTTATCTGTTGATTGAGAGTTAGAGAAAAATGCTTTAAACTCTGTTATAAAATATGATGTGAATGTATGGTCTTTAAGAATGGTTGTGTTCAACCTCCAATGTCTTGACCGATTGAATGCCCTGTTGAGTTTTATGTCCAGGATCACCTCAGCATGATCAGATATGACTATGCTACCTATCCTAGCGGATAAAACAGACTGCAAAGACGTCCTGGGCATAAAAAAATAATCTATTCTAGTCTGACATCCATGAGGTGCAGAGAAAAAAGTGAACTCTCTGTTGGAGGGATGAAAAGCTCTTCAGACATCCGCATACCCCAGATCATCACAAATAACTTTAAGTGACTTAGCTTGAGGAGAGAGTGAAGCTATACCACTGGGAAACCCATCAATAAGGGGGTTCAACAAGCAGTTAAAATCTCCTCCAACCACTGCAGTGTCTGAGTTTAATTCTGAAAAGTCTAGAAATGCCTTAGTGAGGAAAACAGGGGGGTGAGCAGGGGGGAAGTAAATATTCATTATGGAAATGTTCTGCCCTTGTAAAGTACCATTAATTATAACAAAGCGACCAAATTTCTTTCACACAATTCAAGACCTTAAGTGGTAAGTTCTTTTTCACCAGAATTGCTACACCTCTACTTCTGGATGTAAATGATGAGAAAAACACTTGACCAAACCCTCCTTGTTGTAATTTCAGGTGCTCCTTATCATCCAAATGAGTTTCTTGCAACAGGGCAATATCAATATTTTCTTTTTTCAAAAAAGACAGTACTTTCTTCCTTTTAATGGGGTTATGGCTCCCTCTAATGTTCCACGTACATACACGCAGTCTGTTATCTGCCATTGTATCTTGACCATTCAATATCCAGACTGGATCCTACTGTAAAAGTGGGGTGGTACCTTTTTCCATGTGTTGAACTCTCCTCTATCTCACTGAGCATAAACAAAAAATATGAACCCTGAACTCGAACTATGCTAAACCCAAAAATTAAACATGTAAAGATCCAAAAGGGGGTTTTCCCACTAGCTAACATGCAGGGGATTTCAACTCTCCAATGTAGACTCTTAAGTCCGCATTGCCGCTCAATAGCCTCATCCTTTATATATATGGAAAAGAAAATCAATAGAAGAAGATTGAGGCTCTTCCACCTAAAACCAAGCCTGGGCACCAATATGGATTCACACACATCTCAGCCTGAGCTATAGCGGCTATTATTTTAGCAAGAAAAATAATAAAGATATGAATATTACTGAGCCGGAGTACGTGAGGACTCACACCACTGTTTCATGATCAGATTCAACCAAAAATAAACAAAGTTATTCAATGCTGTGGAGGTGCAGCTTAAAGTTATTTACCCGAGAGAGTCAATAAACGCAGCAGCCTCTTCAGGTGTGTAGAGCTTTTTAGGTGATCCGTTGACCATAATCTTCAATGTGGCCGGGTACAACAGTGCGTAGTCCATCTTCATTCTCCTGAGTCGAGCCTTCGCCTCATCAAACGCTTTGCGTCTTCGTACAACCGCTGTGGAATAAGCATTGAAGAATGAGACCTTTGGACCTTTATGTTGACTACCATCAGAGCCGATGTTTCTAGCCGCATCCATGACGCGCTGCTTGTCGGTGAAGTTGTGGAACTTTATAACCACCGGCCGTGGGCGCTGATTGGGACCGGGTATCGGTGCTTGAGAGCGATGGGCTCTGTCCAGCTTCACACGACCAGCCTTAGTGTCCATTTGTAGGTAGCCAGGGATCCATTCCTCAAAGAATTTTACTGAACGTGTCCCTTCAGAATTTTCCGGGAGTCCCACAACACGAATATTGCATCTGCGTCCTCGATTATCCAAGTCGTCAATGTGCTCCGCCATTTCGCGCACCGGTTTCTCAAGTGCTTTTATCTTAGCGTCCATAGATGTAGTTGAAGTTTCCACTGCAGCAATTCTTTCTTCCGCCTCAACAACACGTTTCACAACGCACTGTATTTCAGCTGAATGGCCTGCTATTGCTTCCAAGACCGTTCTTATCTTAGCATCGATCACTTTAGTAATGTTATCAGTCATCTTTTGAATCATAAGGTCCATTGTGCCTGTATCCTCAATGGTGTTAGCTTCGCTAACGTTAGCTAGCTCCTCATGCACATCCACAGGGGTGGTGGTTTTGGCCGACTTCTTAGTAGTTCTATTGGGCATGTTGTCGGAGATTTTTGCGAAATAGTCGTCAAGACTCATTATATGGTAACTTATTTAGCCAATTCTACCACTTTTTCAAGCTAGGAGATTAATGTAAGAATATAAATTTACGAATGCCACGAGAGCTCGCTGAAACACCGTGTTCTCTCTACGGCGCCATTTTGTCCCCCGTCTAATCAATATTAAGAAAGATAGGATATAATGAGCCAGTTTCCCAGACACAGATTGAGCCTAACCTAAAAGGCATTTTCAATGGAGATTCTGGGAAACCGGACATAACATGTTATGTGAATTCATAAATTACCATTAAACTTTTTTCTTGAAACCCTTAATGACCTCGTCTTTAATCCCAGTGGTTAGAACCAGAGCCTTTTACAAGTCTGTCTAACATCTCTGTTAGAACTAGTATTACAAAGTGTAGAATAAAAGAAGGGAAGCGCTGCTAGTGTACACAGTAGTAGGTCTTTGTAGATAGAAGGTGCTCTTTGGTAAAAAGGGGTAAATTGGTCATCAAAAAGCAAGGACTAAGGCACTCTTCATGTAATTCAAATGCATGTATTTGTATGGCATGTTCAGTGGAACAAAGATTTAAAAACTGACTCCTTTTCAAGGGTATAACTACTTTGTATTTTCTAATAGTTCTAACCTTAGATATGTTATCAAAATGCATATTATTTCACTTTTGAATGTATATGGTTGTTTACTAGGTGTTGTCCAATGTCTAACTAAACCACTTCCTCTTCAATCAGGGTGATTGGAACATGGTTTGTGCAAAAGTACACATTGTATCTTTGTACTCCCTGACGAAGGCCATGCTGCTTAAAACGTGTCTGTTGAAAAACTTTGTTCCATTCAACATACCATACAAATAAAGGCATTTAATTATATGAAGAGTGCCTTGGTCATCCTTGCTTTTTTGATAGTATTACAATTTGCTGAAGCACACCAGATGGTAGCCTGACACAAGGTTATGGGGAGTGACAACCAAATCACAAATCACCATAATGTCAAATACTAATGGAATAAGCAGCTGGGGATTTGTGTAAAATGATCATGAGAAAAACAATAATATGCCCACATCTTGAAACACTTATCACCCTAACCTGCTACAATGAGGGTTGTTAAGGTATCTATGAACAAACAAACCCCACCAACTGTCATCAGAGGGATAGTAGAGCTAGAGCTCCCACCTCATTGGTCAGCAATCATTAGATCCTTTTGTACACTGTAATACAACCCATAATACTTCATTAAAAGGATGAATATAGATCTTGTACAAACAACCGTCTAAAGCTTCATGTATTCATTTTCATATCAGGCTAAATTCACCTCCGACACAAATTCAGGTGCAGGTGTGCTCTGTGTTGGTATAGTTACTGGTAACTGCTGTTATTTACCATTTTTTTCCAGTAACTAATAGAAGGGCATTATTCCTGCATCATTTTTCAGCTCGGCTATAGAACACAGTCTGTCTATACCCCCTGGGAAAAACTTATTGAAAGCCCCTGGAATGAGAGGATGTGTCTGTTCAATTACCTCAGAATAGGAGTGCTGATCTAGGATCAGTTTCAGATGACTCAGATGATATTTCTGTAGCTAATTACACTTTTAATTTACAGTAGTGAAAAAAGAAATGGGTGAAAAATGTACATATAAACCATGGCACTAGGTTTAATGAATGTATTGATATTGGCAAAAAATCATATCACAGTACTGTAGAGTGTTTCTACTCTATTCGTAAGCCTGTGTGTCTACGTACACTGATGATTCAATATTATACACGTCAGGAACAGCAGTGAAATCACTGCAACCCTAAACAAAGAGTTGCGGTCAGTTTTGGAATAAGTGGCTTGTAATAAACTAGTCCTAAGCATATCTAAAATGTATAACATTGTATTATGTAAAAATCATTCCCTAAGTTATAAACCTCAGCTGAATCTGGTAATGAATGATGTGGATGTTGAGTAAATTGAGAAGACTAAACTTCTTGGTGTAAATTGTCATGGATGTTCAAGGCATAGATTAAATTGTTGTAAAGATGGGGAGAGATCTGTCTGTGATAAAGAGATGCTCAGCACAGCTCTTAGGCATAATAATATGTACTGATGTGTGGGTAATTGTCAGTAATATGTGTAACTGTCAAGTAGGACCTTTTTTTGGTTCTATTATTTTAATTTGAAATTTGTGCTGTTTAGTCCTTGAGCTGTTCTTGTCTATTGATGTTCTGTATTATGTCATGTTATGTGGACCTCAGGAAGCGTAGATGCTGCTTCAGCAACAGCTAATGGGGATCCAAATAAAATACAAATTATTACTATACACTCAGTTGCCAGTTCATGAAGTGCTTTGAGAGGCTAGTCAAGGATCATATCACCTCCAGCTTACCTGTCACCCTAGACCCACTTCAATTGGCTTACATCCCCAATAGGTCCACAAACGATGCAATCACCATAACACTGCCCTATCCCATCTGAACAAGAATAATACCTATGTAAGAATAATGTTAATTGAATATAGCTCAGTATTCAACACCATAATACCCTACAAGCTCTACAGGTCCTGGGTCTCAACCCCGCCCTGTGCAATTGGGTCCTGGACTTCCTGACGGTCCCCCCCGTAGGGTATGTAAGCATTATATAAATTGACTGGTGATAAATGGAATACATCAATTTTTCCATTATTAAAGTGGCTAGAGTTGAGTCAGTATGTTGGCAGCAGCCACTCAATGTTTGTGATGGCTGTTTAACAGTCTAATGGCCTTGAGATAGAAGCTGTTTTTCAGTCTCTCGGTCCCCGCTTTGATGCTCCTGTACTGACCTCGCCTTCTGGATGATAACGGGGTGAACAGGCAGTGGCTCGGGTGGTTGTTGTCCTTGATAATCTTTTTGGCCTTCCTGTGACATCGGGTGGTGTAGGTGTCCTGGAGGGCAGGTAGTTTGCACCCGGTGATGTGTTGTGCAGACTTCACTACCCTCTGGAGAGCCTTATGGTTATGGGCGGAGCAGTTGCCATACCAGGCGGTGATACAGCCCGACAGGATGCTCTCGATTGTGCATCTGTAAAAGTTTGTGAGTGTTTTTGGTGACAAGCCACATTTCTTCAGCCTCTGAGGTTGAAGAGGCGCTGCTGCGCCTTCTTCACCACGCTGTCTATGTGGATGGACCATTTCAGTTTGTCCGTGATGTGTATGCCGAGGAACTTCAAACTTTCCACCCTCTCCACTACTGTCCCGTCAATGTAGATAGGGGGCTGCTCCCTCTGCTGTTTCCTGAAGTCCACGATCATGTCCTTTGTTTTGTTGACATTGAGTGTGAGGTTATTTTCCTGACACCACACTCCGAGGGTCCTCACCTCCTCCCTGTAGGCCGTCTCGTCGTTGTTGGTAATCAAGCCTACCACTGTAGTGTCATCTGCAAACTTGATGATTGAGTTGGAGGCGTGCATGGCCACGCAGTCATGGGTGAACAGGGAGTACAGGAGAGGGCTGAGAACACACCCTTGAGGGGCCCCAGTGTTGAGGATCAGCGGGGTGGAGATGTTGTTACCTACCCTCACCACCTGGAGGTGGCCCGTCAGGAAGTTCAGGACCCAGTTGTACAGGGCGGAGTCGAGACCCAGGGTCTCGAGCTTAATGACGAGTTTGGAGGGTACTATGGTGTTAAATGCTGAGATGTAATTGATGAACAGCATTCTTACATAGGTATTCCTCTTGTCCAGATGTTTATTTTGTATTTTTATTTCACCTTTATTTAACCAGGTAGGCTATTTGAGAACAAGTTCTCATTTGCAACTGCAACCTGGCCAAGATAAAGCACAGCAGTGTGAACAGACAACACAGAGTTACACATGGAGTAAACAATTCAATAACATAGTAGAAAGAAAATAATCTATATACATTGTGTGCAAAAGGCATGAGGAGGTAGGCAATAAATAGGCCATAGGAGTGAACAATTACAATTTAGCAGATTAACACTGGAGTGATAAAATATCAGATGTACATGTGCAGGTAGATACTGGTGTGCAAAATAGCAGAAAAGTAAATAAAATCAGTATGGGGATGAGGTAGGTAAATTGGGTGGGCTATATACCGATGGACTATGTACAGCTGCAGCGATCGGTTAGCTGCTCAGATAGCAGATGTTTAAAGTTGGTGATTTTTGCAATTCGTTCCAGTCACAGGCAGCAGAGAACTGGAAGGAAAGGCGGCCAAATTAGGTTTTGGCTTTAGGGATAATCAGTGAGATACACCTGCTGGAGCGCATGCTACGGGTGGGTGTTGCCATCGTGACCAGTGAACTGAGATAAGGCGGAGCTTTACCTAGCATAGACTTGTAGATGACCTGGAGCCAGTGGGTCTGTCGACGAACATGTAGCGAGGCCCAGCCGACTAGAGCATACAGTCGCAGTGGTGGGTGGTATAAGGTGCTTTAGTAACAAAACGGATGGAACTGTGATAAACTGCATCCAGTTTGCTGAGTAGAGCATTGGAAGCTATTTTGTAGATGACATCGCCAAAGTCGAGGATCGGTAGGATATTCAGTTTTACTAGGGTAAGTTTTGCGGCGTGAGTGAAGGAGGCTTTGTTGCGAAATAGAAAGCCGACTCTAGATTTGATTTTGGATTGGAGATGTTTGATATGAGTCTGGAAGGAGAGTTTGCAGTCTAGCCAGACACCTAGGTATTATAGATGTCCATATATTCTAGGTCGGAACCATCCAGGGTGGTGATGCTAGTCGGGCGTGCGGGTGCAGGCAGCGAACGGTTGAAAAGCATGCATTTGGTTTTACAAGCGTTTAAGAGCAGTTGGAGGCCACAGAAGGAGTGTTGTATGGCATTGAAGCTCGTTTAGAGGTTAGATAGCACAGTGTCCAAGGAAGGGCCAGAAGTATACAGAATGGTGTCGTCTGTGTAGAGGTGGATCAGGGAATCGCCCGCAGCAAGAGCAACATCATTGATAGATACAGAGAAAAGAGTCGGGCCGAGTATTGAACCCTGTGGTACTCCCATAGAGACTTGGGAGACAACATGCCCTCCGATTTGACACACTAAACTCTGTCTGCAAAGTAGTTGGTGAACCAGGCAAGGCAGTCATTAGAAAAACCGAGGCTACTGAGTCTGCCGATAAGAATATAATGATTGACAGAGTCGAAAGCCTTGGACAGGTCGATGAAGACGGCTGCACAGTACTGTCTTTTATCGATGGCGGTTATGATATCGCTTAGTACCTTGAGCGTGGCTGAGGTGCACCAGTGACCGGCTCGGAAACCGGATTACACAGCGGAGAAGGTACGGTGGGATTCGAGATGGTCAGTGATCTGTTTGTTGACTTGGCTTTCGAAGACCTTAGATAGGCAGGGCAGGATGGATATAGGTCTGTAACGGTTTGGGTCCATGGTGTCTCCCCCTTTGAAGAGGGGGATGACCGCGGCAGCTTTCCAATCCTTGGGGATCTCAGATGATACGAAGGAGAGGTTGAACGGGCTGGTAATAGGGGTTGCGTTTCTGTCTATAGGCTGGGAGCAACAAAATGGAGTTGTGGTCAGCTTTTCAGAAGGGAGGGTGGAGAGGGCCTTATATGCGTCGCGGAAGTTAGAATAACAGTGATCTAGGGTTTTGCCAGCCCTGGAAGCACAATCGATATGCTGATAGAATTTGGGGAGCCTTGTTTTCAGATTAGCCTTGTTAAAATCCCCAGCTACTATGAATGCAGCCTCAGGATATGTGTTTTCCAGTTTACATAGAGTCGAATGAAGTTCTTTCAGGGCCGTCGATGTGTTTGCTTGGGGGGGAATAAACACGACTGTGATTATGATCGAAGAGAATTCTCTTGGTAGATAATGCAGTCGGCATTTGATTGTGAGGAATTCTAAGTCAGGTGAATAAAAGGACTTGAGTTCCTGTATGTTGTTATGATCACACCACGTCTCGTTAATCATAAGGCATACACCCCCGCCCTTCTTCTTACCAGAGAGATGCTTGTTTCTGTTGGTGCCATGCGTGAAGAAACCAGGTGGCTGTAGCGACTCAGATGGTGTGTCTCAAGTGAGCCATGTTTCCGTGAAACAAAGAACGTTAGTCTCTGATGTCTCTCTGGAATGCTACCCTTGACTGGATGTATTTTGTTTGTCGCACCATTCTCGGTAAATACTATACACAGTCGTGCGTGAAAAACCCAAGAGGGCAGACCTTTCTGAGGTACTGGAACCAATGCGGCTGGCCCCGACCACACTCAAAAGTCGCTTAGGTCTAGTGGGCACTCAAACACCAATACTGGACAATTGAGGAGTGGGAAAACATTGTCTGGTCCGTCGAATCCTGGTTCCTGTTGCGTCATGCTGATGACAGAGTCAGAATGTGGAATAAGCAGCATCCATGGCCCCATCCTACCTGGTGTCAACAGTACTGGCTGGTGGCGGTGGTGTAATCATGTGGGGAATGTTTACCAGGTGAACGTTAGGTCCCTTGAGAAATTGAGAAATGGTTCCATGTCCCAAAGAATTCAGGCTGTTCTGGAGGCAAAGTGAGGTCCAACCTGGTACTAGATGGGTGCACCCAATAAACTGGCCACTGAGTGTTTATACACACCTGCACAATCCATTCTCATCAACTATGGATATTATCACAAATGTCATACTTAACAAAGTACTAGTAAAAAAAAAACGATGTCTGATTTTTAAACCTACACAAATCAAATATTACCTTTCTTTATTAAAAAGGGTTTGATCACATGTATATACAGAATCATTTAACCAACTGTGACCAAGAGCATGATCGTCATATGCCTTTGTTTCTACTATGTTCGGTGACAGAAAGTCATGAATTTCGATGAAATACTGTGTCCTACATGACCCAAGTCCTGGTTAAAGCACAACTTCAAAAGGTCCATCTTTTGTGCTGGACCTTACTCACTATCTCACTTCAGTGTGTTCTGGTCCAAACTATTTCCACATCCAAGACTTTCCCAGAACCAGTGCTGCTACGTCTCCTTAATAATGCTACACACAGGAAGTAGTGTGTGTTTTGAAAGAACTTGCCCACAACGCTCTCCCAAGAAAAAGGCCTGTGGTGGATGATATATACTTTCCTAACCCACTCAGACCAAACACAGTGTCACACAGTCACAGTGTCACAACCTTTAGGAGAGTGAGTGACTGGCTGGACCTGCTTGTCTCCAGGCCTGTAGGAATGGTGGGCGAGCGAGAGAGTGTCTCTGTCTATGAGATTGTGGCCCCACGCTGGTATCTTCATGTCCCCCACAGGTCTGTCCTGCTCGGACTGCTTGGCCAGGAGGGCCTTTTTCTGGGCCTTGGTAATAGGGAGATCCTCTGAGGGCGTGGTGAGGATAGACAGTCTCTGAGGAAGGAGAGAGAGGACAGAGGAGCATTTTAAAAAGGGGCTACGAGGGGGAATGAGACAATAACTGGTGATGTTTGGAGAGCATGGATTTTTTCACTTATTTTTTTGGTAAAAGAAACAACATCAGTGTGTAACAGTGGAGGCTCCTTAGAGGAGGAATGGGAGGACCATCCTCCTCAGTGAATTTAATAAAATGTTTAGAACTCTTGCAGTATGAACTGATATATTGTCCATCCAATCAAAGGATCAGAGAATGAATCTAGTACTGAAAGCATAATGTAGTATAATGTAGGCTACAGCGAGCTAGCACTGCAGCGCATAAACTGTGGTGAGTAGTTGACTCAAAGAGAGAGAAAGACAATCATTTAACAATTTTTACATTTATTTTTAATTAAGGAAAAGCAGTAGTAGAGAGTTTCTTTCACTTACTTAGCAAATGCAGCTAATTTAGCCTACTCAAACAGAGAGGAATACTATTTATGTTAGCTAGCTGGCTAAGGCTATCCAACACTGCGACTCTTCCAAGTCAGGGTAAGTGTTCGGTTTTATTAATTTATTCAGGGCAGCAGGTAGTCTAGTGGTTAGAGCGTTGGGCCAGTAACTGAAAGGTTGCTGGATCAAATCCCCAAGCTGACAAGGTAAAAATCTGTTAAACCCACTGTTCCCTGGTAGGCTGTCATTGTAAATAAGAAATTGTTCTTAACTGACTTGCCTAGTTAAATAAATATAAATCCCACCAGGGCCTAACTGTGTAACTGCTAAACTGATTGTACACATTAACTGTGGGTTTAGCTCTAGTTTGCTGACAAATGTGTAGCAGTTATGGTATGAAGGTTTGGCTTGGAGAGGATATTGCGCCTGGTCACAGACAGCTGTTGTGTTTGTTGTGCAATGAAGTCCACAAGGGAAAAGGTGAGAGGATGCGAGCAAAGTGATGAGCTGGGTGAATGAAATATGAATATGCTGTAATATAAATATATTAGTATATCATTGTATTAAGAGAGAGACACATAACTAGCGATCTCTAACAATTGACCTACCTAGCTAGGCTTCCCATTGCTTGTTTTTTGTTGCTTTTGAAGTGCTTTGAGATGTTTTTCTGTTATGAAAAAATGCTATAGAAGTTTAACAAAGTAACTATTTACCTGTCGCAGTGTACCAGGAGTGACACTCACAATGTACACCATCCACAGAGGAACTATGAGTGTGGAGGAGAGGGTGAACCACCAGCCAATGGCATAACCCCACCAAGTATACTCAAAGGTGTTGTTGAACTTTAGCGGGGTAAACCTAATCAAGGAGAAGACAAACGTAGCCTAGAACAAAAATATATGGAGGGATGTTTTATAATAAACATTGAAGAACAATGTATTTTCAGAGAGCATTGTACTAATTATAATATAGTAGAGTAACAGTGAGGCTTGAGTGAGGACAGAGAGAACAAGGTTACCATTTTCCAGTACTTTTCAGGTTTATGGTGAAACATTTTTATTGAACGTAAAGGAAGGATTCTCTACTTTACATAGGTTACACAGACATCCATTTGATTTCTATTTCTATGTATTGTCAACTTATTAACTTTTGTTTGTCTGTAAATCACTTGTATTACTGTGACATCAACGTCATGTTTACTACAGATATTGGATCTTAATTTGACCAACCTTTTGCAGGAGAACTTTCCTACAATGCAAGTAATACAAAACTTGTAGTGTATTTAAGGTTTACAAAAAGGCTTCTGAAGCTGTTTAATTTCCACTTTGACATTTCCGACTTGATTTTCTCTTACGAAAAATGTATCAACGCCTACAAAAATGCCCATTAATTATAATCCACATAATAATTACACATATAATGTTGCTGCAGGATTATTTCTCTGCTGTAGAAAACTTGTTCAAATTAAGATCCTACATCTGTATAACAATAGTCTGAAAAATAACTAATGAATTTGCTGTTGAGAGTAGGGTGTTAAGAAGTAATACTTACAGTGCAGATGACTGGAGTGATATACTTCAAACAGTACTTAATGAGGGGTAATGGTCGATAACCGATCATGTCCTCTATATTATCGTACAGACGATCTGCACCTGTAGAGTAAACATAACAGAGACTCAATCATAGCAGTCAAAGAAAGGGTTTGGTCAGTTGGTCAATCAAATACCATCCAGGTAAACCTTCTCAAACCACGAAGTGACAAACAGGTTCAAGCAATTGCAGATTGGGAAACCCGGACGACAGGTTTACTTCTTTGATACTGTTTTAGACAGGTGTCGTTTCTCATCGATGTCCAAAATGCGAATGTCTGCAAGAGGAAAAGCTTGGATAACGCCATTACCACCGCTAAGAGAAACCTCCTGAGGGAATATCTGTGATTGATATTTTTTTAAACATTTTAAATGTAACCTTTATTTAACAAGGCAAGTCAGTTAAGAACAAATTCTTATTTACAATGACGGCCCTCCCCGGCCAAATCCAGACGACGCTGGGCCAATTGTGCGCTGCCCTATGGGACTCCCAATCACGGCCGGTTGTGATACAGCCTGGAATCGAACCAGGGTCTGTAATGATGCCTCTTGCACTGAGATGCAGTGCCTTTGACCGCTGTGCCACTATCTGTGATTGATGGAATGGGGCCATGCAGGGTCTTTTAATATGATGTTTTCATAAGATCTACAAGGATAGCGGTAACACTTTACAATAACTTACAAACATTTATGAAGGCATTTTCATGTATATATAAATGTTTATAAATGGTTTATAAAGTAATATAAAGGCACTGACACTAAAGGTGTCCGCATGCTTCCTATCCGAAACAGTTCAGAACAGGTTGTGCATATATTACAATGACATTTTGTGACGTTTTTGTTCATTGTGGTCTCGGGCAAAGTTTTTTTTTTTCGGCTGTTCGTGCACACAAATTTTGATCAAGGCTAGCTGAAGTCTACACCCCGTTGCTTGGTCAACAGTAGTGATTCTTCAAGTGTTTGTTGTCATTCAACGAGAGACTAATCGTTTTCATGCAAATTTTTGACAAATACTGCACTATACATCTTAGTTGGATGTAAAATTGCGCGACTAAGATCTCCTCTGCAAAAACGTCCAAATGAATGATAGATTTCTTAAGCTATCTTAGATTAATTAGGGCTATGTTGATGAAGTGTATACTCGCTACGGCGATGGACAAACAGAACCATTTCTGCTTTTTTATCGTTTTTCATCAAGCAAAGGCGTTTTAAGGGAGTATACGAGCACACTCCGAAGCATGCCTTAAGAGCTACTGAAGCAGGCAGGACTAACTCACCATAAACCCAGCTGACACACACTGACTGTAGTACGGCAAAGAGAAGGAGAGTCATCCCACTGCAGGCATAGTAATCAAACAGCTGGAAGATATACAGGCCTCCCTGCAAGCAGAAGAGGGTGTGGAGAGAAATAATTCATAAAGTACATTCTTATTGAGAACAACAATAAGACTCAAAACAAAACACTCAGACAATGATCTTAAGTGTGTCCAGTGGCCCAAGTCCTTATGGAATAAGTAGAATCTGCCAACAATTCTGCAGAACGAGTTATGTCCCCCAAAGTGCTGAAACAACACTTGGGAGGTAGATTATCAATCATATACCTGGTTACTGTCATGATTGAGCTAATAATGATGCCTTTGAAATTCTAAATTCCTTATATAATAATGACATCAGATGACCTCTCACCTCTGTGACCATGACCAGGCCGATGAAGAAGCTACCCACACTGATGATGAGGAGGAGTATTTTACGCCGATGACCAACCAGGAAGAAGGAAGGATACATGTCTGAGATAGCTGTCATCAGAGCCTCCAGACCTACGAACTGAAGCAGAGATGGTCAAATCAAACTTTATTTGTCACATGCGTCGAATAAAACAAGTCGAGACCATAATGTGACATGCTTACTACAAGCCCTTAACCAGCAGTGCAGTTCAAGAAGAGTTAAGAAAATATTTACCAAATAAACAAAAGTAAAAAATTATAAAAAGTAGCACAATAAAATAAAAATAACAAGGCTATATACAGGGGATACCAGTACCGAGTCAGTGTGCGGGGGTACAGGTTAGTTGAGGTCATTTGTACATGTAGGTATGGGTGAAGTGACAATGCATAGATAATAAACAGCGAGTAGCAGCAGTGTACAAAACAAATGGGGGGGGGACAATGTAAATGTAAATAGTGGTGGCCATTTGATTAATTGTTCAGCATTCTTATGGCTTGGTGGTAGAAGCTGTTAAGGATGGGGTTCTTCGTGGAAATTATCTTAATTGAAATACTAGCTACATCTTCACAGCGTCACGTCCATTGAGTTTAGTGATGATTGTAGGTCAATGTAATTATCCTTTATTAGGCAAATAATTTAATAGACCTTCAGGGCCACTCTAACCTACCTGACTATCTAACCCCAGTAGGATGATCATGATGAAGAAAAAAATGGCCCAGAGTTGGGGTACTGGCATCATGGCCACAGCACGAGGGTAGGCGATGAACGCCAGGCCAGGACCTGTATGCAGTAACACAGGTAAACTCATTACTATACTTTCAGGGGCAGGTCAGAGGGAATAGTTAGCTCCTTGAAAGGCTCAGACACCCATCTTGTAACAAAGCATAACTTTAAAAAGGTCTGTTTATTTGTGCATTTGTTTATTCATTACTAACTTAATTCAATCATTAAAATCTCACTGCTGCTTTTCTACAACACTTACCTGATTCGGCCACGGTTGCGATGTCTGTCCTCTGTTCATAAGCCATGAAGCCCAGTACAGAGAAGATAGAAAAACCAGCCACGAAGCTGGTTCCGCTGTTCAAAAGGCACAGGTACACACAGTCCCTAAAAAAGAGATTAACTTCCCTGTTAGTCAAAACACAAAGGAATTCAAATGACCTACAATATGCAGATCAACTTTCCAGACAGCCTCCCATTTATCGCTCCTGAATGGCGCACCGTTCTAAGGCACTGCATCTCAGTGCAAGCCTCTACAATCCCTGGTTCGACTCCAGGCTGTATCACATCCAGTCGTGATATGGAGTCCCATAGGGCGGTGCACAATTGGCATCATCTGGGTTTGGCCAGGGTAGGCCGTCATTGTAAATATGAATTTGTTCTTAACTGACTTGCCTAGTTACATAAAGGTGAATCAAAATAAATACATTTATGTCAGTGTACTTCATTCTTCCACTCACTTGTAACAGTTGTTGTCATACTTGTTATAGCTGCCAAGGGCGGTCAGGCAGCCGATGCAGATCGCATAGGAGTAGAAGATTTGTGTTCCAGCATCCATCCACACCTGTGAGACATACCAGAGAGAGACACAATAGTATTCAGAGTTTCACAGTTCCGATCCACTAGTCTCATCCCAGGGTATCAGAGGCCATTTCAAAATGGTGCCTATTTTTGAGCTCGTAGCTATAATAAGTCAACAGGAAATGTATTTCCTTTGAAATTCAGTCTTCTTATTTTTCATAAGGTATTGCTATTGTAACAAATCTGATGTTCTTAAGTACGCAAACTGTTCTCCCAAGGGAGTAAACTTTCTTGGGCCAGTGGTCATGCCGGCCAGGGTTCAAACACAGGCAGAGACATTACCTTTTATCCCCCATGAATCGCTACAGTATGTAATGATGTTTTTGCTACACCTGAACACAAATTATACAATGAAGTGTGTTCCTACCTGTGGGTCAGCGAGGCGGGCTGGATCTGGGTAGAGGTAGAACTTGATACCATCTATGGCCCCTGGCAGTGTGAGTCCACGAACTAGCAATACCAACAGCATCACATAGGGGAAGGTGGCAGTGAAATAGACCACCTAAGGGGAGACCGGACCAGCATTACGTTTACTCAGTCTATGGCTCATCCTAACAACTTTACACCATTCATGGTGTCATCAGGTTGAATGGCAGAGATGCCACCTTACCTTCCCAGTAGACTTCACTCCTTTCCAGACACAGAAGTAACAGATAATCCAGGACAATAGAAGACACAAAGATAGGTCCCAGCGAATATTTCCAAGCTTGTAGACACTGTCTGTGAGATTCAAAACTCTTCTCCTGCAAATGATATTTTCAGTTCCAATCCCACCACTTGCTGTTCATCATTCTCTCAGCACCTCTTAAGGCACATAGCCATTGGTGGTTAATAAAGACTTGATTCATTAGAATGGTTTTATATACTCACTCCCAGAACTCTCTCACTGGCGATGTTGCGTTTCCTGTTATTGTCCAGTTTAGATATCGTACTACTCTTCTGTCAAACTCCACGCAGGTTGCTGGTTAGGAGGAAATTACACATTAACAAGCATGTCTCAGAACTCTGAATCTTTCCTGGATAAGGAGACATTTAAAAATTAAACATTTATCAACTCACTTGCCAAAAACAGAGTAAGTCAGTCTGAAGTAGTGTCCATAAATGTAAGATACTATCTTTAATTTGAGCTTAATAGCCACAGTACGTCTCCATCAACATGTCTACACATTGAAGTTATCCTGGTCCCAGATCTGTCTGTGGTCTTGGCAATGCCAACTCCATTGCAGTCCTTGTCAATGAGTGACAAGCAGTTGGCATTATAGCACAAGCAGACTGGCACTCAGGCTACACTGAAATACACACCTGTGTTCCAGCTGTTTCTACAACTGGCCCAGGGGAGCTCAGAGCTGAACGAGGAGAAGAGGTAGAAGAAGGCCCAGGCCAGGATGATGATGTAATAGATGCTGGAATACAGAACTACCACCTGACCACCATAACCCAGTCCTGAAGAGGAGGAAGAGGAGAAGAAGAAAACAATAAAGGAGAAAATATGAAGAAGTTGTTTCCGGACAAATATGGCGATGTAAATGTTCAGAAAATAATTGTTTCTTCTGAGAAATATGTGACAAATAACAAGTGGTCTCATACAGTGCATTCGGAAAGTATTCAGACCTTTCGGACCCTTGAAGGCCTCTAGTTCAAAGATTCACACGTCTGTCTTGTTGGAATGGCACCGTAACTTATTTAAATCAGGGCTGGGGACTTTGAAAGGAGTCTAATCTACATCAAAGAGAAACACAGTTAAACATGTTATGGTCCAGTATATTCATTTCAATCATATTTTTTAAAATATATATTCTTAACAAGTCAAGTCAGTTAAGAACAAATTCTCATTTACAATGATGGCCTACCCCGGCCAAACCCGGACGACGCTGGGCCAATTGTGCGCCGCCCTTTGGGACTCCCAGTCACAGCCGGATGTGATACAGCCTGGATTCAAACCAGGGACTGTAGTGACGCCTTTTGCACTGAGATGCAGTGCCTTAGACGCTGCGCCACTCGAGAGCCCTAATATTCTCGACCTAGGACCATAACATGTTTAACTGTGTTTCTCTTTGATGTAGATTAGACTCCTTTCAAATTCCCCAGACCTGATTAATAAGTTATGGTGCCATTCCTACAAGTCAGACGTGTGAATCTTTGAACTAGAGGTCTTCACAAGTCCAAAAAGTTGGACCCGTTCTGAAATGGAGCTGGTTGGATCCAGATCCAGCCCGATCTGAGTGAGGGAAGCAGCAGAAAATATATTTTTAAGGAACTTTATTAAGGGAGAGAGGTGCCGGTCTGGCAGGCGAGGGAGGGGCGGATTGACATGGGCAGCAGGGAAGGAGAGACGGCAACCAACCAAGACAACTCGCTCTGTAGTAGACTAATAGCTGGCACTGTGTTATCCTCAAAGAATGCGAAGAAGGTGTTTGTTTTGTCTGGGAGCAAGATGTCGGTGTCCGCGACGTGGCTGGTTTCCCATTGTAATCTGTGATTGTCTGTATAGTCGTGGTCAAAAGTTGAGAATGACACAAATATACATTTTCAAAGTCTGCTGCCTCAGTTTGTATGATGGCAATTTGCATATACTCCAGAATGTTATGAAGAGGGACCAGATGAATTGCAATTAATTGTAAAGTCCCTCTTTGCCATGCAAATGAACTGAATTCCAAAAAACATTTCCACTCCATTCAGCCCTGCCATAAAAGGACCAGCTGACATCATGTCAGTGATTATCTCGTTAACACAGGTGTGAGTGTTGACAAGGACAAGGCTGGAGATCACTCTGTCATGCAGATTGAGTTCAAATAACAGACTGGAAGCTTCAAAAGAAGGGTGGTGCCCGGAATCATTGTTCCTCTGTTCCTGTCACCCATGGTTACCTGCAATGAAACACGTGCCGTCGTCATTGCTTTGCACAAAAAGGGCTTCACAGGCAAGGATATTGCTGCCGGTAAGGATATTGCTGCCGGTAAGGATATTGCTGCCGGTAAGTTTGCACCTAAATCAACCAATTATCGGATCATCAAGAACTTCAAGGAGAGCGGTTCAATTGTTGTGAAGAAGGCTTCAGGGCACCCAAGAAAGTCCAGCAAGCGCCAGGACCATCTCCTACAGTTGATTCAGCTGCGGGATCGGGGCACCACCAGTACAGAGCTTGCTCAGGAATGGCAGCAGGCAGGTGTGAGTGCATCTGCACACACAGTGAGGCGAAGACTTTTGGAGGATGGCCTGGTGTCAAGAAGGGCAGCAAAGAAGCCACTTCTCTCCAGGAAAAACTTCCGGGACAGATTGATATTTTGCAAAAGGTACAGGGATTGGATTGCTAAGGACTGGGGTAAAGTAATTCTCTGATGAATCCTCTTTCCGATTGTTTGGGGCATCCGGAAAAAAGCTTGTCCGGAGAAGACAAGGAGAGTGCTACCATCAGTCCTGTGTCATGCCATCAGTAAAGCATCCTGAGACCATTCATGTCAGAGGTTGCTTCTCAGCTAAGGAAGTGGTCTCACTCACAAGTGTGCCTAAGAACACAGCCATGAATAAAGAATGGTACATCCTCCGAGAGCAACTTCTCCCAACCATCCAGGAACAGTTTGGTGACGAACATCCAGCATGATGGAGCACCTTGCAATAAAGCAAAAGTGATAACTAAGTGGCTCGGGGAACAAAACATCGATATTTTGGGTCCATGGCCAGGAAACTCCCCAGACCTTAATCCCACTGAAAACTTGTGGTCAATCCTCAAGAGGCAGGTAGACTAACAAAACCCCACAAATTCTGACAAACTCCAAGCATTGATTATGCAAGAATGGGCTGCCATCAGTCAGGATGTGGCCCAGAAGTTAATTGGCAGCATGCCAGGGCGGATTGCAGAGGTCTTGAAAAAGAAGGGTCAACACTGCAAATATTTACTTTTTGCAACAACTTCATGTAATTGTCAATAAAAGCCTTTGACACTTATGAAATGCTTGTAATTATGCTTCAGTATTTCATAGTAACATCTGACAAAAATATCTAAAGACACTGGGGCAGCAGACTTTGTGAAAATTAATATTTGTGTCATTTTCAAAACATTTGGCCACGACTGTAGACCCTGCCACATACATCTTGTGTCTGAGCTGTTGAATAGTGATTCCACTGTCTCTACTGATGTGTTGCCTGTTTGATTGCCTTACGGAGGGAAAAACTACACTGTTTGTATTCAACCATATTCTCAGTCACCTTGCCATGGTTAAATACTATGGTTTGCGCTTTCAGTTTAGCGCGAATGCTGCCATCTATCCATGGTTTCTGGTTTGGGTAGGTTTTAATAGTCAGTGGGAACAACATCCCCTATACTCTTCCTGATGAATTCAGTCACCTTGTCAGTCACCAATGTTATTATCCGAGGCTGCCCTGAACACATCTCAGTCTGCTGGATCAAAACTATCTTGAAGCATGGATTATGATTGATCAGACCTCTGCCTATGGGAAGGAAGGAGCAAAATGGAGTCGTGATCTGATTCGCCGAAGGGAGGGTGGGGGAGGTCCTTGTAGGCATCCCGGAAGAGAGAATAGCAGTGGTTGAGTGTTTTCCTAGCACAAGCACTACAGTCAATGTGTTGGTAGAACTTTGGTAGCGTTTTCCTCAAATTTGCTTTGTTAATATCCCCAGCTACAATAAATGCAGCCTCAGAATGTGGTTTCCAGTTTGCATAAAGTCCAGTGTAGTTCCTTGAGGGCCGTCGTGGTATCAGCTTGAGGTCGGCATTTGATTGTGCGGTATTCTAGGTCAGGTGAACAAAAGGACTTGAGTTTCTGTTATCACAATGGTTAATCATGAAACATGCACCCCTGCCTTTCTTCTTCCCGGAGAGTTCTTTATTCCTGTCTGCACAATGTACTGAGAACCCAGCTGGCTGTATGGACGGGGACAGTATATCCGGAGAGAGCCATGATTCCATGACACAGAGTATCTTACAGTCCCTGTAAGGAGATCCTAGCCCTGAGCTCATCTACTTTATTGTCCAGAGACTGAACATTAGTGAGTAATATACTCGAAGTGGTGGATGGTGTGCCGGTCTCCTGAGTCGTACTAGAATTCAACTCCGAATACCTCTTCTGCTCCAGCGGCGTATTGGAGCAGCCTCTGGGTGTTTGTTGTTAACATTCAAATGACACAGTACGACTCTCTGTCAAGAATAGAGTGCCCTTTTGCTCTCCTGGACTTGTTTCACATGGTTGGGAACTGACAAGTAAAAATATGTTAAGAAACCATAAACACGCTCAATCAAAAGCATCTAACCAATTACAGCGCTTACAGAGCGCTGGTGTAACGCCTATCGCTGTTGATCCTCCCACTTTGGTTCACATGGCCACTTTCAGACACACTCCACATATCCAGTTCCCCATACTTGCCCAGACCTGTGACATTATTTAGAATCCTGGATCTGGTCCAGCTCAGGTCCTGGAATTTCAGGTACAGTTGGATCCGTGAAGACCTTTAGTTTGAAAACAGGACTAGTATCCTGAATGTACCGGTCTTGTCACAGGAAAGGCTATCACACACTCCTTCATCTAATAGTTCATGCATTAGTGTGAGCCTGTGTAATATTGTTGATATTTAACCCAAGATTCATCCAAAAATGGGAATCAAGTGTTTTGTTACTTTGATCCCTTTTCTTCTTAGGGATAGACCGCTTTTTTCTCCATTTCCTGTCTGAACGACATGCCCAAAGTAAACTGCCTGTACCTCAGGCCCTGAAGCCAGGATATGCATATAATTGGTACCATTAGAAAGAGAACACTTTGAAGTTTGTAGAAATGTTACAATAATGTTGAAATGTATATGGTAGGAGAAAATCCAAAGAAAAACCAACCAGAATTTTATTTTGAGACCACCCTCTTAGAAATGCAAGAGAAAGGTCATATTGTAAATTAGCTCACTGGATGCAATTCCTATGGCATCCACAGGGTGTCAGCAGTCTATGTTCAAGGTTTCAGGCTTGTAACTTCAAAAACAAATAATAAATAACAGTTTTATTAAAATTACACACCTGCTAAAATCAATTTCCTATTGAACATACTTCTTCCCGAAATAAATATTATAGTTTGATTACATTTTAAGATATCTGAGGAGTAAATAAAAACTTATTTTGACTTAAAACAAAGTTTAGGGGGAGCTTTTCGGATTCCTTTCTCTGCAAGTTGAACGAGTGGATTACTCAAATGGATGGCGCCAACTAAATAGACTTTTTGGGATATAAAAAAGGATTTTATCTAACAAAACAACATGTTATAGCTGGGACCCTTTGGATGACGAATCAGAGATAGACTTTCAAAAAGTAAGTGAATATTTAATTGTTATATGTGAATGTATGAAACCTGCGCCGGTGAAAAAATATTTTGATGTGGGGCACCGTCCTCAAACAATCGCATGGTATGGTTACGCTGTAATAGCTACTGTAAATCAAACAGTGAAGTTAGATGAACAAGAATTTAAGCTTTCAGCCGATATGAGACACTTATGTACCTAAATGTTTAAAATCCGTAATATTTATGATAATTTTATTCATTAAAAATCCTACAATGTGATTTTCTGAATTTCTTTTCCTCATTTTGTCTGTCATAGTTGAAGTGTACCTATGATGAAAATTACAGGCCTCTCTCATCTTTTTAAGTGGGAGAACTTGCACAATTGGTGGCTGACTAAATACTTTTTTGCCCCACTGTATATCCAAAATGTCAATTTATTTGGCGCGTTTGATCCAGAAAAAAACAGCTTCCAAATTGCGCAACGTCACTACAAAATATTTTAAAAGTTGCCTGTAAACTTTGCCAAAACATTTCAAACTACTTTTTTAATACAACTTTAGGTATTTTTAAACGTTGATAATCGATCAAATGGAAGATGGGTCTAACTGTGTTCAATACAGGAAGACAACAAACCAAGCTACTTTTCAAGTCTTGCGCAACTCAACAGTGTTACGCAGTTCCTAGATGGCCGTACTTCTTCATTGCACAAATGAATAACCTCAACCAAATTCCAAAGAAATTCCAAAGACGGGTGACATCCAGTGGAAGCGGTAGGAACTGAAAACAAGTCCCTAAGAAATATCGTTTCACAATGAGACCTCAGTGAACAGACAGAGACCTAAAAAAAAAAAAAATTCTGAACGGTTAGTCCTCATAAGTTCTGTTATACTCACAGACATGATTTAAACAGTTTTAGAAACTTCAGAGTGTTTGCTATCCAAAGCTACTAATAATATGCATATCTTATATTCTTGGCATGAGTAGCAGGAAGTTGAAATAGGGCACGCTATTTATCCAAAAGTGAAAATGCTGCCCCCTATACCTTAAGTTAACAAATGTATAATATAAGTTAGATTTTTAAAAAAAACAATCGCCAGAGTGCCATTACAAGTAATCTAAAATGTAGCCTTATATTGTTTCAAACTGGTAAAGCATAGTGATTAAAATCACGGTCAAGCTTTTACAAATAGAATAGTGCAATATAATTTACAGAAGGAAAAGCATGTACGTACCTATGGATCATTGTCTGGCCCTGTACAGATGTAGGATCTTAATTTGATCACCCTGTTGCAGAACTAAAACTTGCAGTGTATTTGAGGTTTAAAAAGGCTTCTTAAGTTTTTACTTCCGACTTTGAAATGTCAGACTTCCCTTACGAAAATGTATCAACCTCAACAAGAATGTCCATTAATTCCAATCCACAGAGTTAGTTAAGTATCTTTGCTAGAACCACTACTTGGGTGGGCTATATCATCTTATCATTGGTAATGTAGGCTAGATGCATCAGCTAGTTAGCTAGGCTGTAAGTTAGTCTTTACTTGATTTGAATTTGTTCTACTACTGACAAACAGTTGAATTGCAGTTGCCCTGTTCCTGGACCCTGACATGCTACAGATGAGGGATTTTAATTTGAGCCAGTTTGCGTAGGCAGGAAAGGTTAATTATTATGTGGATTAAAATTAATGGACATTTTTGTAGGGGCTGATTTATTTTTAGTTAGGGAAAATCAAGTCTGAAATTTCAAAGTGAAAATTACAAACTTCAGAAGCCGTTTTAAAACCTGAAATACACTGCACGTTTTACATTTCCTACATTGCAGAAATGTTATCCTGCAACAGGGTGATCAAATTAAGATCATACTGTAGCAACTCCAAAGTAACTTGGTGGTATTAATTTCAAACTCACTGCTCAGCGCCGGTGGGTAGCACATGCATGCGATGAGGACGAGTGCAGCAACAGAAGGGCGGGGAGGGGACTTCTTTCAAGATTCACGAGTTTATGAGAAAGGATCTAATTTGATAGGCAATTCATTGCATTTAATGTTACAAGAGAGAAAAGTTAAAGAAAATGAAATGTATTTTTTTTTTTTAAACGCCACCAATCGAAAGGGCACTTTTTTAACAGGAGGGAAAAAGGGCATGTGCTCAAGCACCCATAGGGCTCCATCTGTGCACGTGCCTGCCGTATGCACCTCAATACCATGTGTCCGTTTTATGAACCATATCAGAGTAGGAGGAATGCCTTTTAGATCATAACGACTAAGATTATATGGCCAGAGGGCCTGATTCTAGATCAGCAGTCCTACTCCGTGACGCTTTATAAATATGGGTCCTGAAGTTTACCTTCAAACAGGGGGCAGATCTTCCTCCAGCAGGTGATGCTGCCCTGCGTGGTGTACTGGCCCAGGGAGGTCTCCAGAAGAAAGAGGGGAATGCCACAGGTGAACAGGAAAAGCACATAAGGGATGAAGAACACCCCTTAAGAACAACACAAGTTAAACCACAAGTAAACATGTAATTTACCAAGAGGATTAAGACCATAACTTAAAAGCCCAGTGCAGTCAAAAACGTGATGAACCTATGAGGTTGGAATAATATTGTGAAAATTATGATAATGCCCTTTTAGTGTAAGAGCTGCTTCAAAAGAACGCCTAACATTTCAGCATGTTTTGGTGGGATGGAGTTTTGGCCTGCCTAGTGACATCACCAGGCGTTAAATTAGCTGCAATATGTAACTTTTTGGGCAACCTGAGAAAATTCAAATGTTTATTATAGATCTGTCATACTCATTGAAAGCAAGTTTAAATAAGCGGTAGATCTGTTCTTTGTGTGCTATTTCTATGTTTTGCACACCAGCTTCAAACAGCTGAAAATAAAATATGATGGAAAATATATTTCACAGTGGTTTAGATAGAACAATGATTCTCTAAACTGTATTTGCTTGTTTTAGCAACCAGGAAATGGCAGAGCAATTTCTGCATAGTGCAACCTAAGTTAGAAAACATAGACCAATAAGAAAGAGGTCCAAATCTCTCTGCCAATAGCAGATAGTGTTCAGTTTTCCCCTCCCTACTCAAACCACTCCCAGATAGTCCGAGCAAAATTCTTGCTTGAGAAATTGCACTTTGATAAGATTGTTTCAAATAAAATGGTAAAAAGAAAAATATAATCATTGTAAGGTACTTAACCCTCCTGATGTGTTATGATCAAATTGGACCGATTTACAAGTTCTCTCTCTGAAAAATGTAGTTAATTTCATTTCATTGTCATAAGGTTCCATGACTTTGTCCACACAGCGCATCTGAACACACAAAATACATTTTGATGATTTTCATTACTTTTTGGGTGTTTTATTTAAGTTATGTACACCTGTGGTGTTGCCGGTCAAAAATGACTGGTCATTAGAAATTAATGGGTGAGACTACAATTAGTGTTTAAAATTGAGTTCAGGCACATGCCCATTCATCAGATGGACACACTTCATCTCCCAGACCCCCACATGCATGTGTGTTTGAGCACACACACATCTCACTCCCCTTCTTGGCTTCCATGGCAACCCCCACGGGAACCTTTCCCCAATACTTCCCCCCATGGGAACCAAACCTGTTGGCATTCTCACTAACAATTGCAACATTGCAGCTCTGGTATATAAAGCTTTTTTGAGGCCTTGCTAACAGTTCATTCTGTGGCAGCACAATGACCAAACAATATACTGTATGTGACGCTCTTGATTAGATCTTTGATAATGACACTGGTGAGGAGGAGCCACACCCGAGCCACTGCCTGTTCACCCCGCTGTCATCCAGAAGGCGAGGTCAGTACAGGTGCATCAAAGCTGGGACCGAGAGACTGAAAAACAGCTTCTATCTCAAGGCCATCAGACTGTTAAACAGCCACCACTAACATTGAGTGGCTACTGCCAACACACTGTCAATGACACTGACTCTACTCCAGCCACTTTAATCATAGGAATTGATGGGAAATGATGTAAATATATCACTAGCCACTTTAAACAATGCTACCTTATATAATGTTACTTACCCTACATTATTCATCTCATATGCATACGTTGATACTGTACTCTATATCATCGACTGCATCCTTATGTAATACATGTATCACTAGCCACTTTAACTATGCCACTTGGTTTACATACTTATCTCATATGTATATACTGTACTCGATATCATCTACTGTATCTTGCCTATGCTGCTCTGTACCATCACTCATTCATATATCCTTATGTACATATTCTTTATCCCCTTACACTGTGTATAAGACAGTAGTTTTTTTGGAATTGTTAGTTAGATTACTTGTTCGTTATTACTGCATTGTCGGAACTAGAAGCACAAGCATTTCGCTACACTCGCATTAACATCTGCTAACCATGTGTATGTGACAAATAAAATTTGATTTGATTTTGATTTGAGGAGAGAGTCCGTGTTAGACTTTGACACAAAGTAGTCTGTGACAAATAGCACAATATGTTTCATCTGAGTATTTGTTATAGTCAAAATAATCCTTACATTATGCTTTTTTTAAACTCAAAAACAAGTTGTATGAGCTCAGGTCAATGAGGCCTACAGGCCAGAAATAGCAAATAGAAGATCACAATTTGTAATGTTCACAAGAACTTTAGTTGATAAAAAGATCTAACACAACATTAGGTGATAATATATGCATTATTATGGATTTATAAATCAGCTATAATGGGGCGGTCATTTTGGACCGAGAACACAGAATGAATTAACATGAAACGAACACAACGGGAGGGTTAATTGTTGCCCAGAAATGATTTGACATTGAGATAAAAATGTCTGCATTGGACCTTTAACAACATGTTTTCTAATCTCATCCCCAGGTTTAATTGCTAGAGAGCCGGCTAAGAACGAGACATGTTTTCCAACATTATGACCAGGTTAGGTTGAAACTCAACAATATGCAAATCAGCAAGACCAGCTATTCTGTTTAGCAATTTTAGGAATTCTCAAAATAAACATTAGCATAAGAAATAAAAAGTATTGTACTGTCTCCACCGCAACGAAGTAAACAAAGTGCCTAGCTTTTTTGTATTGATGATCGGAAAGTCAAAGATTCACCTCTCCACACATTTAATGTGTGTTTTAAATGTATGACCATGTGATGCTCACCTCCCCCATTTTTGTAGCACAGGTATGGGAACCGCCATACATTCCCCAGGCCGATGATCTGTCCGGCCACAGCCAGGAGGAACTCCAGCTTGCTGGACCACTGTCCCCTGGTCTGGGTGTTGGCCACAGGGACAGGCTGGACCAGACCTATCTCCTGGTGGGCCATCTTATTGAACCTTATATCAGGATCATTATGCTTCGCCATAACACTGAGGAAGACAAAGTGGGCTTTATTCATTGAACAACCATGTATCTAACATAGTCAGTGTGCTATGAAGACATAAAACCAGCTGCTTTGTGATTGTACTATAGTGAAAAGTGATACACAGAAAACAGCTACATATGACCTGCTACACACACTACCGTTCAAAAATGTCACTTAGAAATGTCCTTGTTTTTGAAAGAAAAGCACATTTTTTTGTCCATTAAAATAACATTGATCAGAAGTACAGTGTAGACATTGTAAATGTTGTAAAGGAATATTGTAGCTGGAAATTGCAGTTTTTTTAATGGAATATCTACATAGGCGTACAGAGGCCCATTATCAGCAACCATCACTCTTGTGTTCCAATGACACGTTGTGTTAGCTAATCCAAGTTTATCACTTTAAAAGGCTAATTGATCAAACCCTTTTGCAATTATGTTAGCACAGCTGAAAACTGTTGTGCTCATTAAAAAAAGCAATAAAACTGTCCTTCTTTAGACTAGTTGAGTATCTGGAGCATCAGCATTTCTGGGTTCGAGTACAGGATGAAAATGGCCCGAAACAAATAACTTTCTTCTGAAACTCATCAGTCTATTCTTGTTCTAAGAATTGAAGGCTATTCCATGTGAGAAATTGCCAAGAAACTGAAAATCTGGTACAAAGATGTGTACTATTCCCTTCACAGAACAGCTCAAACTGTCTCTAACCAGAATAGAAAGAGGCGTGGGAGGCCCCGGTGTACAACTGAGCAAGAGGACAAGTACATTAGAGTGTCTAGTTTGAGAAACAGATGCCTCTCACGTCATCAACTGGCAACTTCATTAAATAGTACACACAAAACACCAGTCTCAACGTCAACAGTGAAGAGGCAACTCCGGGATGCTGGCCTTCTAGGCAGAGTTCCTCTGTCCAGTGTCTGTTCTTTTGCCCATCTCAGTCTTTTCATTTTATTGGCCAGTTTGAGATAAGGCTTTTTCTTTGCAACTGCCTAAAAGGCCAGCATCCCGGAGTCGCCTCTTCACTGTTGATTTTAGCACCCTGTTCCAGGAGAATGTTCCTGCAATGCAGGAAATGTAAAACGTGTAGTATATTTGTGGTTTAAAAAAGGTCTGAAGTTTCAGACTTTATTTTCTCTGAAAAATGTATCAAACCCTACAAAAATGTCCATGAATTGTAATCCACATAATAATTAAAATGTCCTGTTGCTACAGGATTATTTCCTGCTGTAGCAAACTGGCTCAAATTAAGATCCTAGATCAGTATGACCTGTAAAGAAAAAGAAAATAGGGGAAAAAAGGGAAGGTCCAGTGCAGCAAAACATGAGTCCCGTCTTTCAATGCATTAGACCGTCCTTTTATCCAGCTCCTGTTATTACTTTGGATGTGCATAAAACCCCCTCCTCTCAAAGTAAATTAGGGGGACACTGCTTACATTAACTGCTCTGAAGGTATAATATAGCAATGTTGACTTATAACAATGGAATCAACTAGTGTATTGTATGTACTCTGTATTATGTTTATGAGGGCTGTATTAGGACACATTGTTTTCATTCTTTACTGATCCTGAGAAAAGTCAGTTCCCACATACTGATCCATACTGGGGTCTATTCTAGGATTAGCCTGAGTATCTGTGAGTAGCCAATACCAGCTGACTATTTGGCAGTGGCCACACAAATCATCTGGTATTGTAAGGGACCAGGGCAACATCTCAATGCTTGGCAACATGTATGACTGTTCAAATTCCACACTGAGGCACTAGTCTTGTTGCATTAGAGTAAGATGGGATCAGCACTACTTGGTGGCAGTAGGGTAATACTGTCATCAATGTTTCCTTTGTGCTCTTGCCTAGTATCCCTGTGGGAGTGGGACATATAATGGGAAATATGTGCTGCTACCATTATGCTAATAACTAAAAATGAACACCCTGTACTTATACAGTTATAAGAAGCACAACCGTAAGGTCTGTTGTTAAGACAGTGTGTTCTAAAAGGTCACTTTTGCCTTTACTATTTAAGGCACTCCTGGGCCTGCATTGGGGGAGGACACTGCTGTGCCTTCCTGATCTACTGTAGCCTAAAATAGGTGTAATATACAAGACACCCAGAAGACCACTAGCCAGGGCATAGTTTGTGATGCTAAGAGTAGCTACTGACTGTATATCTTTGATAATATAATACTGCTTGGTTCAATATACAGTACCGCCTGTTTTAGATGAATGACAGAGTGGATAGAGAAGATCGACATGCAAAGATTTATGGGCACAGTGATTGTAAAGTTGGAGAGTTACTACTGCTAAATATTAAAGTTAATTGCAACATAAATATATTTTTCAGATCTGATTTTCTAGGTTCATCCTTCATGCATTTGTCTCTAAATACAATTTTTCAACTGTCAGGTGTGCTCCCCCTGGCCTCTAGGTCACCAGGCTGCTCGTTATGGCGCACACCTGCACGTCATCAGACACACCTGGACTCCATCACCTCCTTGATTACCTGCCCTATACATGTCCCTCCCTTTGGGTCCTTCCCCAGGAGTCATTGTTTATGTTTCTTGTTGTTCTTGGTTTGTATTATGTTTCGTTTATCGATTAAATCACTCACTCCCTGAACTTGCTTCCTGACTCTCAGCGCACTCGTTACATAAACATACTGTAGTGTTTAGAAACAAATATTTGGAGCATGAATTATGAAAATAAAATCTACACCAACAACCAGAACTCGTGCGTTCAAATCAAAAACATGCGATAAGAGTACTTATTCATGCATTAGACATGTCTGTAGCGTTACACAAAACGGAAAGTCACTGCTGCTCTCAGTGGCACTGCTGACCCTCCAATCTGTAACGTTAACCTTTAGCCTACATTCAGCAAGTGCTGCTAACTACAGAAAGAGGACGAGAAAGCTACCACTGACCGAAGCCCCAAGTCAGTTTCTATCTACAGCTAGGGAGATGTCTTTGTGTTATCACAGCCCACCAAATTTCAAATACAAAAAGTGATAAACAGTCTAAATAAAATATTTCCTGATAGAACGAGAGAGAGTACCTTAAGGAGGAAGTTGTAGTTCTGAAGTCTGTTGTAGTAGTCTACTTCTCCATTAATCTATGGGAGGAAGACTGGTTCTGGTCACTTTCACTGGAAGCAAATCTAGACCCAACATCTCTCCCTGCCAAATGCCCTTTCCAGAACTAGCCATGAGTGAGTCTATGTAGAGAGGTTCGAGTGTGCGCGTGTGTGTGTGAAAGGCGGAGCTACTGAGTCAAGTCAACACTGGTTCCTTTGGTGAAGGGAAGAGGAGGTGATTTGCTCTGTGGAAGCGGCAGCAGCAGGCAGGCTTCTTTTGATTGCCTGAAGGGGCTTTTGTGGAATTCTAGCAAATGAACGCTCTCTCATATAACTTCACAATGGATAGAGGATAGATGAGTTACAGAAGTTGAACACTTAAACGTAGAATGTAGTTTTGGGGCGGCAGGCAACCTAGTGGTTAGAGTGTTGGGCCAGTAACTAAAAGGTTGCTGGATCGAATCCCTGAGCTGACAAGGTAAAAATCTGTCATTCTGCCTCTGAACAAGGCAGTCATTGTAAATAAGAATTTGATCTTAAAATAACTGACTTGCCTAGTTAAATAAAGGTTAAAAAAAAAGAATCGGACAGGGTGGCTGACATTTTACGTGCTCCTAACCAAATGTGTTATTTTGTTTTAAAGAATTGCGTTGTTTGTAACTTGTTTAACTTATTTTGTACATACTGTTGTACATGCTACCATCTCTTATGACCGAAAATAACTTCTGGACATCAGAACAGCGATTACTCACCATGAACTGGTAGAAGCTTTTTCCTTTAATTAGTCCTACATGAAGGATATCCTGCTTTCCCGGGAACAGGGCCAAATCCCTGTCATTTGCGTGAAGAGAAGATGCGTTGGTGAGCGAGTAAACCCCCATTGCCATCTGTTCTATTGGCAAACTTGCAATTATTGGAAAATAAAATCGATGACCTACGAGCAAGATTAAACTACCAACAGGACATTAAAAACTGTAATATCTTATGTTTCACCGAGTCGTGGCTAAACGACCACATGAACAACATGCAGCTGGCGGGTTTTACACTGTATTGGTAGGATAGAACAGCAGTCTCTGGCAAGACAAGGGGGGATGGTCTATGTATATTTGTAAACAACAGCTGGTGCACTATACCTAAGGAAGTCTCAAGGTTTAATGCAGGGAAACTTAAATCCGTTTTACCAAATTTCCACCAAATCAAATCAAATCAAATTTATTTATATAGCCCTTCGTACATCAGCTGATATCTCAAAGTGCTGTACAGAAACCCAGCCTTAAACCCCAAACAGCAAACAATGCAGGTGTAGAAGCACGGTGGCTAGGAAAAACTCCCTAGAAAGGCCAAAACCTAGGAAGAAACCTAGAGAGGAACCAGGCTATGTGGGGTGGCCAGTCCTCTTCTGGCTGTGCCGGGTGGAGATTATAACAGAACATGGCCAAGATGTTCAAATGTTCATAAATGACCAGCATGGTCGTATAATAATAAGGCAGAACAGTTGAAACTGGAGCAGCAGCACGGTCAGGTGGACTGGGGACAGCAAGGAGTCATCATGTCCGGTAGTCAGGTAGTCCTGTCAGGTAGTCCTGGGGCAGGGTCCTAGGGCTCAGGTCAGTTGAAACTGGAGCAGCAGCACCAGCATGTTAAATTTGCAATCATAGGGCAAAAATCACTTTTACTCCACACACAGAAATGCGTACAAAGCTCTCCCTCGCCCTCCATTTGGCTAATCTGACCATAATTCTATCCTCCTGATTCCTGCTTACAAGCAAACATTAAAGCAGGAAGCACCAATGACTCTGTCAATAAAAAAGTGATCAGATGAAGCAGATACTAAGTTAAAGGACTTTTTTGCTAGCACAGACTGGAATATGTTCCGCGATTCTTCCGATGGCATTGAGGAGTATACCACATCAGTCACTGGCTTCATCAATAAGTGCATCGATGACGTCGTCCCCACAGTGACTGTACGTACATACCCCAACCAGAAGCCATGGATTACAGGCAACATCCGCACTGAGCTAAAGGGCAGAGCTGCCGCTTTCAAGGAGCAGGATTCTAACTCGGATTCTAATTCTAAATTACTTCTATGCTCGCTTCGAGGCAAGTAACACTGAGACATGCATGAGAGCATCAGCTGTTCCGGACGGCTGTGTGATCACGCTCTCCAGAGCTGATGTGAGTAAGACCTTTAAACAGGTCAACATTCACAAGGCCGTAGGGCCAGACGGATCACCAGGACGTGTACTCTGAGCATGCGCTAACGTGTCTTCACCGACATTTTCAACCTGTCTGTGACCAAATCTGTAATACCAACATGTTTCAAGCAGACCACAGTAGTCCCTGTGCTCAATAACACTAAGGTAACCTGCCTAAATGAATACCAACCCGTAGCACTCACCTCTGTAGCCATGAAGTACTTTGAAAGGCTGGCCGTGGCTCACATCAACACCATTATCCCCAAAACCCTAGACCCACTCCAATTTGCATACCGCCCTAACAGATCCACAGATGATGCAATCTCTATTGTACTCCACACTGCCCTTTCCCACCTGAACAAAATGAACACCTATGTGAGATTGCTATTCATTGACTACAGCTCAGCATTCAACACAATAGTACCCTCAAAGCTCATCACTAAGCAAAGGACCCTGGGACTCCCTGTTCACTCATGAGGCACAGCCAGGCACGACTCCAACACCATCATTAAGTTTGCTGATGACACAATAGCGGTAGGCCTGATCACTGACAACGACGAGACAGCCTATAGGGAGGAGGTCAGAGACCTGTCAGTGTGTTGCCAGGACAACAACCTCTCCCTCAATGTGATCAAGGCAAGATTATTGTGGACTACAGGAAAAGGAGGACCGAGCAGGCCCCCATTTTCATTGGTGGGTCTGTAGTGGAGCAGGTTGAGAGCTTCAAGTTCCTTGGTGTCCACATCACCAACAAACTAACATGGTCCAAGCACACCAAGACAGTCATGAAGAACCTATTCCTCCTCAGGAGACAGAAAAGATTTGGCATGGGTCCTCAGATCCTCAAAAGGTTCTACAGCTGCACCATCGAGAGCACTGGTTGCATCAATGCTTGGTATGGCAACTGTTCGGCCTCTGACTGCAAGGCACTACAGAGGGGAGTGCGTACGGCCCAGTACATCACTTCCTGCCATCCAGGATCTCGAAACCAGGCGATGTCAGAGGAAGGCCCTGAAAATTGTCAAAGACTCCAGCTACCTTAGTCAAAGACTATTCTCTCTGCAACTTGCTGCTACTTTATTTTACTATAAACTATTCTCAGGGTTGGGGAGTAAAACAAATGTTGCAATGTTACAAAGATGTAAAAAGATGCCCTTGAAACATTCTTGATATGTTCATCAAAAGAGAGATCAGGGTCCAAAGTAACGCAGAGGTCCTTCACAGTTTTATTTGAGAGGACTGTACAACTATCAAGATTAATAGTTAGATCAAACAGCAGATACTTTTTTTTCCTGGGACCTAGAACTAGCATCTCTGTTTTTTTTTCTGAGTTGAAAAGTAAAACATTTGTTTCATCGAAATGTACAGCTGTGTGAGTTGACATTGTGTTTTCTTAATGACATCAGTAAGAGGTATAATATATAATTAAAACTATAGTGGTTTTTAAGTGGAACCTTGAGGAACACAAAATTTACCATTGATTTGTCAGAGGGCAAGCCATGCTCAGAAACAAACTGATATCTTGCATCAAAGCTGGGACTGAGAGACTGAAAAACACCTTCTATCTCAAGGCCATCAGACTGCTAAACAACAATCACTAACTCAGAGAGGCTGCTGCATATATACTCATATCACTGGCCACTTTAATACATGGATCACTAGTCACTTTAAACAATGCCTCTTTAATAATGTTAACATATCTTGCATTACTCTTCTCAAATGTATATACTGTACCTTATACTATCTATTGCACCTTGCCTATGCCACTCGGCCATCCATATATTTATATGTACATATTTTTTTCCATCACTTTAGATGTGTGTATTAGGTAGTTGTTAGGGAACTGTTAGATTACTTGTTAGATATTACTGTACTGTCGGAACTAGAAGCACAAGCATTTCTCTACATTCACATTAACATCTGCTAACCATGTGTATGTAACCAATAAAAGTTGATTTGATTAGGAAGAGTCTTGGCGGGTATACATTGTAGAATAATAGTGAAGACAACAGAACTATGAAATAACACATGGAATCATGTAGTAACTCAAAAAGTGTAAAACAAATCTGAAGATATTTTATAGTTGAGGTTCTTCAAAGTAGCCACCCTTTGCCCTGATGACACCTTTGCACAATCTTGGCATTATCTCAACCACCTGGAATGCTTTTCCAACAGTCTTGAAGGAGTTCCCACATAATCTGAGCACTTGTTGGCTGCTTTTCCTTCACTCGGCAGTCCAACTCATCCCAAACCATCTCAATTGGTTTCAGGTCGGGGGATTGTGGAGGCCAGGTCATCTGATGCAGAACTCCATCAATCTCCTTATTGGTCAAATAGCACTTACACAGCCTGGAGGTGTATTTTGGGTCATTGTCCTGTTGAAAAACTAATGATAGTAGGACTAAGAGCAAACCAGATGGGTTGGCGTATCCGTGCAGAATGCTGTGTTAGACATGCTGGTTAAGTGTGCCTTGAATTCTAAATATATCACAGACAGTTTCACCAGCAAAGCACCATCACACCTCCTCATCCATGCTTCACATTTGGAACCACATACGCAGAGATCATCAGTTCACCTACTCTGCGTCTCACAAAGACACAGAGGTTGGAACCAATAATCTCACATTTTCAGACCAAAGGACATATTTCCACCAGTCTAATGTCCATTGCTCCTGTTTCTTGGCCCAAGCAAGTTTCTTCTTCTTATTGGTGTCCTTTAGTAATGGTTTCTTTTCAGAAATTCGACCATTCGACTGATTCACGCAGTCTCTCCTGAACAGTTGATGTTGAGATGTGTCTGTTATTTGAACTCTGTGAAGAAACTATTTGGACTGCAATCTGAAGTGCAGTTAACTCTAATGAACTTATCCTCTGCAGCAGAGGTAACTCTTGGTTTTCCTTTCCTGTAGCGGTCCTCATGAGAGCCAATTTCATCATAGCGCTTGATGGTTTTTGCGACAACACTTGAAGAAACTTTCAAAGTTCTTGAAATGTTCCAGATTGACTGACCTTCATGTCTTAAAGTAAATGATGGACTGTCGTTTCTCTTTGCTTATTTGAGCTTTTCTTGCCATAGCCCTATTTGGTAAAAGACCAAGTATATACTATCTTCTGTATACCAGCCCTACCTTGTTACAACACAACTGATTGGCTCAAATGCATTAAGAAGGAAAGAAATTCCACAAATTAACTTTTGACAAGGCACACCTGTTAATTGAATTGCATTCCAGGTGACTACCTAACCTTTTTGGTTACTACATGATTCCATGTGTTATTTCATAGTTTTGATGTCTTCACTATTATTCTACAATGTAGAAAATAGTACAATAAAGAAAAACCCTTGAATGAGTAGGTGTGTCCACACTTTTGACTTGTACTGTGTGTATTTTTTTCAATCAGCTGTTTTGATTTTGATAATATTGAGTTTATTTAATATTTCTTGGGGTTTTGACCCACAGATTTGCAGATTGCAATTTTTTCCTAAGAGTGTATAGTCTATCTAGACCCTAAAAGGGTTATTTGGCTGTCTCTATTGGAGAACCCTTTGAAGAACCATTTTTGGTTCCAGGTAGAAGTATTTTGAGTTCCATGTAGAACCTTTTACACAAATGGTTCTACATGAATCCCAAAAGAGTTATTCCTGTAACCAAAACAGGTTCTACCTGGAACGTTTGGGGACAGCCGAATAACCCTTTTGGAACCCTTTTTTCTAAGACTGTATGGGTCAAACTGCTCCATTATCCACATTATGTATTAATCCTTAAGTCTATTAATGGACCCAAGCATCAATCTAAGTAACAACATAAAGAAATCCCCATCAAAATCTGTCAGTTTAAGCTAGAGATATGTTTTTTTGTGCATAAGTCTACATTAGCCTTCCGCTTCTGGATTGGAAGATGGCCGAACTACAGCGATGTTTGTCAGACCATGAGACATCCCGAAAAATGTGTCTTCTCACAAAAGCGTAAACTGCTCCATTAATGGCTTTGTTTTACCATATTTTGGTGTGAGAGTTGAGAGGTCAGTGATGAAACGTCACAACCCGTAAACTCGGATATTGTCATTCTGATTATTCAAGTTTCCGAGTTGGAACTCCAACTTGGAAGGCCATTCTGGTGTTTTTTTATCCTAACTTAAGGAAGGGGGCATGATGTTTGTGAGTCACAGAGTTAGTTGCGTTTCAGACTTACATATACTGTATTTGTTGTGAATTGTTAGATATTACAGCACTGTATTGGAGCTAGGAACACAAGCATTTTGCTACACCCTCAATAACATCTGCTAAATATGTGTGTGCGACCAATACAATTTGATTTGATTTTACTTTCTGCAACAAAAATGTGTGAGCAACCGAAGTGGTCCTGAGAAAACATTACAGTTCTGCTAATGTTGATAGAGATGTAATTCAAAACACCCATGATAACAGGTTGGAAATATTCCTACAATATTTGCATAAGGTTATAGAGAAACATAATAACATGTGTTCCAAAAACATTCTGAAAACAAACTTCAGCAATTATGTCTGGATTCTGCATTCTGTGAACGTTGGAGACATCATCCTAAACACCCAAAAGAACATGCAGGGAACAAGACTCTCATGAAGTTATAGTGTAATGTTATGACATGATTGTTCAAATAAGGCTAGGAGGGGTGGCCAGTCCTCTTCAGGCTGTGCCGGGTGGAGATAGAGACATTATCTCAAACACCCATGACAACAAACAAAGTCTGACATTATTGTCATGATGTTCCAGTGACATTCTCAGAACATACTGCAGCAATGACCTGTGTGAGAAATTCAAGTTATTCTGAGTAAACATTCATGGAATATGGGCACCTATAACAACAAACATTCCTGCAAGACTTAAAGTTATTCTGTAATGTTACGACATGATGTTCCAATAATTGTTCTAAGAAAATACTTAAATGAAAATGGAAGTGGTGATGAAAACATTACCGCAATGTTCTGCTAGTATTGCTGTGTAATATTATATGAAGTTGCCAAACTTCAAACAAATGACATTTCTATCTTCTTACGTAATTATATTTTATTAGGTTATTGTCCAAATGTAGTTTTTTTAAAGGAGATTTGACCCTGTGACCTACCACTTTCCACTTCTGTACTAAGCCTGCTACAACACAGGGATTTAGAGCTGAGCACATTCATCATTCTTTCCATATACTGTATAAAGCTGTACAGTCTAAGAATGTAAAGTCTCAGTATTTGCCTTTGCAGAAGGCAAATACTGATCTAGAAATCTAGAGAAAAAAGTAATTGTTATCTCATAATTATCCGCTCTTACTTTCAAATCCCAATTTTTTCGTTGCGTTTCCCTTTGCACAAAAAACAAAGTTTCAAACGATGGTTATATATATGTTTTGTAGATATGCACATCTTTTGACTCCTCAGCAGTAGTCTGTCAGGCAATTAAAGTTACATTATGATTATTATGGCCAGTCATAATGTACGCCAGAATGTGATCTTTGTCCAGCTAACTTGTCACAGTAGCTGGACAAAGATCCAATATAAAGATAAAGATCAATACAAAGATAAAGGTTTGATGAATTCCACTCAATGTTATACTGCTCCCAAATATAATGTTGTATATACATATTGGAACCATCTTACAGATCACTTTCACACCTCTCCAGAGGTTGCATGGGTGTTTTAATGCAAGTCAACAAAAAGCAAGCAATTGGTTTGTTTTGTTCAACAATAAATAAATATAAAACGTACTGATATAAAATCGCCAGCATAAAAAAGACAATGCACATTGCTGTTGAACCAGCCATTTATAGTAGGCCTATGGTAAGTGTAGCCTTTCGAGGGGTTGGGTTTAAAAAAATATGAAATGGAAAACAAACCAATGTTATAGGAAAATAACTACTAAATAGGAGGTTCACCAGTACTATTACATTGGGCATTACAAAAAGATAACAGCCTTCATTGAGGCTATGCTTGGTTTTTCTTTGGGATTGGTGTACCGCTAGCGTGCCACTACGACAACATCCGGTGAAATTGCAGAGCATGAAATAAAAAATACAAAAATCATAATATTAAACATTCATGAAAATACAAGTGTCTGACATCGTTTCAAAGCTTAACTTCTTGTTAATCCAACCGCGTTGTCAGATTTCAAAAAGGCTTTATGGCGAAAGCATACCATGCGATTATCTGAGGACAGTGCCCAACATCAAAATTATTTTTCAAACCAGCACAGGCGTCACAAAATCCCAAATAGAGATACAATAAATCACTTACCTTTGAAGATCTTCCTCTGTCTGCATACCCAAGGGTCCCAGCTACACAATGCATGGTCGTTTTGTTTGATAAAGTCCCTCTTTATATCCCAAAAAGTCTGTTTAGTTGGTGCCATTGATTTCAGTAATCCACTCGTTCACCATGCATACAAACAAATCCAAAAAGTTACTGTTAAAGTTCGTCCAAACAAATCAAATCCACATTTCTAATTAATCCTCAGGTACTCTAATGTCTAAATAAACAATACAATTTAAGATGGAGAATAGTATGTTCAATTGGGAAGATAAATAACGAAGAGCGCACACCTCATTCACTTGCACAACAAGACTACTTTTCTAATGAGGGACACCTTGGAAAAACTACTTGTTCGTTTTTCAAAAAACAAGCCTAAAACCCTTTCTAAAGACTATTGATATATAGTGGAAGCCATAGGACCCAGATTGAAGTTCCTATCTATTTGTTTTTCCCATAGGCTAGCATTGAAATGGCCTGTGACCTCAAAAACACATTTTCTGCATAGATTTTCCTCTGGTTTTTGCCTGCCATATCAGCTCTGTTATACTCAGAAATTATTTTAACAGTTTTACAAACTTCAGAGTGTTTTCTATCCAATGCTACCTAATATTTGCATTTCCTAGCTTCTGGGCCTGAGTAACAGGCAGTTTACCTTGGGCACGTTGTTAATCCGAACTTCCGAACACTGCCCCCTAGCCTTAAGAGGTGTTAATCAAATAAAATGAAATGGGGAAAAAACATTAGTGTTTTATGTTTCTAAATGCGAAGTATACAGACACCAAAAGCACATATTTTCCCATGCTCATATGGGCAGTGTGCCTCACGGCTGTGTAGGCTGCGTTTCTGCTGTCAAAATTCATGCCATAACCCAGGGTTTCTCAAACTCGGTCCTGGGGTCTCCCCTGGGTGCAGGTTTAGTTTTTCCCCTAGCACTACACAAATGATTCAAATAATCAAAGCTCAATGATTAGTTACCGCTTAAACCAGCTTTTGGTTGCTCTTAAATATCCTTGTCAGTGCTACCTGAAATTAGCACTTTGGATCATGTTTTTAAGGACAGACCTAAAATATTTCCAACCCTCTCATCTGAGCACTAGCGTTTTGATGTTAGACAGGTAAATTGCCAAAACTGTCACGCCCGCTCCCAGGCGCACAAGGGCACCAGGCTGCCCATCATTATGCACACCTATCGCCATCATTATGCGCATCAGCACTTCATTGGACTCACCTGGACTCCTTCACTTTGTTTATTGCCCCCTCTATATCTGTCTGTTCCTCAGTTTGATCCCTGTGTCAGCATTAATGTCGTTTTGTTTCCCCTGTCCAGACTGTCACAAACTTGCTCAAAGCCCGTAACTAAAGGGAGACAACGTGGAGATAAGGAGTAACAAAACATATATTTATTAAATAAAGTAAACTAAGTACAATAAACAATGTTGTGTGTAATCAGTAGTGTAAGTGAGTGCTTTGCATTCATGAATGTGATAATGCAGGGTGTTGAAAGGTGCCAAAGCAAACAACCAAAAACCACCAAGATACACAACAAAATCTATAAAGGTGTCTGCATGGAGAGAGTCTCCTCTATGAATGGGGAAGTGATGTATTTATCCTGGGACACACCGGGCCCAGGTGTTTTTCTATGTAGCTGACGACCCTCCCAACTCCGCCCACCGGCATCCTAATAAGGAAACAAGAACAAAGAGAGAATACGGCAGACAGAGTGGGAGGGTCATCCCGTTTCCCTGTGTCTGTCCTCACAGAATCTGGCGTTTGGGCTGGAAAATGCCACTATGACAGTTTTTACATGACGAAATTGCAAACAAACTTGTGTTTGACACTAGTTAAAAAATAGAGCCCTAAATGCATAAACATTTTAGTATTTGTGTTAGCACCACAGGGATGAGACTATGGATTAATTCCAGCGATAAACCTCCAAAAGGTCCCCGTTTCGATTCCCCTTGCGGCTATCAACAAAATGGTAAAACTATGGTTGCAGAATATTAATCTAATAAAATGTAATGAGATTACAAAAAATGCTGTGTATTTCAACATCAACTGTTGTACAACAAAATTCCTCAACAGTAAGATGGCACGAATACATAAAAGAAACCTCAATGGACGGTTCAACTCATTTTTATCATTCTATGAACTAAAATTCTAACAACATTGAGGGAATGCTTGGTAAAACCTAAATATAATATTTTGGGAATCTTTAAAGCAGAGGTGTCAAACTCATTCCATGGAGTGCATAGTATCTACAGGCTTTTGTTTTTTCCTTTCAATTAAGCCCTAGACAGCCAGGTGTGGGGAGTTTCTTAATAATTAGTGACCTTAATTTGTAAATTAAGTGGCAGCTGCCACTTCATTAAAGCTTTCAGATGCAGTTTATCATATCTCACTACGCTTTATTACGAGCCACAATTTTAGTTCTCGTCACACAATTCTCTATCAGAATGTTCGGTTGGCCCTCTTCAATGTCACGTTGGTTATTAAATTGCTATGTTTCCTTTCTAAAGCCCTTTTAAAAAAAGTCCCACTGTACCTAACATCATTACTAAACTTTAGACATATGAGTAATTATTATAATTTTTGGGGGGACATACGAGTTACCACATCCAGTCTCAGGGATGGCTAACTCTGGAAATTCCTTTTGGTCTCTACTGAGTTAGGTAAATCAGCTTGGAGTTTTCTTGCACTTTATTTGTGTAACAATCTGAAACACCCAAAACAACATCCAGGGAACATTCCCACAAGACTCTCAAAGTTATAGTGTCATGTTATGACATGATTTTTAAAATAATTTTCCTGAACAAACAATTTTCCTGATAGGAACATTCCAGTAATGTTTGGTTCTGAGAAAACATTACTGAAAGTATTGCTGTGTAATATTATATGAAGCTTCCAAACTTTTAAACTTAGCCTACAAATGGCATTTTAATCTTCTTGCATAATTATATTTTATTAGGGTATTGTCCAAATGCAGTTAATTTTATAAAGATCATCAAAGAGATTTGAACCTGGGTAATCCCACTTTCCACTTCTGAACTAAACCCGCTATGCCCCTGGGATTTAGAGCTGAGCACATTCATCAATATTTACATATACTGTAAATCAAATCAAATCAAATGTATTTATATACCCCTTCGTATAACAGCTGATATCTCAAAGTGCTGTACAGAAACCCAGCCTTAAACCCCAAACAGCAAACAATGCAGGTGTAGAAGCACGGTGGCTAGGAAAAACTCCCTAGAAAGGCCAAAACCTAGGAAGAAACCTAGAGAGGAACCAGGCTATGTGGGGTGGCCAGTCCTCTTCTGGCTGTGCCGGTGGAGATTATAACAGAACATGGCCAAGATGTTCAAATGTTCATAAATGACTAGCATGGTCCAATAATAATAAGGCAGAACAGTTGAAACTGGAGCAGCAGCACGGCCAGGTGGACTGGGGACAGCAAGGAGTCATCATGGCAGGTAGTCCTGAGGCATGGTCCTAGGGCTCAGGTCCTCCGAGAGAGAGAAAGAAAGAGAGAAAGGGAGAATTAGAGAGAGCACACTTAAATTCACACAGTACACCAAATAGGACAGGAGAAGTACTCCAGATATAACAAACTGACCCTAGCACCCCGACACATAAACTACTGCAGCATAAATACTGCAGGCTGACACAGGAGGGGTCAGGAGACACTGTGGCCCCACCCGAGGACACCCCCGGACAGGGCCAAACAGGAAGGATATAACCCCACCCACTTTGCCAAAGCACAGCCCCCACACCACTAGAGGGATATCTTCAACCACCAACTTACCATCCTGAGACAAGGCTGAGTATAGCCCACAAAGATCTCCACCACGGCACAACCCAAGGGGGGGGCGCCAACCCAGACAGGATGATCACATCAGTGACTCAACCCACTCAGGTGACGCACCCCTCCCAGGGATGGTATGAGAGAGCCCCAGTAAGCCAGTGACTCAGCCCCTGTAATAGGGTTAGAGGCAGAGAATCCCAGTGGAAAGAGGGGAACCGGCCAGGCAGAGACAGCAAGGGCCGTTCGTTGCTCCAGAGCCTTTCCGTTCACCTTCCCACTCCTGGGCCAGACTACACTCAATCATATGACCCACTGAAGAGATGAGTCTTCAGTAAAGACTTAAAGGTTGAGACTGAGTTTGCGTCTCTGACATGGGTAGGCAGACCGTTCCATAAAAATGGAGCTCTGTAGGAGAAAGCCCTGCCTCCAGCTGTTTGCTTAGAAATTCTAGGGACAATTAGGAGGCCTGCGTCTTGTGACCGTAGCGTACGTGTAGTTATGTACGGCAGGACCAAAACAGAGAGATAGGTAGGAGCAAGCCCATGTAATGCTTTGTAGGTTAGCAGTAAAACCTTGAAATCAGCCCTTGCTTTGACAGGAAGCCAGTGTAGGGAGGCTAGCACTGGAGTAATATGATACAATTTTTTGGTTCTAGTCAGGATTCTAGCAGCCATATTTAGCACTAACTGAAGTTTATTTAGTGCTTTTTCCGGGTAGCCGGAAAGTAGAGCATTGCAGTAGTCTAACCTAGAAGTGACAAAAGCTTAATGGATTAATTTTTCTGCATCATTTTTGGACAGAAAGTTTCTGATTTTTGCAATGTTACGTAGATGGAAAAAAGCTGTCCTTGAAATGGTCTTGATATGTTATTCAAAAGAGAGATCAGGGTCCAGAGTAACACCGAGGTCCTTCACAGTTTTATTTGAGACGACTGTACAACCATTAAGATGAATTGTCAGATTCAACAGAATATCTCTTTGTTTCTTGGGACCTAGAACAAGCATCTCTGTTTTGTCCGAGTTTAAAAGTATAAAGTTTGCAGCCATCCACTTCCTTATGTCTGAAACACATGCTTCTAGCGAGGGCAATTTTGGGGCTTCACCATGTTTCATTGAAATGTACAGCTGTTTGTCATCCGCATAGCAGTGAAAGTTAACATTATGTTTTCGAATGACATCCCCAAGAGGTAAAATATATAGTGAAAACAATAGTGGTCCTAAAACGGTACCTTGAGGAACACCGAAATGTACAGTTGATTTGTCAGAGGACAAACCATTCACAGAGACAAACTGATATCTTTCCGACAGATAAGATCTAAACCAGGCCAGAACTTGTCCGTGTAGACCAATTTGGGTTTCCAATCTCTCCAAAAGAATGTGGTGATCGATGGTATCAAAAGCAGCACTAAGGTCTAGGAGCACGAGGACAGATGCAGAGCCTCGGTCTGATGCCATTAAAAGGACATTTACCACCTTCACATGTGCAGTCTCAGTGCTATGATGGGGTCTAAAACCAGACTGAAGCATTTCGTATACATTGTTTCTCTTCAGGAAGGCAGTGAGTTGCTGCGCAACAGCCTTTTCTAAAATTTTTGAGAGGAATGGAAGATTCGATATAGGCCGATAGTTTTTTATATTTTCTGGGTCAAGGTTTGGCTTTTTCAAGAGAGGCTTTATTACTGCCACTTTTAGTGAGTTTGGTACACATCCGGTGGATAGAGAGCCGTTTATTATGTTCAACATAGGAGGGCCAAGCACAGGAAGCAGCTCTTTCAGTAGTTTAGTTGGAATAGGGTCCAGTATGCAGCTTGAAGGTTTAGAGGCCATGATTATTTTCATCATTGTGTCAAGAGATATAGTACTAAAACACTTGAGCGTCTCTCTTGATCCTAGGTCCTGGCAGAGTTGTGCAGACTCAGGACAACTGAGCTTTGAAGGAATACGCAGATTTAAAGAGGATATAACCCATACAGTCTAAGAATTCCAAGTCTTAGTATTTGCGTTTGGACATAAGAGGATATCAAATTGAGAGAAAAAAGTAAATGTTAACTCATAAGTATCCCAATCCCAATTGCATTTCCCTTTGCACTAAAATTAAGTTTCATATGTTTTAGTAGATTACTGTATGCCTCGCTGTATGTCTCTCTCAAATGTCAATATGCCTTGTATACTGTTGTTCAGGTTAGTTATCATCGTTTTAGTTTACAATGGAGCCCCTAGTTCCACTCTTCATACCCCTGATACCTCCTTTGTCCCACCTCCCACACATGCGGTGACCTCACCCATTACAACCAGCATGTCCAGAGATACAACCTCTCTCATCATCACCCAGTGCCTGGGCTTACCTCCGCTGTACCCGCACCCCACCATACCCCTGTCTGCGCATTATGCCCTGAATATATTCTACCATGCCCAGAAATCTGCTCCTTTTATTCTCTGTCCCCAACGCTCTAGGTGACCAGTTTTGATAGCCTTTAGCCGCACCCTCATTCTACTCCTCCTCTGTTCCGCGGGTGATGTGGAGGTAAATCCAGGCCCTGCATGTCCCCAGGCACCCTCATTTGTTGACTTCTGTGATCGAAAAAGCCTTGGTTTCATGCATGTCAACATCAGAAGCCTCCTCCCTAAGTTTGTTTTACTCACTGCTTTAGCACACTCTGCTAACCCTGATGTCCTTGCCGTATCTGAATCCTGGCTCAGGAAGGCCACCAAAAATTCGGAGATTTCCATACCCAACTATAACATTTTCCGTCAAGATAGAACTGCCAAAGGGGGAGGAGTTGCAGTTTACTGCAGAGAGAGCCTGCAAAGTAATGTCATACTTTCCAGGTCCATACCCAAACAGTTCGAACTACTAATTTTGAAAATTACTCTCTCCAGAAATAAGTCTCTCACTGTTGCCGCCTGCTACCGACATCCCTCAGCTCCCAGCTGTGCCCTGGACACTTCATTTGTGAATTGATCGCCCCCCATCTAGCTTCAGAGTTTGTTCTGTTAGGTGACCTAAACTGTGATATGCTTAACACCTCGGCAGTCCTACAATCTAAGCTAGATGCCCTCAATCTCACACAAATCATCAAGGAACCCACCAGGTACAACCTTAAATCTGTAAACAAGGGCACCCTCATAGACGTCATCCTGACCAACTGGCCCTCCAAATACACCTCTGCTGTCTTCAACCAGGATCTCAGCGATCACTGCCTCATTGCCTGTATCCGCTACGGAGCCGCTGTCAAACGACCACCCCTCATCACTGTCAAACGCTCCCTAAAACACTTCTGTGAGCAGAACTTTCTAATCGACCTGGCCCGGGTATCCTGGAAGGACATTGACCTCATCCCGTCAGTTGAGGATGCCTGGTCATTCTTTAAAAGTAACTTCCTCACCATTTTAGATAAGCATGCTCTGTTCAAAAAATGCAGAACTAAGAACAGATACAGCCCTTGGTTCACTCCAGACCTGACTGCCCTCGACCAGCACAAAAATATCCTGTGGCGGACTGCAATAGCATCGAATAGTCCCCGCGATATGCAACTGTTCAGGGAAGTCAGGAACCAATACACGCAGTCAGTCAGGAAAGCTAAGGCCAGCTTCTTCAGGCAGAAGTTTGCATCCTGTAGCTCCAACTCCAAAAAGTTCTGGGACACTGTGAAGTCCATGGAGAACAAGAGCACCTCCTCCCAGCTGCCCACTGCACTGAGGCTAGGTAACACGGTCGCCACCGATAAATCCATGATTATCGAAAACTTCAACAAGCATTTCTCAACAGCTGGCCATGCCTTCCGCCTGGCTACTCCAACCTCAGCCAACAGCTCCGCCCCCCCCACAGCTACTCGCCCAAGCCTCTCCAGGTTCTCCTTTACCCAAATCCAGATAGCAGATGTTCTGAAAGAGCTGCAAAACCTGGACCCGTACAAATCAGCTGGGCTTGACAATCTGGACCCTCTATTTCTGAAACTATCCGCCGCCATTGTCGCAACCCCTATTACCAGCCTGTTCAACCTCTCTTTCATATCGTCTGAGATCCCCAAGGATTGGAAAGCTGCCGCAGTCATCCCCCTCTTCAAAGGGGAGACACCCTGGACCCAAACTGTTACAGACCTATATCCATCCTGCCCTGCCTATCTAAGGTCTTCGAAAGCCAAGTCAACAAACAGGTCACTGACCATCTCGAATCCCACCGTACCTTCTCCGCTGTGCAATCGGGTTTCCGAGCCGGTCACGGGTGCACCTCAGCCACGCTCAAGGTACTAAACGATATCATAACCGCCATCGATAAAAGACAGTACTGTGCAGCCGTCTTCATCGACCTTGCCAAGGCGTTCGACTCTGTCAATCACCATATTCTTATCGGCACACTCAGTAGCCTCGGTTTTTCGGATGACTGCCTTGCCTGGTTCACCAATTACTTTGCAGACAGAGTTCAGTGTGTCAAATCGGAGGGCATGTTGTCCGGTCCTCTGGCAGTCTCTATGGGGGTGCCACAGGGTTCAATCCTCAGGCCGACTCTTTTCTCTGTATATATCAATGATGTTGCTCTTGCTGCGGGCGATTCCCTGATCCACCTCTACGCAGACGACACCATTCTATATACTTCCGGCCCGTCCTTGGACACTGTGCTATCTAACCTCCAAACGAGCTTCAATGCCATACAACACCCCTTCCGTGGCCTCCAACTGCTCTTAAACGCTAGTAAAACCAAATGCATGCTTTTCAACCGTTCGCTGCCTGCACCCGCACGCCTGACCAGCATCACCACCCTGGATGGTTCCGACCTTGAATATGTGGACATCTATAAGTACATAGGTGTCTGGCTAGACTGTAAACTCTCCTTCCAGACTCATATCAAACATCTCCAATCGAAAATCAAATCAAGAATCGGCTTTCTATTCTGCAACAAAACCTCCTTCACTCACCCCGCAAACTTACCCTAGTAAAACTGACTATCCTACCGATCCTCGACTTCGGCGATGTCATCTACAAAATTGCTTCCAACACTCTACTCAGCAAACTGGATGCAGTTTATCACAGTGCCATCCGTTTTGTCACTAAAGCACCTTATACCACCCACCACTGCGACTTGTATGCTCTAGTCGGCTGGCCCTCGCTACATATTCGTCGCCAGACCCACTGGCTCCAGGTCATCTACAAGTCCATGCTAGGTAAAGCTCCACCTTATCTCAGTTCACTGGTCACGATGGCAACACCCATCCGTAGCACGCGCTCCAGCAGGTGTATCTCACTGATCATCCCTAAAGCCAACACCTCATTTGGCCGCCTTTCGTTCCAGTTCTCTGCTGCCTGTGACTGGAATGAATTGCAAAAATCGCTGAAGTTGGAGACTTTTATCTCCCTCACCAACTTCAAACATCTGCTGTCTGAGCAGTTAACCGATCGCTGCAGCTGTACATAGTCTATCGGTAAATAGCCCACCCATTTTTACCTACCTCATCCCCATACTGTTTTTATTTATTTACTTTTCTGCTCTTTTGCACACCAATATCTCTACCTGTACATGACCATCTGATCATTTATCACTCCAGTGTTATTAATCTGCAAAATTGTAATTATTCGCCTACCTCCTCATGCCTTTTGCACACAATGTATATAGACTCTCTTTTTAAAAAAAATTTCTACTGTGTTATTGACTTGTTAATTGTTTACTCCATGTGTAACTCTGTGTTGTCTGTTCACACTGCTATGCTTTATCTTGGCCACGTTGCAGTTGCAAATGAGAACTTGTTCTCAACTAGCCTACCTGGTTAAATAAAGGTGAAATAAATAAAATAAAAATAGATATGCACATCTATTTACAGCTCACCAATAATCAGTCAGGCAATATTTTAACATTATTGTGATTCTAAAATAAAGTTTGCAAGTAAAATCAAAGTTGAAACATCTGAAACTTACAGTATATAAAGATTTTGGTAGAGTAAGTAGGGGCCACTTATTTTTCTTGATTTAGTTATCTTATCTCTGCAAAACCAAAGACTGCATCCTGGAAGTCAGACTACAGTTTAGTATTTGTGTTAGTCCCATCCCTGTGGTACTGTGTATTAATTCCAAACATAATACCCCAAAGATCCCAGGTTTGATCCCCACTTGCGGTTATCAACAAAAAAAGGTAAAACTGTTTGCAGAATAATAATCTAATAACATGTCACGTGATTACCAAAAATTGCCATGAGTGTTTCTACATGAACTGTTGTACAAAAAAAATATTCAAGAGTTTATATGGCAGCAATACATGAAAGGAACCTCAATGGAGAGTTCAACTTATTTTGATCTTTCGGTCCCGTTCTGTGAGCTTGTATGGCCTACCGTTTCGCAGCTGAACCTTTGTTGCTCCTAGAAGTTTCCACTTCACAGTAACAGCACTTACAGTTGACCGGGGAAGCTCTAGCAGGACATACATTTGGAACTGACCTTTTGGAAAGGTGGCGTCCTATGATGGTGCCGCGTTCTTCAGTAAGGACTACTGCCAATGTTTGTCTACGGAGATTGCATGGCTGTGTGCTTGATTTTACACACCTGTTAGCAACAGGTGTGACTGAAATAGCCGGATCCACATACTTTTGCATATATAGTGTATGTCTGGATCTCCTCCAGTTCCTTCCGGGCGCTGAAAGAACCGGGTATGCAGTATAACATGGAGATAACCCGTCAGTAAGGTGCGGCAGGGTAGCCTCGTGGTTAGAGTGTTAGACTAGTAACCGGAAGGTTGCAAGTTCAAACCCCCGAGCTGACAAGGTACAAATCTGTCGTTCTGCCCCTGAACAGGCAGTTAACCCACTGTTCCTAGGCCGTCATTGAAAATAAGAATTTGTTCTTAACTGACTTGCCTAGTTAAATAAAGGTATAATAACATTTACATCAACCTTGGCATTCAAAAGCATCATATTAGGTGCACTTCCAGAAAGACTTGTTTGCAGTCTGTCGATGTGGCAGGATATTTTTTACAAGAATAATGAATGCTGAGAGTAGCAGTGCAGTATCTTTTTAAGTAGAATATTTGGATTATTAGCATATGAACGACTTGCAATTCAATTGCTGGAGTATCGAAGCCATCCATCCAGCCCATGTATTCAGATCCGGCAGTTCAAAGAAGATTCAAAGGTAATCAATTGGGCCTAGTTATTGTTCATTAGCAGCATTCATTCTCTTAAAATAGCCTATACTCTTCTTGTGCATTGTACTGTATAGCCCCTACTGTACTGTTTGTCTGTCTGGACTGTCTGCTTGTCTTGGTGCGGATGTTAAGTTAATAAAATAGTCTTCTTTAGTTTGTGTGTATATTATTATTTTACATTGAAGTATGACCTAAAACTAGAAGCATCTTTTGGTGTCATGGGAATGCAACATTTTAATAAATTCTTATAACATTTTCCTTTTCCAAAATCGTGTGACAAAACACTTTTTTGTTCCTTGTATTAATGACAAGTATAACAGTATAATAAGCATGTACAGTATCTGTGAAAGTAAACATTGAACAATCATCAGCTGATTCAAAAAAAAATTATCCAAGTGACAGTAAAGTGAACAGCTGTGATAGCACCTGAGGTTGTTCTAGAATACTGACGTCTCATACGTTACAAATAGGATAGTCCATACTATACAGGCCAAAATGTAGACCTATAGAATTTTTAACACAGGTTCAAAAGCTAAAAAGCTTTACTTCCCTGTAATTAATTTTACTCAATGGCTCCACCCGAGTATCCTCGCCAGCCAGAGTAGGGCAGCACTACAACATTCAAATGTTATAGTCTTGTGAAAGCTCATGCATATTTTTTTTAATTGAAACTATGGAAGAAATGGACAATACTTATTTAAAAATAAAATTGACTACTTTCTCATTCATATTATCAAGACATGAGGTGAGTATAAAAATAGTTTAAAAATATGTCTTTGCCTTAAAGTTGAACCTCAGAGCTTTAATATATTAGTCTATAGAGTCAACTCAAAATATGATATTCTGTTCTTTTGAAATTGTCAACATTTCCTGTATCATATTAAGACTAAATTAAAGACATAGGCCAACATCTATTTTGTGATGTTGTTCAATATTAAATGTACTTATTAGATGGGTGAAATGTAGGGAAAAGGCATAAACTTCATAGAAACATTTGATTTCTGAACTAAACTATCTAGAGTTCTCTCCCTCACGGCATGCCCGCTCATCAAGTAGGATTAGGTGGCCGCCAATGGCGGCAGATTGACGAGGGAGGCATTTCCTGAGCTAAACTGACCAAGATGCACCCCCAACAACACATAGAGCCCTCACATAATTCTGGCCCCAAAAAAAGAAAGTTTCTTTCAACCAGTGTTATATAAATAATCAAATATCAAGTATTACTAGCAGGCCAACGCTCTGGTTAAACCGGATGTCCTCAGATAACTCTGGGCCCAGTGTCCTCAGTCAAGTTTAGAGCCTACGTGCAATAACATGATTATCCGAAGGACACATGGCTGCCACCACTCAAATATACTCCCCTGTAAACTACAAAGAACATCCTGCAACACTAACGAGCTTAGAGTGCCAAACTATCTCACTGACATTGATCCTTGCATGCACTCCTGCAAAGACAGGAAACACCTGAGCCTAAAGCAGACACTGCCAGTCCCCCTATCTCACGCTTCCTTGACACACAAACATTTCATGAGCACTGCACACTCACACTCCACCCCCCTCTACTGGTCGGGTGCCAAGAGCAGAGGACTCTTCTGTGCACCAATGGGGCTCCTGCTCTGGCTAGAGCAGGCCCGCCTCCAATTCTTCAGGACCAGTCAGAAGACCAACACGACGAGACTCCACCTACATTATTCTGTGTATACATTCTGCTGTAAACTCTGGCTAAGCAGCCTAATTTAGCTGACTCTCACAGTCATATTGCTTAGGTCCGTGCACGCTGTAGGACAAGATATCTCTGACTTTAAATAAACTGCATTTTTGCTACACCTGATTCCACTCTGTCCAGCGTCGTTGTTTTGCACTCCCTCTCCTGTATGTAATCACCAACACCAGTAGCATATTGGCTTTTTAGGTGAGTGTTGATGCCGCCCTGTGATAAGAAGTGCCCACTTTGTCAAAGGCAGGGGTGCAAAATATTTTTGCTTGTCCATTGCTTGCGCGCCTTTCCAGGGTGCTGTTGGAGAGACTCATCGCTGCAGCGCTCCTCCAACATTCCTTCAAAAACATCGGCAAACATAAATCATGCAGTGGCGACCCATCATTCAGATCAGGTGGGGCTTGCCTGTTTTGCATGTTATTTTGGCATTAATAGTGTCACATATCAGTTTGCAAACAATGTTAAAAATAAATAATTGAGTTAATAAAGCTGCATTCAAACATGGTCTCTTTTTTGCTTTCTTGAGTAAGGCAGCTTCAAAATACAGCTCAGTGCTTTCTGTGGTTGTGGGTCAGCCAGCGGAAAATACTAAGTGTAGTGTCACGCCTTGGTCTTAGTATTTTGTGTTTTCTTTAATTATTTGTTCAAGCCAGGGTGTGACATGGGTTTATTGTGTTGTCATATTGGGGTTTTTGTAGGCATTGGGATTGTGGCTGATTAGGGGTGTGTCTAGCATAGGCTTGGCTGCCTGAGGCGGTTCTCAATCAGAGTCAGGTGATTCTCGTTGTCTCTGATTGGGAACCATATTTAGGTAGCCTGGGTTTTACTGTGTATTTTGTGGGTGATTGTTCCTGTCTCTGTGTAGTGTTCACCAGATAGGCTGTAATTAGGTTTTCACGTTTCGTTTGTTGTTTTTGTATTTATTTAGTTATTTTCATGTATCGCTATTTTTTCATTAAAGAACATGAGTAACCACCATGCTGCATTTTGGTCCGACTCTCCTTCAACAGACGAACGCCGTTACAGAATCACCCACCACACCCGGACCAAGCGGCGTGGTAACAGGCAGCGACAGCAGGAGCAGCGAAAGGAGGAATGGACATGGGAAGACGTGTTGGATGGCAAAGGTTGTTACACTTGGGAGGAGATACTGGCCGGAAGAGATCGCCTCCCATGGGAACAGGTGGAGGCATTTAGGAGAGCAGAGGCAGCCGGAGATAAGAGCCGACGATACGAGGGAACACGGTTGGCAAGGAAGCCCGAAAAGCAGCCCCAGAAATTTATTGGGGGCTCAGGGAGAGAGTGGCAGAGTCAGGAGTCAGACCTGAGCCAACTCTCCCTGTTAATCGTGAGGAACAGCGATCAAAGGACTTCTGGACTTGGGAAGAGATATTGGACGGAAAAGGACCCTGGGCACAGCCTGGTGAATATCGACGCCCCAAAGAAGAACTTGAGGCGGCGAGAGCGGAGAGGTGCTGGTATGAAGAGGCAGCACGGCGATGCGGATGGAAGCCTGAGAGTCACCCCCAAAAATGTATTGGGGGGGGGCTCACAGGGAGTATGGCGATGCCAGGTAGGAGACCTGCGCAAACTCCCTGTGCTTACCGGGGGGCTAAAGAGACCGGGCAGGCACCGTGTTATGCTAGTGAGCGCACGGTGTCTCCAGTGCAGGTGCATAGCCCGGTACAGTACATACCAGCTCTTCGTATTAGCCTGGCTAGAGTGGGCATCGAGCCAAGTAAGGTTGGGCTCCAGTGCGCCTGCACGGTCCGGTCTATCCAGAGCCACCTCCACACACCAGTCCTCCGGTAGCAGCTCCCCGCACCAGGCTTCCTGTGCGTGTCCTCGATCCAGTACCACCAGTTCCAGCACCACGCACCAGGCCTTCAGTGCGCCTCGCCTGTTCAGCACAGCCAGAGCCATCCTTCTCTCTAGCGCTGTCGGAGCCTCCTGCCTGTTCAACGCAGCCAGAGTGCCAGTCTGCATGGAGCAGCCAGAGCTGCCAGTCTGCATGGAGCGGCCAGAGCTGTCAGTCTGCATGGAGCAGCCAGAGCTGCCAGGTTGCATGGAGCAGCGAGAGCTGCCAGTCTGCATAGAGCTGCCAGTCTGCATAGAGCAGCCAGAGCTGTCAGTCTGCATGGAGCAGCCTGAGCTGTCAGTCTGCATGGAGCAGCCTGAGCTGCCAGTCTGCATGGAGCAGCCAGAGCTGTCAGTCTGCACAAAGCTACCAGTCTGCATGGAGCAGCCAGAGCTGTCAGTGTGCATGGAGCAGCCAGAGCTGCCAGTCTGCATGGAGAAGCCAGAGCTGTCAATCTGCATGGAGCAGCCAGAGTTGCCAATCTACATGGAGCAGCCAGAGCTGTAAGTCTGCATGGAGCAGCCAGAGCAGCTAGATCCGCCAGTCAGCCATGATCTTCCAGATCTGCCAGTCAACCAGACTCTTCCAGATCTGCCAGTCAACCAGACTCTTCCAGATCTGCCAGTCAACCAGACTCTTCCAGATCCGCCAGCCAGCCAGGATCTGCCGGAGCGTGCCTGAGCTTCATCTCAGTACTGGGCTTCCTCTCAGTACTGGGCTTCCCCCTCAGTCCCGGGCTTCCCCTCAGTCCCGGGCTGCCCCTCAGTCCCGGGCTGCCCCTCAGTCCCGAGCTGCCCCTCAGTCCCGAGCTGCCCCTCAGAGCTGCCCCTCAGTCCCGAGCTGCCCCTCAGTCCCGAGCTGCCCCTCAGTCCCGAGCTGCCCCTCAGTCCCGAGCTGCCCCTCAGTCCCGAGCTGCCCCTCAGTCCCGAGCTTCCCCTCAGTCCCGAGCCTCCCCTCAGTCCCGAGCCTCCCCTCAGTCCCGAGCTTCCCCTCAGTCCCGAGCTTCCCCTCAGTCCCGAGCTGCCTCAGTCACGAGCTGCCCCTCAGTCCAGTGGGGTTCTGGGTGAGGACTACGAGGTCATGGTCGGCGGCGAGGGTGGACTGTCCCAGGACGCAAGGGGGAGGAACTAAGACATTTATGGAGTGGGGTCCACGTCCCGAGCCGGAGCCGCCACCATGGACAGACGCCCACCCGGACCCTCCCTATGGTTTTGAGGTGCGTCCGGGAGTCCGCACCTTGGGGGGGGTTCTGTCACGCCTTGGTCTTAGTATTTTGTGTTTTCTTTAATTATTTGTTCAGGCCAGGGTGTGACATGGGTTTATTGTGTTGTCGTATTGGGTTTTTGTAGGCATTGGGATTGTGGCTGATTATTGGTGTGTCTAGCATAGGCTTGGCTGCCTGAGGCGGTTCTCAATCAGAGTCAGGTGATTCTCGTTGTCTCTGATTGGGAACCATATTTAGGTAGCCTGGGTTTTACTGTGTATTTTGTGGGTGATTGTTCCTGTCTCTGTGTAGTGTTCACCAGATAGGCTGTAATTAGGTTTTCACGTTTCGTTTGTTGTTTTTGTATTTATTTAGTTATTTTCATGTATCGCTATTTTTTCATTAAAGAACATGAGTAACCACCATGCTGCATTTTGGTCCGACTCTCCTTCAACAGACGAACGCCGTTACATGTAGGGGTTTGTATTGTTCTTTAGTTGTGCCGTGATTAAAATAACATCAAATTGATCAGAAATACAGTGTATACATTGTTAATGTTGTAAATGACTATTGGAGCTGGAAACGACGGATTCTTTTTATGGGCTATCTACATAAGCGTACAGAAGCCCATTATCAGCAACCATCACTCCTGAGTTCCAATGGCACTTTGTGTTTGCTAATCCAAGTTTATAATTTTAAAAGGCTAATTGATCATTAGAAAACCCTTTTGCAATTATGTTAGCACAGCTAAAAACTGTTGTTCTGATGAAAGACGCAATAAAACTGACCTTCTTTAGACTAGTTGAATATCTGGAGCATCAGAATTTGTGGGTTCGATTACAGGCTCAGAACGGCCAGAAACAAAGTCCTTTCTTCTGAAACTCGTCAGTCTATTCTTGTTCTAAGAATTGAAGGCTATTCCATGTGAGAAATTGCCAAGAAACTGAAAATCTGGTACAACGCTGTGTACTACTCCCTTCACAGAACAGCGCAAATTGGCTCTAACCAGAATAGATAGAGGAGTGGGAGTCTCTGGTGCACAACTGAGCAAGAGGACAAGTACATTAGTGTCTAGTTTGAGAAACAGACGCCTCACAAGTCCTCAACTGTCAGTTTCATTAAATAGTACCCACAAAACACCAGTCTCAATGACTCACCAATCCTGAAGAAGTTTAAATATCCAAATTTAAAGCCAATGCAATGGCAAATTTTACAAATGGTGGGCATTCATAAAATTCCATTGCTGTCCAACATGGTAGGCTACACCCCAGTAAGCTGATTTATTTTGGACATGTTTTTTTGGTCCTGTCTGGACATCTTTTTTATTGTTGTGTTTTACAAAATGGTAGGTTTACCACATACACTATGTATACACAAAAGTATGTGGACACCCATTCAAATGAGTGAATTTGGCTATTTCAGCCACATCTGTTGCTGACAGGTGTAAAAAATATGAGCACTTAGCCATGCAATCTCCATAGGAAAAACCTTGCAGTGAATTTCAACGTGGCACCGTCATAGGATACCACCTTTCCAACAAGTCAGTTCGTCAAATGTCTGCCCTGCTAGAGCTGCCCCAGTCAACAAAGGCTCAGCCCCAAAGTGGCAGGCCACACGGCATCACCGAGTGCTGAGGAAATTGTCTGTCCTTGGTTGTAACGCTCACTCCCCAGTTCCAAACTGTGTCTGGAAGCAATGTCAGCACAATAACTGTTTGACGAGCTTCATGAAATGGGGTCCATGGCTGAGCAGCCACCAAGTGGTGTAAAGCTCACCTCCATTGGACTCTGGACCAATGGAAACATATTCTCTGGAGGGGTGAATCACGCTTCACCAGCTGGCAGTACAATGGACTAATCTAGCTTTGGAGGGGTCTTGTGTAGGGCGGCAGAAAGTTAAGGACGGCCCTGTTCCCCCTTAGTTAACACTATCAACGTTCCCTTTGCTGTGGGAATTGTGATCGAATCAATGCAATATTATACACTTTTAATGCAACATTGTATGCAAAATGAACTATACAAGAGATTTTGTTATAGGCAGAAAGCATCGGAGTAGGATTCTATTGCACGACTCAGCCCGTACTATACACAGACCGGTGCGGCATAACCAATCAGAGCTCCAGTAGGCCTATATGCAAATAGACCATTGCCATATATGGATCTGTGCCATTCACTTTGAACTGGACTGTGTTTACAGCGTGAGTGGTTCTGAGTAGATGCACTTGTTTTGAGATCAAAGCGAGAGCTGCATGTAGCCACCTGTGCACATTGGTTCATATCCTTTGCTAGTTAGTGAGTTATTAGTCTAGTTCTAGATCATTTATAGTCACTAATGGGGGAGTAATTTCTTCCTACAAAACATGTACATTTCTAGACATCTTTGAAAAGGGAGTTGGAAAATAGCTTTTTTGTCTTAAAGGGGCAGTGTTACGGTCTTGAGCTAACTAGCCAGTAGGCAGAAGGTATCATCATTTGTCTGATTCTCTATAATAATGGTATGGGAATAATAATGCATTTTATTTTGTAAAGTGTTTTTTTTTGCATCAAACAACAACATTTTCAGTAATTTCCCTGTCTGAAGGACAACGTTTGAAGGACAAGTGGATGAACAGGTTAATGTCAAACCATGCATGTTTTTTTCAAAAGTCTCATGGAGTCTCATGGAATGTACATAGTCCTATATTGAACACCACACATTGGCTTCTACTGTAGGCTGAATATTGAACACCATTGTTTTTGATGGTATGCCTCTCTGGTAGGTCTACATTATGATCAAATAGCCACAGTAGCCTAATTGATTTTCACAATTCACAAATTTGCTCAGCGACAATTTTTTTTGAGGGAACATTGAGGCCTGCCCATGTGTCTCTCCTCAATTGGAAAGCCTGCTCACTGATGTCAATACCAAAGCTGATCATTGTGACTTGATTGAATTGGAATGATGTGACTAAAAGTAATAATGATGATAGTGAGAGGCCAGTATACTCTAACAATTTAATCATAGGCTATTGTCACTTTGTGTCTTTAAACTCATGTTTCCATTTCTATAGTCATGTGACAAAGTAATTTTTATTTGAAAAGTCCAAATTTCAGCCTTTTGCCAGATCATTTTTTTCAGCATGAAATGTTCTATTTTCATAACTGATCAAAATTCGGTATGCTATACTGCCCTACCAAGCAAAAAGGCAGTAACTGCTCATTTGGTTGAAAATAAATTATCAATTTTTGCTACATTAAATACATGCTCATGTATACATTGAGTGTGCGAGGGGGACTTTGTGCTGCGTAGTAGCTTCCACAAAAAGTTTTCCCTCGACAAAAAGACAACATTTTGATCAGTTATGGAAATAGAACATTTCATGCAGAAAAAATTGTGGTGTCGTTCAAGTAAATCTTCCAAGTTGGAAAATCGTATTTACATTAATTCTGACAGTATGTGAACCCACCATACAACATGAATGCATGAAAGTGTTTTTGAAGCAGAACCACTCTTTAACCAATGAGATAGATGTAGCTAGATGGCTAAGCATTCAGACCCCTTGACTTTTTCCACATTCTGTTACAACAAAAAATTGATTAAATTGTTTTTTCCACAATCTATACACAATTCCCCATAATGACAAAAACAGCATTTATTACACACACACACACTCTGTCAGCGCCGTGTGTATAGGTGGCAGGGAAGTCAGGCGCAGGAGAGTCAAAATGGAGTGTAAATGGAGTCTTTTAATAAATGTCCACAGAACATGCTCTATAACACTAAAAGTACAGACATGACAAACATGGGTACGAGGACCCGTCGCGCACCAACACAACAAATAAACAACACTGACAATAAAACAATCTCTGACAAAGATAATCTCTGACAAAGACAAAAACAGGGTTAAATACACAACAGGTAATGAATGGGATTGAAAACAGGTGTGTGGGAAGACAAGACAAAACCAATGGAAAAATAAAAAATTGATCAATGATGGCTAGAAGACCGGTGACGTCGAACGCCGAGCACCGCCCGAACAAGGAGAGGCAATGACTTCGGCAGAAGTCGTGACACACACACACACACACTTGGTTTCATCAGACCAGAGAATCTTTTTTTTCTGAGAGTCCTTTAGATGCCTTTTGGCAAACTCCAAGTGAGCTGTTATGTGCCTTTACTGACGAGTGGCTTCCATCTGGCCACTCTACTAAAAAGGGCTGATTGGTGGAATGCTGCAGAGATGGTTGTCCTTCTGGAAGGTTCTCTCATCTCCACAGAGGAACTCTGGAGCACTGTCAGAGTGACCATCGGGTTCTGGGTCACCTCCCTGACCATGGCCCTTTTCCCTCGATTGCTCAGTTTGGCTAGGCAGCCAGCTCTAGGAAGTCTCGGTGGTTCCAAACTTCTTCTATTTAAGAAGGGGATGTTCAATGCTGCAGAATTTTGTTGGTACCCTTCCCCAGATCTGTGCCTCGACACAATCCTGTCTCGGGGCTCTATGGACAATTCCTTCGACCTCATAGCTTTCATGCACTGTCAACTGTGGGGCCTTATATAGATAAGTGTGTGCCTTTCGAAATCATGTCTAATCAATTGAATTGACCACATGTGGACCAATCAAGTTGTAGAAACATCAAGGATGATCAATGGAAACAGGATGCACCTTAGCTCAATTTTGAGTTTCATAGCAAAGAGTCTGAACGCTTATGTAAATTAGGTCTTTTTTTTATTATACATTTTCAAAAAAATCTTAACCTGTTTTCCCTTTGTCATTATGGGGTATGATGTGTAGATTGACGAGGAAAATATTTATTTAATCCATTTTAGAATAAGGCTGTAATGTAACAAAATGTGGAAAAAGTCAAAGGATCTGTATACTTTTGGAATGCACTGTATATGGGTCAAACTGCTCCATTTCCATATTATTTATGAATCTGTGGGTCAATCTAAGTAAAATAATTAAAAAATCCCCATCAAAATTTGTCACTTTAAGGTAGACATATCTGTTTTTTGCATGGGTTACATCTCAACCCACCACATCCGCCTATGTCTGCCTTCCGCATCTGCAGTGGAAATGGCCGAGCTACAGCGATGTTTGTCAGACCATGAGACATCCCAAAAATCGGTCTTCTCAAGAAAACTGCTCCATACTCCACATTATTTATGAAGGTTGTAAATGGGTTTGTTTTACCATATTTTGGTGGGGGAGTTGAAAGGTCTGTGGTGAAACGTCACAACCTGTTAACTTTGATATCGTCATTCTGGTTTTTCAAGTTTCCTACTTGGAACTCCTAGTGTTTTTTTCCCCCAACTCGGGAACTCGGATCTCCATTCGAAGGCACCATTACTTTCAACAGTTTGCCTGTCAATCAATCACTGTAGGTGGGATTGTTAGGGAAGGGGACGGAATGTTTGTGAGTCACAGTTAGTTGGGTTTCAGATTTATCAATCACTGTGGGTGGGATTTGCAGGGAAGGGGGATGTTTGTGAGGTTTTGTTGACAGGTAAAACAGTTCGAACTTGTAGGGTTTACTGAAACCAGGATGGCCACAATGGCAGTTGAGATTCAACCTGAACAACACCTGCATCAAAATATTTTGAGATATATGTTTACTCTATGCAAACCAGGAAATTCAGAGGGGACCAATTTGTCAACGTTTTAGCGCTATCCCAACAAACCAATAGCATTCTCAGGACATTAGCTAACATTCCAATTAGGTTCTAGCTAGAGTTAGAATGATAACACCCCAAAAACATTATTTGAATGTTTCTAAGAAAATGTTTGCGAGTAAATATCAGGGGAACGCTCTGACATTCACGAACATGTAGCAACTACCACAGAACATAAGTTTCTTATTTTTTGAAAAATGAATGACAGGTCGCCACAGGAGGCTCTTTTTGGTATTTAATCAAACAAAATGGGGAAAAATATTAGTGTTTTATGTTTCTAATTGCAAAGTATACAGGCACCAAAAAGCACATCTTGTTGCATGCGCATATGGACAGCGTAAATCACGGCTGGGTAGGCTGCGTTTCTGCTGTCAAAATTCATGAATGACCAACTGCGTTACCGCTAAAACCAGCTTTTGGTTGGTCTTAAATACCCCTACCAGTGCTACCTGAAATTAGCACTTTGGATAATGTTTTTAAGGATACACCTAAAAAAATCACCATGCCTCTCATCTGAGCATAATTATGATAAATGTTAGACAGGTAAATTGATGAACCTGGCGTTTGGGCTGGAAAATGTCATTGTGACAGTTTTTACATGACGAAATTGCAAACTAACGTGCGTTTGACACTAGTCAAAAATAGAGCCCTAAATGCATAAACAATTGAGTATTTATGTTAGTCTCATCCCTGTGGTGCTTTGGATTATCTCCAGCAATAAACCTCCAAAAGGTCCCCGTTTCGATTCCCGCTTGCGGCTATCAACAAAAAAGGTAAAAATATGTTTGCAAAATATGAATCTACTAAAATGTAATGAGATTACTTTTTTTGTGTATTTCAACATCAACTGTTGTACAACAAAATCCCTCAACTGAAAGATGGCACTAATACATAAAAGAAACCTCAATGGACTGTTCAATTTATTTGTATCATTATATGAACATAGGACTAACTTTCTAACAACATTGAGGGAATGCTTGTAAAATCTACATATCATATTTTGAGAACCTATAAAGCAGAGGTGTCAAACTCATTCCATGGAGTGCCTAGTATATACAGGCTTTTGTTTTTTCATTTCAATTAAGCCATAGAAAACCAGGTGTGGGGAGTTCATTACTAATTAGTGACCTTTATTCATTATTTAAGTGGCAGCTGCCACTTCATTAGAGCCGTTAGATGCCGTTTTCATAGTATACTGTGTTTTTAAGGGTGACAATTTTAGTACTCATCACTGCATTCTCTACCAGAAAGTTGGTTGGCCCTCTTCGATGTCACGTTAGTTATTACATTGCTAGGTTTTCATTTATAAAGCCCTTTTATAAAAAGTCCTACTGTACCTAACGTCACCCAGGCAGGGATGGCTAACTCTGTAAATTCCTTTGGTCTCTGAGTTAACTAAAAGCTGATGTACCTTTCTTGCTCCTTATTTGTGGAACTAGTTTCAACATGTCCTTAAATTTGATGTTCTGGTGCCTCGAGGGCAATTCAGAAATTTGATTGAGGACCTTATTACTGTTGAATGTGTTTGTTTATTATGACAGTGTTTTTCTTTCTGCTTGCATTTTGCATTTATATTTTGTGTGAATTGTCTGTAATTCATGTAATTCAGGTATCATCTGTAAAAGAGACCTTGGTCTCAGTATGACTCTGATAAAATAAAGGTAAAAAAAGTGTAAGTACAAGGGAAGAGTGAAAACCCGCAGAAACTTTGCCCTCATTGGAATGAGTTTGACACCTGTGCTTTAAAGAATATATCAAATGTATTTGAACATTCTTGTAACAGAAGGGGAATGTTTTGTGCACTCTGATAGAAATATTGTATGAATGTCAGAACAAAAGGACAGATGTTGTGTTTTGGGAACCTCTCTTGTAATGTCCCCACATGGTTCTCACAACCTAATGGAACTTTTAAGAACACAAATATGGTTGTGTTCTGTTAACATTCTTGCCACATCAGAGGAATGTTTTGTGTACCCGAATACAAAAAAAGGGTTTAATCATCAGCACAACTGGACACATTGTGTTATTAGAACCTTTGGGGGGAATGTTTTTACACCTTTCCCACAACTAAAGGAAATGTTTTGTGAACATTCACAGAACCCGTTTTGGTTTGCTGGGTGGGCTTTTTAAATCCATTGTATTCTTCACAAAATGAAAACACTGTAAGAGTACATTTCCTCAGAAATGTGTCACCTGAACATGCAGAGCTGATGTGGTGGGTCAGTAACCCTGTGATCGTAATAATCTCCTTAGGCCCACAACATGCTACACAACAATGTTACCGAGGAACAATATACAAGTGTGTGGGTTGGGGGCCGGCTGCTATCTTATTTCATGACCTCAATAAAAGCACCACCACCTCTCTCAACACATCCATCTAGCTCTCAACACATCCATCTAGCTCACTTGATCTCCTGCTCGCTCTCACTTACTAACTCAAGTTGTAATGGAAGATTTGAGAAATCTTCAAACAGACACTTGACGGTTTACTGATCTGCTGCATGAGGTACAGTATGTGCTTTTACTTTGGCATTTTGAAATGTGCAGTTTCTCATCAGTCAAACTGTCACCTGTGAGATAAATAGGTTGGCAGTATTAAAGGCTTTATTTTAAAGATGTAATGCTATCATCAGATTAACTAAACATTTTAAGTTGGATGAACTCTAATAGATGTTTTGCTAAAATATGGAATTTTGGGTTATTTACAGATGGCAGTTATATTTTTTTATTTGGTTGAAACAAGTATATTAATATTTTACCTAGAGTCCCCCTTGACTCCTTTCCAGTTTCAGTTACGATCCAATGAATGGACAAGTTAGTGGATTCTTTCAAATCTGCTATGACATACTAACTAACTATATAGACCAGTTAAACAGGTAAAACAATCTCACTAATGGTTAGAACAAATCAACTTACTGTTTTGCTAGATCTAGTTTAATGCATAATTTTTCAGCCTCTGAAATAAATGTTTTAGTTGTAAACTGGCCCCTGACAAGTAAATGGACTAAAATAAAGTCAAAACTATTTGCCGAAAAGGCACACAGGGTAATATGTGAAGTTGCACTATCAGCTAATTAAACTGTGCTAACAAAGCAAACTGAAGTTTACTCAATATTGCTTTTCAAATTCAAGTACATTGAAAGAAAAAAAACATTGGGTTTGCGGAGTATTCCAGTTCAACATTTTCATAATTTTAAGTCCAGCCAACTTGGATATTTAAGCAACATATTTGTATTTACAGTGTAGTAATCATGCTTTAGATATTCACCACAATGTTCAGACATTAAAACAAAAGCCTTATTTTCAACATAATATATTACTTACATTTTCAAAAGTAGTGCTTCAAAACAATAACTTTGGTATAGTATGCAACATGTCAGGACACTGTAATAGACTTTCAAAGGCTGAAATGGAGCGTACATATGAGACTGAGGTGAAGCTGAAGTTGATGAGTTCAGGAGCCAAGACGAACGTGGAACACCCTGAACCCAAGCCCCAGGACAGGGGAAAGTGGGGCAGCAAAACGGAGTTCTTATTGGCAGCAGCTGGACACATTGTCGGTCTGGGAAATGTATGGAGGTTCCCATACCTGTGCTATAAAAATGGAGGAGGTGAGCATCACACCACATCTTTATGTGGTCATGTACATTTTAACACACATAATGAAATTGCTCCTATATAAAAGTGTTTTATTTAGATTTTTTTCAGATAAAGCTAAACTCTTAAATAATTAAACTTATTCCGCTGTAAATTAAAATGTTATTTACTTAAAGGGGCAATCTGGGATTGGTATATACAGTTGAAGTCGGAGTGGTTGAAAAATTAGTTTTAATGACTCCAACCTAAGTGTATGTAAACTTCCGACATCAACTGTATTTTCAACTTTTAATTTAAGATATATATCCATTGATTCTTGAAGAATATAACTTAAGTGCTCACAAGCTTAGTTAAACTGTCTTTACCCCATCAACTCTAACCACAGATGCTTTACTAGCGTGTGACTTATGTGGTGATGTGTGATAGAAGTATACATTTACAATTTCCCTGACTTTCACAGTGGTTCAAAATGCATAGTCAATTTCAGTGTTTCATGCAAATCACTTATTAATCATTGCTCCAAAAAGGGGTTTTCTTTGTCCCCTATATTTTGTTCCTGTTCACCTGCGGTATTCCCCTCTTCTTCCTGGAGACATCATTGGGCCAGTACACTAGTCAGGGTGGAATCACTTGCTGGAGGAAAATCTGTCCACTCTTTGAAGGTAAGTCAAACCTTGTTTTGAAAAACAGATAAAGCAACACCTCACGGCACAACGACTCTCCCCTATTTGACCTAGATAGTTTGTGTGTATGCAATGATATGTAGGCTACGTGTGCCTTTAAAAAAAAATGTAGAGAGTTCTGTCTTTGAGCTGTTCTTGTCTATTGATGTTCTGTATTATGTCATGTTTCATGTTTTGTGTGGACCCCAGGAAGAGGAGCTGCTGCTTTTGCAACATCTAATGGGGATCCTAATAAAATACCAAATACTAAGTCTTACGGATTACCTAAATTGTATCTTTACCATTGGTAGCATTGCTCCAGACTATATATATAGCTGTCAATTAACATGTGTATGAAGTAGCCCGTTTATTGATGCCAACGAGATAGTGCTAATATGGATATACTGGTAATATGAACCTTTTGTCAAGGTTGAGGACATTTCTATTTCAATTCAGTCAATTCAGGAAGTCATTATCCTAAATTCAGGAAGTATTTCCTCATTGATAAGACCCCCATATTAGACCCCAAATTCGTTATGTTTTCTATGTTGTCGTTTTATGATGTTGACCTCTCTCAATAGGCCTGGGCTATGGAAGCCAAGTGGTGGTTTTGTACACTGGAGTGTATTACATCATCATTCTGGCTTGGGCGTTCCTATACCTCTTCTCTTCCTTCAGTTTAGAACTCCCATGGGCCAGTTGTAAAAACAGTTGGAACACAGGTATTTTATTTTATATGTTATGCTTGTCAATAATTTATTATGGCTGTTGTCAATCACTAACTAATCATAACATCATTGGAAGCTTTTTAAAGTTAAATACATGGCACAGACAATGAATTGCTGAAAGTTTATAGCTGGAAATTAATGCACCTCAAATGTACATAAGCCATAGACTAGTCTACTCATCCATGTGCTTCAATTGTTTTGTAATTTTTTCTCTCACTATAAGACAACTGTTTTGAGCCTGGCCAGAACAGCACAATTTCTGACTATTCTCATGGGAACACTACATCCTCAGTCATAGAATTTTGGGAGTAAGTGACTTGACAATGCACATGCATTTTTAAAATTATGTATGAATGCATTTATTTTTTAACGTTAGAGTGAATGTTACAAAATAAGCCTTTACACTCCCAGGAGAAGAATATTGGGCTTGTCTGGGGGAATTGAAGAGATTGGGAGTGTTCGCTGGGACCTAGCTCTGTGTCTTCTGCTGTCCTGGATTATCTGTTATTTCTGTGTCTGGAAAGGAGTGAAGTCTACTGGGAAGGTAAGGTGGCATCTCACCATGAATAGTGTAAAGTTGTTAGGATGAGCCATAGACTGAGTAAACGTAATGCTGGTCCGGTCTCCCCTTAGGTGGTCTATTTCACTGCCACCTTCCCCTATGCGATGCTGTTGGTGTTGCTAGTTCGTGGACTCACACTGCCAGGGGCCATAGATGGTATCAAGTTCTACCTCTACCCGGACCCAGCCCGCCTCGCTGACCCACAGGTAGGAACACACTTCATTGTGTCCAAAACTGAGATCGATCCCACATAAGCAAATACACTTTCTACTGCAGTTAACAATTATTTTGACATATTCATTGTTTCAGGTATGGATGGATGCTGGAAGCCAGATATTTTACTCATATGGAGTTTGTACAGGGGTTTTGACATCTTTAGGCAGCTATAACAAGTACAATAACAACTGCTACAGGTACACAGATCATGATTCATGACATTGTATTGAGAAGACCTATTTTGTTGTGTGAATTTAAGGCTGACTAATGTAGTCTTTTTAATTTCAGGGACTGTGTGTATCTTTGTCTACTAAACAGTGTGACTAGCTTTGTGGCTGGTTTTGCCATTTTCTCTGTACTGGGCTTCATGGCTTATGAACAGGGCATAGACATCTCAATGGTGGCTGAATCAGGTAGGTAATGCTCCACATGTAACTTCAAACCTTAAATCTCACTATTTACAAAGTGTCTGTAATAAATCTGATCTTTGCGCTAGTTTGACAACCACAGCATTGTTCAACGATGGGTAAATAGTAGACTAAATGGGACTAAAGTATGACATTTAGTACCAAAGTTGTAAATACTGTGTGCCAGTAGACTAAGCGCATGTTCAACCCTTTGAGGGATATCATGTGAACACAATGCTTTAATATACCACTTACAGGTCCTGGCCTGGTGTTCATTGCCTACCCTCGTGCTGTGGCAATGATGCCAGTACCCCAACTCTGGGCCATCTTCTTCTACATCATGATCCTCCTACTGGGGTTAGACAGTCAGGTAGGTTAGAGCATCCATGAAGAGCGTCCATTCCTCAAAATGATTTGAGGAAACACTGATTTGAGAGTCCCTACATTTCAAAAGCTACTTTGCGCCTTGGGCCACTTTCACTTGGCATGAATCACTGAGGAAGCTAGCTAAGTAGCCCCAAACAATGTCTTTAATTCAATGCCCGACTGATGATGCTAACTTGTTGGCTAGCGAGATTCAATGGTCTGCTAGCTAGCTAGCTAGCTATCGTTAGCTTGCTAATTCACTTGCTGGCATCACTATAATGCGCTAGTTAATGACAACATGAACTGTTGCTTGTCATGGTGTAGTGCAAACTGCAAAAGTAAATTACTTTTAACATTTGTACTGGCTATTGTTGTTTTGTTTGGCTTAGTGACGTTGCTAATTTCGTCGTTTTGGCATTTATTAACTATGCAGTTAACCAAGTCCAGGTTCAAATTAACATAAGTCCCTAAGTTCCTGTGAGAAATAGATCAGGAACCACTCCCTTTAGAGAATGTTAAATCATTGTTGTGTGTAATCAGCTATTTTCACATTTTCAGTGACAGTAATAACCAAAATTCCCGAAGTGCCTTTCAGACCTTTATCCCTGTATGTCTGTTCCGCGTTGTGGTATTGAGCTGCAGTGTTTTTGATCAGACTAATGTGGATGTTCTGGTGCTTACTACTGATTCATGCTCAGATCTAGCAAGATGTTTCTTGTTTGATCTGTGCTCTGTTTCAGACTGTTACAACATTAGAAGCTATGTAGGCCTTTTTGAGTTGTGTAGGCTATACGCAGGTAGTTATGGTATGCATTATTATTTTAGGCAATTCATAAGGTGATACCTGCTATGATTCTGATGATCTCTGTCAAATGAAATATACCATATGCATGTTTTATCATTGCTCTTTGGGGTCTAGGCCAAGTTACTGTAAAGCACTGACAACTCTTGATGTAAAAATGGGCTTTATGAATACATTTCATTTTTTGAATGATTAATTGTTTCTTAAATTGATAGGCCTACGTACTCACTAGAACAAACTTTTTTCCCTTCAGTTTGTATATCACGAGGCCGTGGTCACAGCGATCTCAGACATGTACCCCTCTTTCTTCCACGTGGGCCATCTGCGGAAAAAACTTCTCCTGCTTGGCATCAGTGTGTGCAGCTTCCTGGTTGGCCTGCTAATGGTCACAGAGGTGAGAGTCGACCATACTGGTCGAACGGGTTTACCACAACAGATTAGTAATATGATCAGGTAGCTTTTATAGGAAGAAGAATGGGCATTTGAGCCTCTCTGTTCCCACAGACTATCAGATAACTTGCAGTGAAAGTCACGTGTGTTGCCTGCTACTCACAGTACTTCACATCCATTTTTCTTATTTAGAAAGATTAATTAATAAACATTCTGCCTACCACCCACCCTCATTTTCTCTCTGTAGGGTGGCCTGTATGTGTTTCAGCTGTTTGATTACTATGCCTGCAGTGGGATGACACTCCTGGTCTTTGCTAGTCTCCAGGCCGTCTGTGTTGGGTGGTGTTATGGTGAGAAGCATCAGGATTAAACACAAATGCACAATACTTTCCAAACAAAACATTTAAAGTCCATAGAAAATAGTTTAATGCCATTTGAGGGAACATACTGAATGTATGAGTCAAAACAGTACATTTCCTCATTGTACCAATAATGTAATGTTGATAAGACTGGGTTGGATAAAGTTACTCTAAACGAGATATGTGACTCACCATCTGGATTCAGTCTTATGTAGCAAAATGTGAAATGGTGTTTTTTACATTGGATAAGAGAGACTCAGAGCTACAAAATGGTATATCATACACTGCATTTGAGGAACAATGGGAAAGTAATTCTGATTTGAAAGTTGATTAACTTGTAAACTTTGAAAATCGCCTTTGAATGTTTGGATATCTAGTGAAGAGCTCTTTGTCTACACCCATTCAGCATCGTTCACACCATCTTAAGCTTTAGCCCCACCCATCTCGTTTCACTCTTGGAGCATACAGTTGATGCTCTGACCAATGATTTGTTTACCTCTGGATAACATGAAAACAGCCAAACCAGCTCTGCTGGCAACAACTTCATTAAGCTTTTGTAGATGTTTACTGACACCGGCCATATTCAACGGGTGTTGTACACACGTCACATTACCTAATAAGCCAGTCATAGCTAGTTAAACAACAAAAAGTGCCAACAATGCCTAACACGAGGCTCTAACTACAAAATCAAACAGCTTTGGGAAACGAATAATAAGTTCCACTAGGGAGACAGCTAGCTAACGTTAGCTAGCTAACTAACAGTACACTTTAGTTTAAGACAGCTATCGCCAGCTAGCTAGCTAAACAATGAACAGCTAGTTAAACAACATTTAAGATCACAAACACATACACATGTCACGTAACATTAGCTAACGAGACAGCCAGCTAACGTTAGCTAGTTAAATAACAATGAACAAAGTGCCAATAATGCCACAGTGCTGGGAGCTAACCAACCAGGTTCAATGTTAGCTAGCTAACGAGAAAAGCAAACTGCTCTGGGGAAAAATTGTCAGCTAGGGAGCCAGGCAGCTAACGCTAGCTAGCTAGCTAATAGTACACTTTAGCATAAAATGAAACCACTTTGTCAAAATTAGAAATGTGTAATATCTGAAAATAAAGCTAGCTCATGCTATCTTACCTGTATACATCATCATGCATGATGGACGTGTCTCCCGGTCAGGAATGCCATACCACGGTTGCCCTTAGTTTGAAAATGTAATCCGGGGACAGGTGTTTTCTCCATCTCTTTAGCTATCATACTCTAATTCGACTGATTTCAAAACATGTTCCTCCAGAAAGTGGAAAGCAACACTTATGCAGCTCCACTACACAATACATAAAAAATCCGTGTTTGACAGGATTACCAACACAGACTGACGAGCTCAAATAGACAGCAGCCTTCAATATGGCAGACCAATTCGAACTCCTTTCTCGGCATGTCCAGCCCACTCATTATCTCAGCCAATCAAGGCTAGGGGTTTTCTGTGGCTTAACAAACAAGGCTCATAATTTAACAATTGTATTCATATTTACAGATGGCATACACGTTTGATATTAAGGCACAGAATCCATTCGAGAATCCATTTCTGCAAAAAACCGTTTGATATTAAGGCACAGAATCCATTCGAGAATCCATTTCTGCCAAAAACCGCATTTTGGTAAAAAAAATAAAAAATGTTTACGTTCAAACGGCTCTCAAGTCAGAACTTGTGACATACACCTAGTTTCCTGATTTGGGTCACATATGTTTTACAACTGACTAAAACTTCAATCACGAATCATCTGTGAATCACTAAAGTGAATACATTCTATGCCCTCAAGGTGCGGAACGGCTGTATGATAATATTGAGGACATGATTGGCTATCGTCCTTGGCCATTCATGAAGTACTGTTGGATGTACATCACACCTGTCATATGCATAGTAAGTATCTTGCTAGCTGAAACAGTTGTCACCATTTCATTAGTTAACATATGTTATTACAGTATATACAGTGGAAGAGGTGATACACTTTACTATTGTACTGCTCTTTTACCTTAGAAGAAGAAGAAAAAAATAATTATATATATATATATATAAATAATTATTCTAACAAAAAGGACCAGTAGTTCCAGCACTTGAATGTCTAAACATGTCATTCTAAGAATGAAAACGTACTTTAATACAAACTCCACTTGCATTCAATCTACCCACTGAGCTAAAACTGCTTGAATCAACGTTGTTTTCAAATAATTTCAACTCAAAAAATAAAGTTGAATCAACGTGGAAACTGATTGGATTTACGAAGTCATCAACATTAGGGCATTGTTTCAGGATAATGATCACAACTTGCGTTATCGTTTAACACGGTTTAATAAGTCTGAGAAAGTTACATGGTTAGTTCCCAAAGGTGTCAGCTAAGCTATATATTAAACTAGCGGTCTCAGTCCGGATGTTAATATTACTTCCGTTAATGAAAATTGGCAATTATAGCCCTATAACTAAACTATGTAATCAGTCAGGTCCTACATTTGCCCCCCTTCTTGAACTAAGGCCATAAGTCATGAACAATTAATGGAGTCTAGCCAGTAGCCTTCTTCACGAGTTTGTAATGGCTCTGCTTGATGTTGTTCTTGTGCTCTTGCTTCTGGCACATCTCCATTAGCAACTTCTTGTCTTTGATCTTGAATGTTCTGCTCTTGACCTGGAATATAGTCAGGTTGTGGAATGAACACAACATCCATTTCTTCTCCGGTGGGCTGGCTAGTACGAAAGTCTTTGTGTTCCATCTTAAACCTGGAATGTGCATCTGCCAGGTCGAGCGATAATTTGATAACAGACAGGTTTTCAGCGTGTGTCCTCTGGTCTCTTTACCATGACACAATCTCCAACTTGCAGTGAGGAATCCTCCTTTACATTGTTTTAGTCATAATACTTATTTAGAGTTTCCAGATATTTCTGCACTTCTACCTGTAGCTTAGTGTCATCAGGTGGCTTATCAGCTGCAAAAAGTGGATGGACTGTATCCAGCGGGACTCTGAAGGTTCTTCCAAATCATGAGTTCGGTGGGTGATTTTCCTGTCACCTTGTGAGGCATTGATCTGTAGCTCAATAGTAGTGTTTAATGCATGAGAGAACTGTTTTCTTTCTTGCATCAGAGCGCCGAAGACCATACTTCAGGACTTTGTTAAACCTTTCCACACCTGCGTTGGCTAGTGGATGGTACAACAGGATATTCTGGTGCATGGTTCCTTTCTTCTCCAAGTAAGATGTAAAGTCAGTTTGTGAATTGTGGGAACTAGAACTTGAGGCTGGCCCCATTGTGTGAACAGATCGTACAGTCCATTGGTCACAGTTGCTGTGGTTACATTGCTTCTGGGTAAGACTTCAGGCCATTTGCTGTACAGGTCTGTAACAATGATCAGGTACTTCTGATGCTGCTTGTAGTTCTCCAAAGATGTCCACTTGGATCTTCTCCCAAAGTCTTTCAGGCCACGATGTAGGTTGTAGTGGTGTTTTTTCTGGTATGAGTGATTTCACTTTGTGAAAAGCTGTGTGCCCTGCGCACTAAGCTGGTGATGTCATCGTCCATCTTTTGCCACCGTACTTTGCTGTGAAGGAACTGCTTCATCTTTCTTGTTCCTGGGTGTCCTTTATGAGCTTGGGTGAGGACTCTGTGTCAGAGTGATTGGTGTGATCTCCTCTTCCAATGGTAGGTACGATCTCCTCTTCCTCTTGTCTCTTACCATGTAGTATGGACTGAACAGTATGTCTCTTGTCTCTTGTCTCTGAACAGTATGTCTCTCTGGTTTAGATCTTATCTGTCGGAAAGATATCAGTTTGTCTCTGTGAATGGTTTGTCCTCTGACAAATCAACTGTAAATTTCGGTGTTCCTCAAGGTTCCGTTTTAGGACCACTATTGTTCTCACTATATATTTTACCTCTTGGGGATGTTATTCGAAAACATAATGTAAACTTTCACTGCTATGCGGATGACACACAGCTGTACATTTCAATGAAACATGGTGAAGCCCCAAAATTGCCCTCGCTAGAAGCATGTGTTTCAGACATAAGGAAGTGGATGGCTGCAAACTTTCTACTATTAAACTCGGACAAAACAGAGATGCTTGTTCTAGGTCCCAAGAAACAAAGAGATCTTCTGTTGAATCTGACAATTAATCTTAATGGTTGTACAGTCGTCTCAAATAAAACTGTGAAGGACCTCGGCGTTACTCTGGACCCTGATCTCTCTTTTGAAGAACATATCAAGACCATTTCAAGGACATCTTTTTTTCCATCTACGTAACATTGCAAAAATCAGAAACTTTCTGTCCAAAAATGATGCAGAAAAATTAATCCATGCTTTTGTCACTTCTAGGTTAGACTACTGCAATGCTCTATTTTCCGGCTACCCGGATAAAGCACTAAATAAACTTCAGTTAGTGCTAAATACGGCTGCTAGAATCCTGACTAGAACCAAAAAATTTGATCATATTACTCCAGTGCTAGCCTCTCTACACTGGCTTCCTGTCAAAGCAAGGGCTGATTTCAAGGTTTTACTGCTAACCTACAAAGCATTACATGGGCTTGCTCCTACCTATCTCTCTGATTTGGTCCTGCCGTACATACCTACACGTACGCTACGGTCACAAGACGCAGGCCTCCTAATTGTCCCTAGAATTTCTAAGCAAACAGCTGGAGGCAGGGCTTTCTCCTATAGAGCTCCATTTTTATGGAACGGTCTGCCTACCCATGTCAGAGACGCAAACTCGGTCTCAACCTTTAAGTCTTTACTGAAGACTCATCTCTTCAGTGGGTCATATGATTGAGTGTAGTCTGGCCCAGGAGTGGGAAGGTGAACGGAAAGGCTCTGGAGCAACAAACCGCCCTTGCTGTCTCTGCCTGGCCGGTTCCCCTCTTTCCACTGGGATTCTCTGCCTCTAACCCTATTACAGGGGCTGGGTCACTGGCTTACTGGGGCTCTCTCATGCCGTCCCTGGAGGGGGTGCGTCACCTGAGTGGGTTGATTCACTGTTCTGGTCATCCTGTCTGGGTTGGCGCCCCCCTTGGGTTGTGCCGTGGCGGAGATCTTTGTGGGCTATACTCAGCCTTGTCTCAGGATGGTAAGTTGGTGGTTGAAGATATCCCTCTAGTGGTGTGGGGGCTGTGCTTTGGCAAAGTGGGTGGGGTTATATCCTTCCTGTTTGGCCCTGTCCGGGGTGACCTCGGATGGGGCCACAGTGTCTCCTGACCCCTCCTGTCTCAGCCTCCAGTATTTATGCTGCAGTAGTTTATGTGTCGGGGGGCTGGGGTCAGTTTGTTATATCTGGAGTACTTCTCCTGTCCTATTCGGTGTCCTGTGTGAATCTAAGTGTGCGTTCTCTAATTCTCTCCTTCTCTCTTTCTTTCTCTCTCTCGGAGGACCTGAGCCCTAGGACCTGAGCTCCAGGACTACCTGACATGATGACTCCTTGCTGTCCCCAGTCCACCTGGCCATGCTGCTGCTCCAGTTTCAACTTCCACCTGACTGTGCTGCTGCTCCAGTTTCAACTGTTCTGCCTTATTATTATTCGACCATGCTGGTCATTTATGAACATTTGAACATCTTGGCCATGTTCTGTTATAATCTCCACCCGGCACAGCCAGAAGAGGACTGGCCACCCCACATAGCCTGGTTCCTCTCTAGGTTTCTTCCTAGGTTTTGGCCTTTCTAGGGAGTTTTTCCTAGCCACCGTGCTTCTACACCTGCATTGCTTGCTGTTTGGGGTTTTAGGCTGGGTTTCTGTACAGCACTTTGAGATATCAGCTGATGTACGAAGGGCTATATAAATAAATTTGATTTGATTTGATTTGTTGGACCTTTCCATGCAGCTTTCATGTAGCTTAGCACTTTGTAGTGGATCGATCTGGGTGGAAGTAAGCCAGAACAGATGGTTCTGCTATTGCATGTTTCAGTTCAGCGAAGACTTGGTCTTATGCGGACATCCATTTCCGTTTTGCATCCTGGTGTAGCAACTGCCTTAGGGGTTCCGTTGTTGCGTAGTCCGAAATTAACTTCAAGTAATAGTTTGTCACTCCTAAGAAGGTTTGAAGCTCTTTACCAACTTTGGTGCTGGCATCTTCTTGATTGCCATCACATTGGACTGGCACAGCTTTACTCCAGCAGCGCTCACTTTGTAGGCAATGAACTAAGTTATATCTGTGCTGAAGACATATTTCCCTCTGTTCAGCGTCATTTTGAGCTTTGCAAGTTGTGTTCTTATCCTTTCCGTGGACCATGATATTGTCAAGGTAGTGTGGAGCCCCCTTCAGGCCAGACAGCACGATGTCCATGATCTTCTGGAAAGCACTTGGAGCGGAAGCCAATCCGAAGGGTAATTGTTTGTATTGGAACACGCCCCCATGCATGATAAATGAGGTGAGGTAACGAGACTCTGGGACGAGCGGAACTTGGAGATATCCACTCCTCAGGTCTACTTTGAAAAAACTTGCGGCTCCGGCAAACTCAGTAAAAATTTTGTCAATCGAAGAAAGTGGGTGTTTTCCCACTATGATCGCCTTGTTGACTTCTCGTAAGTCACAGCATGTGCAAATTTCTCCTGATTACTTCCTGGCAACTAATGTTCTATATCCATTCTGGAGAATAGACTGATTTGATTATGTCCTCGTGTTGCAGTCTTTTCAGATCAGCTGGTACAACGGAAGTCTTCTCAGTGGTTGCACCACCGGCAGAGCATCTTTTCTCACCCTAGGCCCATGTTCAAAGCCTCTAATACAGCCTAGACCTGTGCATTTTCCTTTACACACTCTGGTTCTGATTCCGTAGCAATCTGAATAGCAGGCTGTGGGGGTGCAATGGTAGGTTCTCCCTAAACCAGGTTAAAGGTCAGTGCCTGTAGCAGAGCTCATCCTATCAGTCACCATTGTATGCAACATGCAGCTTAGCTTGAACTGTTTTACCTTTGTGAGACACTGGCACAACGATATATCCATCAACAGGCACACTAGATCCATAATACTGACTGATTTTAATATCCAGTGACTGAAGGGGAAACTTCTGTGCTAGCTTTCCATGGTAAACATCAGTGTTCAGCAAAGACACCTGGGCTCCAGCGTCCACTGTCATATTCACTTGTATGCCACCAACAGCGCACTGATAAGAAACAAACACTCTGTATTCATTATGTGAAGACTACGTACGTTAAATACTTACATTACTTTCCCCATCTTCATCTTATTTCTTATCATCAGCTCTGATAGCTGAGTTTGAAGCTATAGCTGAACAACACACTACTGAAATGTCCAAACTTGTTCCAGTTAATACATATTTTCCCTTTACCTGGGCAGCTTATTTTGACCTGTGACCCATTATGACATTTCACATTTGAGCCATTTCCTCACTCTGCATCATCTGACCGAGTCTGTTCTATTTTTCCATTTTGAATTACTGCTATGATTTTGTGAGTAATTGATTCTGCACCTCAGCTTTTGTCGCCGGTGCTGCACCCTGCAGGAATTTTACTTACTCTTTTGTAGATTCCATTGCAGTGGCTCTGTCGACAGATCTAGCTAGGGTAATGTCTCCCGCAATTTCAAACGTTCCCTAAACGTGTTGCTTGTATTCTTGTTGATCAACTGATAAACTGCTCTCTAAGCTATTCCCATTCACAAGTTCTTGCTAGCTGCCTGAGCTCTGCTACAGACATTGCCACAGATTCACCCTGTTGCTGTGTGAGTCTAAAACGTAGCACGTTTGGTTGTTAAGTTTGTTTTGGGTAGAAAATGTGCATCTAGCCACGCAATAGCATGCTCAACTTCAACATCACCTGGTAGTGTAGCAAAGATTCAATGTCTCTAAATGAAGAAGAAGAATCGCCAAATGTTGCTCCTTCAGAACTCTGGTAGCTACTGGTAAGTTCCAAAGTATTGTTTTCATATTTTCCATTGTAGAGAATGGTTGCCTGGTGCGGCCAGAAAAGGCTGGATCAGTGCCATAAATGAGGATGCATTCATCTCGTTAACGGGCTCGGGTTGATCTCCCTCTTGTACCACTGCCGCGTACTGTACTGGCGCTTGTTGTATCGCCTCGGCGTTGTCCTCATTTGCAAATGATCAGTTCGTAAATTCTTCATCACCATATGAGTTTCTCAGGCTAATGATCACAACTTGTGTTATTGCTTAACAAAGTTTAATAAGTATTAGAAAGTTACATGGTTAGTTCCCATAGCTGTCAGCTATCTATTAATGTTTTGGGATGATATGTTGGATAAAGGAATAAAGACAGACACCAATGTCAAGTTCAATAGACTTGTTCATGCATTGTACAAATCCCTACACCTGGAGTCCGGGGAACAGTCCCGCTCTGGTAGGTCTCGAGCAGTCCGGTCATAGAAGCACTAGGAGCTGCTTTCTGTGACAGTTTGTCCGTAACGCCAGCCATGACGCAGGGCTCAAGTAACTTGTTAGCTACAGGGATGGTAGTCTTCAGACGTCTGGACAGAAGGCGTTGTGCTGGGCTGCTGTCCATGTTTTCGGTGAGGTGTGTTCCTCCACTGTAAGATCGCTTTCCATGGGTCGTTGCTGTCATGCAAGACCCTGCTTAACAGGTTTTTTGCAATCTTGACAGCTGATTCTGCCTTGCCATTTGCTTTTGGGTGTCTTGGAGAGGAGGTCATGTGGTCAAACTCGCATTCTGAGGCGAAACACCTGTACTGTGCAGTGAATTGTGGGTCATTGTCCGTGATTACCTTGTCAGGCTGACCTTGCCTTGCAAACTGCGTCTTGCAGCTCTTTTTGACCGTCTATGCAGACAAGTCAGGGAGCAGTACAATTTACCAATAGTCAGAGTATTGACCAACAATGAGACGATAGTCCTTTTGTCTGTGTCTGAATAAGTCCATGCTGACGATTTGCCAGTCCCTTGTGGGCAGTTCGTGTGACATCATGGTTTCCTTTTGCTGTTCATGAGCATACTCGTTGCATGTGGTACAACTGCTGACAATGACTTTCATTTCTGCTTGCATGTTTGGCCAGTATAATGTTTCACGAGCTTGGCGGTAGCATGTGTCACCTCCAACATGACTGGAGTGTATGCGGGTAAGCATCTCTGGACGTAGTGATTTGGGAATAATGACCTTCTGACCTCTGAACAAGATGGCATTTTGCACGCTGATCTCATCTCGAAAGGTCCAGTATTCTCTCACTGTGAAAGGTGTCTCCTCTTTCAGGTATGGCCAACCTGCCAGAGCCATAGACTTCAGTGATTGTAGGTGTTCGTCCTTGTCAGTGTGTTGCCTGATTTGGGCTAGGCAGTGATCTGTGACGTTTAAGTAGTCTGCCTGATTGATCTGTTGAACATCTTGTTGTTCCTGCTGTAGCGAACAGATGGCCTGCCGCTGATAGTCAGTGCCCCTGCTAGAACATTGTGCTGTTGCCCCACTCAGTGTGTCGCTGATGTACATCTCTGGTCCCGGCTTGTAAATTACCTTCAGGCTGTATTTTTGCAGAGTCAGGAGCATGCTTTGAAGCCTCTTGGGTGCGTTGAGGAGAGGTTTACTGAATATGGCAATGAGTGGTTTGTGGTCAGTTTCAGAGGTAACCAGCTCAACGGGCCTGTTGAATACATCGTCATATCTGCTGAGTAGTTGTTCTCTGGACAGAGGTCCATGCTGGACATGCTCCACAATATGCAGGTCATTTGGTACAGTGAACGGCATCAGTCCCAGGCGTTCGCATGTAGAGCCTGAGAGGATAGGATGTTGACTGGTTTCTACAATCTCAAACTCCAGCTTGTGTTTGCGTCCCCGAATAACACATTCGGTCTCAAAGGTGCCCATAGAGCTCATTAGCTCTCCTGAGTACAGCTTTAGGCTAGTATCGTTGGGCAATAGATGTGTGTCAGGTTCCAGATTGATTTTATCTTTGTAGCTCGTTACATTGCATGTAGCACCGGAATCCAGTTGACATGGTTGTTGCTTGTTGTGTAGTCGTAGTGTCACAAACAATTTCTTCCCGCTAGTGTACAACCCCAATGGATTCATACATGTAAATGTCACTTTCACTGTTCTGAACATTGAGTGACATCATCAACACAGTGAATTTTGCCCTCACTCACCCTTCTTTTGCTTTTCAGACACACTTTTGCAAAGTTATTATTAGTTCCACAAGCTCTGCATGGTTTTCCGTAGGCAGGGGAGTGCTTTTTGCCACGTGTGTGTGTGTATTCCCTCTCGGTGTTCACCGTTCATGGTGAATTACTCTGCCTCAATTGGTTTTGTCTGATGTCAGTGACTTCAGTAGTGCGACACATTTCAATGACAGTTAATAATGTTAAGCCTTTCTCTCTCAGTAGACGCTGGATCGCATACTCGTTTGCAAATCCCAGTACTATTTTGTCACGAATCAATTCATCTTTCAATCCCCCGTATTCACAAGTGGCAGATTTTTCTTTCAAACGGGTTACAAGGTTGTGTACTGACTCACCCTCGTCCTGTTTGCAGCTACCGTAAATGAACGGCTCGTAAATGATGTTTCTGGCGGGTTTGAAGTAATTCTCCAATGCATACAATATAGCCTTTGCATCACACTGTTGTCATGCTGTAAGGGTGAGATTTTGCCGGTAGAAATGTCTGCATTCACTGTCCATTAAACTCCTCAGAGTTGCCGCTTGTACCTCGTTGGGTTTATCATGTAGACTGGTCGCCAGTGCATAGTCCTCGAATTCATCCCTGAAGTTGTCGCAATTAGTACTCCAGTCCCCTGTGAGAACCATGGGATTTGGTGGCTGAATGTTTGCTGCCACAGCAATGGAATAGGAGATTTCTTTGCCTTCAGTCATCGAGGTAGGTAGTGATAGTGATGCTAGCTAGCCAGCTAACAACGAGTTGATCAGTGTTGTGACTAGGAGTAGGAAACGGCGTATGTTCGCATATGGAATGTAACTGAGCCTATACTGTACTTAGCTACAAAAATAACAAACGTGTGGTTTTCGAGCCACTTCTGATACCATGTTTCGGTATGATATGTTGGAAAAAGGAAGAAAGACACCAATGTCAAGTTCAATAGCCTTGTTCATGCATTGTACAAATCCCTCCACCCGGAGTCCGGGGAACAGCCCGGCTTGTCGATTACCTATCAACTAGACTCCTTAACAATTAACTAGCCTATCAGTCTCACTCCGGATGATAAAGTTACTTCCATTAGTTAATGAACATTGGTAATTGTAGTCCTTTGATATAACTGAACTATGTAGTCCGTCAGGTCCTACATCACCCAACTTTTAACCTAATCCAAAGACATTGGTTGTTGATCTCCCGTTAGCTGACAACTCAACCAAATGTAAATCAAATCTATACGTTGAACTGATGTCTGTGCCCAGTTGGTAATATTGTATTGGACACAACTTTGCCAACAATATTGATATGCTGTGGTGTAGGTATAAAGATGCAAGTCTCTCTCAACAAACAGATGCTTGTCTCTCTCATGACTGATAGCTTTTAAACTCTGGTTTATCTTTGAAGTAAGAACCAAGAATAATGTCTAATTCTTGACTTGGATCCCCAGGCTTTTCTAGAAGCTGAACCTCTAGCTTTAAGAGGTTTTTCAGAACCACAGGTTTTTTCTCACTGTAAAATTGCTCTGAATTAGAACATCTGCTAAATGATTAAAGTAAAAATGTAGAATTTCTATAATCTGTTTAAACAAATGCTTATTTGACGAATTTTCTCCATCTCACTCGGGTTGGCCCATGTTTTTCCAAGTCCTGAATACACTTTCTGCTTAAATAATGTCCTTTGTACTGTATGTCCTCGGCCACTTCTGTCTCTTTTTATAGGGTACGCTTGTCTTCTCCCTGGTCAAGTATACCCCCCTCAAGTTCAACAACACTTATGAGTACCCCTGGTGGGGCTACGCCATTGGTGGATTCTTCACTCTCTCCTCGACGTTACTGGTACCTTTCTGGATGCTGTACAAGATGAGTGTCACCGCTGGTTCACTGCGGCAGGTACAGAGAAACGCTAAGTTTTAAACATGATTAAGTGGTCCACATAAGTGGTTTCATTTTCTATCATCTTTACTGTAGCTGAAAAAAACTGACGACAATGGCATATTCTGATTCCATGAAATTATTCCTTCAAATGTCCTACAAGAGGAAAATCTTTGCATAGCTAACACATTTTATAACTTTATTTGTATAGCATTTTAACAATACAGATAAATGTGTTTCACATCACAAAAGTAATAACAAAGAAACAAAGACCGGAGGAAGGAGAACGGAAGATGGCTAATCAAAATCATACACTAAAAGCATCATTATAAAAGTGTCTTCTGCAGGGTTTTTAAAAGACGCAAAACATACACAGCATAAAAACAAACAATAGTAACAGTCAGACATACAGTGCATTCAGAAAGTATTCAGACCCCTTCACTTTTTCCACATTGTTACTTTACAGCCATATTCTAAAATTGGTATAAAAAAGTTTCTGATCAATCTACACACAGCACCACATAATGACAAAGCAAAAACAGCTTTTTAGAAAAGTTGACTAATTTGCAACAACACCCATGACAATTTATCCTCCAAAACACCAGTTTGTTTATCTGACATTATCAATTACTCATTAAAACTGTTTGGTTCGAGCCCTGAATGCTGATTGGCTGAAAGCTGTGGTTTCAGACAGTATACCACGGGTATGAAAAAACAATTATTTTTACTGCTTTAATTACATTGGTAACCAGTTTATAATAGCAATAAGGCACCACGGGTGTTTGTGGTGTATTGCCAAGATACCACGGCTAAGAGCTCTTAGGCACGACAACACCATATTAATGCCCATGATTTTGGAATAAGATGTTTGACGAGCAGGTGTCTACATACTCTTGGTCATGTAGTGTAGCTCTCCTCAGTAGAATCAAAACAGACTGAGGGGAAAATCCTACTGCTTACTTGAAAGTACTGCTATCCTGAGTAATCTACTACAAAACAAATCGATACTCTCACAATCCCTGGATATGGAAAATAACAAAAACGAATGAAAGGATTTCAATGAAATACAAAAGACAATATCAATACTCGTTACACTAGCAACAAACTATTTAACTAGCTTCAAGCCTAGTGTTTTTAATTATTTAACTAGGCAAATCAGTTCAAAACAAATTCTTATTTACAATGACGGCCTACCCCGGACGATGGTGAGCCAATTGTGCACCGCCCTATGGGACTCCCAATCACGGCCGGATATACTACAGCCTGGATTCAAACCAGGGACTGTAGTGACGCCTCTTGCATTGAGATGCAGTGCCTTAGACCGCTGCGCCACTTGGGAGCCCAAATTTGCAATGTGATCTCCTCATAATGAACCGTGTTGAGTGTCCTGACAAAGGCAAACTATTCTAGCTATGCCAGGCAAAATTGGGCATCATTAAATTTGGATGAATCCAAATGAATGTAAATAGAATGAATGTAAATAGAACAGCTTGAACACATATGCAGCTACTTTGCTAGTGATATTCTGACTGCAGAGATTGTGACTGTGTTAGCCATAGCTAGTTGGCAAGTGATAAGAACGTTGCCAGGGAGCATAGCAATGGAACAAACTGGGTCGCATCCATAAATGTAGAACTAATCGAACAGATGACTGGGTCGCGTCTCTAGCAAACACAAGATGAGAACGTATGTATGTGGTATAAGCGGGATAAACACCTCCATTCTGTACGTTACCTTGGAAAAATGTACTGTGCCCCGTCCCGCTGCGTAGGCCATTATTTCCAAAGTACTGTACAGAACGTTGCCGTTTAACATGGACTTATTTCAGCCCAGCACCAGTATTCTGAAATGTAGGATATGCATATCCCCACTCTTTTTCTTCATATTATGATTGCCTTCCCTCCTAACAGAGAATGAACGTGTTAACCAGTCCAGCAGAGGATCTACCCAAACCCATGTCACAGAAGGAGGCCCTCAACCCCTCAGAAGTGTTTCAGATGTTCACAGAACTTTGCACATTACGGACACCAAACCAAACCCCTACAGTCGCCAGCTCCCAGCTGAGTGCAGCACCAGCACAGACAGTGCCCAGTAACACCTTGAACTTGGAAAATTAAAATAACCCATGGTATATTGGGAAACATTTGTCTCTTTGCACATGAACTCTGACCCTGGAGACAGGGGTCCGATGCAAGGTATCCTACTATTTTCCCTTTCTGTTGCTCATGTATATGAAATAATATAAGAAAAATTAAAGACAACAAACACTGCCACAGATGGGTGTGAAATTCTCTGAAAGTACACACACATGCAAGAGCACTGCCCTTCTGAAACGGCCCACAGACAAAATCTAACTTTGTTACATGTACTGAATACAACAAGTGTAGACCTTACCGCAAATGCTTACTTACAAGCCCTTAACCAACAGTGCAGTTCAAGAAGAGTTAAGAAAATATTTACCAAAGAAACTAAAGTAAAAAATAAACAAACATTAACAATAAAATAACAAAAATAAGGCTATATACAGGGGGTACCGTTACCGAGTACAGGTTAGTCGAGGTAATTTGTACATGTATGTAGGGGTGAAGTGACTATGCATACATAAAACAGCGAATAGCAGCAGTGTAAAAAACAAATGGATGGAGGGTGTCAATATAAATAATCCGGTGGCCATTTGGTTAATTGTTCAGCAGTCTTATATGGCTTGGGGGTAGAAGCTGTTAAGGAGCCTTTTGGTCCTAGACTTGGCGCTCCGGTACCGCTTGCCGTGTGGTAGCAGAGAAGAAAGTCTATGACTTGGGTGTCTGGAGTCTTTGACAATTGTTTGGTCTTTCCTCAGACACCGCATAGTATATACAGTTGAAGTCGGAGGTTTACATACACCTTAGCCAAATACATTTAAACTCAGTTTTTCACAATTCCTGTCATTTAATCCTAGTAAAATGTCCCTGTCTTAGGTCAGTTAGGCTCACCACTTTATTTTAAGATTGTGAAATGCCAGAGTAAAAGAGAGAATGATTTATTTCAGCTTTTATTTATTTTGTCACGTTCCCAGTGGGTCAGACGTTTACATACACTCAATTAGCATTTGTTAGAATTGCCTTTAAATTGTTTAACTTGGGTCAAACGTTTTGGGTCGCCTTCCACAAGCGTCCACTATAAGTTGGGTGAATTTTGGCCCATTCCTCCTGACAGAGCTGGTGTAACTGAGTCATTTTTGTAGGCCTCCTTGCTCACACATGCTTTTTCAGTTCTGCCCACAAATCTTCTATAGGATTGAGGTCAGGGCTTTGTGATGGCCACCCCAATCCCTTGACTTTGTTGTCCTTAAGCCATTTTGTCACAACTTTGGAAGTATGCTTGGGGTCATTGTCCATTTGGATCTGGCTTTTTTATGGCGGTTTTGGAGCAGTGGCTTCCTCCTTGCTGAGTGGCTTTTCAGGTTATGTTGATATAACGTTTTACTGTGGATGTTACGATACAGGTATCCTGTGTCTATTTGTTTTCTCTCCTTCTCCCCTCACAGGGCTAATCATCATTCCCCAATCAGTCGCTAATTAGAAGACACCTGCTCCTTTTCTCTTACCCTATCACATCCTTTCCCTTGGTTTAAAAACCCTATCAGTTGTTTTCTCTGGATCTTGATCTCTCTGGCTATATCGCTCTCTTTTGGTTTTTGTTCATACATGTCACATTTGTCTGGAATCCTGTGAGTATTGTATTGTTATGGTGATTGACTGTCTGTTTGATGGTGGGAAAAGGGGGTATCAAGACAAGTTGCCCATGGGCATACACTACCCATAGGAATATTTTGTCTAAATACCCTAGTTAGAACTGGGTGGACCACCCGCTGTATTTTTGGTTAGTTCGCTGTATTGAAGTAGGCTAGTCTTGTTTAGGGGTGTTTTTGGTATTTGTTTCTTTCCTTGGGTCCAGCTCAGCTCCTTTTCCTGCCCCCCTTTACCGTGTGTGTTTTAAAAATAAACCATGAGTGTTTGACGGTTATTTTAGTTGTCTGTGGTTTTTGTTCTCACTGTTACTTTTTCACTGTAATAATTTGCATGAGTTATCAAATCAAATTTATTTGTCACATACACATGGTTAGCAGATGTTAATGCAAGTGTAGCGAAATGCTTGTGCTTCTAGTTCCGACAATTCATTAATAACCAACGAGTAATCTAACTAACAATTCCAAAACTACTACCTTACACACACAAGTGTAAAGGGATAAAGAATATGTACATAAAGATATATGAATGTGTGATGGTACAGAGCAGCATAGGCAAGATGCAGTAGATGGTATCGAGTACAGTATATACATATGAGATGAGTAATGTAGGGTATGTAAACATTAAATTAAGTGGCTAGTGATATATTTTACATCAATTCCCATTATTAAAGTGGCTGGAGTTGAGTCAGTGTGTTGGCAGCAGCCACTCAATGTTAGTGGTGGCTGTTTAACAGTCTGATGGCCTTGAGATAGACGCTGTTTTTCAGTCTCTCGGTCCCAGCTTTGCTGCACCTGTACTGACCTCGCCTTCTGGATGATAGCGGGGTGAACAGGTAGTGGCTCGGGTGGTTGATGTCCTTGATGATCTTTATGGCCTTCCTGTGCCATCGGGTGGTGTAGGTGTCCTGGAGGGCAAGTAGTTTGCCCCCGGTGATGCGTTGTGCAGACCTCACTACCCTCTGGAGAGCCTTACGGTTATGGGCGGAGCAGTTGCCGTACCAGGCGGTGATACAGCCCGACAGGATGCTCTCGATTGTGCATCTGTAGAAGTTTGTGTGCTTTTGGTGACAAGCCGAATTTCTTCAACCTCGAGGTTGAAGAGGCGCTGCTGCGCCGCCTTCACGATGCTGTCTGTGTGGGTGGACCACTTCAGTTTGTCTGAAGTGTACGCCGAGGAACTTAAAACTTACTACCCTACTGGTGTTACGCGTCTCGATGCCCCCCAGTGGCTATAGATACTTTTGTACATGTTTCCTCCAGCATCTTCACAAGGTCCTTTTGCTTTTCTTCTGGGATTGATTTGCACGAATGGTCTCCTTCCTGAGCGGTATGATGGCTGCGTGGACGGAAAGTGTTGTGTACTATTGTTTGTACAGATGAACGTGGTACCTTCAGGCGTTTGGAAATTGCTCCCAAGGATGAACCAGACTTGTGGAGGTCTACAATTGTTTTCTGATGTCTTGGCTGATTTCTTAGGATTTTATCCCATGATATCAAGCAAAGAGGCACTGAGTTTGAAGGTAGGCCTTGAAATACGTACACAGGTACACCTCCAATAGGCTAATTGACATAATTTGAGTCAATCAGAAGCCTCTAAAGCCATGACATTTTCTGGAATTTTCCAAGCTGCTAAAGGCACCGTCAACTTAGTGTATGTACAACTTCTGACCCACTTGACTTGTGTTACAGTGAAATAATCTGTAAACAGTTGTTGGAAAAATGATGTGTCCTGCACAAACTAAATGTCCTAACCGATTTGCCGAAACTATAGTTAACAAAAAAATTGGAGTGGTTGAAAAACAAGTTAATGATCCCAACCTAAGTGAATGCAGACTTTTGACTTCAACTACACACACACACACACACACAGCAACAGTGCATTTACTGAGTTACAGTTCATATGTCGGGATTTCACATTACTGGGAGTACAGATAAGCATCTGTTGGTTACAAATACCTCAGGATTTGTGGTTGTGATGCTGATTTGATGTACTGCCAAATTCTCTAAAACAATGTTGCAGGCTGCTTTTTGGTAGAAAAATTAATATGACGGTCTCCGGCAACAGCTCTGGTGGACATTCCTCTAGTTAGCATGCCAATTGCACACAAATGCAACTTAAGACTTCTGGCATTGATTTGTGTTACAAAACTGCATATTTTAGTGGCCTTTTATGGTGTACCTATGCAACGATCATGCCGTTTAAATCAGCTTCTTGATATGCCACACCTGTCAGGTGGATGGATTATCTTGGCAAAGAAGAAATGCTCACTCACTAACAGGGATGTAAATCTCTGCTTCTTAATGTCATAGAAGGCCAAAACAGTCTTTTAAACTTGTCTAATAAAACCACTTCTTGTGAGTTGCGACCTTTTCCTGTCCAATGACGTCTACACATTTTCAGGTTGTACCTCTACTCACGTTGGTTGAGCACCTTCTACACTTTTCCAAATGTAGATTTGTTTTTGCATTTAGCTCCCAACGATGGCTCAAGGCATAAGTAGGGAATAAAATATGTGCACAACAGTTTTGTGCATATGGAACATTTCAGCTCATGAAAGCAACACTTTACATGTTGCATTTGACATTTGTATGCATTGTATATGTGAGTGATCCTTAAAAGATCCTGTCTTATTGCAGTTTGTAGTCATTTTCTATACGCTACAGATTTGACAAAGGGTGAGTGCCACTGGCTTAGTTAATCATTTTTGAAGTTCAGCACGACTGTCTGTTCAGGAGAAAAAACACCACCCTCTCTATGGCCATGGATTCAAAACCAGTACAAGGAGTAATCAGGTTTCCTTGATTATCCTTCTCACAAAGTATACATTGTTTTGTGTGGGAATCCAAATATACATTAATCACAAGTGTTTTCATCCTATCCTGCTAAGATTATCAGACTGATCTTGTCATCTACCTTAGCATTTTCGTCTATTCTAGGCTAAGGCACTGAGCAGTACAGCCCTATTAGATATGGACACCTCAACCACCAGAGAGCAGTGCTTATGTTGTTCCATAGGGATATGTCACATAGTGGGTAAGAATTCTCTTCAACATTTGCTGACTGCAGTTATGGGCCATTGCTTGTATTAATTTATTTAACTTAAGGATATAATGTCAGAGATGGTGTCTAGGCTACATGGTAATAGATATATCCCTGACTGCCACTAAAGTTTAGGCCTTTCACCTGTTCAGTCCAGTAAAAATATCTCCCTCTGCCGGCCAAACCTACACACAGCACAGGCTCATGTCACTACAGACCGGTATGAAGCTGCTGTACTGTAGCCTGACTTGCTGTCTCAGAGCACACTGATTTCTGTCGAGACTCTCAGTACTGTATCTGCCAACTGCTGGTCAACTTAAATCCTTACCACTTGCGTCCTGATGTTTTGGCACTAGAGCCCTTTTTCTAACCCAGTCAGATGAATTGATGCATACCATGTTTGTGTTTCTGCGTGCAGTTTGATGTAAGTTGAAGGTAGTTTCTGGAGACAGTGTACAGGAACAGCTAGCATGCTGACTTCTACATTACCCTTCAGGTAGTATTATTTTTCTTATAAATAATTTGTGAGGGATTTGAGGAAGAATTTATGAATAGCATATAAAGCCTTTAGTTGGTTTATAGTGTGCCCAACAATGATTGGACACTTCTTTTCAGATATCATTGTTGGTTATGTTGAGGGAAGCTGGTCCCACTTTACAATAACTGCCATTAAAAACAAACATGGTAGCTAAATAGACAGGTAGTGTTGTGTCAATTCCTGTATACATGGGTTATACCAGTTATCAATAGTGAGTATTTGCAAAAGCCTTGCAAACAAGGCTTAGATTTGCAACGAGAATTAGATTTGTAAATTCTATGTATCAATGTACTACACTATGTAACCATTTTAAATACGGTATTCGGGAAAGTTATTGTTGTGGGGCTGGGAAGGTTAACATTTGAGTAGAACATATGTTCATCACAGGAGTTAGGTGGCACCTCAATTGGAGATGACGGGTTCGTGGTAATGGCTGGAGCGGAATTGCATCAAACACATGGTTTCCATGTGTTTGATGCCAATCCATTTACTCCGCTCCAGCCATTGAGACGTTCCTCCATCAGCAGCCTCCACTGATCATGCATTGGTATTTTATTAGAATCCCCATAAGCTGTTGCGAAAGCAGCAGCTACTCTTCCTGGGGTCCACACAATATAGAACATGAATAGACAAGAACAGAACTACATATATTTATAAATGGCACACTGCAGCCCTCATCCTCCACATACAACACCCGTTTTCCCCAAAGCACACATCCCTGGGTCGCTTGTCTTTTCAGTTCGCTGCAGCTAGCGACTGCAACAAACATTCAAACTGGACAGTTTTCTCATTCAATCATGGACACTCTTACTGACAGTTGTGGCTGCTTTGCATAATGTATTGGTGGCTCTACCTTGCCCTTTGTGCTGTTGTCTGTGCCCAGTAATGTTTGTACCCTGTTTTGTGCCGTTACCATGTTGTGTTGCTGCCATGCGATGTTGTCTTAGGTCTCTCTTTATGTAGTGTCTCTTGTCGTGGTGTGTTTTGTCCTATATTTTTAATCCCTGTCCCCGCAGGAGGCCTTTTGGTAGGCCGCCATTGTAAGTAAGAATTTGTTCTTTGCTGACTTGCCTAGTTAAATGCTTTGTTAAAAAAAAAAAAACAGTTTTCTGTTCATTTTTGCAATATGAGATGTAAGGGAGTTCCATACAATAATGGCTCTATATAAAACTTCACGTGTTCTTGCATTCGTTCTGGATTTGGGGACTGAAAGGACCCCTGGTGGCATGTCTGGTGGGGTAAGTGTATCAGAGCTGTGTGTAAATTGACTATGCAAACTATTTGGAGTTTCCAACACTTGAATGTTTCTTATAAAAATAAGTGATGCAGTCAGTCTCCAACTCTTAGCCAAGAGAGACTAGCATGCGTAGTATTTATATTAGCTCCCTGATTACAATGAAGAGCAACACGTGCTGCTCTGTTCTGGGCCAGCTGCAGTTTAACTAAGTCTCTTTGCAGAACTTGACCACATGACTGGACAATAATCAAGATAATACAAAACTAGAGCCTGCAGAACTTGCTTTTTGGAGTGTGGTGTCAAAAGCTGAGAATCTATGGACACCTCTCTCCATTTTTTACAACCATTGAATCTGTTTTGACCATGACAGTTTACAATCTAAGGTAAGACCATGTAATGTAGTCTCCTTAACTTGTTCAACAGCCACACCATTCATTATCGGGTTCAGTTGAGGTCTAGAGCTTAGGGAATGATTTGTACCAAATACAATGCTCATAGTTTGAATGTTCAGGCCACCCATTCCAAAACTGCATTAATATTGAATGAGAATTCATATTGGAAAATGTAGAACTTTCAAAAACATAACGTTTCTTGCTACAACCAACTCAGTGTTAAAGTGCGAGGCAAAGCTTGCCCAAACCAGCTCTGCAAACAACTGTTCGCGTATGTTGAATGACAACAGCCTTTTCAAATTCGGCCACAATATCCACACCCTAACTGTGTGAAGCGTGAGTGTAAGTGGTCTGTTTAAGGTCTTTAACCTGATCCCCCACGGTGACAGGCAAATCTCCTCCCTCAGATACATCCTGGGTGGTGAGATTAGAAGTTAATGGAATAAGTGGTTAGAGTACATACTGTACTCTTCTGGTCAGTGAGGGAAACAACCAAAAGATCAGCAGTATCCCTCACTGTGCCGATTTGATCCTCTTATTTTAGTGCCCCCTGCTGGAGCGGCACTGCCCTTTTGCTTTCTACTACTGTACTGTCTCTACTGTGCTACAGTACAATTACAAACACTGATCATTTATCATAAATATTTCTTACCAAATAGGCATTATTCACCAACAACGGCATCTTTAGGCAGTTGTATATCGCTGCATTAATCTGAAAATATCTGGCAAAGATTTGACAATATTTTAGGGAGGCCGGGCCTGTAGTCTTAGAGTGCACAAAGAACACCACATGACAGTACTCAAAATAATTTTGCTATGGCTGTCTTTGTAAGTGTATATTATATTCTTGTGGATCCTCTTTTTATACAGTATTTACATAACGGGTGGGTCTAATCCTGATTGGTTAAAACCGCATTCCATGTCTATTGCCGGCTAAATCTATGATGTTAAAATACCTATTTTCTCTGTTCCATTCAAACCACTGTCTCAAGTTTTATAAATTGCTTGGCTGTGTTTAGCTCTAATATAAACAGCATCTAGACATTATCTCACATCCTTTAGACTTTCCAGCTTCAGTTTGAAGTTAGTGTTGTTGGCTAGCTCCTCTAAACAAGTGTCCTGACGAGTGAGTACATTTTCTATGCCAGGTAAAAATCGCTCCTCATTATCTCATTGTTATGGATGTGTCCAAATAAAATGTCACTAGAAAGCAACTTAAACAAATGAAGCTACTTTGTTGTTATTCTGGCTTCCAGGGCATTATCACTTTTATACAGCGGGTTACCAACATCTTCAAAAAATGATGGAGATTTTCATTAAGTTATTTTGATTAATTTATTCATACTATTTCATCCTTCCACAAAATATAGGCTCGACACAAATGTAGGGTTTCTAGCCAAGCCGGCTAGTCGTTCGCATCAGTTTAGTTGTCAGACACGACCCAGTCGTTCGGTATCTATCGACATGACCCAGTCGTTCATTCTAAATGGTCCATTGCCATACTTACTAACAACGTTCTTATCTCTTGCTTGCTAGCAAGCCAACTACGGCTAACTTACAGTCAAGTCAAGAAGTGCAGCCCGGTGTTTGGAGGCTATATTGGCATGGTTTGCCGTCCCTCGAATTCGTCGGCCTAAATACTTCCATGCCAATATATCCACCAAACACCGGCTTCTCGGGCATTATCACTTAAATCACAACCATGTTTTGAGTTTTCCATGTCATCCCATCCTCCTTTCGTGCTTGCTTTATGTCAATGCATATTTTGTATCTTTAGCAGCCTGGTGCGCCTACACTTTGGAGAATCAGAGCGTCCCCTTCTACCTCCTGAGCAGGTGAGCAAGTGCATCTCCAGATTTTGTGATAAACCTCATGCAAATATTTGCATTAATTCAATATTGTGGAAATTGTTATTGTATTGCCATGGACTATGTATCATAAATGAGGTCTTAAAATACAATCATACATTGAGTAGGCTTTTACAGAATTGGGTTGTAATATTCCCACTGAAATCTTTCCTCCTCAGGTTCTGACCCTTCTATCTGCTACTGGCTAATTGCCAAACAGTAGTGTATACCTCAGCATAGATTGCAGTGTGCGTAGACTTTTTCATAATTTGCTGAATATTTGTTTTGATTTCCAGCACTTGCATAAAACAAAAACAATATAAATACACGTGTATACAAAAACAAAAACAAACACACTGTGCTTTGTATCAGGGGAAGGAGCCAGTTCAACGAACAGAACACCACTTTTTGAGTAACAGAATACTGGAATGAAACAAACAAAATAGGGGTTCTGTTTAAAATGGAAGGGTTGGAATATAAATTTAGTTCCAACCCCTGCTTTTCATGTATCCTGGGGAAGGCCTCAGGGCCCAAAGGTTTCCTGCTAAGGAGTTTTTCTGCAAATAATAGTGAGTTTTAAAATGCAGAACATGCACCCTTAAGTCAGGTCACTAAGAATCTAGGAATTTCCCTTTCCAAAGCATACACTTGCACAATAGGTTACATCCATAGCCTTGTCTTTGTACTGTCACCATAAAGATTATATAAACCAGTAGCACTAATTTGGTTGGTCAATATGTATGTTACCCAGTACATTACCTGTGCATTGGTTAACATTTCATACAGTATTGAGTGGGAATATCCTTTCCAGCCAGGGCGACACAGCCTAGATATAGTTCAAAAACCATTGCGTTCTGAGATTGACCTAGTAACAGATACACTTGTTCCTGTTTACTCAAGTCAGTTCCTGTCACAATTCACACCTAGCACCCACGAACTGTGATAAGTATGCGTGTCAAGGAATTAGTCAGACTATTTCCAATTACCAGACCTGTGAGGTTATACACGCAGCTAGAACCCTCCCATGATCTCTGCTTCCCCTCCCTTGTCTTTTCCTCTGCCTTCGTGACGAAACACCACAAAGCTGGAATCTCAATCCCATTTGGAGCTCAAGTCAAACACCTTAATAGTGCCAATGCTCCAAATACTTAAATCTCCCTCACCGTTAAACCGGATGAAGTTGGTTGCATTACATTCAATAACTTTTAAAGAAGTCAAACATCTATTTCACCATTGAAATGACAATACCCATTTCAGAAAATGTAATTGGCATCCTTTATATGCCATTGAAGTACCCTATACTGTATATAGAAGTATAACCAATGTTTAGTTTTGCGTGGCACAATTCGATAGTCGCATATACAGTTGCATAGCGCATGCAGTATTTTTGCATCCTGTGCAAATGTTGTTTAGTATGACCAGAGTAAGGTGACCGGGTAAATAAGACTACACCTGCAACATTACTTATTGCTTACACTAGAAAATAAAAAGGTTTGAGCAGAAATGAAGTGTTTGCAAACGTAAAATGAACCTTTAAACAACAATGGTAATGTCTGTGTTAGAGGTAATTCAATATTGATATTTAGTCCATGCACAAAGCAAGAAGTAATTGGGAACAATACTTACCCAAACATGTCTCCTTAGCCATGCCGCAAGTAGATAGGTGCATATGCAAAAAGTAGACTATTTCAGTTTTAAAACATTAATTTATTCTTAGCCAATCATTAAATCTGCGTGCGGCCATATTCAAGGAAGGCCTGAAACTCTTATGGTTTTAGAAGATTTGCACTTTAATGTGTGAATGTTAAGTCACTAACAACATTATTGGCTAACATTAGCAATTACAAGATTTGTACTTGAATGTTTGCAGCCATTCTATATTAGCAGATTTGCACTTGAATGTGTGAAAGAGTTTATGCAGCCAGTCACTAACAACATTACTGACTAGCAAATTAGCCATATTGGAAGCTTGTTCCATTAGCTTGCTTACATAGAAAGACCAGAAGGTTTTCGATAATGGCCAAAGACCACCTTCACTTATTATGGTGTTCAAGATAATAAAGCAAAGTTATCTTAATGTTGGCATACAACCACCCATTTGTTGACACAGATTTAGTTACTCAGAGAATAAATTGTTTCATTGTCTTGGAAAGCTAGCTTCCTGCATGAGAATACAGTAGCTAACTGGCTAGTAGGCTATTGTAAAGCCTCTACATGAGAATCCCATTCATTAAAAAAAAAATATATTGAATTAAGGTGTCAATACACATTTGTAATTTAATTGGTTGCACTTTACTTTCTAAAAATGAAGTAAATAATGTATGTTGCTGTAGAGATGGATTCGCAAAGAGGCCAACACTCCTTGTACCTCAGGGACCAGGCCAAAGAGAAAGGACATGCTACTGAACAGATCAATGTAGAATTAAAACACAGAATGCAGACATAGCAAAGAAAACAATACGTCTTAAGCATGATCGCTAGTTGCAAAACAGAATGTCATTTTCTATTTGACCCAAGGTTTTCCTTATGTGTTAAATGATGGTATTGTTCTTTAATCTTTGCCCTCACAAACCGTGTGAGGATTCCTGACCTCAAGAGTAAGTACATCTGTTTATAGGAATCAGCCTGAATTGAGGGAGACAGGTGTCACCTCAAACACAGTCTTGAGTCTTAGTCAATTTACCTAACGCCTCCCACTTGCGTAAAGTGTGAATCCAATTTGGAAGGATTGGGGATTAAGGGGCTGGAGGAGGGGGTGCCTTTGGTTTTAACAGCTTGTTAGTGACAATTTTGGACTCTAATCGGATGGACACAAGCTCCTTGGCCCTAAACCCTCTTGGGTGGTGTTGAAATGAATAATCTGACAGATGGTATTGGTTCCTTCCTGTCTGCATCTTTGTCTTGGCCTACAAACCTTTATCTAATGTTAGCCTACATATGTAAAAGTTTTACTATTGGCAATGTAAATATTACATGTCATTGCATACATGTTCTGTTGACATGTATAAACAAACTGATAAACAACCAAGAAAAGAAAGACAAACAGGATATACATTTCTACCATCTGAGCTAACAGGACAAAATTCCAGGGATCTGCTGCACATTTTCTAATTGAGCAACAATCATTCTTAAATAATGCAGAGCAATATGTTGCATTTTGCCACAGAACGTGCCATTAATATATAAATTGTAGTACTTAATTTGTACTCTATTGTTCAAATACTCTATTCAAATAACCAGCAATTATCTTGCGCTTGGGCTTGCAGGGTGACGGGTGATTTAAATAAATATACACACTACTCACTTAGCTTTTCTATCAAAGACAATTTGAAATGTCTTAAAATAACATCAAATTGATCAGAAATGCAGTGTAGACATTGTTAATGACTATTGTAGCGGGAAACGGCAGATTCCTTATGGAATATCTAAATAGGTGTACAGAGGCCCATTATCAGCAACCATCACTCCTGTGTTCCAATGGCACATTGTGTTAGCTAATCCAAGTTTATCATTTTAAAAAGGCTAATCATTAGAAAACCATTTTGCAATTGTTACAACAGCTGAAAACTCGTGCTGATTAAAGAAGCAATAAAACTGGTCTTCAGACGAGTTGAGTATCTGGAGCATCAGCAAAAAAGTATTTAGTCAGCCACCAATTGTGCAAGTTCTCCCACTTAAAAAGATGAGAGGCCTGTAATTTTCATCATAGGTACACTTCAAATATGACAGACAAAATGAGAAAACAAATCCAGAACATCATTGTAGGATTTTTAATGAATTTATTTGCAAATTATGGTGGAAAATAAGTATTTGGTCAATAACAAAAGTTTCTCAATACTTTATTATATACCCTTTGTTGGCAATGACAGAGGTCAAACGTTTTCTGTAAGTCTTCACAAGGTTTTCACACACTGTTGCTGGTATTTTGGCCCATTCCTCCATGCAGATCTCCTCTAGAGCAGTGATGTTTTGGAGCTGTTGCTGGGCAACACAGACTTTCAACTCCCTCCAAAGATTTTCTATGGGGTTGAGATCTGGAGACTGGCTAGGCCACTCCAGGACCTTGAAATGCTTCTTACGAAGCCACTCCTTCGTTGCCCGGGCGGTGTGTTTGGGATCATTGTCATGCTGAAAGACCCAGCCACGTTTCATCTTCAATGCCCTTGCTGATGAAAGGAGGTTTTAACTCAAAAACTCACGATACATGGCCCCATTCTTTCCTTTACACGGATCAGTCGTCCTGGTCCCTTTGCAGGAGAACAGCCCCAAAGCATGATGTTTCCACCCCCATGCTTCACAGTAGGTATGGTGTTCTTTGGATGCAACACAGCATTCTTTGTCCTCCAAACACGACGAGTTGAATTTTTACCAAAATGTCCTCAACCGGCAGCTTCATTAAATAGTACCCGCAAAACACCAGTCTCAACGTCAACATTGACGAGGCGACTCCGGGATGCTGGCCTTCTAGGCAGAGTTCCTCTATCCAGTGTCTGTTCTTTTTCCCATCTTAATATTTTATGGCCAGTCAGATATGGCTTTTTCTTTAACTCTGCATAGAAGGCCAGCATCCCGGAGTCGCTTCGTCACTTGACTTTGAGACTGGTGTTTTGCAGGTGCCATTTAATGAAGCTTGCCAGTTGAGGACTTGAGGCGTCTGTTTCTCAAACTAGACACTAATGTACTTGTCCTCTTGCTCAGTTGTGCAACGGGGCCTCCCATTCCTCTTTCTATTCTGGTTAGGGTCAGTTTGCGCTGTTCTGTGAAGGGAGTAGTACACAGCATTGTATGGGATCTTCAGTTTCTTGGTAATTTCTCACATGGAATAGCCTTAATTTCTTAGTACAAGAATAGACTGACGAGTTTCAGAAGAAAGGTCTTTGTTTCTGGCCATTTTGATTCTGTAATCGAACCCAGAAATGCTGATGCTCCAGATACTCATCTCGTCTAAAGAAGACCCGTTTTATTGCTTCTTTAATCAGTATAACAGTTTCCAGCTGTTGTAACAATTGCAAAAGGGTTTTCTAATGATGAATTATCCTTTTTAAAATGATAAACTTGGATTAGCTAACACAATGTGCCATTGGAACAGTGATGGTTGCTGATAATGGGCCTCTGTACGCCTATGGAATTATTCCATAAAATATGCAGTTTCAAGCTACAATAGTAATTTACATTAACAATGTCTACACTGTATTTCTGATTCATTTGATGTTATGTCTGCAAATATTGAAGCAGCGGCAGTCAGACATTAACAACTTGACTCGCAAGGTAAAAAAAACAACATTAACGATGCACTTAGCTGTTCTATGGGTGGTCTGAGGCAGTCGGTAAATAAGAGTGTTTTCAAGCCAACTTAACAATAGTTTTGGGCAACAGCACAGATATTTATTGATGCTCCTACAAAAGGTTCTAACGATGCTTTTGGGAAACCGGGCCCTGATATGATTTTTTTTCTAGAGCCTTACTTTTCTTTGAGAGCTCAAGTGCAACATACTGTACAAAATATCAAAACCAGGAAACAATCTCATAGCTACCCTTTGTAGGTAGCTGATGCATAACTAATTTAGTAGTGCATTGGTTCTCTTCTATGCAGTAAAAGGTACTCAACATATAGGTATGCATGTCTATTAAAGTAACTTTAAGAGGTTAAAGTAATAAATAAAAAATGTTACAGTACAATAATTAATCTAGAATCCTAACTTTGCCATAAACTTTTGCCTGCCATCTTACAACTACACTTTAAATATTAGGGTTTAACAAGGATTCTTCAAAGGACCTTAGGGCTCTTGGCACTGAATTGCCCTCAAAAGGTTCTTCCAAGAATCCCATAGGAGGTGGGGTTCATTGAGGAACCTCCTTAGGTTCCTGCAAGAGCACCCAACTAACTGCCCAACTGACACATTTGGATTTCATTTTGAAAGGACAGCAGGTGCAGGCACTTAACTGGAAAATGTTAAGATCTTCTCAATTTAAGCTAAGTTTTTTTCCCTTGTACGATCTAAATTGATATGGTCTTATGATACCATATATTTGTGAAAATCATTCTAAAACAGAAATGGACCATTTTAATGTATATCAATCAACAAAGAGATAAGAATATGTAGCTGTATTGGCTGCAGATGACTGATCTGCTCACTTTTGTGTGTATGTCTGCAGGTATACAGACAAGGAGGCATACAAAGGTGTGTCAGTTGGTATTGGTATGTTATGCAGATCACATTAACCATCCTCCTCCCTTACCTCTTCAATGAATATCCCATAGTCCTCTACATTATGGACAAGGTATGTGTATGAAAACCATTATCAAAACAGTTTTTTTCATTCACATTTACCAAAAAAAACAAGGTAGGAATACTGTTGTGTGCATGTTTCATGAATCATCTGTATAATAATAAAAGAAATTGGAGTCAGACTTCACCCGCCCTACACCTCTGAAGATAAGAGGAAATGTGTTCGATCACCATGCACTGCAAAGTCATTCTGGCTATGGATACAGAGAACATCAACACTAACATCAACACGCCAGAGGATATACCCACTATACATACTCTGGGCTCTGCTGGGAGTATACCTCATATTTTGATTTTTTAAATTGTGCTTTGCCACTGACATCATAATCAACACTGACAATTAAAACATGTTATTGTTATGAATATTACTATTAATAATAAAGGGGGGGTGGTAGTTCAAAAATGAACCCCAAAAGGATGAGGAACTATTAAAAAGGGTTCTTCTAAGAACATATAGGTTTTCCCCACAGTTTCATTTTGAAGAACCCATAAATGATACTCCAAGAACCTTATTTTTTAGAGTGTAATAGTATAGTGAAGAGAAACAGTGCTATAACTAATATCGAACCAACGACACCCATTAACAGTGCCAAAAAATCTATCCCAAGGCCTGTAATGCTTGTATTGGATATTATCCTGTATAAATCAACATAAATCCCTATTAAACACCAACATATGAGTCTTAAGGATAGATGTAGTATAGTATTGCCTTGTACAAACAGTTTTTCCCTAAGGAAAGCTATCACTCCTACAGACATAAGATAAATGTAGGTCAACTGTGGAACCTCTCACTAATAATGCTGAACTTGTGACAAATAAGGAAGGTTCTCTTGTATCACAAGTACTTACTTGTTATTCTAAAACATGCATCTATACTTCCTGAGACGTTTATGTTGGTGTTTAATATGCATTTAGTGTACAGTCTAGTATAATATCCAAAACGGGCCTTAGTATCCACAGGCTTTTGGATGCATTACCTGGAACAACTGAGCCGTTTTTCTAGGAAGTCACCTGACTCGCTTTGACCAATTGGTGTTGGTGGTTACATATGTTTCCCTTCAATATGCTACTAGTTCTTTGTGGACATTTCTTGCAAGTACTACTCCACAATTCTCTCAAATACATAATCGTGGCCTATATTCTCAAGGGTTGACGATATACACTGAGTGTACAAATCATTAGGAACACCTGCTCTTTCCATGACAGATTGACCAGGTGAATCTAGGTGAAAGCTATGACCCCTTATTGATGTCACTTGTTAAATCAACTTCAAATCAGTGTAGATGAAGGGGAGGAGACAGGTTAAATATGATTTTTTTTAAAGCCTTGAGACATTGTGTATGTGTGCTATTCCGAGGGTGAATGGGCAAGACAAAAGATTGAAATGTCTTTGAACAGGGAATGGTAGTAAGTGCCTAGCGCACCACGTTGAGTGTGTGAAGAACTGCAATGCTGCTGGGTTAACCGTGTGCATCATGAATGGTCCATCACCCAAAAGACATCCAGCCAACTGTGGGAGGCATTGGTCAACATGGGCCAGCATCCCTGTGGACCGCTTTCGACACCTTGTAGAGGCCATGCCCCGACAAATTGAGGCTGTTCTGAGGGCAAACCTTTTTTTGTTTGTTGTTGCATACAGAAAATATGTAAACGAATGTAAAGAGTCGGCCTCTCCCTTTTGGACTGAAATGTGCCCTTTACAGTTCGGGTCGGAGATTAATGATCACAAAGGTCAGCCTGAGTTAAGAGGGTAATTTGATTGACCTGTACTGTAATTAGAAGCCTTATTAGCCTCGTAGGGAGGTTAAGAGAGGCCCTTTTAATTAACATTGACTACTACACTGTCTTTTCTACATGATTCAATTAATTTGATCTGTTTAGTTTGAGTCACTGATACAGGCCTACAGTACGCACACAAGGTTATTTTATTTTGAACGTGAATAAATGAATATGAATGAGACAATGTTTTCTGCAATGGAATATCTACTCAAGCAAAGCCCATGTAATCCCTATCCTAACATGACCTGCCCATCAAATCAAATGTTATTTGTCACATGCTTCATAAACAACAGGTGTAGACTAACAGAATGCTTACTTATTAGTACTTTTCCAACAATGCAGAGATCAAATAGAAACTGACAAGGAATAAATACACAGTGAATAACAAATAAAAATAATGAGTAAAAACAAAAATGAAAGAAACTTGTCTATATACAGGGAGCACCAGTACCGAGTCAAATTGTAGAGGTACGAGGTAATTGAGGTATCTATGTACATATAGGTAGGGGTAAAGTGACTAGGCATCAGGATAATGTTGTAGTAGTAGCAGCAGCCATGAACCGAATACCATGAATTTAATAGAAAAGAACTTCATGACGTAGGTCTACCAATAAACTGTGCTTCACCATTTATTAATAGAAAATATTAACTTAAGTGACAAAGATCTAGGTTGAAGAGAAGCAGGGTCATATCAATTAAATGTTGATTTTTCTATGGAACTTTATAGCAACGCTTGTTAATTTTTTTTTTTAAATACTTGAATAGTTTTCTTTGCAATCTGCAAATCGATATCTCAAACTGCCTTATTTTAAAAGTTGCACGAGATTTTGAGTGGGTTACTAGCCGCTCCATTCATATTTCACTGAACCTGCCAAAGCACTGTGGTTAATCTGTTTTTCTGCTGGGTCCAAGTTAGGCATTTGGTTTTGGTGTATATTCCCATTTCAAGTGGTGCCTTTACCAGGAACTGACAAACTAATTACACAGGATGTGCCAGCAGTGGGAACAAGGTTTTAATCACACAATTGGATTGATAGCTTTATTGCTTGGATGTTTTAATTATTTAATGACTTTAGGTAGGGATCTGGATGGTAGGCCCATTCACAGGTGCGGTTTTACCAGGAATAACCTGATAATGTCACCGAGTTCTCTGCCAGCAGGAATGAGGTTTAATTGTTAAATGGGGTTGGATGTGTAATCAAGTAATGGCTTTACGGCCTTTCTAAAGATATTAGGGGCTGTATCCTCCTTACCAGCCACTGCAAACAACTTGACAATAACTGGATTACTGCAAGTTGTCCCAAACACAACTAATTGTTCAAAGCTGGAATACATAGCAGTGAAACTGCCACGTCTGTTTGCAATATTACAACAACAAAGGCATTACTTCAACAATAAAAATTCCCCTCCCTCTGACATCATTTCACATAATTACACGCAAGATAGAAAAGCAGAATATGTACTATTTTTATTTTTTAATCACATTACTGGATGCTCATTTCCTCAAAACAATAACAAATGTGCCTTGGGCGTCCAAATGTCGCTGTTTTGCCTATCGCAGATCTCGGCTTTAAAAGTGCAATATGTAGAAATCACTCCGCCATTTCCTGGTTGCTACTAGTTCTCCTAATTTAAGTTTGTGACAAAACAAGCAATGTATAGTGTAGAGAATCATTGTACTAGGTAAACCGCTGTGAAATATATTTTCAATAATTTAAAATATTGTATTTTCAGCTGTTTGAAGCTGGTATACAAAACCGAAAGTAAAATACGTAAAAATGTAACTTAAGAACAGGAAGCATAGAAAGTGCACATTGACAGCAAGTCTAAGAAGCGATAGATCTATTCTATGAGAATGACAGATCTATAACGCACATTGGTATTTGAATTTGGTCAGGTTTCCCAAAAAGTTACATATTGCAGCTTTAAAAGAGATACTTACAATTATGGGTCCAGTTTAAGTCATTAAGGTTCTAATAATGTTAGTTGACACTGATTGGTGTGTGGAGATACAGTAATGGACTTTAGGCCTACTGTATGTACAGTACATTGTAGGTAGTTCACCCAAATTACAACATTTCACATTTGTTTCCTTACCTATGCAAGGACAGCGTGCAATCCATGCTTTAGGTTTGTTAACATTGTAGACACTGCCACCCTCCTCTATAGCAGGAGTATTCAAATCCTATCTTGAATGCCCAGAGTACTGCTGGTTTTCCGTTCTACCTGACAATGAATTGCACCCAACTGGTGTCCCAGGTCTATAGCATGCTGTGTTCATAACCAAGTGGGAAGGTGGTAATTACAAGTTGTGAAGTCGTAAACACTAGTTGGATGGCTTCACGGGCTTTGAACTCTGGGATGAGTAGCACTACACAGTGTTCGGGCAAAAAACAAAACATGCGTCCCAAGTTTGTGAAACACTGCACTACGCACAATGATATTCCAACACGCATACAAACACTCACTCCATCATTTGCCACCCAGTAAAATACTACATGTCTAAAAGTGTTCAGTTTTAAATATACTTAAGTATCAAAGTACATGGAATTGCTAAACTATACTTAAATATCAAAAGTAAAAGTAATTTCAAGCAAATCAGATGGCACAATTTTTTAATTTTTTATTTACGGATAGCTAGGGGCTACAATTTCCTGTCAAAATGTAACGAGTAATTTTGGGTGTCAGGAAAAATGTATGGAGTAAAAAGTATGTTATTATCTTTAGGAATATAGTGAAGTAAAAGTTGTCAAATATAAATAGTAAATAACAGATACCAAAATAAACTACTTAAGTAGTACTTTAAAGTATTTTTATTTAAGTACTTTACACCACTGTACACACATATGCTCAAACATTTATACTGACTCTATACACACACACACAGACACACACACACACTAACTCACATAAAATCATCACATACGCTGATGCTACACTTTTTATCATATTTCCTGATGCCTATTCACCTTACCCCTATAAATATCTGCCTATATCGATCCAATATCCCTGCACATTGTAAATATGCTACTGGAACTGACGCTGTATATAGTATGCTTACTTACTTTATTGTGTTCTTCTTATTTTTATATCTTGTGTGTTTTGGTTCTACCTTGATATTTTTAGCATATTTAGCATATTGATTACTGCTTTGTTGGATTTTGCGTTTGCAAGAAAGGCATTTCACTGTACTTGTGCATGTGACATTAAAACTTGAAACTGAAACTAAGATCACCCGCACAGCTGATCTCAATTGCAATCACTATTGGCCACCATATTAACGCTCCCTAAACCTCATGTCAGTGTTAACTTTCAGTCCTGGTTGCTGCCAAACATTTTTAAGTCTATTAACTCTGTACTGAACTATACTGAACTATACTCTACTCAAGTTTACTGTACTCAAATGTCTTACAATTCGCTGGGTCTAATTACCAGCCTTGCTATTATCAATGTTCCTGAGAGGTCAATATTTCATTTGTGGCCAAGAGTAGAGAACCTAGACAAAGCTGTGTGGTATCTAACTCTTTTGACACTAACAATGGGAGATCAACTGATCTGCTGGTTTATTCTTGTGGGTTTTTGGTTTTAAGCAAGTTTGTTTTTACACTCTGGTGCATATACTCTCGTTTGTGCAAGTGTTAGTAATGTTTTTAAAATTCCAACACTAATCTGCAGCTGTGCATTAAGTTCTGCCTGTTTGTAATTGACCAATATAGTTTAACCATGAGAGACTCTATGGGCTCTGGTGTAATACAGTAAGCCAACGTTATTACTCTATGCAAGGTGGAAAACCTGTACCAGTAAAGATCTAAATACTGTACAAAAAGACATTCTCAATAGCGAATCGTCTGGCCTCCTGTGTCTGACATTGTGCCAGCTAGTGACCACTGAACAACATGGAGAATCATTCCTGTGGAGGAAATTAACATAATACTATTATAATATCATTATGATCTGCAAAATCTTATATCACTGATACAGTATATCATATGGCTTGCCCAATGAGCCTAAGCCATACAACTTTATTGCTGGGCCATCTAAATCCCATGAGATTAACAACACAAATTACAGTGCTTCACAGTGTTTACATTACCAATTAAAGTGCTTCATAGTCTTAACGAACAGACAATTAACAGCATTGGAGACTACCTTCACTAATCCAGTAATTGCAAAGTGTCAATACGAGGCAAGGTAAAGCCTTTAGCAGATTAAACGTTCAAGCAAAAGGTTGGCAATCTAATGGTGCAATTAGACAGCCTTGTACTCTTTCCAAATCCAGACTTCTACTTCTGGGACAACAGTATTATCTTTAATATTTTGCTGACCATAACCAATTTTGTTGCATGACACCACTACAGAAATAAATAATAATAATTAAAGCTGCAAACAGCAATGCCGGGGTTCAAGCTGTGTGCACACTGTTTTACCATCAGGACAAATTGGACACGTCCTAGGATGAGATACTTCTGTACTTTAAAACGTATTCTTCTAAAGAAACACTGGACCGATCGATACCAAATATGGTATATAACGTCTATGCATGCACATATTTTCCAAGACTCTTGCTCAAACAATATTGCCGCTATGAGCCAATGAGTTTGCTTAGAAGATTTTCCTTGCATGTCCAACAGCGCCACCATACAGTCAAACTAAACCACACAGGTTAGCTAGACTCATATCCGTAAGCATGTGTGCCAAATGTTATCACTCTGAGTCAAATAGACCAGGAGATATAAACATGTCGCTGTTATAGCGGCACCGTTTGGTGAACATAACATTTCTGGTACTTGTGACGAATCCTTATGATTCCTGGGGTTCAGAACAAGAAAGTCCAACAACCTATCAACTTCCTGCTGGCCAACTTGGCTGTGGCTGGAATGCTTATGTTCTATTTTCATTTCATAGTGGCCTTTTTTAAAATATATATTTTAAATATATATATATATTTGACATGTCTTTGGGATGTCAGGTTCATCAATCTATATGTGTAGGTCCACCAGTAATCTTCACTTATAGCAAAGGAGTGCAGGAATGTAATGGACAATGCAGTCCAAAAGAAGAGATTAACCATTCCCTTTAGTGGAATGGCTCACAGATCTTAAATACTCTTAGCTGTGTAAGAATTCCTGCATCTGTCTTGATTATATGTAAAGTGAGGTGGTCTTATATACAGTAGAAAAATGACAGCACTCACTGTATAGTTTGCAGCATTTACTTAGATTTGTTGTGTTTTCAGAAAGGTAGCATGTCCTTCTCAAGCACAACTGTCCTCAGCCAGATAACTTGTTATATTCAAAACAGGATACTGCCCTAATGAATGAAATTAAGCTAGTCTGGCTTGTAATTCACACAGAGCTAGTTAGCCAGATAGCCTAGACTACCTGAAGCTGTGCTGCCTACTGTCAATACGGGCACTGCGGCTGTGCTAGCTAGATCTGACTTCAATAATCCATTTAGTGAACCAGCCAGCTCCCTCTGCTGCTTCCTGAAGTCCACGATCATCTCCTTTGTTTTGTTGACATTGAGTGTGAGGTTATTTTCCTGACACCAAACTCCGAGGGCCCTCACCTCCTCCCTGTAGGCCATCTAGTCATGGTTGGTAATCAAGCCTACCATTGTAGTGTCGTCTGCAAACTTGATGACAGCGTAGCCATGCATGCTTCCAACTCAATCATGGGTGAACAGGGAGTACAAGAGAGGGATGACAACGCACCCCTGTGGGGACCCAGTGTTGACGATCAGCGGCGTGGAGATGTTGTTACCACCCTCACCACCTGGGAGCGGCCCGTCAGGAAGTCCAGGACCCAGTTGCACAGGGCGGGGTTGAGACCCAGGGCCTCGAGCTTAATGACGAGTTTGGAGGGTACTATGGTGTTAAATTCTTAGCTGTAGTCGATGAACAGCATTCTTACATAGGCATTCCTCTTGTCCAGATGGGTTAGGGCAGTGTGCAGTGTGATGGCGATTGCATCGTCCATGGACCTATTGGGGCGGTAAGCAAATTGGAGTGGGTCTAGAGTGTCAGGTAGGGTGGAGGTGATATGGTCCTTGACTAGTCTCTCAAAGCACTTCATGATGACGGAAGTGAGTGCTACAGGGCGGTAGTCATTTAGCTCAGTTACCTTAGCTTTCTTGGGAACAGGAACAATGGTGGCCCTCTTGAAGCATGTGGGAACAGCAGACTGGGATAAGGATGGATTGAATATGTCCTTAAACACACCAGCCAGCTGGTCTCCGCATGCTCTGAGGACGCATCTAGGGATGCCGTCTGGGCCTTCAGCCTTTTGAGGGTTAACACGTTTAAATCTTTTACTCACATTGGCTGCAGTGAAGGAGAGCCCACAGGTTTTGGTAGCGGGCCGTGTCAGTGGCACTGTATTGTCCTCAAAGCGAGCAAAGAAGTTGTTTAGTCTGTCTGGGAGCAAGACATCGTGGTCCGCGACGGGGCTGGTTTTTCTTTTTGTAGTCCGTTATTAACTGTAGACCCTGCCACATACCTCTCGTCTCTGAGCCGTTGAATTGCGACTCCACTTTGTCTCTATACTGATGCTTAGCTTGTTTGATTGCCTTTGGTAGGGAATAGCTACACTGTTTGTATTCGGTCATGTTCCCGGTCACCTTGCCCTGATTAAAAGCAGTGGTTCGCGCTTTCAGTTTTGCGCAAATGCTGACATCAATCCATGGTTTCTGGTTGGGGAATGTATTAATAGACGCTGTGGGTACAACATCACCGATGCACTTGCTAATAAACTCGCTCACCGAATCAACGTATTCATCAATGTTGTTGTTCGACGTTATGCGGAACATATCCCAGTCCACGTGATTGAAGCAATCTTGAAGCGTGGATTCCGATTGGTCGGACCAGCGTTGAACAGACCTGAGCGCGGGTGCTTCCTGTTTTAGTCTCTGTCTATAGGCTGGGAGTAACAAAATGGAGTCGAGGTCAGCTTTTCCGAAAGGTGGGCGGGGGTGGGCCTTATATGCGTCACAGAAGTTAGAATAACAATGATCCAGGGTTTTGCCAGCCTGGGTTGTGCAATCGATATGCTGATAGAATTTAGGGAGCCTTGTTTTCAGATTAGCCTTGTTAAAATCCCCAGCTACAATAAATGCAGCCTCAGGATATGTGGTTTCCAGTTTACATAGGGCCGTCGATGTGTCTGCTTGGGGGGGAATAAACACGACTGTGATTATGATCAAAGAGTATTCTCTTTGTAGATAATGCGGTCGGCATTTGATTGTGAGGAATTCTAAGTCAGTTGAACATAAGGAATTGAGGTCCTGTATGTTGTTATGATCACACCACTCTCGTTAATCATAAGGCATACACCCCCGTGTTTCTTCTTACCAGAGAGATGCTTGTTTCTGTCGGCTCGATGTGTGAAGAAACCAGGTGGCTATACCGACTCCGATAGCGTGTCTTGAGTGAGCCATGTTTCCGTGAAACAAAGACCTTTACAGTCTCTGATGTCTCTCTGGAAGGCTAGTCTTGCTCGGATTTCGTCTACCTTGTTGTCAAGAGACTGGACATTGGTGAGTAGTATGCTAAGGAGAGGTGCCCGATGTGCCCGTCTTCGGAGCCTGACCAGAAGACCGCTCCGTCTGCCCCTTCTAAGGCACCGTTGTTTTGGGTCGCTGGCTGCGATTCGATCCATTGTCCTGGCTGGTAGGCCAAACAGAGGATCTGCTTTGGGAAAGTCGTATTCCTGGTCGTAATGTTGGTGAGTTGACGTTGTTCTTATATCCAATAGTTCCTCCGGACAGTATGTAATTAATCCTAAAATTTCCTGGGGTAACGTAAGAAATAACACACAAAAAAACAAAATACTGCATAGTTTCCTAGGAACGCGAAGCGAGGCGACCATCTCTGTCGGTGCCGGAATCAATGAAGTGCATCATGTTCTGTAGGACAATAAAAGGCCACTCTAAAATGTGCAGTTTTGTCACACAAATGAATGCCACAGATGTCTCAAGTTGAAGCAGCGTGCAATTGGCATGCTAACTGTCCACCAGAGCTGTTGCCAGAGAATGTAATGTTAATTTCTCTACCATAAGCCACCTCCAATGTTTTGGAGAATTTGGCAGTACGTCCAACCAGCCTCACAACCGCAGACCACATGTAGTCATGCCAGCCCAGGACCTCCACATTCGGCTTCTGCGGGATCGTCTGAGACCAGCCACCGGGACAGCTGATGAAACCATGGATTTGCACAACCTAAGAACTTCTGCACAAACAGTCTCAGGAAAGCTCATCTGCGTTCTCGTCGTCCTCACCAGGGTCATGATCTGACTGCAGTAACCGACTTTAGTTGGAAAATGCCCATCTTCGATGGCCACTGGCATGCTGGAGCAGTGTGCTCTTCACGGATGAATCCCAGTTTCAACTGTACCGGGCAGATTGCAGAATGTGTGTTTGGTGTTGTGTGTGTGAGTAGTTTGCTGATGTTAACGTTGTGAACAGAATGCCCCATGGTAGCGGTGAGCGGTTTATTTCAATTGACTGATTTCCTTATATGAACTGTAACTCAGTAAAATTGTTAATTGTTGCATTTATATTTTTTGTTCAATGACCCTAAGTACATAGCCAAGACAACGAAGGAGCGGCTTCGGGACAAGTCTCTGAATGTCCTTGACTGGCCCAGCCAGAGCCCTGAACCCGATCGAACATCTCTGGAGAGACCGGAAAATAGCTGTGCAGTGACGTTCCCCATTTCAAGCTGACAGAGCTTGACAGGATCTGCAGAGAAGAATGGGAAAAACTCCCCAAATATAGGTGTGCTAAGCTTGTAGCGTCATACCCAAGAAAACTCGAGGTTGAAGTCTCTGCCAAAGGTGCTTCAACAAAGTACTGAGTAAAGGGTCTGAATACTTATGTAAATGTGATATTTCATTTTTTTTATTTTTAATATATTAGCAAACATTTCTAAACACCTGCTTTTGGGTATTGTGTGTAGATTTATGGGGATAAAAAGCTGTCATCAAGGCAAAGGGTGGCTACTTTCAAGAATCTAAAATCTAAAATATTTTCATTTGTTTAAAACTTTTTGGGTTAATACATAATTCCATATGTATTATTTCATAGTTTTGATGCATTCACTATTATTCTACAATGTAGAAAAAATAGTAAAAATAAAGAAAGACTTTTTGAACTATTGACCGGTAGTGTAAGTTGTATATTGTAAACTTTTGCCATTTTGTGGATTCAGAGCTGTCTATCTAATATAACTAAGAGGGTTTTCTTTAATGGAAGCTTCTCTTATGTCAAATATGTAGGGTGTGGTGTACCACTGAGCAACTCTCTAGGCCATCTACTCTTTTCTATTTTAACAAATGACCTGCCACTGACATTTTAAAAAGCCTGTGTTTCCATGTATGCTGATAATTCAACCATATACGTGTCAGTAACCACAGCTAATGAATTAACTGAAACTCTTAACAAGGAGTTGCAGTCAGTTTTGGAATGGTTTGCCCGTAATAAACTGGTCCCGAGCATCTCTAAAATTAATAGCATTGTATTTGGTACAAATCATTCCCTAAGCTCTAGACCTCATGTCACGCCCTGGTCTTAGTATTTTGTGTTTTCTTTCTTTATTTGGTCAGGCCAGGGTGTGACATGGGTTTATTTTGTGGTGTGTTTGTGTATTGGGGGTTTTCGTAGGTTATGGGATTGTGGCTTAGTGGGGTGTTCTAGCAAAGTCTATGGTTGCCTGAGGCGGTTCTCAATCAGAGGCAGGTGATTCTCATTGTCTCTGATTGGGAACCATATTTAGGCAGCCATATTCTTTGAGTGTTTCGTGGGTGATTGTTCCTGTCTCAGTGTTTTGTATTCACCAGATAGGCTGTATAGGTTTTCACGTTCCGTTTGTTGTTTTGTATTATCGTGTGTCATCTTCATTAACTTCTTGGATATAGGGGGCACTCTTTTAATTTATGGATAAAAAACGTGCCCGTTTTAAGCGCAATATTTTGTCACGAAAAGATGCTCGACTATGCATATAATTGGCAGCTTTGGAAAGAAAACACAAGGTTTCCAAAACTGCAAAGATATTATCTGTGAGTGCCACAGAACTCATGCTACAGGTGAAACCAAGATGAAACTTCAACCAGGAAATGGGCAGAATTTTTGAAGCTCTGTTTCCCATTGTCTCCTTATATGGCTGTGAATGCGCCGGGAATGAGCCTGCCCTTTCTATCGTTTCTCCAAGGTGTCTGCAGCATTGTGACGTATTTGTAGGCATATCATTGGAAGATTGGCCATAAGAGACTACATTTACCAGGTGTCCGCCCGGTGTCCTTTGTCTAAATTGGTGCGTAATCTACAAGCCAGTCATCCAGTGATTGAGAGGAGAGAGGAGGCTTTCAACGAACGATATATCATGAAGAGATATGTGAAAAACACCTTGAGGATTGATTCTAAACAATGTATACCATGTTTCAGTCGATATTATGGAGTTAATTTGGAAAAAGGTTCGGCGTTTTGAAGACTGAATTTTCGTTTTTTTTTGGTAGCCAAACGTGACGCACCAAACGGAGCAATTTCTCCTAAACAAATAATCTTTCAGGAAAAACTGAGCATTTGCTATCTAACAGAGTCTCCTCATTGAAAACATCTGAAGTTCTTCAAAGGTAATGATTTTATTTGAATGATTTTCTGGTTTTTGTGAAAATGTTGTCTGCTGATGCTAACGCTAAATGCTACGCTAGCCGCGCTAGCTGTTACACAAATGCTTATTTTGCAATGGTTGAGAAGCATATTTTGAAAATCTGAGATGACAGTGTTGTTAACAAAAATTTCATTTCATTTGCGATTTTCATGAATAGTTAACGTTGCGTTATGGTAATGAGCTTGAGGCTGTATTCACGATCCCGGATCCGGGATGGCTCGACGCAAGAAGTTAAAGATGTATCGTATTAACCACGCTGCGTTTTGGTCCGACTCTCTTTCGACGGAAGAAAACCGTAACACCTCAGCTGAATCTGGTAATGAATGGTGTGGCTGTTGAAAACTTTGAGGAGACTAAATGACTTGGTGTTACCTTAGATTGTTAACTGTAAATTGTCAGAACATAGAGATTCAATGGTTGTACAAATGGGGAGAGGTCTGTCCATACTAAAGAGATGCTTTGCTTTTTTGACACTCCAAAAAGCTAGTCCTGCAGGCTCTATTATTTTCCAGTCACGTGGTCAAGTGCCTCAAAGAAAGATCTAGTTAAGCTGCAGCTGGCCCAGAACAGAGCGGCACATCTTGCTCTTCTTTGTAGTCAGAGGGCTAATATAAATACTATGAATGACAGTCTCTCTTGGCTAAGAGTTGAGGAGAGAATGACTGCATAACTTCTTCTTTTATAAGAATCATTGTGTTGAAAACCCCACTAGACATACCCCCAGGGGTCTTTTCACAGTCCCCAAATCCAGAACAAATTCAAGAAAGTGTACACTATTATATATTCCCATTATTGTATGGAACTCCCTTCCATCTCATATAGCTCAAATGAATTGCAAACATGGTTTCAAAAACAGAGTACATATCTAAGTGATGTAGGAAGGCCTTCTTGCAACTCTTTTCCAGGCAGCTACTGATGTGAAATATCTGTCTATTGTCTCATCACATCTGGCCACACCAGTGTCATGACTGTCCACGATAATCCAAATATGTCAGATCAAGTTTGCAATGAATAACTTCAATCAGACCCCGTCTCATCCTTTAGGGTGTGGGGGTTAACAAACCAGTTGTAAATCAACGGCGCAGATTCAGGTCTGTGCTCTCAAGATTCACCAAAGGAATGTGCTTTGTTCCAACAGACTATTCCTGCTGAAACTCCAACACGTTCAAAAGCGAATACTGGAAAAATATTTCAAAACAGAATGTGGAGAATGGTCAGAGGCGATCTATAGATTACTATGTCATTTTGTTTGTTATTTTGTGATGTCATAAAAAATGCTATAAAGGAAATACTGTAACTTGGAAAGTATACCCACTACATATACAAAGTTTCCATACTATGCGTTGTGCATGGAATGTGAACAATGATGAAAGTGTTTTTGTTAAGAGAGGGATGTGATTTGAGAAACCATGAGAGATTATTGTTTTCCATAAACTTTGCACAGTGAATAGTCACCTCCCCGAAGTGAGGTCAGAGAGGTTGTTAGCTGTCCAGAAATGCCCCTTTTGAGCAATCTGTATGAATGATGGGTTGAGAAAAAAAAACATTAGACAAAAAAAAGTTAAGCTGCAGCTGCAAGTTTAAAGTGGTTTGAACTTTGAATCTCAACACGAGGTGTAGACGATAAATGCACTTCCTGGACAATCACTGGTACGGCTGATTAGCTGTCCTAATTAAAGTATATTCGAAAGTCAATTTAAGTAGGACCATCCTGTTACTCTGCTCAAACCATCGATATGGCTGAATAGCCCATCTTCAAAGAAGCCTCTTCAAGAGTGAATGGAAGAAAAAGTCAACTCTGTAGTTCTGTTCAGGACTACATGACAAGTCACTGGATACAGGACAACTACAAAGAAGGACAACAATAGAACCATTTCGGACAATCAGAGCCTTACAAGCGTGCCCGTGAAAAGGCCCAATCCTCTTTCCAAGGCTGCTCTCTTCACATAAATACATTCCTGATTTCTTACTCAAAGTGGGCGGCAGTTTGTGTGCAAAGTATGTACTAATGTTAAGTGTCTCTGTCTCTCTCCCTCTCCATCTCTTCTTTAACAAGCATCAATGTTGTTGTCATTCTGCTAGGGACCTGTTTTCAGCGAATTACGTCTCATGTCGTGGACTACTACAAATACTTAGGTGTCTGGTTAGACTGTAAACTCTCCTTCCAGACCCATATCAATATCATATCTCCAATCCAAAGTTAAATCTAGAATTGGCTTCCTATTTCGCAACAAAGCATCCTTCACTCATGCTGCCAAACATACCCTTGTAAAACTGACCATCCTACCAATCCTTGACTTTGGCGATGTCATTTACAAAATAGCCTCCAATACCCTACTCAACAAATTGGATGCAGTCTATCACAGTGCAATCCGTTTTGTCACCAAAGCCCCATATACTACCCACCATTGCGACAAGTACGCTCTCGTTGGCTGGCCCTCGCTTCATACTCGTCGCCAAATCCACTGGATCCATGTCATCTACAAGACCCCGCTAGGTAAAGTCCCCCCTTATCTCAGCTCGCTGGTCACCATAGCATCTCCCACCTGTAGCACACGCTCCAGCAGATATATCTCTCTAGTCACCCCCAAAACCAATTCTTTCTTTGGCCGCCTCTCCTTCCAGTTCTCTGCTGCCCATGACTGGAACGAACTACAAAAATCTCTGAAACTGGAAACACTTATCTCCCTCACTAGCTTTAAGCACCAACTGTCAGAGCAGCTCACAGATTACTGCACCTGTACATAGCCCACCTAGAATTTAGCCCAAACAACTACCGCTTAACTGTATTTAATTAATTCATTTATTTTGCTCCTTTGCACCCCATTATTTTTATTTCTACTTTGCACATTCTTCCATTGCAAATCTACCATTCCAGTGTTTTACTTGCTATATTGTATTTACTTTGCCACCATGGCCTTTTTTTGCCTTTACCTCCCCTATCTCACCTCATTTGCTCACATCGTATATAGACTTGTTTATACTGTATTATTGACTGTATGTTTGTTTTACTCCATGTGTAACTCTGTGTCGATGTATGTGTCGAACTGCTTTGCTTTATCTTGGCCAGGTCGCAATTGTAAATGAGAACTTGTTCTCAACTTGCCTACCTGGTTAAATAAAGGTGAAATAAAAAAATAAATAAAAAATGTCATTAACCGGTGCAGAGTGTGTATGTTTATCCTGTGTTCCCATTTAATTAGCTAGTAAATAAATAATTAAACCAATTTGTGTAGTACTGAGTCGTAAGCAACGCTCTGGTTTTTGCAGATGCAAAGAGGTTACGACTGTTCAGAATGATATGATACTATACGAGGACATGATTAACATGATTAATAAGTTTACTGTTTATAGATGTGATAGAGTTTAATTTGGGAGATGGTAACTTTTGAAAGAACCGCTCTCGTGGTGCCCCAGATCCTAATGAGTTAATTGTTGCATGATTCATTTATTTGGGTAAAAATTAAACATAATTAGCTAATTAGGTAAATAACAGTCTTCAAGTCACGACACGCGCACGCACACACACATTCCCAGTAGCAGGCTGTGTGTTGATGATGGTGACAGAGTGACTGCATCAGCTCTGTCTGTCATGCTCTGTAAATAAAACGGGTTACTATATATAGAACAGAACCCACTGAAACTGGATCCTAAATACTCTATATGTTTTGCGATAGGATCATGTTGGTGATTATGACAAGACCAATTATCCAAATATCTCAATAAAATACCCCCCAACCGCCACGTGGTACCTTCCTTGATCGCCAGTTGATCGCTGATGAGTCTGCTTAGAAGGGTATATAGCCATACCTAGAGCATCCCTGTCAACAATTGAGCCAAAAGACAATAGACTGCAGCTGGAGCAGATTCTCATCTCAACCACTCCCTGGTTAAAGATGCATAACAGCACTGAAGGAAACAACTTCTACATTCCCATGTCCACAGGACTGGACTTGTAAGAAGTCCCTTTGAATAGCCACAGTTTTACTTGGTGCATCCACGGCAATTCTATCTGCTTGCTGTCTACATGTTTTTCCTGCTCTGTTTTGGATTCCCATCAATGGTCTGACCCTACATGTTTATCCTGATATCCCCCCCACACACGCAATACAAATATACTTACTAGCACAGACTTTTCTCATAACTTCTGTATTAAGGGAAAAGGTGATTTCTATGACTGTGATATGTGGTTCTCACTGGATAAAAGCTTATTTCTGTAATACAGCCAAACTAAATTATTGTTATTTTGTTGCTATATTTACATAATGCCATTTATGTAACCGACTGATATAAGCAACCAATCCTGGTCTACAAAGCATTAATTGTTTGAGATACACACATTGATGGAGATGCTGGTGTAACGGTTTTCTTCTGCCGAAAGAGAGGCGGACCAAAACGCAGAGTGGTTATTTTTATACATCTTTAATAAAGATGAGAAATGAACAATATACAAAAACAATAAACGTGAAAAAACAGCCCTATCTGTTGCAACAAACACAGAGACAGGAACAGGCGGCGCTGGGCAGACGGGCAGCTCTGGCAACGCTGGAGAGGAAGGCTCTGGCAGCGCTGGACTGAGGAGCTCTGGCGCCTCTGGAATGAGGGTCAGAAGCTCTGGCAGCGCCGGACAGGCGGGAGACTCCGGCAGCGCTGGAGAGGAGGAAGGCTCCGGCAGCGCTGGACAGGCGGGAGACTCCGGCAGCGCTGGACAGGTGAGGCGCACTGTAGGCCTGGTGCATGGTGCCGGCACTGGTGGTACTGGGCCGAGGACATGCACCTCAGGGCGAGTGCGGGGAGCTGCCACGGGAGGGCTGATGCGTGGAGGTGGTACCGGATAGACCGGACCGTAAAGGCGCACTGGAGCTCTTGAGCACAGAGCCTGCCCAACCTTACCTGGTTGAATGCTCCCGGTCGCCCTACCAGTGCGGCGAGGTGGAATAGCCCGCACTGGACTATGCAGGCGAACCGGGGACACCATGCGCAAGGCTGGTGCCATGTAAGCCGGCCCAAGGAGACGCACTGGAGACCAGATGCGTAGAGCCGGCTTCTACCTGGCTTCGCCATACTTCCTGTGTGCCACCCCCAAGAAATTTTTGGGGTTGCCTCTCGGGCTTCCTTGCCAGCCGTGTTCCCTCATATCGCCGGCTCCTCTCTCCGGCTGCCTCTGCTCTCCTAGCTGCCTCCACCTGTTCCCATGGAAGGCAATCTTTTCCCGACAGGATCTCCTCCCATGTGTAGCAACCCTTGCCGTCCAATACATCGTCCCATGTCCATTCCTCTTTGCTCCGCTGTTGCTGTTGCCCGTTACCACGCCGCTTGGTCCTGTTGTGGTGGGTGATTCTGTAACGGTTTTCTTCTGTCGAAAGAGAGGCGGACCAAAATGCAGCGTGGTTACTTTTATACATCTTTAATAAAGATGATAAATGAACAATATACAAAAACAATAAACGTGAAAAACCCGAAACAGCCCTATCTGGTGCAACAAACACAGAGAACGGAACAATCACCCACAAAACCCAACACAAAACAGGCTACCTAATTATGGTTCCCAATCAGAGACAATGACTAACACCTGCCTCTGATTGAGAACCATATCAGGCCATACACAGAAACAGACCAACTAGACACACAACATAGAATGCCCACTCAGATCACACCCTGACCAAACAAAACATAGAAACATACAAAGCAAACTATGGTCAGGGTGTTTCAGCTGGAAGCCAAATGGAAAACATGTTATAACTACTGTATTTCTCTCTTTCCTTGTCTCATTCTAGGTCAGGTTTCTCTGTGGTCTCTGGTGGTGCTTGCCATTGAGGGATACATTATGGTCTGCAAGTCCATGGGAGGCTTCAATTTCAGTACAAGCCACACTAGTACCGGATGTGCATTCACCTGGGTCATGGCTATGACTTGTGCTGCCCCCCCACCCCCCCATTGGCTGGCTGGTCTAGGTAACTCAAAACTTTGATAAATAAGAGATCTCACAAATCTATACATTGCAAGGGGGTAACTGATGTTGGGCACCACAAATGGCAGTTTCTGTTATTTGCTAAAGACACCATGCCACATCAGCCTTTATTGTGGAGAGGTGAGGAAGGATAATGCCAATTTTAGACTAGAGATGATTGCATTGCAAGGATGGTATGAACAAATTTTGAATTTAACCATGTCCAACCAGACCCAACCAGTCCCAATCTTGAGTAGTTTAGCAAATGATAGCCTTACCAAGCTGCATTCCTTTTTTTGGCCAAGTATGTTTCGTCAAGGTAGTTCACTGAACCTTAGCTGAGACGTTGAGTTTGGGAAACCCTGTCTAATGTAGTCTTGCGGTGTGAGTACCACCAGGGTTTGATACCCTGTTGATCACATTGGTGCAAATTCTAACATCCATTTAAGTTTCACTTAGTCATTTTTTTTTTCAATGAGAGACGAATTGAACATTTTAGATAAGTGGAAATTAGGATTCATCCATAATGGATAGATAAATTACAAACAATGCCAAATACCCAGTCTGATTAGTTAATTCATAATTGGATGAGAAGTTAATGATTGATATTGGTTTGGTACTGTATGTACACTGTAGAGAGGGCAGGCAAGCAATCTGGAGGCAATCTGCCACCCTTCCCCCATTTCAATAGATTTGGAGCTTAAGACTGGGAGTGTTTAAGTAGTTCTCTACTACAGTACTGTAGAGGAACTCTTGTCAGCCTTGGCCTCTCAGTTCTCTCAATTTCTTGTTAAAATGGTATTCATAAAACTTAATTGACCACTTCCTCTTCCAAATACGGTGAAAATTGTATTTGGAATAATGAATTCCATTTACACCAGATATTTAAATCCTATCTGGTACTCCAAGATCCAATCATAGTGGCCAGGAATGTTTTGGGAAAGATTGTTATCTGATTTGTTGAGACTGCTCCCTGAGGTGGAAGTATACATATTGAATTTGTGTTTTAGGATGTTGATAATAGCCTTTCAACATTCTGCCCTTCAGGATTGGATTTGGCACTAAAACAGGGCAAAAACCATCCCATCTGCTTATACTGCATACATATAGTTAAACAGCATCTAAGTCAATAATCTGATTCGTACATTTGACAAATATAGTATTTATAGTAATGGCCGTTGAGAAAGAAGTTTAACATTTAAAAACTTCATTCAAGGGATAAAAGCTTTTATACTTTTTGAGGTAAAATATCTTAACAGGCTTATTTGTCATTCCCACATAGATGCAGTGTTCATGTGGACCAGACTACTACACAATGGCCGAAAGGCTTCAACAATTAATCATATGTCTTGTACTTGTTCTCCTGCCACATCTGTGTTCCTGCCATCGCCATTGTCTTCACTTAAAAGGAAGCCTTGTCCTCACAGTAAACCCTATCAGACCTCAGGATAAGACCCAGATGCAGACATGTTGAAGTAACAAAAGTTTATTACAAAAACAAGGGGCAGGCTCACGGTCAGGGCAGGCAGAGGTCAGTAATCCAGGGCAGTGTCACAAGGTACAGAATGGCAGGCAGGGTCAGGGCAGGCAGAATGGTCAAAACAGGAAAACTAGAATACAGGGACTAGAGAGAAAAAGAGGAGTACAGGAAAATACTGGTAGGCTTGACGAGACAAGACAAACAAGCATCGACTGGAAGGCAGTGGAGTGTGCAGCGGAGCGGGGTGACATGAGAGAACTTGTTAAGGTGAAAAAACCAGGAGGGCTGCAGTATTCTGGAGAAGTTGCAGGAGTTTCATGGCTCAAGCGGGGAGCCCAGCCAATAGCGAGTTGCAGTAGTCCAGATGGGAGAGGACAAGTTCCTGGATTAGGACTTCCACCTCTTCCTTTGTGAGATAGGACAGTACTCTACAACGGATGTTGTAGAGCATGAACCTGCAGTAGTGAGTCACTGCTTTGATGTTTGCAGCGAACGACAGGGTGTTGTCCAGGGTCACGCCAAGGTTCTTTTCCCTCTGGGAGTGTGACATTGTGGAGTTGTCAACCGTGATGGACAGGTCTTTGAGCAGAGGAGAGAGAGACTCCGTGACAAAGAGAAGAGCAGTCTCGGTTGAGTGACCCATCTTGAAGCCTGGTTAAGGTCAAAAATGTCGTTTTGAGAGAGATCATGAGAAAGTTGATCAGAGACAGCACACCCAAATGTTTTGGAAAGAAAAGAAAGAAGGGATACAGGTCAATCATTTTTGAAGTCTGATGAGTCGAGTGTTGGTTTCTTGAGGAGGAAAGCAACTCGGATCATTTTGAAGTCAAAGGGGGCCCAACCAGTGGTCAGGGATGAGTTGATGAGGGAAATGAGGAATTTTAGAGTGGTAGAAAGTGGCTTTAGCAGCAGATACAGAGGAAGAGAAGCTAAAGAGGAGTGTGTGAAATGATGATAAGTCCTCCGGCAGTTTAGTTTTCCTCCATTTTCGCTCAGCTACCCGCAGCCCTGTTCTGTAAGCTCGCAATGAGTCACTCAGCCACGGAGCAGGAGGAGAGGGCCGAGCCGGCCGAGAGGAAAGTGGACAGTGCGAGTCAAAGGATGCGGAAATGGAGGAGAGTTGGATTGAAGAGGCAGAATCAGGAGACCAGAGGATGAAGGATTTTGCATAAGGGAGAGAAGATAGGATAGAAGAGGAGAGAGTAGTGGGAGAGAGACAGCGAAGATTTCAATGGTGCATGACCATCTGGGTAGGGGCTGAGTGGTTAGGGTTGGAGGATAGGGAGACAGAAAAGCAAACAATGTAGTGATCAGAGACCTGGAGGAGGGTTGCAGTGAGAATAATAGGCGAGCAGCCTCTAGTAAAGAGGAGGTCAAGCGTATTGCCTTTCTTGTGAGTTGAAGGAGATTGGGAAAAGGTGAGATCAAAAGAAGAGAGGAGGGGAAAGAGAGATTTGGAAATAAATTATTTGAAGACAGACATCGGGAGGTTGACGCTGTCAAGTACGAAGAGCGGTGAGCCCTCGTCAGGAAATAAGCTTATCAACATGTCAAGCTCATTGAGGAACTCTTTAAGAGCACCTGGTGGGTGATAGATGACAATAATGTTAAGCTTGAGTGAACAAGTGACAGTGACAGTATGGAATTCAAATGAGGAAATGGACAGGTGAGAGAGGGAAAATAGAACATTTCCACTTAGGAGGAATGAGTAGACCTGTGCCTCACCGCAATGACCAGAAGCTCTTGGACTATGAGAGAAAACATAGTCAGAGGAAGAAAGAGTTGCTGGAGTAGCAGTGTTCTCTGAAGTGATTCATGTCTTAGTCAAGGCCAAAAAGTCAAGGGACAGAAGGGCAGCATAGGCTCAGATGAATTCGGTGTTCTTGACTGCAGATCGGCAGTTCCAGACGCTGCCAGAGAGCCAGAATTCCACATAGGTTGTGCGTGCCAGGTAAACTAAATTAGATGTGTTGAAGCCAAGGGGTGGGGAGCGTATTTAAAGCCTACCGGACAGAGGTGGGAACAGGTATAGAAAACACACACATAGTCGACAAAGCTGCAAAATCTGTAAGAAGTTAATAACTAGGTGAGGGAGTAGTGTGGAGCCTTCCTCTCTTACATTCCTCAAACAACTCGGCAGAACCGTCTATGTTTCGGCGATGGTCTTAGTTTTGCGACAAAACCACCGCTGACACGACCGCCACTTACAGCTGTTGCTGAGAAACCAGGGGAGACTGAAGAACTAACACTAATTGCCTAGCAGAGGTGGAGAGTACTCCTCCCTGTACTAATTGGTGATTGCTTAGAGAGGTGAACCACTCCCCCCCCAATAAAGCCACTGATTACCAAAACAAGTCACAAATTGCCCTGCCCCCTGATCCTGGTTGTGTCAACAACTATCTGCAAATTAAGAGCAGTCAGCAGTTCACGGTCCACATCAGCAACTGGGAAGACAGGCAGCACTTAGTGTAGATGACCCTAGCTATCAAAAATATAGTACTAGACCACAACAGGTAAAGACAAAAACACCTAAAAACGGTGTGCCCGACACCTACTACCATGCCCCGTTCAAAGGCACTTCAATCTTTGTCTTGCCCATTCACCCTCTGAATGGTACACATACATATTCCATGTCTAAATTGTCTCAAGGCTAAAAAAAATCATTATTTATCCTGTCTCCTCCCCTCATCCCCTTCAGCTGCACTGAACAAGTGATATCATAGCTTCAAGGAAAGAGAATGTGTTCCTAATGTTTTGTATGCTCAGTGTATACTGACTATAATTTTTCTATCAAACAATTACTTAATTACCTGATTTCATGTGTCTTTCCTTGTTTGTTTTCAGGCTGCAGCTTCCCAGCAGGACTCAGCATCTACCCATACGTGACACGTATGAGGTTTGTTATGGCTTGTGGTTTCCTATGGCTTTTGGTTTCCTGATTGCCTGGTGGAGCTGCCTTTACAGCGATGGCGGCACGTATCCTAGTGGTTAAGAGCGTTGGGTCAGGAACTGAAATGTTGCTGGTTCAAATCCGTGAGTCGACTAGGTGAAAAATTGGTCGATGTTCCCTTGAGCAAGGCACTTAACCCTAATTGCTCCTGTAAGTCGCTGTGGATAAGTGGGTCTGCTTATTGACTCAAATATAAATGTAATTACACTGCACACTTCAAAGCACCTCTACTCTTTCACATACAGTATCTGAACTGACTGTCATTTATGTTAAGACAGTGACATGCATACGAAATTAGGACAATTTTCCATTGCTCCATTCAAAACCTTCCTATTGCTTTTCATAGCTAAGGTGGTAAGAAACCTAATGTGAAATGATGACATTGGGATGACGTAGTGAACTACTCTCATGTTTTGTCTTGTAGGATTGAGATTTTATTGGTAGAAAGTGAGAACACACACTGAGTGCACAAAACATAAGGAACACCTTCTTAATATTGAGCTGCACCTTTGGTCCTCATTCTTTCTCTACAGTTTCATACATGCTGACCATGTTATTTTGTGGCAAGAACTCAATGGGTGATGAGGGGGCTTCTTCTGTGTCAACAAGCAAGACAGGACTCTCTTCTCTGGGCCAAGTCTTCTGTTGTCTTTTGGGACTCTTTTGGGACCTCTCTTCATTCTATTCTAAGCTGCTCTTATGTGTCTGACAGTCACTGTTGGTGTCTGATATCGGTGATTGATAGTCCTGACAGTGACACTAAGCTCTGTGTTTAACCTATAGTGTCACCATGGATTTTCTCAATCAGCTAATGTATAAACGGAAAGGCCATATTAACGTTTTACTGTAGTGGGCTAAATCAGGGTCACACACAGTGTTTCTTGTTAGTCTTAAAGAAATCTACTTTGAAACAAAAGTATACAACTCACACACATGATTATTGGCTTACAAAAAATAACACACTTGTACCATGTCAGATATATTGAAATGTATTCAATTTTGAGTTTGTATTCCAATATTACACTTTATATACATCACAGAAGACTGAAATACAACAAAACTGTTTGACATAGAAAAACCCAATTTTTGTCATAAACCCCCCACCCCCCAAAAGACATGTTTATTAATGATTAAATAATGACATTTTTGAATAACATTCCACCCATGAGGCCAATAGGTCATTTGACAACAGGAGAAGGTTTTTGCACCACTCTGTAACTGTATATAAGAAGGTACACCCCAGGCCAGAAGCGTCCTTTTTTAAAGCTCCTCTCAAGGTTTGCTCAAATGAGTTGTTTTACTTGGTGGTAAGACATACGTGGAACTTTATTTAAATTCACTTGGATACATTAATACCTTCTGAGAAACCATTGAATAGATCTTTATATTTATGTACTGTAACTGTTAGGCCATGAATCTAATAATGTACGTACTTTATTATAAAACATACAAATGTAGGACGGGACAAATAAATGGATGCTTAAATAATTTATTTAGTCACACTTTTTTAAATGTATTTTTTACTTTGCTATTTCAATTTGTTTAGCTGATCACTTCACAAATGACTCATCTGCGAAATCATGAAATGTTGTATCTGGATATACGCCCAAATGAGGGGTCAAAAGCATAGTAATGTTATGTTACAATCTCACTGACTATTGACCATTTTCTTTAATAAATGTCTTCAGTGGTGGAAAAAGTACCCAATTGTCATACTTGAGTAAAAGTAAAGATACTTTAATAGAATATGACACAAGTGAAAGTCACCCAGTAAAATACTACTTAAGTAAAAGGCTAAAAGTATTTGTTATTACATATACTTAAGTATCAAAAGGAAATGTAATTGCTAAAATATACTTAAGTATCAAATCAAAACCAAATAAAATCAAATTTATTTGTCACATACACATGGTTAGCAAATGTTAATGCGAGTGTAGCGAAATGCTTGTGCTTCTAGTTCCTAAAATGCAGTAATAACCAACGAGTAATCTAACCTAACAATTCCAAAACTACTACCTTAAACACACAAGTGTAAAGGGATAAAGAATATGTACATAAAGATATATGAATGAGTGATGGTACAGAACGGCATAGGCAAGATGCAGTAGATGGTATCGAGTACAGTATATACATATGAGATTAGTAATGTAGGGTATGTAGACAAAGTGGCAGAGTTTAAAGTGGCTAGTGATACATGTATTACATAAAGATGCAGTAGATTATATAGGGTATATAGGGTACAGTATATACATATGAGATGAGTAATGTAGGGTATGTAAACATTATATTAAGTAGCATTGTTTAAAGTGGCTAGTGATATATTTTCCATCAATTTCCATCAATTCCCATTATTAAAGTGGCTGGAGTTGAGTCAGTGTGTTGGCAGCAGCCACTCAATGTTAGTGGTGGCTGTTTAACAGTCTGATGGCCTTGAGATAGAAGCTGTTTTCCAGTCTCTCTGTCCCTGCTTTGATGCACCTGTACTAACCTCGCCTTCTGGATGATAGCGGGGTGAACAGGCAGTGGCTCGGGTGGTTGTTGTCCTTGATGATCTTTATGGCCTTCCTGTGACATCGGGTGGTGTAGGTGTCCTGGAGGGCAGGTAGTTTGCCCCCATATAAATCATTTTAAATTCTGTATATTAAGCAATCTAGACAGCCCCATTTTTATATGTAAGGATAGCCAGGGTTACACTCCAACACTCAATTTACAAACAACGTATTTGTGTTTAGTGAGTCCGCCAGATCAGAGGCAGAAGCGATGATATGGGATGTTCTCTTGATAAATGTGTGAATTTGACCATTTTCCTGTCTTGCTAAGCATTAATAAAGTAAAAGTTGTCAAAAATATAAATAGTAAAGTAAAGTACACATACCCCCAAAAAACTACTAAAGTAGTACTTTCTAGTATTTTTACTTAAGTACTTTACACCACTGAATGCCTTATAATAAAAGCCTTTCTCCTGAGGTCTTCATCCTTAATTTCAGAGATGGTTCGGAGAAATCTTGCCTGACGAGATGTTACCTCCAAAACAAATGTATTGGCTTTAGCTCAAGGGACTTACGCTCTCTTGTGGCATGTAGGAGACCCGGGTCAAACCCCAGTTGGTCACATGTTAGTGGTCATATCCTATGTCTGTATCTAGTACCTTGTTCACAGATTTTTGGTTCTCATTCTTTACCTTAATTTCCGTAATTGCATGCTGATCACTTTGTTCTGTAGCAAGAACCCATTGTGTGATGAAGAAGCTTCTTCTATGTCAAATAGCAGGACAGAGGTGCCTTCCCTGCATAGAAACATACAGTATCCTCATACATGTCCTCCTTGGCCACTGGTCAGTGTCTGCGATTTGTATTTGGGATTGACAGTACTGACACTAAACTCTGTGTTAATTAAGCAATAGAGCATGGATATTCTCATAAAAAAACAAAAACATTATACCTTTATTTTACTAGGCAACTCAGTTAAGAACATATTCTTATTTTCAATGACGGCCTAGGAACAGTGGGTTAACTGCCTGTTCAGGGGCAGAATGACAGATTTGTACCTTGTCGGCTCGGGGATTCAAACTTGCAACCTTTCGGTTACTAGTCCAACGCTCTAACCACTAGGCTACCCTGACGCTCATGAAGCTAAGGTGTACACATATAGGTCATAGAGGCCTTTCCTGCAGTCAATGACATGGTACAGGTGTCTTCTTTTTTGTAAGGCCATAACTATGTGTGTACTTTTGTTTCAAAATAGATTTGTTTTTTAAACTACCAAGAATCACTCCACGTGACACTGATTTAGCCCACTGCAGTAAAAGGTTACGTTCACCATATTTAAGTACAACACTACAACACTAAATAAGATGGTACAGCCCAGTCAATACATCATGAAATGGCTGCTCTCAACAAGTTTGCTGAACTGAGTTGTTATTCTTGTTGTGGAATACATGTGGTAGTTAATTTAAACATCTGAAGAATGGATGTCTCAACCTTGACTTTGTGATCTGCACTTGGATGCGTTGAAGCATCCTGAGAGACCTTTTCCAATGTATGGTGTTTTTATAAATTTTGGGGGGGCTTGAATCAAATGCTGTGGATAGTTTGTAAAATCATAAAAATGTAGGACAAATAAAGGTATGCATAATAATGTTTTGGTGGTTTAGTTTTTTGTTGTTTTGCTTTTTTTATTTGTTCAGCTGATCAGTTAGCAAAAATATAACTTTATTAGATTCCTCAGGTTGATCAAGACCATTGAAATTGTATGATACAAAATAACTGACCTTTGGTATCAAACATTTCCTTTTGTATATGATATAAACAAGTAATAGATTATTCCAATCATGAATTGAAATGCAGTCTACTACCTAGCTAGCTAACCGACTGACGGTTAGCTTGCTAGCAACAGATCTATAACAGTGCCTTCTATTGATGACCTTATGCAAAGTGAATATAATCCAATATTCTATTTTCAATGTAAATAATAGCCAATCACAGTGCATAATGTATAGATAAGTTATTTTAACAAGCAGAAAAAACAATTAGTTATATTCCTTTAATAAATAGCTACATATTGCTATGCTGAATATACAGTATGTTGCTTCTTGCTAGCTAACCTGCAGCATACAATACTGGACTTGAGATTATCATACTATATACAACTATTAAACATTAAACATGCAATATTTAAACATTCAATGTAAGTGGGTGTTTATAATTCAAAAAACATTATTGATTGAAATGACTAGCAAGACCCAGTCAGAAAGGAACTGATAGTTGTACCTGAAGCAAAAAACACATTTTGGTAGATCCTGAAAGCTGCAATAAATATACATATATACATTTGAACTATAAAGCTTACTTTGGCTCAACATATAAACACACAGCGTGTAATAGGTATGTTTCAATTTTACTTCAGTATCAAATAATTTTGATATTCTGGTACTCCTTTTGAAAACCATTGAGAGATAAATGTGTCTCTGGCTGATTGAGATAAAGCATTAAGCCCCATTTTCTCATGTGAAAGGTGCTGATCCTGTAACAGTGTGCTATGGTATCCTACTCAAATGATTTCGAATTTCAGTTTTGTTGCAAATGGTAGCATGAGGTCAACTTTATTTTCAGGTAAAAACAAACAGCAGAGATATTATATATCTCAACATCTTTCTCACACACACACATGCACACACATGCACACACACGCACAGACACACACACACACACACACACACACACACACACACACACACACACACACACACACACACACACACACACACCCACACACACACACGAACACACACACACACACACACACACACACACACAAATTCTCAGTAACAGGCTGTGTTTGTGATGGAGACAAAGCGACTGCATCAGCTCAATCTGTCAGGCTCTGTGAGTAAAACTGGTTTCTATATATAGAACAGAACCCACTCTGAACTGGATCCTTAATAGATATGTTGTTGTGATAAGATCACTTAGGTGTTTATGACAAGGCCAATTATCCAAATCTTTCTCAATCAAATCCCCCCCCCATGTGGTATTCTCCTTGATCACCAGTTGATCACCAGTTGATCCCTGGTGAGGCTGCTTAGACGTGTATATAAACATACCCAGAGCATCCCAAATAATAAAGAAGCCAGAAGACACTAGACTGCAGCTAGAGCAGATTCTCCACTTTTCATCTCAACCACTCCCTGGTTAAAGATGCAGAACGGCACTGAAGGAAACAACTTCTACATCCCCATGTCCAACAGGACTGGACTTGTAAGAAGTCCCTTTGAATACCCTCAGTACTACTTGGCGGATCCATGGCAATTCTATCTGCTTGCTGTCTACATGTTTTTCCTGATCTGTTTTGGATTCCCCATCAACGGTCTGACCCTGTATGTCACAGCCACAAACAAGAAGCTCCAGCAACCTCTAAACTTCATTCTGGTCAACTTGGCTGCAGCTGGAATGATCATGGTAGTCTTTGGATTCACCATTACCTTCCTTACCGCCATCAATGGCTACTTCGTCTTTGGACCTATAGGCTGTGCCATCGAGGGTTTCATGGCTACAATTGGAGGTGAGAGAACATCCAGTAACATACACCCCCACGCAAGACACAACTTTGTATTTTTCTACTAGCACTGACTTTGTTAATAAGTACTGAATTATGGGAAAATGTATTTTCTATGACAGTGATATCTGGTTGTCTCACCTCGTCTCACTGGATAAAAGTGTATTTGTGTAATACAGCCAGACTAAGTCAAATTCTAGTTATTTTGTTGCTATATTTACATAATACCATTATGTCTCAACTAACCCGGCTGATATTATCAACCAATCCTGGTCTACGAAACATGAATTGTTTGAGATACATACATTGATGGAGATGCTGGGGGAAGTCTCAGCAACCAATTGGACAACAAGATATAACTACTCACTTTCCTTGTCTCATTATAGGTCAGGTTTCTCTGTGGTCTCTGGTGGTGCTGGCCATTGAGAGATACATTGTCGTCTGCAAGCCCATGGGCAGCTTCACATTCACTACCACCCACGCTGGTGCCGGATGTGCATTCACCTGGGTCATGGCAATGACCTGTGCTGCCCCCCCATTGGTTGGCTGGTCTAGGTAACTCAAAACTTTGATTACAGTTTTATTTTATTTTTACAATCGCGAGGACACATTTCTCAATACTTAGGTCACTTTTTCAAAACTCTTCCCACAGTGAGCACAACAGCAGTCTATGTGGGCTAAACTGTGGATCATTGTTCATTGCTTTGGCACAAAATGCATTCAATGACTACATCTTTCAAATATCTATTCAAAACTGTTAAACTTTAGTAAAAAAAACCTAACATAACATAAAATTGAATAAGACAGCAATTTGCTACATTTCTACAGTAATACCGTATTGAAATATATTCCAAATATATTCCAAAAATGAAATACTATCAAAACAATTAGACCAACCACAGCTGAATCCCATTGTAGCTGAACACCTACCCGGGTGTTAGCCTATCAATTTCATTACCATCTATACAAAAGGGGACATCTTAGGAATAATGCTGTACTGTAATGTAAACATGGACCCAGCCAGAGATAGAGAAGTGGCTGACAGAGTAAGAAGAGAGGGAGAGGGGAGAGGGAGAGGAGTACGTATGCGTGGTGGAAGAAGACTGAGAGGAAGATCAAGAGCTGTAGTCTCAGATGAGATTAGGGCTACTATAATTGATCATGTAATAAATCATGGTCTATGAATGAGAAAGGCTGGTCTGAGAGTGCAGCAAATCTGCAACGCTCAACAGTGGCACCTATTGTGAGAAATGTCCGGCAAAACAACAGATAAGATGTGCATTCTGCAAGGGCATCTGACAGAACTGTACATTACAGAAGTAAATTGAGCAAAGCCTCCAAATCCACTTGTGCGTAATTGTTTTTGTATTTCTGCTTAGGACCCAACGGTTACCTCCCACAGGCGGGAGAGGTAGGATTTTCACTGCTGTGCAGGAAACTGCAAATGTTGATATGGTCATCAGAAACAAAGGCATACAACTCACAGATTTTCAGAACAGAGTTTTTGCAGACAACATTACATTTGGAAATATTCACAATGTAAGCATAACAAATATTTCTAGAGTCCTGAAACAATATCAAGTCAGTATGAAGCAGTTGTATACTGTCCCCTTTGAGAGGATCTCTGAACGAGTCAAGCAACTCAGAAACCAATATATCCAGGTAAGATGACTATAAAACACAGAACTGGGTTTGAACAAAACTAAACAGGGCAGAGGCACACAATGGCGTGTTTTTAGGTATAATGTAAACTACCGTAATATTATTATCATGTAGATTGAAACCAGGTAAACACCCCACATATTCATCTTTGTGGATAAGGCTGGTTTCAACTTGGCCAAAACACGGCGGCGATGAAGGAATGTGATTAGGAAAAGAGCCACAGTGGATGTCCTGGGCCAGAGGGATCACAGAGATATACATTGCAAGGGGGTAACTCATCTTGCTCACCACAAATAGCCTTTTCTGGAAACCTTGCCACATCAGCCTTTTTAGTGGAGAGGTGAAAAGGGATAATGCCAATTTTAGGCTAGAAATGATTGCATTTTAAGGATAGTGTGAACAGATTTTAAATTTAACCATGTCCAACCAGACCTAATGAGGCCCAATCTTGAGTAGCTTAGAACATGATAGCCAACAAAAGAATGCAGGTGTTAAGGCCAAGTATGTTTAGTTGATGTAGTTCACTGAATCTGATCTGATACCTTAGCATGAACCTAAATACTCTCTCCCATAGGCTAGGCTAGACCTTAGGTCAGTGAGATAGCTTACATGATCTTATCTGACTCAGATCACTTGACTGATGTTGCTACTGCAGCTTAGCTTGTCTGATTGGTAACTTCAAATCATTCTATAGCTAGAGGACTCCTGATATCTCCAGGAGTGATAAGTATCATGTTTTGGTCTTTATCTGTCTAATACTGCCTTCCCAGTAGCCTACTTGGTGTGTGAACTCCTGACTGCTCATCATTTGCAGATAGTTGTTAACACATCAACCAGAATCAAGGGGCAGGGCAATTTGTGGCTTGTTTTTGGTAATCAGTGGCTGTATTGGAGGGGGAGTGGTTTCACCTCTACTAAACAATCAGAAATTAGTACAGGGAGGTGTGCTCTGCACCTCTGCTAGGCAATTAGCAATTAGTGTTAGTTCTTCAGTCTCCACTGGTTTCTCAACAGCAGGTGTAAGTGGCGGTCGTGTCTCAAACTAAGACCATCACCGAAACAAAGACGGTTCTGCTGAGTTGTTCTGCAACGTTCTTCGAGAGAGGAAGGCTCCACACCACTCTGTCACTTGTGTATCTTACCTAGTTATTTACATATCTCCTTTTGCTCTTTTGTAGCTTTGTCAACTATGTGTGTATGTTTTCTAGACTTTAGACTTTACAGACGCTCCCCACCCCTTGGCTGCAATGTTTTGTAATTTCTCCTAAGTGGAGGTTTTCCCTTTTCCCCCTCTCTCAATCTATCCATCTCCTTATTTAAATTCCATGCTGTCATTGCCACTTGTCAATAATGTTAAGCTTGAGTGGACATCTATCACCCACCAGGTGCCCTTGGAGAGTTCCTCAAGCTCATTTCTTGATGATGGCTCACTGCTCTTCATACTTGGCGACTTCAACCTCCCGTCGTCTGACTTAGATTCATTCCTTTCCATCTCTCTCCCCCCTCCTTGCCTCTCTTGCCCCCTCCAGGTCTATGATCACTACATTGTTTCCTTTTCTGTCTACCTTTCCTCCAATCCTAACTAATCTTACCCTACCTAGATGGTAATGCACCATCGCATTCTTCACTCTCTCTCCTCTTTTACCATATCATCTCCCCCTTCTGCTAAATCATTCTCCCTCCGGTCTCCTGATTCTGAATCTTCGACTCTACTCTCCTCCCTTTCCACATCCTATAATTTGCACCTCCGGTCTCCTTTCTTTCCGACCAGCTCAGCCCTCCCATCCTGCTCCGTGGCCTAGTGACTCGTTACGAGCAAAAAGAGCTTACAGAACAGGGCAGCTGAGCGAAAATGGAGGAAATGTAAACTTCCGGAGGACCTATCATCCTTTCACTCCCTCCTCTGTATCCACTGCTAAAGGCCATATTCTACATTTCAAGCTTCTGTGTCTAACCCTATGAACCTCTTCTCCTCCCTCCTTAATCCTCAATCCCTCCCCCTCTGTCCTCCTTCTCTGCGGATGATTTTATCAATCACTTTGAAAATGGTTGACGACATCCGCTATTCACTCAGCCTATTGAGTCCAGTGGTCTCATTGCCATAGAACTACCCCACGCCTTAACCTCTCTCTCCAGATGACATCCTGTGACTAGTGAGGTATGGCCGCCCGACAACCTGCCCACTCAACCCCATCCCTTCCTCCCGTCTCCCTGGAGACCTTCTTCCATTCCTCACTTCCCTCATCAACTCATCCTTGACCACTGGCTGCATCCCCTCTGACTTCAAACTGGCCTGAGTTGGCCTCCCCTCCTCAAGAAACCAACACTTGACTCATCTGACATCAAACTATAGACCTGTATCCCATTCTTTTCTTTCGAAAACACTTGCGCATGCTGTCTCAAATCACATTTTATTTGTCACATGCGCCGAATACAACAGGTGTTATACAACAACCTTACTGTGAAATGCTCACTTACAAGCCCTTACCAACAATGCAGTTCAAGAAATGGAGTTAAGAAAATAACAATACAGAGGCTATATACAGGGGGCACCAGCACCGAGTCAAGGTGCGGGGTTACAGGTTAGTCGAGGTCATTTGTATATGTAGGTAGGGGTAAAGTGACTAAGCATAGAAAATAAACAGCAAGTAGGAGAGTGTAAAAACAAAGTGGTGGGGTTGGTCAATGGTAATAGTCGGGGTGGCAATTTGATGAATTATTCAGCAGTCTTGTGGCTTGGGGGTTGAAGCTGTTAATGAGCCTTTTGGACATAGACTTGGTGCTCCGATTGTCGTGCGGTAGCTGGGAGAACAGTCTATGACTTGGGTGAGTGGAGTCAAATTCTTCTGGGCCTTCCTCTGACAGCGTCAAGTATATAGGTCCTGGATGGCAGGAAGCTTGGCCCCAGTGACGTATTAGGCCGTATTCACTAACCTGTTGTGCCGTCTTCACGACTGTCTTTGTATATTTGGACCATGATAGTTTGGTAATGTGGACACCAAAGAACCTAACTCCCAACCCGCTCCACTACAGCCCTGTCAATGTGAATGTGGGCATATTCGGCCTTCCTTTTCCTGTAGTCCATGATCATCTCCTTTGTCTTGCGCACATTGAGGGAGAGGTTGTTGTCCTGGCACCACACTGCAGTTCTCTGACCTCCTCCTTATAGGCTGTCTAATCGTTGTCGGTGATCAGGCCTCCTGCTGTGTTGTCAGCAAACTTAATGATGGTGTTGGAGTTGTGCTTGGCCACACAGTCATGGGTGAACAGGAAGTATAGGAGGGGACTGAGCAGGCACCCCTGAGGGAACCCCAGTCTTGAGGATAAGCGTGGCAGATGTGTCGTTGCCTACCCTTACCACCTGGGGGTGGCCCATCAGGAGATCCAGGATCCAGTTGCAGAGGGAGGTGTTTAGTCCCAGGGTCCTTAGCTTAGTGATGAGCTTTGTGGGAACTATGGTGTTGAACGCTGAGCTGCAATCAATGAACAGCATTCTCATATAGGTGTTTTTTTTGTCCAGGTGGGAAAGGGCAGTGTGGAGCGCAATTGAGATTGTGGATCTGTTGGGGCAGTATGTGAATTGGAGTGGGTATAACCAGCCTTTCAAAGCACTTCTTAGAGACTGACGTGAGTGCACGGGTCGGTAGTCATTTAAGCAGGTTACCTTCACTTTCTTGGGCACAGGGACTATGGTGGTCTGCTTGAAACATGTAGGTTTTACAGACTCGGTCAGGGAGAGGTTGAAATTGTCAGTGAAGACACTTGCCAGTTGGTCCGTGCATGCTTTGAGTGCACATCCTGGTAATCCGTCTGGCCCTGTGGCCTTATGAATGTTGACCTGTTTAAAGGTCTTGCTCACACCGGCTACAGAGAGCATGATCACACAGTAGTCCGGAACAGCTGGTGTTCTCATGCGTGCTTCAATGTTGCTTGCCTCGACGCCAGCATAAAAGGCATTTTGCTCATCTGGTAGGCTCACATCACTGGGTAGCTTGCGGCTGTGTTTCCGTATGTAGTCCGTAATTGTTTGCAAGCCCTACCACATCCGATGAGCATCAGGGCCTGTGTAGTAGGATTCAATCGTATTCCTATATTGATGCTTTGCCTGTTTGATGGTTCATCTTAAGGCATCCCGCTCCTTGAAACCGCATCCTGCGGTGTCCCGCTCCTTGAAAGTGGCAGCTCTAACCTTTAGCTTGGTGCGGATGTTGCCTGTAATCCATGGCTTCTGGTTGGGATATGTACGGTCACTGTAGGGACAACGTCGGCAACACACTTATTGATGAAGCCGGTGACTGAGGTGGTATGCTCCTCAATGCCATTGGATGAATCCCAGAACATATTCTGTCTGTACTAGCAAAACAATCCTGTAGCTTAGCATCCACGTCATCTGACCACTTCCGTATTGAGCGAGTCACTGGTACTTTCTGCTTTAGTTTCTGCTGGTAAGCAGGAATCAGAAGGATAGAATTATGGTCAGATTTGCCAAATGGAGGGCAAGGGAGAGCTTTGTTTATGTCTGTGTGTGGAGTAAAGGTCCAGAGTTTTTTTTTCTTCCTCTGGTTGCACATGTGACATGCTGGTAGAGATGAGGTTTTCCTGCATTAAAGTCCCCGGCCACTAGGAGCACCACTTCTGGATGAGCACCGTCTCTGATCAACTTTCTCGTTACCTTTCTCAGAAGGATTTTCTTGACCCTAACCAGTCAGGCTTCAAGATGGGTCACTCATCTGAGACTGCTCTTCTCTGTGTCACGGAGGCTCTCCGCACTGCCAAAGCTGACTCTTTCTCCTCTGTTCTTTTCCACCTAGATATATCCGCTGCCTTCGACACAGTGAACCATCAGATCCTCCTTTCCACCCTAAGGGCTGGGCATCTCAGGCTATGCAGGCCGCCCCTACCAGGTGACGTGGACAGAATCTGTCTACACCACGTACTCTCACTACTGGTGTCCCCCAAGGCTCAGTTCTAGGCCCTCTTGTCTTGTCTCTATGCACCAAGTCACCCGTCTCCATCATATCCTCACATGGTCACTCCTACCATTGCTATGCAGATGACACTCAACTACTTTAATCCTTCCCCCTTTCTGACACCCAGGTTCATGCTCTACAACATCCGTAAAGTACAACCCTACCTCACACAGGATGCGGAACAGGTCCTAATCCAGGTACTTGTCCTCTCACGTCTGGACTACTGCAACTCGTTGTTGGCTGGGCTCCCCACTTGTGCCATTGAACCCCTGCATCTTATCCAGAACGCTGCAGCCCACCTGATTTTCAACCTTCCCAGGTTCTCTCATGTCACCCCACTCCTCTGCACACTCCACTGACTTCCAGTCAAAGCTTGCATGCACTACAAGACCATGGTGCTTACCTATGGAAAAGAAAGAGGAACTGCCCCTCCCTACCTTCAGGCTATGCTCAAACCCTACACCTGAGCCACCTCAGGTCTTTTGGCCCTCCCGCCCCTACGGTATGGCAGTTCCGCTCAGCCCAGTCCAAGTTCTTCTGTCCTGGCACCCCAATATTGGAACTAGCTTCTCCCTGAAGCTAGTACAGCGGTGTCCCTGCCCATTTTCCCGAAAACATCTGAAACCCTACCTCTTCAAACAGTCCAACCCCCCCCCATTCTAAATCTGGCTCTACTGATAGTTACGTTGTTGAGGAAAAATGTACCATCTCATCTGGTTATACTACATACGTATAGATAAACGGCATCCAAGTCAATCTGATTTATACATTTGACAAGCATTGTATTCATAGTAAACTCCTTTCTGAAAGAATATCATTCAAAGACATCATCCAAGGCATAACTGTGATAACCTTTTATACATTTTAAAGTAAAATATTTGAATAGAGGCTTATTTATTGTCTTTCCCACATAGATATATCCCAGAGGGTATGCAGTGCTCATGTGGACCTGATTACTACACCTTGGCTGAAGGCTTCAACAATGAATCATATGTGATCTACATGTTCTCCTGCCACTTCTGTGTTCCTGTCGTCACCATCTTCTTCACGTACGGAAGCCTTGTCCTCACAGTCAAGGCGGTAAGGCGGTTAATTCTAGTACACTGCTCAGACAGACAGTTTGTCTATCCCTTTTTCCTAAACACAACAAATGAATCACTCGATATTCGGTGGTTGAATGTAGTTGAGATATACTGCCCATACATTTTTTCAAACAATTATCTGATTTCATGTGTGTTCCCTTGTTTGTTTTCAGGCTGCAGCTTCCCAGCAGGACTCAGCATCTACCCAGAAAGCTGAGAAGGAAGTGACACGTATGTGCTTCCTGATGGTTTGTGGTTTCCTGATTGCCTGGACCCCCTATGCCAGCTTTGCTGCCTGGATCTTCTTCAACAAAGGAGCTGCCTTTACAGCCACAGCCATGGCTATTCCAGCCTTCTTCTCAAAGAGCTCAGCCATCTTCAACCCAGTCATCTATGTGCTGATGAACAAACAGGTTGGTAACATATTTTGATCTCTCTCTTTTGTGCATCAATAAACAATGCTTCATGTTGGGCAAAGTGAAAAATGCTAACAGTCTATTTCTCTAATTATCCTTCTCTCTCTACAGTTCCGTAGCTGCATGTTGGCTGCTGTGGGAATTAGTTCAGGAGCTGATGATGAGACCTCTGTGTCAGCAAGCAAGACAGAAGTGTCCTCTGTGGGCCCTGCATAACAACTTCAAAGGATTACATTTTTTACATGGACTGGCATATTTTCAATTAGGTAGATTTATTTTCTAATCAGAAGATGCTCTCTTATGGTACAGTCCTCAAAACATTGCATAATCAAACATAGCCAATTTTTACTCTGCATTTTATGTTGCAGTTTCTTAGACCACCGAAACACAGGAGAACTTTCACATTGTAATTTTTCATTTTTTCCCAGCAAGGTGAATCCTCAAGAGTTTTCATGATTAACCACTTGAAGGTTTGGTTTTTGCTCCATAGCTTTGGGCACCCGTCACAGTGAGACACAATTCCCCTCTGAGCATCACCTGCTGTAAAGGACAGCAATACCACTAAAAGGCAAGTCATGCTACTGTGACAGAAAGTGGAATCTTGCCAATTACAGGGGAGGGGGCAGCAGGTAGCATAGCGGTTAAGAGCCAAAAGGTTGCTAGCTTGAATCCCAGAGCCGACTAGGTGAAAAAACTGTTGATTGAGCAAGGCACTTAACCATCATTTCTACTATATGTCACTCTGGATAAGAGTGTCTGGTAAATGACTAGAATGTAAATGTAATTACGCTTCAAGGCTTCTCCACCCTTTCACAAATCTGCACTTGGTATACTGACTGTCATTCTTTTTCAAAAAAGTGACATGCATACCAAATTAGGACTCTTTTCCATTGCTTCACACAATACCTTCTCTACATAATTGCTTGAGCTTGAGATGGCATAGCGAACTACTCTCATGCTTTTGTCTTGAAGGATTGAGATTGAATTGGTACGAAATGAGGCTACATATACTGAGTGTACAAAACATTAAAAATATCTTCCTAATATTGAGTTGCTGATTGTGCCCCTATTGTCCCTTCCCCTGCGGGGAATCCAGGAAGAGAGAAGTCTCTAATAACAAATATGTGGATTGTTGGGAGGTTAAATTGCCTAGGAGCCGACAATCATAATTGTTCTATTTATTACACACTTTTGCCCTCAGAACAGCCTCAATTTGTCAGGGCATGACTCTACAAGGTGTTGAAAGCATTCCACAGGGAGGCTGGCCCATGTTGACTCCAATGCTTTCCACAGTTGTTTTCAGTTGGCTGGATGTCCTTTGAGTGTTGTACCATTCTTGATACACATGGGTAACTGCTGAGTGTGAAAACCCCAGTAGCGTTGCAGTTCTTGACACAAACTGATGTGCCTGGCACCTTGTACCGTACCCTGTTCAAAGGGACTTCAATATGTTGTCTTGCCCATTCACCCGCTGACTGACACACATACACAATCCATGTCTCAATTGTCTCAAGGTTTAAAAATCATTCATTAATATGTCTCCTCCCCTTCATCTACACTGATTAAGTGACATCAATAAGGGATCATAGCTTTCACCTGGATTCACCTGGTCAGTCTTTTTCATGGAAAGAGGAGGTGTTCCTGATGTGGCTTTTGTTGGCCACCTTTATGCTATAATTTGCTGAAAACATTTTATAAATACTTATTAATGTTATTTTAGATTAATAAATGCATGCATCAAAAGGTTTTTGTGTCAGTGAATGTTTTTGACTGGATATGTGCAAAAATATAATTATATGAGAATTAATGTTTGGTTGTTTTGATCCCAGTTGGTCACACATGTTAGGCTCTACCAACAATATTAATTGATTTATACACAAGGTGCTACCAAAAAAAGTTGTTAATTTATTGCAAATTCATCTTAATTGCCATGTCCTATACAAGAGTCTGTATCTAGTCCCTGGCTTGTGGTCCTTATTCTTTCTCTACAGTTTCATACACCCTGACCATGTTGTGTGGCAAGAACTCAATGGGTGATGAGGGGGCTTCTTCGGTGTCAACAAGCAATACAGGACTGTCTTCTCTGGGCCAAGTCTTCTGTTGTCTTTTGGGACTCTGAATCCTCTCTTCATTCTATTTCTTCTTTCTAAGCTGCTCTTATGTGTCTGACAGTCACTGTGGGTGTCAGATATCGGTGATTGATAGTCCTGACAGTGACACTAAGCTCTGTGTTTAACCTATAGTGTCACCATGGATTTTCTCAACAAGCTAATGTATAAACGGAAAGGCCATATTAACCTTTTACTGCAATGGGCTAAATCAGGGTCACACACAGTGCTTATTGGTAGTCTTAAACAAATGTACTTTGAAACAAAAGTATACACCACACATATAGGTATGGGCTTACAAAAAAGAAGACACCTGTACCATATCAGATATAGGGTTGAAATGTATTCAATGTTGAGTTTGTATCCCAATATTATACTTTACACTTCAACTATTACAGACAAAATCAGAAAAAAAATCCAGAAAATCACATTGTAGGATTTTTAATGAATTTATTTGCAAATTATGGTGGAAAATAAGTATTTGGTTAATAACAAAAGTTTATCTCAATACTTTGTTATATACCCTTTGTTGGCAATGACAGAGTTCAAACGTTTTCTGTAAGTCTTCACAAGGTTTTCACACACTGTTGCTGGTATTTTGGCCCATTCCTCCATGCAGATCTCCTCTAGGTCAGTGATGTTTTGGGGCTGTTGCTGGGCAACATGGACTTTCAACTCTCTCCAAAGATTTTCTATGGGGTTGAGATCTGGAGACTGGCTAGGCCACTCCAGGGCCTTGAAATGCTTCTTACGAAGCCACTCCTTCGTTGCCCGGGCGGTGTGTTTGGGATCATTGTCATGCTGAAAGACCCAGCCACGTTTCATCTTCAATGCCCTTGCTGATGGAAGGAGGTTTTCACTCAAAATCTCACGATACATGGTCCCATTCATTCTTTCCTTTACACGGATCAGTCATCCTGGTCCCTTTGCAGAAAAACAGCCCCAAAGCATGATGTTTCCACCCCCATGCTTCACAGTAGTTATGGTGTTCTTTGGATGCAACTCAGCATTCTTTGTCCTCCAAACACGACGAGTTGAGTTTTTTCCAAAAAGTTATATTTTGGTTTCATCTGACCATATGACATTCTCCCAAACTTCTTCTGGATCATCCAAATGCTCTCTAGCAAACTTCAGATGGGCCTGGACATGTACTGGCTTAAGCAGGGGGACACATCTGGCACTGCAGGATTTGAGTCCCTGGCGGCGTAGTGTGTTACTGATGGTAGGCTTTGTTACTTTGGTCCCAGCTCTCTGCAGGTCATTCACTAGGTCCCCCGTGTTCTGGGATTTTGCTCACCATTCTTGTGATAATTTTGACCCCACGGGGTGAGATCTTGCGTGGAGCCCCAGATCGAGGGAGATTATCAGTGGTCTTGTATGTCTTCCATTTCCTAATAATTGCTCCCACAGTTGATTTCTTCAAACCAAGCTGCTTACCTATTGCAGATTCAGTCTTCCCACCCTGGTGCAGGTCTACAATTTTGTTTCTGGTGTCCTTTGACAGCTCTTTGGTCTTGGCCATAGTGCAGTTTGTAGTGTGACTGTTTGAGGTTGTGGACAGGTGTGTTTTATACTGACAACAAGTTCAAACAGGTGCCATTAATACAGGTAACGAGTGGAGGACAGAGGAGCCTCTTAAAGAAAAAGTTACAGGTCTGTGAGAGCCAGAAATTGTGCTTGTTTGTAGGTGACCAAATACTTATTTTCCACCATAATTTGCAAATTCATTAAAAATCCTACAATGTAATTTTCTGGATTTTTTTTTCTAATTTTGTCTGTCATAGTTGAAGTGTACCTATGATGAAAATTACAGGCCTCTCTCATCTTTTTAAGTGGGAGAACTTGCACAATTGGTGGCTGACTAAATACTTTTTTTGCCCCACTGTACATCACAGAAGACTGAAATATAGCAAAACAGTTTGACATAGAAACACTGGATTTTTGCCCCCCCCCCCAAAAAAAGAAACATTTATTAATTGTTAAATTATGAAAAATATTAATAACATTCCATCCATGAGGTCACTAGGTCATTTGAATGCAGGACACGTTTTTTAGATACAAAACACGTCTGAAATTCTACTCTCAACACAGCCAAGTACCACACTGTAACAGTATGTAAGAAGTTACACCCCAGCCCAGAGGCGTCCTTTTTTAATGCTCCTCTCAGAGGTTGCTCAACCGAGTAGTTTATTTTTGGTGTTAAGACATATATGGAACTTTATTTGGATTGGATGTTGCAATCTTGATTGTGTTGTCTGCACTTGGATGCATTGATGCATTCTAAGAGACCATTGAATAAACATGTATTTCTATGTAACGTAAAAATGTATTATAAACATTTATATAAACATGTATTTCTATGTAATGTAGGATGGGACAAATAAATGGATGCATAAATCATGTATTTTTTTATACAGTTAATTTATTTTTATTTTTACTTTGCTATTTTGTTTGTTGAGCTGATTTGTTTAGCTGTTTGATTAGCTGATCACTTACCAAATGATTCATCAGTATAATCATGAAATGTTGTATCTGGAAATACGGCAAAATGATTGATCAAGACCATAATAATGTTATGATGCAAACTCACTGATCAGTGACCATTTTAAGAGATTTATTTTATAAATGCCTTATAGCAAAGCCTTTCTCCTGAGGTCATCATCCTTATTTTCAGAGGTGGTTCGGAAAAATCTGTCCTGAAGAGTTGTGTTACAGTACCTCCCAAAACTAATGATGCTGTCTTGTGCCATGCTTGAGACCCAGGTTGAACCCCAGTAGGTCACATGTTGTTGGTCATATCCTGTGTCTGTATGTAGTACCTTGTTCACTGACGTTTGGTCCTCATTCTCTGATACCTTTTCCAATGTATGATAGTTTTGGGGCCATGAATAAAATTCTGTAAATGTTTTGTAAAAACATTCAAATGTAGGACAAATACAGTGCCCTCCGTAATTATTGGGACAGTGAAGCATGTTTTCTTATTTTAGCTCTTTACTCCAAAAGTTTGTATTTGAAATCAAACAAAGACTGAGGTTCAAGTGCAGACTGTCAGATAGAATTTGAGGGCATTTTCATCCGTATTGGGTGAACCATTTAGAAATTACAGCACTTTTTGTACATAGCTCCCCCATTTTAGTGCACCAAAAGTATTGGCTCAAATTCACTAATATGTGTAATAAAGTAGTCAAAAGTTTAGTATTTGGTCCCATATTCCTAGCAGGCAATGATTACACCAGGCTTGTGACCGTACAAACTTGTTGGATGCATTTGCTGTTTGTTTTGGTTGTATTTCAGATTTTTCTGTTCACAATATAATTGAATGGTGAATAATGTATTGTGTCGTTTTGGAGTCACTTTTATTGTAAATCAAAATATTATGTTTCTTAACACTTCTACGCTGATATGGATGATTATTGATAGTCATGAATGAATCATGAATAATGATCTTCAATGATGAGTGAGAAAGAGGTTGGCATTTTAGGAGGGGTATAGTATTTGTGCGTCTGTAACTTTTTTTTTATGTTACTTGTTGCTAGCTAACCTGCAGCATTCAAGATGAGACTTGAGATTATCATACTATATACAACCATTAAACATTAAGCATGCAATGTAAGTGGGTGTTTTTCATTCAAAAATGTTTTGGCTGTAGATAACAAGCAAGACCCAGTCAGAAAGGAACTGATAGTTGTACCAGAAACCAAAACCAGATTTTGGTAGATCTTGAAAGCTGCATTTAATATACATATATACAGTGCCTTGCGAAAGTATTCGGCCCCCTTGAACTTTGCGACCTTTTGCAACATTTCAGGCTTCAAACATAAAGATATAAAACTGTATTTTTTTGTGAAGAATCAACAACAAGTGGGACACAATCATGAAGTGGAATGACATTTATTGGATATTTCAAACTTTTTTAACAAATCAAAAACTGAAAAATTGGGCGTGCAAAATTATTCAGCCCTTTTACTTTCAGTGCAGCAAACTCTCTCCAGAAGTTCAGTGAGGATCTCTGAATGATCCAATGTTGACCTAAATGACTAATGATGATAAATACAATCCACCTGTGTGTAATCAAGTCTCCGTATAAATGCACCTGCACTGTGATAGTCTCAGAGGTCCGTTAAAAGCGCAGAGAGCATCATGAAGAACAAGGAACACACCAGGCAGGTCCGAGATACTGTTGTACAGAAGTTTAAAGCCGGATTTGGATACAAAAAGATTTCCCAAGCTTGAAACATCCCAAGGAGCACTGTGCAAGCGATGATATTGAAATGGAAGGAGTATCAGACCACTGCAAATCTACCAAGACCTGGCCGTCCCTCTAAACTTTCAGCTCATACAAGGAGAAGACTGATCAGAGATGCAGCCAAGAGGCCCATGATCACTCTGGATGAACTGCAGAGATCTACAGCTGAGGTGGGAGACTCTGAAAACAATCAGTCATATATTGCACACATCTGGCCTTTATGGAAGAGTGGCAAGAAGAAAGCCATTTCTTAAAGATATCCATAAAAAGTGTTGTTTAAGTTTGCCACAAGCCACCTGGGAGACACACCAAACATGTGGAAGAAGGTGCTCTGGTCAGATGAAACCAAAATTGAACTTTTTGGCAACAATGCAAAACGTTATGTTTGGCGTAAAAGCAACACAGCTCATCACCCTGAACACACCATCCCCACTGTCAAACATGGTGGTGGCAGCATCATGGTTTGGGCCTGCTTTTCTTCAGCAGGGACAGGGAAGATGGTTAAAATTGATGGGAAGATGGATGGAGCCAAATACAGGACCATTCTGGAAGAAAACCTGATGGAGTCTGCAAAAGACCTGAGACTGGGACGGAGATTTGTCTTCCAACAAGACAATGATCCAAAACATAAAGCAAAATCTACAATGGAATGGTTCAAAAATAAACATATCCAGGTGTTAGAATGGCCAAGTCAAAGTCCAGACCTGAATCCAATCGAGAATCTGTGGAAATAACTGAAAACTGCTGTTCACAAATGCTCTCCATCCAACCTCACTGAGCTCGAGCTGTTTTGTAAGAAGGAATGGGAAAAATTTCACTCTCTCGATGTGCAAAACTGATAGAGACATACCCCAAGCGACTTACAGCTGCAATCACAGCAAAAGGTGGCGCTACAAAGTATTAACTTAAGGGGGCTGAATAATTTTGCACGCCCAATTTTTCAGTTTTTGATTTGTTAAAAAAGTTTGAAATATCCAATAAATGTCGTTCCACTTCATGATTGTGTCCCACTTGTTGTTGATTCTTCACAAAAAAATACAGTTTTATATCTTTATGTTTGAAGCCTGAAATGTGGCAAAAGGTCGCAAGTTCAAGGGGGCCGAATACTTTCGCAAGGCACTGTATAAAGCTTACTTTGGCTCAACATACAAACACGCACTATGTAAAGAATGATAGTAAATAGCTTTGGAGCACCTTAAATGACATTTTTGGTAACAAATACAACTCGCCTCCATCATTCATTGAATAGCCCACTGATATTGCTAACTACTTTAATGACTTTTTCATTGGCAAGAAAAAACAAACTTAGGGATGACATGCCAGCAACAAAGGCTGACACCACACATCCAAGTATATCTGACCAAATTATGATAGACAAGCATTGTGCTTCTGAATTCCGTAAATTCAGTGTGGAAGAGGTGACATTTCTTGATGTTGTCTATCAACAATGACAAGCCACCAGGGTCTGACAATCTGGATGGAAAATTACTGAGGATAATAGCAGACAATATTGCCACTCCTATTTGCCAAATCTTCAATTTAAGCCTACTAGAAAAGGTATGTCTAAAAAATTGTCTAACTGAATCTAAATCCAAATCATATGAACCTGTTCTGCTAACTGCCTGGCTGATTGAGATAAAGAATTATGCCCTATTTCTCATTTGAAAGGTGCTGATCCTGAAACAGTATCCTATGGAATCTTACTCAAATTATGTATATTTGCCTTTTTACTGCAGATGGTGACATGTGGTTAACTTCATTTTCAGGTAAAACAAAACAGCACTATTTCCCTCTCAATATTATATTTTTGGCGACAGCCCTCAATCCCTAAATGTTAAACCACCTCCCAAATTTGAAACTGGATACCAAATATGCAGTACCAGTCAAACGTTTGGACACACCTATTCATTCAAGGGTTTTTCTTTATTTTTTAAAAACTTTTTCCTACATTGTATAATAATAGTGAAGACATAAAAACTATGAAATAACACATATGGAATCATGTAGTAACCAAAAAAGTGTTAAATAAATAAACATTTATTTTCGATTTTCGATTCTTCAAAGTCGCCACCCTTTGCCTTGATGACAGCTTTGCACACTCTTGGCATTCTCTCAACCAGCTTCATGAGGTAGTCACTTGGAATGCTTTTCAATTGACAGGTATGCCTTGCTAAAAGTTCATTTGAGCCAGTTGTGTTGTGACAAGGTTGGGGTGGGATACAGAAGACAGCCCTTGAAGCCTTTGAAGCCTTTGAAGAATCTAAAATCTAAAATATATTTGGATTTGTTTAACACTTTTTTGGTTATTACATTATTCCAAAAGTGTTATTTAATAGTTTTGATGTCTACAATGTAGAAAATAATGAATAAAAAAAACCTTAAATGATAAGGTGTGTCCAAACTTTTGACTGGTACTGTATATGTTTTGCAATAAGATCATCTAGGTGATTCTGAGCAGACCAATTATCCAGATCTCTCTCATTAAAATCCCAGATCTCTCTCATTAAAACACACAACACACACACACACACACACACACACACACACACACACACACACACACACACACACACACACACACACACACACACACACACACACACACACACACACACACACACACACACACACACACTCTCAGTAGCAGGCTGCATGTTATGGTGGTGCCAGAGTGACTGCATCAGCTCTGTCTGTCATGATCTCTGAATAAAACTGTTTTTTATATATAGAACAGAACCCAAACTAGAACCCAAACTTACCAAATTGATCAGTTCAGTGATTGCCTAAATTCAAAACATCTGGTCTTTCATGTCAGATAAATCAATAGCATGAAATGTACTCCAGGACCAGGGTTGCCTACCCTTGATCTAGGTGATTATGACAAGACCAATTATCCAATCACTCTCATTCAAATCCCCCCGCCCGTCTCCCCACGTGCCCCCACCCCCTGCCTCCCCCTCCACGTGGTACTCTCCTTGATCACCAGTTGATCCCTGATGAGGCTGCTTAGAAGGGTATATAACCATACCCATAGAATCCCTGATAATAAAGGAGCCAGACACTAGACTGCAGCTAGAGCAGATTCTCCACTTTTCATCTCAACCACTCCCTGGTTAAAGATGCAGAACGGCACTGAAGGAAACAACTTCTACATCCCCATGTCCAACAGGACTGGACTTGTAAGAAGTCCCTTTGAATACCCTCAGTACTACTTGGCGGATCCATGGCAATTCTATCTGCTTGCTGTCTACATGTTTTTCCTGATCTGTTTTGGATTCCCCATCAACGGTCTGACCCTGTATGTCACAGCGACAAACAAGAAGCTCCAGCAACCCCTCAACTTCATTCTGGTCAACTTGGCTGCAGCTGGAATGATCATGGTAATGTTTGGATTCACCATCACCATTACATCTGCTGTCAATGGCTACTTCGTCTTTGGACCTATGGGCTGTGCCATTGAGGGTTTCATGGCTACACTTGGAGGTAAGAGAACATCTAGTCACATACACACACACCCCCCACCCACACACATACACACATAAGACAAATGTGTATTTTCTTACTAGCACTGACTTTCCTCATAACTAATGGATTAAGGGAAAATGTACATTCTATGACTGTGATATGTGGTTGTCTCACCTGGTCTCACTGGATTTGTGTAATACAGCCAAACTAGGTCAAATTATAGTTATTTTGTTGCTATATTTAGATCAACAATTTATGTCTGAACAAACCAACTGATATAAGCAACCAATCCTGGTCTAAGAAAATATGAATTGTTTGACATACACACATTGATGGAGATGCTGGAAGAAGTCTCAGCAACCAAATGGAAAACAAGTCATAACTGCTCACTTTCCTTGTCTCATTCTAGGTCAGGTTGCTCTGTGGTCTCTGGTGGTGCTGGCCATTGAGAGATACATTGTGGTCTGCAAGCCCATGGGCAGCTTCACATTCACTACCACCCACGCTGGTGCCGGATGTGCATTCACCTGGGTCATGGCAATGGCCTGTGCTGCCCCCCCATTGGTTGGCTGGTCTAGGTAACTCAAAACATTGATTAATAAGAGGTCTCACAGAGCTTTACATTGAAAGGGGTAACTCATCTTGCTGACCACAAATGGCAGTTGCTGGTTCTGGAATCGCAACTTCCACTTAAGTTTCACTTTGTCGTGCAGTGATTTCAATGGGAGAGTAAGTGAAAATTTGAGATAAGTGGAAGTTAAGATTCACCCACAATGGATAGATCAATTACAAACAATGTTAAATACCCAGTCTGATTAGTTAATGCAAAACTGGATGAGAAGTAAATGATTGATATTGGTTTGGTACTGTTTGTACCCTGTAGAGAGGGCAGGCAAGCAATCTGCAGGTAATCTGCCGACCTTCCCCCACTTCAATAAACTGGGAGCACTTGTTTAGTTCTCTACTACAGTACTGTACAGTAGCTCTTGTCAGTCTTTGCCTCTCAGTTCTCTCATTGTTGTTGCAATGGTATTCTTAAAACTTAACAGGCACAGTAAACTGACTACTTCCTCTTCCAAATGAGGTGAAAACTGTATTTGAAATAATTAATTATATTTACACCTGAATTTAAAATAGTTTCTGGTTCACCAAGATCCAATCATAGTGGCCAGGAATGTTTTGGAAAATATTGTGATCTGATCTGGTGAGATGGAGTGAGGTGAGGTGGAAGTAGGTGGAAGTAGTGTTTTTATTAGTGAGTTTGTGTTTTTAGAATGATGACAATAGCCTCTCAACATTCTGCCCTTCAGGATTGGATTTGGCTCTGAGAAAGGGCAAAAACTCATAATCTCATTGGATTATACTGCATAAGTATAGTTATACAGCATCTAAGTCAATGATCTGATTAATACATTTAACAAGTATAGTAATTACAGTAATGGTCTTTCAGATTGGAGTTTACAACTCAAATACTTCATCAAGTGAATAACTGTGATAACCTTTTATAAATTTTAAAGCAAAATATTTTAAGACAGGCTCATTTATTGTCTTTCCCACATAGATATATCCCAGAGGGTATGCAGTGCTCATGTGGACCTGATTACTACACCTTGGCCGAAGGCTTCAACAATGAATCATATGTGATCTACATGTTCACCTGCCACTTCTGTGTTCCTGTCGTCACCATCTTCTTCACGTACGGAAGCCTTGTCCTCACAGTCAAGGCGGTAAGGCGGTTAATTCTAGTACACTGCTCAGACAGACAGTTTGTCTATCCCTTTTTCCTAAACACAACAAATGAATCACTCGATATTCGGTGGTTGAATGTAGTTGAGATATACTGCCCATACATTTTTTCAAACAATTATTTGATTTCATGTGTGTTCCCTTGTTTGTTTTCAGGCTGCAGCTTCCCAGCAGGACTCAGCATCTACCCAGAAAGCTGAGAAGGAAGTGACACGTATGTGCTTCCTGATGGTTTGTGGTTTTCTGATTGCCTGGACCCCTTATGCAAGCTTTGCTGCCTGGATTTTCTTCAACAAAGGAGCTGCCTTTACAGCCACAGCCATGGCTATTCCAGCCTTCTTCTCAAAGAGCTCAGCCATCTTCAACCCAGTCATCTATGTGTTGATGAACAAACAGGTTGGTAACAAACACTGACTATACCAAACAACCCCCCACACACATGAAAATGTGAAAGTGTGAAAACCCCAGCAGCATTGCAGTTCTTGTCACAAACCGGTGCGCCTACTACCATAACCTGTTCAAAGAAATTTAAATATTTTAACTTGCCCATTCACCCCGTAAATGGTGTGGTATAAATGGTATAAGTGACATCAAGAAGGGACCACCTGGATAGTCTATGTCATGGAAAGAGCAGGTGTCTTTAATGTTTTGTATACAGTGTATGTTGGGCTCTCTCTTTTGTGTATCAATAAAAAATGCTTCATGTTGGGAAAAGTGAAAAATGCTAACAATCTATTTCTCTAATTATCCTTCTCTCTCTATAGTTCCGTAGCTGCATGTTGGCTGCTGTAGGAATTAGTTCAGGAGCTGAAGATGAGACCTCTGTTTCAGCAAGCAAGACAGAAGTGTCCTCTGTGGGCCCTGCATAACAACTTCCAAGGATTTATTTTTTACATGGACTGGCATATTTTCAATTAGGTGGATTTATTTTCTAATCAGAAGATGCCCTCTTACAGTACAGTCCTCAAAACACAAAACGTTGCTTAATCAAACATAGCCCATTTTTATTGTGCAATATATGTTGTATTTCCTTAGACCACCAGAGCACAGGAGAACTTTCAAGTTGTGATTTTTCATTTTTTCCCCCAGCAAGTTGAATCCTCAAGAGTTTTCATGACGAACCACTTGAAGGTTTTGTTTTAGCTCCGTAGCTTTGGGCACTCTTCAAAGTGAGACAAACAATTCCTCTCTGAGCAACACCTGCATTAATGAACAGCAATACCACTAAAAGGCAAGTCATGCTACTTTGACACAAAGTGGATTCTTGCCAATTATGGGTGGTTGCAGGTAGCATAGCAGTTAAGAGCGTTGAGCCAGTACCTGAAGAGTCACTTGTCCGAATCCCTTAGCCAACTAAGTGAAAAATATGTCCGTGTGCCCTTGATTGAGCGACGCATTTAACCCTAATTGCTCCTGTACAGTAAGTCACTCTGGAGAAGAGCGCCTGCTAAATTACTAAAATATATATGTAATTACACTGCACACATCAAGGGGTCTCTACTCTTTCAAAAATATGCACTTGATATATTGACTGTCATTTATGTTAAGAGGGTGACATACATACCAAATCATGGCTGAGGTGGAAAGATACCTATTGTGAATGGTTGAGCTTGGAATGACATACTGAACTACTTTCATACTTTGACGATGAAGGATTGAGATTTAATTGGTACAATGTGAGGCTACATACGTGTGGCTTTTGTTGGCCACTTGTATATTATCATTTGCTGAATAAGTTTTATAAATACTTCTTATGAAAATGTTATTCTAGATTAATAAATGCATGCATTAAAATATTTCTGTGTCATTGAATGCTTTTGACTGGACTATGTACAAAAATATAATTATTCCCCTGTGACAATTCATGTTTGATCACAGTTGGTCACACGTTAGGTGCTACCAAAAATATTAACATTTATACACAAGGTGCTACCAAAAATATTAACATTTATACACAAGGTGCTACCAATAATACTAACATTTATACACAAGGTGCTACTAAAAATATTTGTGTTTATACACAAGGTGCTACCAAAAATACTGAAATTTATACACAAGGTGCTACCAAAAAAAGAATTTGATATAGTACTAATTCCTCTTAATGGTCAGGTCTGTACAATTCTGTATCTATTCCCTGGCTTTGATCCTTATTTTTTCTCTACAGTTTCATACACCCTGACAACTTTGTTCTATGGCAAGAACTCAATGGGTGATAAGGGGGATTAATCTGTGTCAACAAGCAAGACAGGACTGTCTTCTCTGGGGCATGCACAGAGTCTTCTGTTGTCTTTTGGGACTCTGAATCCTCTCTGCAATCTATTTCCTCTTTCTAAGCTGCTCTTATGTGCCTGACAGTCGCTGTTGGTGTCAGATATCGGTGATTGATAGTGCTGACAGTGACACTAAGCTCTGTGTTTAACCTATAATGTCACCATGAATTTGATCAATAGGTTAATGTATACACGGAAAGGCCATATTAAGATACAAAACACGTCTAAGCACCACACTGTAACTGTGTATAAGAAGGTACACCTCAGCCAAGAAGCGTCTCCTTTTTTAATACTTCTCTCAGGGGTTGCTCAACAATTGTTTTTTTAAAACTTGGTGGTAAGACATACAGTGCATTCGGAAAGTATTCAGACCCCTTGACTTTCTCCACATTTTGTTAGGTTACAGCCTTATTCTAAAATTGATCAATTCTACACACAATACCCCATAATGACAAAGCAAAAACAGGTTTTTAGAAATGTTTGCTAATTTATATAAAAAAATTAAATGCCACAATTACATACAGTGGGGCAAAAACGTATTTAGTCAGCCACCAATTGTGCAAGTTCTCCAACTTAAAAAGATGAGAGAGGCCTGTAATTTTCATCATAGGTACACTTCAACTATGACAGACAAAATGAGGAAAAAAAATCCAGAAAATCACATTGTAGGATTTTTAATGAATTTATTTGCAAATTATGGTGTTGAGCGTGAAATGCCCAGCAGCATTGCAGTTGTTGACACAAACCGGTGTGCTTGGCATCTACTACGAAACTCCATGCAAAGGCACTTACATGTTTTTGTCTTGCCCATTCACTGTCGGAATGGCACACATACACAATTTAATTGTATTTTTTTATTTCACCTTAATTTAACCATGTCGGCCAGTTGAGAACAAGTTCTCATTTATAACTGCGCCCTGGCCAAGATTAAGCAAAGCAGTGCGACAATAACAACAACACAGAGTTACACATAAACAAATGTACAGTCAAATAACACGATAGAAAATCTATGTACATTGTGTGCAAATGTAGAAGAGTAGGGAGGTAAGGCAATAAATAGACCATAGAGGTGAAATAATTACAATTTAGCATTAACACTGGAGTCGTAGATGTGCAGATGACGATGTGCAAGAAGCTATACTGTGGTACAAAAGAGCAAGAGGATAAATCAAAATATGGGGATGAGGTAGTTGGGTGTGCTATTTACAGATTGTCTATGTACAGGTACAGTGATCAGTAAGCTGCTCTGACAGCTGATGCTTAAAGTTAGAAAGGGAGACATAAGACTCCAGCCTCAGTGATTTTTGCAGTTCGTTCCAGTCATTGGCAGCAGAGAACTGGAAGGAAAGGCGGCCAAAGGAAGTGTTGGCTTTGGGGATGACCAGTGAAATATACCTGCTGGAGCGCGTGCTACGGGTGGGTGTTGCTATGGTGACCAGTGAGCTAAGGCGGGGCTTTACCGAGCAAAGACTTATAGATGAACTGGAGCCAGTGGGTTTGGCAACAAATATGTAGTGAGGGCCAGCCAACGAGAGTCTGTCTGTTCCTTCCTAACCTGCTTTTGCAGCTGCGGTCGCTAACTCAACAGCTAGGAGGTATCACTTCTGTAGTGAATAAGAGTTCAAAGGTTCATACCATTCGCAACCAAAGCTCATGCTGATGGTGGCTTCGTTCTGTAGTTATTATCTAAACCATTCTGACATAGGACCGTCGCCCTCATATCCTCGGAACAGGAAGTTATGTTGTCGTCAAGGGCTTATATAGGAAGGGAGAAGAGGGCGTGTTTGAAAAGGGTTATAGACCATTTCCCTTCACAGAGGCTGGCCACTGAGTGAGCAGCCCTAACTTATGAAAACCCACATCTCACATTTTAGAAGCTAAAATCACATTTCATCCCATCACAAATAATTTCATATTCAAAAATTTAAATTGAACATCAATTCCATGTGAATCCGATAACTCTGATGTGTAGACTTTCCACTGTAGAGTTTATGTCATCTTATCATTGATGAGAATGTCTCAGATGACAACCGAACTGACATCATATTCATTAAGTACCACAGAATATGTTCAATTGTTCTGATTACCAAAATATAGTTAATTTCCCCCCACATTCTGATGTTCGCAGAATCTCTATGTTAACCAAGGTTTTTTGAAAAATGTAACCTCCGTAGGTTAGAGAGAGGAAAAAGGGGGAAGAGGTATTTATGACTGTCATAAACCTATCTCCTAGGCCAACGTCATGACAACGGTGTCCAAAGAAGGGCCAGATGTATACAGAATGGTGTAGTCTCCGTAGAGGTGGATCAGAGAATCACCAGCAGCAAGAGAGTCATCATCGATGTATACAGAGAAAAAAGTCACCCCGAGAAATGAACCCTGTGGCACCCCCATAGAGACTGCCAGAGGTCCGGACAACAGGCCCTCAGATTTGACACACTGAACTTATCTGAGAAGTAGTTGGTGAACCAGACGAGGCAGTCATTTGAGAAACCAAGGCTATTGAGTCTGCCGATAAGAATGCGGTTATTGACAGAGTCGAAAGCCTTGGCCAGGTCAATGAAGACGGCTGCACAGTACTGTCTTTTATCAATGGCGGTTATGATATCGTTTAGGACCTTGAGCGTGGCTGAGGTACATCCATGACCAGCTAGGAAACCAGATTGCTTAGTGGAGAAGGTACGGTGGGATTCTAAATGGTCGGTAATCTGTTTGATAACAGATTCTGAAGATTTTAGAAAGACCGGGCAGGATGGATATAGGTCTATAACAGTTTGGGTCTAGAGTGTCTCCCCCTTTGAAAAGGAGGATGACCGCGGCAACTTTCTAATCATTGGGGATCTCAGATGATATGAAAGAGAGGTTGAACAGGCTACTAATAGGGGTTTCAACAATTTTGGCAGGTAATTTTAGAAAGAGAGGGTCCAGATTGTCTAGCCCAGCTAATTTGTAGGGATCCAGATTTTGCAGCTCTTTCAGAACATCAGCTCTCTGGTTTTGGGTGAAGGAGAAGTGTGGGGGGGGGCAAGTTGCTGCAGGGGGTGCTGAGCTGTTGGCCAGGGCTGGGGTAGCCAGGCGGAAAGCATGGGCAGCCATAGAGAAATGCTTATTGAAATTATTGATTTATTTATAGGGGGTGACAGTGTTTCCTAGCCTCAGTGCAGTGGGCAGCTGGGAGAAGGTGCAAATTTCTGTTTGAGGTGCAAATTTCTGCTTGAAAAAGCTAGCCTTAGCTTTCCTAACTGACTGAGTATATTGGTTCCTGACTTCCCTGAAAAGTTGCATATCGCGGGGGCTAATCGATGCTAATGCAGAACGCCACAGGATGTTTTTGTGCCGGTCAAGGGCAGTCAAGTCTGGGGTGGACCAAGGGCTATATCTGTTCTTAGTTCTACATGTATTTGAATGTAGCATGCTTATTTAACTTCTTGGTGACAGGGGGCAGTATTTTCACATCCGGATGAAATGCATGCCCAAATTCAACTGCCTGCTACTCATTCCCAAAAGATAAGATATGCTTATTAGTAGATTTCGATAAAAAACACTCATAAGTTTCTAAAACTGTATGAATCATGTCTGTGAGTATAACATAACTTATTTAGCAGGCGAAACCCCGAGGACAAACCATTCAGATTGTTTTGTTTGTTGTTGAGGTCACTCTCTTTTCAATGCGTTTTCATTGGAAATCCAGATTTCTAAGGGACCTTCTTTCAGTTCCTACCGCTTCCACTGGATGTCACCAGTCTTTAGAAATTGGTTGAGGTTTTTAATTTGTGTAATGAAGAAGTAGCCCTGTTCAGAACGAGGATCATGTGTAGTGTACTGTTAGATAGAGGCGCATGACCAGAAAGCTAGCTACAGTTTTTTTCCTCCTGTATTGAATACAGATCATCCCGTCTTAAATTTTATTGATTATTTATGTTTAAAAAATACTTTAAATTGTATTACAAAAGTAGTTTGAAATGTTTTGGCAAAGTCTACAGGTAACCTTTGAGATATTTTCTAGTCACGTTGCACATGTTGGAACCGGTGTTTTTCTGGATCAAAAGCGCCAAATAAATTGACATTTTGGATATATATCGACGGAATTAATCTAACAAAAGGACCATTTGTGATGTTTATGGGACTTATTGGAGTGCCAACAAAAGAAGCTCGTCAAAGGTAAGGCATGAATTATATTTTTATTTCTGCGTTTTGTGTTGAAATATGCTTTTTTTTCTCTCTTTGTTCACGGAGGTGCTGTCCTCAGATAATAGCACCGTTTGCTTTTGCCAGAAAGCCTTTTTGAAATCTGACATGTTGGCTGGATTCACAACAAGTGTAGCTTTAATTTGGTATCTTACATGTGTGATTTCACGAAAGTTTGATTTTTACAGTAATTTATTTGTATTTGGCGCTCTGCATTTTCCCTGGCTTTTGGCCAGGTGGGCGTCCCACATATCCCAGAGTGGTTTTTAAGATGGCGAGGAAAGCACTTTTAAAGAGCAACCAGGCATCCTCTACTGACGGGATGAGGTCAATATCCTTCCAGGATACCCGGGCCAGGTTGATTAGAAAGGCCTGCTCGCTGAAGTGTTTTAGGGAGCGTTTGACAGTGATTACGCACGCAGGCAACGCAGGCAATGTGGCAGTGAACACTGAGATCCTGGTTGAACAAAGCAGAGGTGTATTTAGAGGGCAAGTTGGTCAGGAAGATATCTAAGAGTGTGCCCATGATTACGGATTTAGGGTTGTACCTAGTAGGTTCCTTAAAGATTTGTGTGAGATTGAGAGCATCTAGCTTAGATTGTAGGACGGCCGGGGTGTCTCAATTGTCTCAAGGCTTAAAAACCTGTCTTTGACCCGTCTACTCCCCTTTATCTACATTGATTGAAGTGGACAACAAGTGACATCAATGAGGGATCATAGCTTATACCTGGATTCACCTGGTCAGTGTATGTCATGGAAATAATAGGTGTTCTTTGTATACTCAGTGTACATTTATAACGGTCACTTTAGTGTTAGTTTCCTTCAATTTGTAGTCTACATTTTGCATAATTTCATTCCGTTTACCTTTCTTCAGTCATGTCCTTGTAGTTGTTCTTGAGGGTCACTAGCAATAGTGGATCATATTATGCTAACATGGGATCATTATGGAACAAGTAGCAATTTAAACCTGGAGCCTGGCACACACTTCACAACAACTGGACCATTGCCGTACAGTTCCATGATTAGTGATGATTAGGGAAGACTTTTTGACTATTGTTCAACCCCTATTCTAAAAGTTTTCCCAACTTCCAAAATTGTATGGATTTAACTTGAGTATGACAACTTTCAGGATGAATGAAACCACGGTATCCTTTATTCATCAATATATATTTTATAGGCTATCCAAACCTGTTTTTTATGATTCATACATATATTCCTAACCCCAAAATATGTCTAAATGATCTACAACATCAGAATATCTTTAATCTACCAGTTGGCGCTGAAACAGACGAACATGCATATACACTATTTAGATGGCTTTCTTCCATTAATCCCTATATTCTGAACCCGTGGTCTTGATGTATCTGTTGACAAAAATTATAATTAAATGTAAACTGTATATAAAGGGATGAGAAAATCTGTTGGCCAGCAAGTGGGAGGGTTTTCAGCGGTTTAATTAAATGTATTCAGTGCTCGCAAGGGAACCACACCTGCAAAGACTGTTATGCACCTGCATAAGGTAAATCTGAATATCAACTAATGAGAATTGTATAGGAAAGATGTACATTTACTAAGTCTCAATCGGCCCTTAGTGGAACTACTCTGATGGTTCTGTTGTCACGCCCTGACCATAGTTTGCTTTGTATGTTTATATGTTTTGTTTGGTCAGGGTGTGATCTGAGTGGGCATTCTATGTTGTATGTCTAGTTTGTCTGTGTCTGTGTTTGGCCTGATATGGTTCTCAATAAGAGGCAGGTGTTAGTCATTGTCTCTGATTGGGAACCATATTTCGGTAACCTGTTTTGTCATTGTGGGTTGTGGGTGATTGTCTATGTTATTTTGCATGTTAGCGCAGTGTTTATATAGCAGTCACGGTCGTCTTAATCGTTTTGTTGTTTTTTGTTTAAGTGTTCTTCGTTTTCTTCATTTAAATAAAGAAGAATGTATTCTAACCACGCTGCGCTTTGGTCTACTCCATACGACGATCTGTCTTGAGGGATTGATTTAATTTACAAACTTAATTTGTATTATGTGAGGCAAGAAATTACTTTGTTGGCCAGCTGTATGTCAAAATTTGCTTTAAATATTTTATAAATGCTGAATGTAATTCTAGATAAATGAATGCATGGATAAAAAGTGTCTGTGTCATTGAATTCTTGTTTTTGATTGTTTGGTGGTTCATGCACTCAACAAGACAATATTTTTAGTTAAAATGCACAAAATAGTCAAATGACCAGGTATTAACTGAGAAAGAACATGGTAAAATGGTAACAACAACCTAATAACCCACAAATGTATTATAAGACATAAGGTTTTGAAGTGTCTGTGCTAAATCAAGGAGATTGTTGGGGGGTAGGCTTAAAACAACCATACTTCCATTTGTTTTTTAACCCTTATGTGGTGTTCATGTTTTTGTTATTCATCCAATGTTTGCAGGTCTGATGGACCCACAACATTATTGGGTTTTTAAAACAATACAGCCATAACAATTTAAACAACATTCTTAATACTTAATACTTAGATGTTGACTTATATAATTTGCAAGTGATATAAACAGCATACATGGTTAATATTTGCCATTTACCTCTGCTAGATCACATTTATCAATAAAAGCGCTTCTGAATTTCCGCCTGACAGACGTGCACAAAGTAAACTGCCTGTTACTCAGGCCCAGAAGCCAGGATATGCATACAATTGGTACCATTGGATAGAAAACACTATGAAGTTTGTAGAACTTTCAAAATAATGTATGAGACTATAACACAATAGATATGGTTGGAAAGAATCCAAAGAAGAACCAACCAGATTATTTTCTTTGAGAGCCCATCCTCTTGCAATGGAAAGTATAAGGGCATATCCAAATCCAGCTCCCAGATTGCAATTCCTATGGCTTCCACTAGATGTCAACAGTCCTAGTTCAAGGTTTCAGGTTTTTTTCTTCCCAAACGAGAAAGAATTATGAGTTTTTGTACTGAGACTTAGAGTTGGAAATCAGTCTGTGCGCGCGCGATGAAGAGGACGCGCACCTGCTAATATCGTTTTCCTATTGAACATACTTCTTTCCGTTTGAAATATTATAGTTTAATTACAGTTTAGGGTACCTGAGAATTAAATAGAAACATATTTTGACGTGTTTTAACAAAGTTTAGCGGTAGCTTTTTGGATTCCTTTCTCTGCACGTTGAACGAGTGGATTACTTAAATCGGCGCCAACTAAACTGACTTTTTGGGATATTTTTTTATGTTGATGTGGGGCGCCGTCCTCAAACAATCGCATGGCACGCTTTCAGTGTAAATCGGACAGCGCAGTTAGATTAACAAGAATTTGTTATACGTCTAGCAGGACGCCTGGCCCTGAGATTAAAACAATACAGCCATAACAACTTAAGTCAAAATTCTTAATACTTAATACTTAGATGTTGACTTATGTCAATTGCAAGCGATATAGACAGCATACATGATTAATATTTGCCATTTACCTCTGCTCGATCACATTTATCAATAAAATCGCTGTTCATTTCATTTAAATAAATTGTAATCAAGAGATGGGTTGAATAAATCATGTTAATCTTGAACAAATATAAATGAAACAAGGTTTTAATCACTATTGATATTTATTTTCTTTGAACTGAGCAAATTGGAAGGACAAATGTTACGTACAGTATTTTATGGACATGATAAATGAGCCCATTGAACACAAATTAAGGCCGGTCTACACACCACATGAAGGACTGAGTTTACTGTGTGTGTGTTGCAAATTTATTTATTGCACTTGTGTACTGTGTCGTCCTGTCCTATTTGGGTCCACACACATCGCAGTGCTTCTTGTTGCTACCAGCTGCAATCTAGAATGATGAAACAAGTGATTGTGACAAGTCACACGTGGCCAGTGTGTCACTAAATGGAAAAAAGCTGTCAGGTAAGTCTTTTACTAGATTTTACTGTTGACTTTTAGATAGCTTTTCCTTTCACTGACCTGAAATGGGGTCAGCTTCAACTCACGTTCAAGCTAAATTCTATTCAATAATGTTTATTTGTCCTTGAGACAGTCAATTGCAAGTTGACCCCTCACCCCTGAGGCTTCAACACAGTACATTACAGATACATAACCAACATGGTTGGTAGTCAACACACAACTACAAGATAGGTACATAACCTTTAATATTCATAGACACACTTTAGCAAGAAACTCATACGAGTCAATATTGGTAGGCATGAAATCTATTCATACAATATTGAATTGTATCAGTTTCTTGCTAAACTATGTCTGAATTCAGACATATTAGTGATACTTGAAATATTGCTTAGCACTACAAGTGGTGACCCTGATGTGATATGCCACACCGCATCAAAGATTCACCACCATATTTTACAGTAGGCATGGTGTTCTTTGCATCCTTCGTTCGTTGCCAAACCCACCACTGGTGTGTGTTGCCAAAGAGCACTATTTTCATGTCATACAATAAATGTAAACTCCTGAAGTTTGCTGAACAGCATTGGCACTTAGATTGGAACTGGTGCTATGGTCAGAAGACATCAAAATAGAGCTCTTTGGCAACACTAACCAGTGGTGGGTTTGACATCGAAAAAAGGATGCAAAGAACTACCTAATATCAAATATGGTGGTGAATCTTTGATGTTATGTAGATATTTCGCTTCCATTGGTCCTGGGGCCCTTATTGATTAAGGTCAATGCCAATAATTTCAGTCATGACTGTAGTTGTTTTTGGCTGTGGAGTTGAAAATAGTCAAACACACTGAAAAGTGTACTTTCAAATACTAATGCTTTACCCCTAGAAGCCCACAACCAGTTTGCCTTGCATTCAAATTAAGATGAGCCTAGGACAACAAGGGGGCTCCAACATACTAGTTTATGGATTTTTAAATGTATTTTTATAGCAGAATATTTAATGGATATTTTAAATGTCTTTGAAAAACAATATTTAAAAATGGTTTCAATTACCATTACCGTTTCAATTACCAATTACCATTGGTAGACATTCAGAAACTTTGGCCAGTGTATTTGGAAATACTTAAATACACAGAAAATAAACTCAGCAAAAAAAGAAACGTCACTTTTTCAGGACCCTGTCTTCAAAGATAATTTGTAAAAATTCAAATAGCTTCACAGATCTTCATTGTTAAGGGTTTGAACACTGTTTCCCATGCTTGTTCAATGAACCATAAACAATTCATGAACATGCATCTGTGGAACGGTCCTTAAGACACTAACAGCTTACAGATGGTAGGCAATTAAGGTCACAGTTATGAAAACTTAGGACACTAAAGAGGCCTTTCTATTGACTCTGAAAAACACCAAAAGAAAGATACCCAGGGTCCCTGCTCATCTGCGGGAATGTGCCTTAGGCATACTGCAAGGATGCATGAGGGCAATAAATTGCAATGTCCGTACTGTGAGACGCCTAAGACAGCGCTACAGGGACACAGGATGGACAGCTGATCGTTCTCGCAGTGGCAGACCACATGTAACAACACCTGCACAGAACCGATACAGCCGAACACCACACCTGCTGAGGGGCAGGTACAGGATGACGACAACAATTGCCTGAGTTACACCAGGAACGCACAATCACTCCATCAGTGCTCAGACTGTCCGCAATAGGCTGAGAGAGGCTGGACTGTGGGCCTGTAGGCCTGTTGTAAGGCAGGTATCACCGGCAACAACGTCACCTATGGGCACAAACCCACCGTCGCTGGACCAGACAGGACTGGCAAAAAGTGCTCTTCACTGACAAGTCGCGGTTTTATCTCACCGGGGGTGATGAGTCGGATTCTCGTTTTCCGTCGAAAAAATGAGCGTTATACCGAGGCCTGTACTATGGAGCGGGATCGATTTGGAGGTGAAGGGTTCATCATGGTCTGGGGCGGTGTGTCACAGCATCATCGGACTGAGCTTCTTTTTTTTTTTTGCAGGCAATCTCAATGCTGTGCGTTACAGGGGGGACATCCTCCTCCCTCATGTGGTACCCTTCCTGCAAGCTCATTCTGACATGACCCTCCAGCATGACAGCATGCCACCAGCCATACTGCTCGTTCTGTGTGTGATGTCCTGCAAGACAGGAATGTCAGTGTTCTGCCATGGCCAGCGAAGAGCCCGGATCTCAATCCCATTGAGCACGTCTGGGACCTGTTGGATCGGAGGGTGAGATCTAGGGCCATTTCCCCCAGAAATCACAGGGAACTTGCAGGTGCTTTGGTGGAAGAGTGGGGTAACATCTCCCAGCAAGAACTGGCAAATCTGGTGCTGTCCATGAGGAGGAGATGCACTGCAGTACTTAATGCAGCTGGTGGCCACATCAGATACTGACTGTTACTTTTGATTTTGACCCCCCTTTGTTCAGGGACACATTATTCCATTTTTGTTGGTCACATGTCTGTGGAACATGTTCAGTTCATGTGTCAGTTGTTGAATCTAGTTAGGTTCATACAAATATTTACACATGTTAAGTTTGCTGAAAATAAACGCAGTTTACTGTGAGAGAACGTTTATTTTTTTGCTGAGTTTATGTAATTGACATACAATATGCATGTATTTGAACCCAGATCTGTACACTACTGTAAGATGCTTTGGATAAAATGGTGTGCTAATTGGTATATATTATTTTGTATTATATATTAATGGTATTATATTTTTATATATTATCAAGTGAACATAATATGACCCCCATCTCACAATGTGGCAGAATTGAATAACAGTATAACATATAGATTTTATTTGAGAACACCAAAGTGCTATGCCCACTTTTGCTGCATACTGTACGTTGTGAATGCTTTTATAGGCTACTGTATATACATTTATCAGCTCAACAAACCACAGCATAATGGACCCAGCCTACAAGCAATCTTAGTTGCTGTATATTTTCACTTCATATTAGTATTTTAGTAGTATTTTTGTGTACATATTTGACTGAAGTTATTTATAAGATGTATAATTGGGTTTATAAATTAAAATGTGCAATCTCTGACTCAACTACAAGTCTATACATTGACCTTTGAGGTAAATTGACATTTTAGTGTAATTTAAATGTTTTGAAATTATTGTGTTTTCGGGGAGCTGAGTGCAAAAACAGACAAACAAATAAACAAACAAATTAATAAAATAAAGGTGATAATTGGGTGCATACACAGCCTTTTTGTTCTTTTTATACCAACCTGTGAAATGTCTCTACAACTTGAACTATCATAGACACTTCAAAGGCCTATGAATAAATATCCAAATCCCCTGGAATCAGAGGTTAGACAACTGTAAGACTTTGAATCGCATAATCCCCGACTAATCTAATCAACAGATTTTAAATCCCCTGAAAGCAGCCTCCACAAAACTGTATAAAATCAATCTCAAGACAACATTTGCATTAGAGAGCTGCTGCATCCAAAGAGACAGGGTTGACCAAATTACTCAACTTTTTCTTCACCTTACCACCTGTCCATTTACTCAAAATGAATGGCACTGAGGGCAACAACTTCTACATCCCCATGTCCAACAGGACTGGGCTTGTAAGGAGTCCTTTTATATACCCTCAGTACTACTTGGCGGATCCATGGCAATTCTATCTGCTTGCTGTCTACATGTTTTTCCTGATCTGCTTTGGATTCCCCATCAACGGTCTGACCCTGTATGTCACAGCCACAAACAAGAAGCTCCAGCAACCTCTAAACTTCATTCTGGTCAACTTGGCTGCAGCTGGATTGATCATGGTCCTCTTTGGATTCACTATCACCATTACATCTGCTGTCAATGGCTACTTCATCTGGGGACCATTGGGCTGTGCCATTGAGGGATTCATGGCTACACTTGGAGGTGAGACATCTTTTGTGCAGGTTGTTCACTTTGGCTAGCAAGGGTGCCAGTCTGTTTCTTATTGAATTGGCATTACAATGACAGCAAATGAAGTTGGCGAGAGCATAAAGGTTCACTCTCCTGCTGTCTTCTCCCCATATGGTACATTAATTAATTAGTGTTCACAGCAACAGAGTTTTCTTGACTTCATTGTTTAACATATGAAGAAGTAGTTTCAATAAAGTTTACCTTGTTGGGTATGCAATCAGATTGTTGTCAAATATACTTGGATAGTCTCAATCAAGATTAAAGAATTTAGAAGTAATGAAATAATAGTCTGATCATTTAGAAATAACGTTGTATCGTAAGATCCAAGATTCCATACAGTCCATATTATGCAGCAATTAGATCCCCTTCTCTGTTGTTTGCATCTCCATGCTCCAACCTCCTTTGCCTAACAAATGCAGGACAAGCAAAAACAAATCTCTTCCCTTTCCTATTCTCAATTCAAGGTCAGGTGGCTCTATGGTCTCTGGTGGTGCTGGCAATTGAGAGATACATTGTGGTCTGCAAGCCCATGGGCAGCTTCAAATTCAGTGTCGCCCATGCTGGTGCTGGTGTTGGATTCACCTGGGTGATGGCTGCCACCTGCGCTGTTCCCCCACTGGTTGGCTGGTCCAGGTACAGTGCATGTAATATGATATAAAAGTAAAACACAAAGATACTACATTTATCTGACACAGATTAAGCTTAGTCCTGGACTAAAAAGCTATTTCAATAGAGACTCTTTATTGACCATGCTTTCTAATCCAATAGATGGCTTAAGAGAAACCATCCCCTTATGTTGCAAGTTGCAATTCATATAATTGTCTGATCTTTTGATCACATCAATTACACACTCATTATAAATTCAGGTGTAATGTCTATGAGATGAGATCAAACAATGATGTAAAGACAATAATAGGTTAGGTTCAATACAATGCATCACACATATAATGCATTTGGTCAATCATGGTATTCTCTAGCAAAAGTTGTTGGCTTTTTTGTGTTATTGCATTTTAGTGACATTAGCTAGGTTTCCATCCAATTGGTGACAGATTTCCATGCGAATATTCTAAAATCTGCATTAAAACAATACACACATTTTCCCACCAGTGATGTATTTCTATCAAATTGACTTGTTGCAGATATAAGGTTCTGCGGGATGAAGTTCACATAAAATACCTTTTGCGGTTAAATTCCATGTTTCCTTAATAAACTAAATACAAGTTAAATGGGTTTCCATCGCATTTTCAACTCTATTGATGGTTTTCGCAAAAAAAATGTTGTGTCATATAATGAGTGGTATTGGCACGCAGTTGGCTAGAGCACACATATAACCTAAATGATGAGATTATTATTATTTGTCAAATGGCAGCCTTAGCATCAATTATCATGTCACCAGAATAAGACCTTTGCTATTTATTGGAAAGAAGCATCATGCTCATCACTTTCCACTTTCACCACCCTCTGAAGTTCATCATCATTTATTGAATCTGTAACCTAATAAAGTGCATGATTTAGCGATGAGTCATAGTGGAGGGGACCACACAACATGTAAATTGCGTGACTCCAAGTTTACTTTGATAGTTGTTATATAAATATTTGCTGGTAAAAGCTTTTCCACTGACATTTCTTCATATAATTAATTTTACAGACACAAAAAGATCCCACCTTGCCTCGTGTATTTTGTTTTGTCGACATACCAAAATATTTACTGTAGAGATTTTGGTTGTTAGTCAAGGTTAACACTGATGATCTTCTTATAATGTATAATCTAAAACTCTCATCAACTGACTTTCCCTCATAGATACATCCCTGAGGGCATGCAGTGTTCATGTGGACCTGACTACTATACTCTGAGTCCAGGCTACAACAATGACTCATATGTCATATACATGTTTGTCTGCCACTTCATGGTTCCAGTCTTCATCATTGCCTTCACTTATGGAAGCCTTGTCCTCACAGTCAAGGCGGTATGTGGTTCTTAGACACAGAAAATGTAACTAGCAGACCCACAAAGTCATAGCATTTGGATTCTTGTGCTAAGGATATGATTTCTAATAAGTCACACAAGCATTTATTTTGCTTCTCTTCATTTTCAGGCGGCAGCTTCCCAGCAGGACTCAGCATCCACCCAGAAAGCTGAGAAGGAAGTGACACGTATGTGCCTCCTGATGGTTATGGGTTTTCTAATTGCCTGGACCCCCTATGCCTCTGTTGCTGCTTGGATCTTCTTCAACAAAGGAGCTGCGTTCACTGCCCAGTTCATGGCTGTCCCAGCCTTCTTCTCAAAGAGCTCAGCCATCTTCAACCCAGTCATCTATGTGCTGATGAACAAACAGGTTGGTAACATGGGATTTTGGTCTTTCCTTTTTAGTGTTCAACAAATAGGTTGGTCACAGGTCACCAACAACATACGCCTACTTATATCATACAAATAATTTCAACTGTCTGTGCTAGTACTCTAGCATCTTGACTCTTCCATCTCTGACATTGTGGTCTCGCTCTCTCTCGACAGTTCCGTAACTGCATGCTGGCTGCTGTAGGCATAGCAGCCCCTGAGGATGAGACTTCTGTGTCAACAAGCAAGACAGAAGTGTCTTCTGTGGGCCCTGCATAGAGACTTCCCTCACGCTGCACTTCCTGCCCTCTGATTTCTACCCTTGTCTGATGCTCTACATGGACTGCTTTTGAAGACACACTTCTTTCACCAAATGGACATTAAACTGTACTGACCTGTAATGATTGGGCTCTGTTGTTCTCTCTACGCTCACAGACTGTGCCACTTAATGTAGTTGAGAATTGACTTGACATACATTTTATACTCGTCCAAAAGAAACAGCTGATTTGCCTCTTATAGGTGGTAACAAATGGATGAGCCTCAGGCTTTCAGAACAGCTCTAATGTTTGTCTTGATGGATCATGACATTTTATTTTTATTTTATGGCGAGGCCAGCAATTATTTTGTTGTCATCATTTCCTGTGTATACAGTATTTTATAAATTTATAAACTAGATAAATACATGCATGAAACTACTACTTTTTGTTGGTCATTTACATTTGTTTACTGATTTCTAGTCCAGATCATTAGCACTAATGTTGCATATTCTACACATTCCTAATATAGGCTAGCCAATTCTGACTTTGTGGCTGTGTTAACTAGTTCACACACATATCTGCTTTCTCATTGTTTAGAATGATCCCATCTGATCTTGCCTCCAAACTGCCTTCCTTTTTAAAATACATGTATTTTCATTGTTAGAGCGTCCCTTAGAGTATCTAGTCAATATAAACTTTGTGTACCAAACATAGGAACCTTCCTAATATTCTCAGTCTATGTCATGGAAAGAGCAGGTGTTCTTTATACTCAGTGTACATATCCTGGCATTCAGAAAACACTTCTATCCAGAGCATCTTACAGTAGTGAGTGCATACATTTTCCTACTGTTCCCCCATGGGGGATCATAACCACAGCCCTGGCATGGCAAGCACCATGCTCTACTAACAGAGCCACATGGGACTAATCAACTCACGCTTCATGATTTCAATTCCACCCACTGTTGCTGATGTCTTTCCTTCGGAGATCCATGCTGACCCAGTGTTGATCCTGTCTGAACTTATTTTGAACTTGCTAATGTTGCTTAAGCAATTATTTAAAATATTTTCAAATACATTCCAATACTAAACTATTTGTATTTTCAAAGAAAGTTTGTCAAATACTTTTTTCGAAATGTATTTGATACTAATTCAAATACAGTAAATAGTATTTGAACCCAGGTCTGATGGATTTGAGGTTAAAATGCAGTGAATTGCCTCTCTACATTCCCACTACCTTGGTTTAGATATCTACACATTTATCACACTTTAACTCATGGAGCTGAACTATCACTTTAAATACCATTCTATTACTACCTTGCCGTAGTTCTAGTGTGCCACTCCATAATAAAGGCTATAGTCCTTTAGTGGCATAGTATTATCCCTATCCTGTTCCACTATTTATGCAAGATTAGTGTAATCTTGACACATAGGCGTGCAGAGCAGATGTAAAAATATCCCATGTTATTACACAAGGCAAGCTTAACCTCATCAATTGAGTTCACAATGTTTATTTCTGCATGGACAACCTGTTAGAAATAACTTAAGTCATGTAAGAAATCACAGCATATACTGTACACTCATTAGCCTCTGAGATTTTCAGATACTCATTAGCCATTTCAAGTAATGAAATAAAGGCCTACACCTTGAAGTATATGGTGACTTGTGAAAAGCTTAAAAAGATAGTTCAACTAGTTTGACATTAAAGTGACCGAAACAAATACATACTCCATTGCTCCTAATCTTTTTATTGTCACAAGCAGACTTAGTGAACAAATGGTGTAAAGTACAACAATCAAATATTGGCCTCATGTAAATGTCAGTGTGTTTCTGTTAAATCAGATTTACTGTTAAAACAGTTTTCTGACCAGAGAGTAGCTAGTAAGGTAGCAGTGGTATTTTATGAGTAATGGAAGGGCTTATGTAGCAACACAAATAAGAGAGACACACTTTGGTATTGACTTAGTGTTCATTGTGTCATCAGCCTTAAACACATATGTTTAGCTTTAAAAGTGGAACAGCTCTTTAGAACAGAAAAAAGAGGGTGTAAAAGAATAACATGCCTAATAATGAGTATGCTATAGAATATCAGGAGAGTTCCATTCTTATCAGATAAAAGGAATAAAATGCATTTTCTTGGATGTGAATATCTTCATGGTTCCTTCATGGTCTGCAAAACCTTTCTTGTGGATCCAACTATGTCCATCTCTCCACCTGGAATAGTCAAAACAAAACATAAGGATAACAAACAGTCAATTTAAAGTCACAATATGGAGTTTGAGTTTCAGCAAAATGGCAGCTGGAGAAATGCAACCTTAAAGTCATTGCTATGGATGTAAAGAATGACAGTTCATGAGTTTGAGACAAATTCTTTAATGCCACAATCCTGAATTAGTTCAGTGCTTTTTTCAGCCAAAATGATGTCCTGCACCGATTTGCTGTACAAATGAGGGATGGGGCTGGATAAATGTTGGGCTATGAGTGTGAGTACTCACACTCCATGAGATCATCATAATAATTTAACCACATGTTGTAGTTAAACGTTTGATTACGAATACATTTTTTTCACAGTTGTATTATTAGTTATTTACAAGCCTATATTCTCCAAGAATCACAGAAGCACTAGATATTGCATTCTATAGCCTACCTTTAGCTTCATGCACTTGTGGCACACCGTACAGATGTGTGTTGGGAAAAAATGCTCATCATTTTCAAAAGATCTGCGAGGCCCCAGAGACTATATATATTGTTCAGTATCGACCCGGAATAAACTTAACTCCTGCTGTGCCGCCAAACTCCAGTGTAGTATCCATGTGCAGTGATATCTCTCTCAACGTTTCCATGACTTGTGTTTCTACAAAGTCCAAAAACATTCAGTAGTTTAAGGCTACTGAAAGTGACCATCACATTTTGCATAGGGCCTCTGGAGCTTAAAACACTCTAGACCTGACATCATGTTCCGGACGGGATCAAGGGTCACCAGCATGTGAGCAGACCTGGAGCGAGAAGCGTACCCAATTTGACTGGAGCGCAGAGCGACTTTCCCAAAGGTTGCAGCACCGGCATTCTCGCCCTCTCCAATTTCGCTCCAGTACATCTCCAGTAGAGCTCACTTCACTTCAGGAGCTCAGGGCATGCTTAGCCCAGCATGCACTTGTCAATTAGCTCGCAGTCACGAGTCAGAATTAGACGTTCATCCATTTCTGTCAAATTGTTGCAAATGTCAAATGTGGAATTATTTAAGGTTAAGTTTAGGCATTACCTCAGAATTTTTTAGGTTAGGGTTAAGTTTACACATTATCTCCAAAATAGTAAGGTTAAGCATTAACTACGAATGATTAAGGTAAGAGTGAAGGTTTGGGATAGTTTTTTTTTTTTAAAGCCAAAAAAGCATTCTATCGCTGGACTTGAACTTGCAATCTTTGGAATCAGAGGCAGATGCTTAAAAACCTCTTAAGGATCCGCCCCTTTTTTCAATCTTCGCCTAAAATGACATACCCAATTCAAATTGCCTGTATCAAATCAAATCAAATGTTATTGGTCACATACGCATGGTTAGCAGATGTTGCGAACAGAAATGGTTAGCATGGTTAGCAGAAATCCACCATTCCAGTGTTTTACTTGCTATATTGTATTAACTTTGCCACCATGGCCTTTTTTTTGCCTTTACCTCCCTTGTCTCACCTCATTTGCTCCCATCGTATATAGACTTGTTTCTACTGTATTGTTGACTGTATGTTTGTTTTACTCCATGTGTAACTCTGTGTCGTTGTGTGTGTCGAACTGCTTTGCTTTATCTTGGCCAGGTCGCAGTTGTAAATGAGAACTTGTTCTCAACTTGCCTACCTGGTTAAATTAAGGTGAAATAAAAAATAAAATAAAATAAAAATGTTAATGCGAAATGCTTGTGCTTCTTGTTCCAACAATGCATTAATATCTAACAAGTAATCTAACAAATTCCAAGATCAAATCCCTGAGCTGACAAGGTTAAAAGCTGTAGTTTTGCCCATGAACAAGGCAGTTAACCCACTGTTCCTAGGCCGTCATTGAAAATAAGAATGTGTTCTTAACTGACTTAAAGTGGACAGAGATTTGAGTCTGTATGTTGTCAGCAGCCTCTCTGTGTTAGTGATGGCTGTTTAACAGTCTGATGGCCTTGAGATAGAAGCTGTTTTTCTGTCTCTCGATCCCAGCTTTGATGCACCTGTACTGACCTCGCCTTCTGGATGATATCGGGGTGAACAAGCAGTGGTTCGGTTGTTTGTTGTCCTTGATGATCTTATTGGCCTTCCTGTTACATCGGGTGCTGAAGGCGTCCTGGAGGGAAGGAAGTTTGCCCCTGGTGATGCGTTGTGCAGACCGCACCACCCTCTGGAGAGCCTGGCGGTTGAGGGCGGTGCAATTGCAGTGACACAGCCCGACAGGATGCTCTCAATTGTACATCTGTAAAAGTTTGTGAGTGTTTTAGGTGACAAGCCAAATTTCTTCAGCCTTCTGAGGTTGAAGAGGCCCTGTTGTGCCTTCTTCATCACGCTGTCTGTGTGGCTGGACCAATCGATGTGGATGGGGAGGGGGAGGGGGGGGGGTGCTCCCTCAAGTCCTCATTCATCTCCTTTGTTTTGTTGATATTGAGTGAGAGGTGTTTTTCTGGCACCACACTCCGAGTGCCCTCACCTCCTGTAGCTCAGGCCCTGAGGCAAGGATATGTATATTCTTGGTACCATTTGAAAGGAAACACTTTGAAGTTTCTGGAAATGTGAAAGGAATATAGGAGAATATAACACAATAGCTCTGATAAAATATAATACAAAGAAAAAAACAACCGTTCTTTTGTATTTTTTTTGTACCATCATCTTTGAAACGCAAGAGAAAGGCCACATTGTTTTATTCCAGCCCAGGGGGAATTGAGATTTTGGCCACTAGATGGCAGCAGTGTATGTGCAAAGTTTTAGACTGTTCCAATGAACCATTGCATTTCTGTTCAAAGTGATATATCAAGACTGCTCAAATGTGCCTAATTTGTCTATTAATAACTTTTCACGTTCAAAATTAAATTGTGCAATCTCCTCAAAAAGTATCATGGCATTCTTTCATTGCAAAAGCTACTGTAAATTGGACAGTGCAGTTAGATTATCAACTCCAAATGTTTAAGGTTTAGCCATTAACTCAAACTCTTAAGGTTAGGCATTAACTGCGAATGGTTAAGGTATGGGTTAAGGTTTGGGATAGGCTTAAAACAAAAATCTCAAAAACAACTTGCTATTGTTGGATTCAAACTTGCAACCTTTGGCAGTTGATTTCTTTCTTTCACTGGATTCAAAATTGCATCCTTTGCAATGTCCACAACTAAGGAATCATTGTGAAATCTGAAAATACATTTAGAAAGGAGGTGGTTAGCTTGCCTTAGTGTGTCATTTTAGCAAAGTAATTAGAAAATATCTCTTTAAAGTTTAGTTTCTTTTCATTCTATTTTCTATACAATAGGTTATCATTGATTTTGGACCAATAGGCCTGACAAATTACCTCTTTCAAGGAGTTTTTGGTTTTGATTGGGTTATTTCGTAGAATCTTTTAAAAACCACTCCGCATCCATGACCAGCCTGGCAAGAGTGGCCCAAAGGGTGTTTTGCATCCCCAGTGGCTCTGCAAGTGCAGAAAGGGAATTCTCCGCTGCTTGCCTCATCTCCAGGCACCATCGTATGAGCCTGAAGCCACAGACTTTGTCCAAACTTGTGTTTCTAGTAGTGAATTAAAAGGCACTGGCAACTGAGCCTAATAAGGCATTTTTTTTTGTTTCATGTTTAAATCTAAGTATGTCACAGCCTATATGCGCAATTTATAAACTATAATGATTTAGTACAACACAATGTTGTTTAAATGATGGGTAGTTCATGTTCCTGCCATCCTAGTGTGTTGCACTCACAAATGCTTCACAATTTATTTATTTGTAGGCTATAGCCATTGCCATTCAAATCATATGGTTTCAATACTTCAAAACCTAATGGTGGGTCCAGTTAGACACAAAAATAGATGGGTGTGATTTTGTTGATTTTAATTAATGGATCGAATTCTGAGTGGCAGTTTTTTTCCCTTTGAGCGAGGAGTGGTTTTTAGCGTAACGGTTGAAAAGAACCAGGAGCGCTGGAGCTGTGCACAAGCACTGCTCCGTGAGCCTTGAGTGGGATTTCCAACAGCTCAACTCTGCTCACATACACTGCTTCTGACAGTTGCCAGAAGCCATTTCAGCCAGATCATTGCAGACAGTTGTTGTGCTATCTAACCTAAGACAATGGGGTCGCCAGATGCTCATAAATGTCTCTCTTTTTCTGGAAAAAAAGGGCTTAGGTGGTGGGCGTGCCATGAGACGTAGCAAGGGGATGGCAATAGGCACTGTCAGTCCCTTGGCACAGCTGGATCTTTTCTAATATTTATTAGGCCTACATCTTGGCGTAGTAGAAACATTTTTGAAAATGCAAGCCAATTTCCTGTAATTTCTGGATGGAGCTGAGAGAAAATGTTGCCATTTTAAAGCTAATTTCCTGCATTTCTATGCATTTTGCCATGGCTAATCCTGTGATCTTTTGATCAAACATAACAACAAAATCAAAACTGATAAATTCATTGTTTTTGGAATTTTCATGTCTCTCTGACTGTCTAGTTTTTATTTTGACGATTGCTAGTTCTCAAAGATGATATTATAAAAAAAACAATATTTTTACTACATACTCAATGTCTGGTTTTAGTCATTTGAACACTGTTCAAACATACGTGTCCTGAAAAAACGCTTACACGGTAACTGGGTGCAAGCAGAAGCTATAGACTACCTATCCATACTTAGTTACATTATCCTACAGAGGTATAGTAATAAAAAACAAACAATAATAAAACATGTTTTACATTAAAAACAAATGTTTAAACAAGGTCAGTGTGATAATCTTTATTCCCTGATGAGTTAGACAAAATCCACAGTGATTACGTGTTATAATCCCTTCCCTAATATCTGAGGATAAGATCAATTAACGAATTAGTTCGTAACAACCCCGCCTAAGCTAATTCAGCCAATTTTAGCCAATGACATAGGGCCCCAAAAGGGTATAAAACTCCCTGCCAGGACACCCTAGCATAGGCAAAAGGTTCACAGCCAGATCAGATCTCATCTTGCCTTTCTCTTGCATTCATTGGACATCCACTGAGTAAAGATGCAGAACGGCACAGAAGGAAGCAACTTCTACATTCCCATGTCCAACCGGACTGGGCTTGTAAGGAGTCCTTTTCTATACCAACAGTACTACTTGGCGCCTCCATGGCAATACTATTGTCTTGCTGTCTATACGTTCTTCCTGATCTGCTTTGGATTCCCCATCAACGGTCTGACCCTGTATGTCACAGCCACAAACAAGAAGCTCCGGCAACCCCTTAACTTCATCCTGGTCAACTTGGCTGCAGCTGGAATGATAATGGTCCTCTTTGGATTCACAATCACCATCACATCTGCTGTCAATGGCTACTTCATCTGGGGACCATTGGGCTGTGCTATTGAGGGCTTCATGGCTACACTTGGAGGTAAGAAATCTTCAAAAATACAGAACCTATAGAATCCACTTTAGATTTAACGGATTTAAATTAATGATAAACTGTATCCAAAGTAATTGTTAATCAATTTGGAACTAAAAGGACTGGCCTAAAAGTTATTTAAATCCATTTAGAACTGAAGTAACTGACTTTGGATTGTGGTTTCATTCTCCAGGTGAGGTTGCCCTGTGGTCTCTGGTAGTGCTGGCTGTCGAGAGATACATTGTGGTCTGCAAGCCCATGGGCAGCTTCACGTTCACTTCCACCCATGCTGGTGCTGGTGTTGCATTCACCTGGATAGCTGCTATGGCTTGTGCTGCTCCCCCACTGCTTGGCTGGTCCAGGTAAGCTGTAACCAGTGTAGGAATTCTGAAGTGACATCAAATGTTATTTACATGCTTTTCAAGTCATGCTCCATCCACCACCAATCCTACTCACTTACACACAATGATCATTTTGTGCATTTCTATTTATCTTAGGTACATCCCAGAGGGCATGCAATGCTCATGTGGACCTGACTACTACACCTTGGCCGAAGGCTTCAACAATGAATCATATGTGATCTACATGTTCAGCTGCCACTTCATCATCCCAGTCTGTTTGATCGCCTTCACTTATGGAAGTCTTGTCCTCACAGTCAAGGCGGTAAGTGACTTATTACACAAACAACATTTATCTAGCTGTTCCACATAGTGTACATAGTACAAAATGATAGTTCTCCACTCTGATGTCTTGATTATCTTCATTCTCAGGCTGCAGCTTCCCAGCAGGACTCAGCATCTACCCAGAAAGCTGAGAAGGAAGTGACACGTATGTGCATCCTGATGGTTTGTGGTTTCATGATCGCCTGGACCCCCTATGCCACCCTCGCTGCCTACATCTTCTTCAACAAAGGAATTGCCTTCAGTGCCCAGTCCATGGCTATACCTGCCTTCTTCTCCAAGAGCTCAGCCTTGTTCAACCCCATTATCTATGTGTTGATGAACAAACAGGTTGGGAAAATTATAAAAAATGTTACCTTTTTTACTTACTCTTTGAGTTTGACCTAGCAGCAACGTAATATATTGTTTGCTTAATGTGTCATGCTCAGTGCTTTTCATTATTTTCCCTCCCAGTTCCGTGGCTGCATGCTGGCTGCTGTAGGGATGAAAGCAGAAGAAGATGAAACTTCTGTGTCAACAAGCAAGACAGAAGTGTCTTCTGTGGGACCTGCATAGACTTTCCCTCATCCTGCACTTCCCACCCTCTGATTTCTACCCTTGTCTGATGCTCTACATGGACTGCTTTTGAAGACACACTACTTTCACCAAATGGACATTATACTGTTTTGAGCTGTAATGATTGGACTCTGTCACTCCAGATAACACAGAAGTGACCAAAACAGGGCAGTGTATTGACATTCATCTGAACCCATCTCTTGTTCTCTATGATCTCACCTGAGTCGGCAGACAGTCCGATGGATAGTTTGGAGGGCTATAATTGACAATGAGGAAATCTTAAGCCGAGCTCAACAATAAGACCAAATCTAGTCAACCCAGTTCACAAGGCAAATCTATACACTCACATACTGTGTCACTCAATGTAGTTGAAAATATACTTGACATACATTTTATACTCATCCAAAACAAACAAATGCAACAGAAATTTGCCTCTCATAGGTGGTAACAAATGGATGGAACTCAGACTTGCAGAACAGCTCTCATTTTTGTCTTGATGTATCATGAGATTGTATTTTTATGTTATTGTGAGGCTAGCAATTATTTTGTTGTCATCATTTCCTGTATATATTTTATAAATAACAAAAAATTATAGTACTAGATAAATAAATCCATGCATGAATCTACTACTTTTTTGCTGTTATTATTTTCATTTGACAACTGATTTCCAATCCACATCAAATATCATAACATCTCATTAGCACAAATTCACAAATTCTAGTATGTAGTATACATCTTATCAGCTACAACTATACACTACTTCTAATCAGTAGATCTTAAAGCTGAAAATGATCATGAAACATCCGCGCATTGCTACTGGAAAACACCGTCACTGCAGCTTATTTCAAATCAAGCCATTTTACAGCATCAATGCCATTCTAACAGATGTGAGGGACTTGTCAATGTAACAATACATGTGAGTCAACATCTGAATCTCTCCAACATTTCACTAATGCAAATATTCCAATGCAAATTAAAGAAACACTGTTACAAAAGCCTTTCACTTACACTACATGACCAAACGTATGTGGACACCTGCTTGTCGAACATCTCATTCCAAAATCATGGGTATTAGTGAAAAAATCAAGAGCATTAGTGAGGTTGGGCATTAAAAAAAAAAATCAAAATCAAATTTATTTATATAGCCCTTCGTACATCAGCTGATATCTCAAAGTGCTGTACAGAAACCCAGCCTAAAACCCCAAACAGCAAGCAATGCAGGTGTAGAAGCACGGTGGCTAGGAAAAACTCCCTAGAAAGGCCAAAACCTAGGAAGAAACCTAGAGAGGAACCAGGCTATGTGGGGTGGCCAGTCCTCTTCTGGCTGTGCCGGGTGGAGATTATAACAGAACATGGCCAAGATGTTCAAATGTTCATAAATGACCAGCATGGTCGAATAATAATAAGGCAGAACAGTTGAAACTGGAGCAGCAGCACAGTCAGGTGGAAGTTGAAACTGGAGCAGCAGCATGGCCAGGTGGACTGGGGACAGCAAGGAGTCATCATGTCAGGTAGTCTTGGGGCATGGTCCTAGGGCTCAGGTCAGTTGAAACTGGAACAGCAGCATGGCCAGGTGGACTGGGGACAGCAAGGAGTCATCATGTCAGGTAGTCCTGGGGCATGGTCCTAGGGCTCAGGTCCTCCGAGAGAGAGAAAGAAAGAGAGAAGGAGAGAATTAGAGAACGCACACTTAGATTCACACAGGACACCGAATAGGACAGGAGAAGTACTCCAGATATAACAAACTGACCCCAGCCCCCGACACATAAACTACTGCAGCATAAATACTGGAGGCTGAGACAGGAGGGGTCAGGAGACACTGTGGCCCCATCCGAGGACACCCCGGACAGGGCCAAACAGGAAGGATATAACCCCACCCACTTTGCCAAAGCACAGCCCCCACACCACTAGAGGGATATCTTCAACCACCAACTTACCATCCTGAGACAAGGCTGAGTATAGCCCACAAAGATCTCCGCCACGGCACAACCCAAGGGGGGCGCCAACCCAGACAGGATGACCACAACAGTGAATCAACCCACTCAGGTGACGCACCCCCTCCAGGGACGGCATGAGAGAGCCCCAGTAAGCCAGTGACCCAGCCCCTGTAATAGGGTTAGAGGCAGAGAATCCCAGCGGAAAGAGGGGAACCGGCCAGGCAGAGACAGCAAGGGCGGTTCGTTGCTCCAGAGCCTTTCCATTCACCTTCCCACTCCTGGGCCAGACTACACTCAATCATATGACCCACTGAAGAGATGAGTCTTCAGTAAAGACTTAAAGGTTGAGACCGAGTTTGCGTCTCTGACATGGGTAGGCAGACCGTTCCATAAAAATGGAGCTCTATAGGAGAAAGCCCTGCCTCCAGCTGTTTGCTTAGAAATTCTAGGGACAATTAGGAGGCCTGCGTCTTGTGACCGTAGCGTACGTGTAGGTATGTACGGCAGGACCAAATCAGAGAGATAGGTAGGAGCAAGCCCATGTAATGCTTTGTAGGTTAGCAGTAAAACCTTGAAATCAGCCCTTGCTTTGACAGGAAGCCAGTGTAGAGAGGCTAGCACTGGAGTAATATGATCAAATGTTTTGGTTCTAGTCAGGATTCTAGCAGCCATATTTAGCACTAACTGAAGTTTATTTAGTGCTTTATCCGGGTAGCCGGAAAATAGAGCATTGCAGTAGTCTAACCTAGAAGTGACAAAAGCATGGATTAATTTTTCTGCATCATTTTTGGACAGAAAGTTTCTGATTTTTGCAATGTTACGTAGATGGAAAAAAGATGTCCTTGAAATGGTCTTGATATGTTCTTCAAAAGAGAGATCAGGGTCCAGAGTAACGCCGAGGTCCTTCACAGTTTTATTTGAGACGACTGTACAACCATTAAGATTAATTGTCAGATTCAACAGAAGATCTCTTTGTTTCTTGGGACCTAGAACAAGCATCTCTGTTTTGTCCGAGTTTAATAGTAGAAAGTTTGCAGCCATCCACTTCCTTATGTCTGAAACACATGCTTCTAGCGAGGGCAATTTTGGGGCTTCACCATGTTTCATTGAAATGTACAGCTGTGTGTCATCCGCATAGCAGTGAAAGTTTACATTATGTTTTCGAATAACATCCCCAAGAGGTAAAATATATAGTGAGAACAATAGTGGTCCTAAAACGGAACCTTGAGGAACACCGAAATTTACAGTTGATTTGTCAGAGGACAAACCATTCACAGAGACAAACTGATATCTTTCCGACAGATAAGATCTAAACCAGGCCAGAACATGTCCGTGTAGACCAATTTGGGTTTCCAATCTCTCCAAAAGAATGTGGTGATTGATGGTATCAAAAGCGGCACTAAGGTCTAGGAGCACGAGGACAGATGCAGAGCCTCGGTCCGATGCCATTAAAATGTCATTTACCACCTTCACAAGTGCCGTCTCAGTGCTATGATGGGGTCTAAAACCAGACTGAAGCATTTCGTATACATTGTTTGTCTTCAGGAAGGCAGTGAGTTGCTGAGCAACAGCCTTCTCTAAAATTTTTGAGAGGAATGGAAGATTCGATATAGGCCGATAGTTTTTTATATTTTCTGGGTCAAGGTTTGGCTTTTTCAAGAGAGGCTTTATTACTGCCACTTTTAGTGAGTTTGGTACACATCCAGTGGATAGAGAGCCGTTTATTATGTTCAACATAGGAGGGCCAAGCACAGGAAGCAGCTCTTTCAGTAGTTTAGTTGGAATAGGGTCCAGTATGCAGCTTGAAGGTTTAGAGGCCATGATTATTTTCATCATTGTGTCAAGAGATATAGTACTAAAACACTTGAGCGTCTCTCTTGATCCTAGGTCCTGGCAGAGTTGTGCAGACTCAGGACAACTGAGGTTTGGAGGAATACGCAGGTTTAAAGAGGAGTCCGTAATTTGCTTTCTAATAATCATAATCTTTTCCTCAAAGAAGTTCATGAATTTATCACTGCTAAAGTGAAAGTCATCCTCTCTTGGGGAATGCTGCTTTTTAGTTAGCTTTGCGACAGTATCAAAAAGGAATTTCGGATTGTTCTTATTTTCCTCAATTAAGTTAGAAAAATAGGATGATCGAGCAGCAGTAAGGGCTCTTCGGTACTGCACGGTACCGTCCTTCCAAGCTAGTCGGAAGACTTCCAGTTTGGTGTGGCGCCATTAATGTTGGACGATTAGGCCTGGCTCGCAGTCAGTGTTCCAATTCATTCCAAAGGTGTTTGATGGGGTTGAGGTCAAGGCTCTGTGCAGGCCAGTCAAGTTCTTCAACACCGATCTTGAAAAACCATTGCTCTATGGACGTCACTTTGTGCACGGGGGGCATTGTCATGCTGAAACAGGAAAGGGCCTTCCCCCAAATTGTTGCCACAAAGTTGGAAGCACAAAATCATCTAGAATGACATTGTATATTGTAGCGTTAAGAATTCCCCTTACTGGAACTAAGGGGCCTAGACCGAACTATGAAAAACAGCTCCAGAATATTATTCCTCCTCCACCAAACTTTACATTTGGCACTATGCATTCGGGCAGGTAGCATTCTCCTAGTATCTGCCAAACCCAGATTCATCTGTTGGACTGCCAGAGAATGCATTTCCACTGCTCCAAAGTCCAATGGCGGCAAGCTTTACACCACTCCAGTCAACGCTTAGCATTGCACATGGTGATCTTGTGTGTAGCTGCTCGGTCATGCAAATCCATTTCATGAAGCTCCCGTCAAACAGTTATTGTGCTGGCATTGCTTCCAGAGGCAATTTGGAACTTGGTAGTGAATGTTGCAAACGAGGACAGACAATTTTCATGCGCAACTTACTTCAACACTCGGTGGTCCCGTTCTGTGCGCTTGTGTGGCCTACCACTGTGGCTAAGCCGTTGTTGCTCCTAGATGTTTACACTTCACAATAACAGCTGACCTAATGACTTGTTGGAATAGTGGCATCCTATGACAGTGCCCCATTTAAAGTCACTAAGCTCTTCAATAAGGCCAATCTATTGCCAATGTTTGTCTATGGAGATTGCATGACAGTATGCTCGATTTTATACATCTGTCAGCAACAGGTGTGGCTGAAATAGCAGAATCCATGAATTTAAAGGGGTGTCCACATACTTTTGTATATACTAGTGTATGTCTTCATCCCTATTTCATGGCTGCAGATTACAGGCGGTCTAAGGTATCCATTCAGAGTGGAATTATGCAAGAATATGGCGCCATGCTCTTTCATAACAAAGTCATTCAACACACGTTCACGATTTTGATACTGGAGTATGCACTGGAGTCTACCACTCACTGTTACCCTTTGGGTACGCACCACTCACTGCTGCCCTTTGGGTGTGCACCTTCCACTGTTGTGATTCCACCCACTGTTGCCCTCTGCTGCTGATGTCTTTCCCTCAGAGATCCATGCTGGCACACTGTTGATCTGGTCTGAACTCATCTTCACCCTGTATACAGAGCATTCGGAAAGTATTCAGACTCCTTGACTTTTTCCACATTTTCTTACGTTACAGCCTTATTCTGAAATGTATTAAATATTTTTTTCCTCATCAATCTACACACGATACCCCATAATGACAAAGCGAAACCAGATTTTTATAAATGTTTGAAAATAATAATACATATTTACATAAGTATTCAGATCCTTTCATATGAGACTCAAAATTAATCTCAGGGGCATCCTCTTTCCATTGATCATGCTTGAGATGTTTTACAAATTTTACCTGTGGTACATTTTGTAAAGGCACACACCTGTCTATATAAGGTCCCACAGTTGACAGTGCATGTCAGAGCAAAAACCAAGCCATGAGATCCAAGACAGGATTGTGTCAAGGCACAGATATGGGGAAGGGTACCAAAGCATTTCTGCAGCATTGAAGGTCCCCAAGAACACAGTGGCCTCCATCATTCTTAAATGTAAGCAAATTGGTGTAGGTCTAGGATTTCAGGTAGGGTGGAGATGATATGGTCCTTGACTAGTCTCTCAAAGCACTTCATGATGACAGAAGTGAGTGCAATGGGGCGATAGTCATTTAGTTCAGATACCTTAGCTTTCTTGGGAACAGGAACAATGGTGGCCATCTTGAAGCATGTGAGGACAACAGACTGGGATAGAGATTGGCTGAATGTGTCCGTAAACACACCAGCCAGCTGGTCTGCGCATGCTCTGAGGACGCGTCTAGGGATGCCGTCTGGGCCGGCAGCCTTGCGAGGGTAACACGTTTAAATGTTTTACTCACGTTGGCCACGGAGAAGGAGAGCCCACAGTCTTTGGTAGTGGGCCATGTCAGTGGCACTGTATTGTCCTCAAAGCGAGCAACGAAGTTGTTTAATTTGTCTGGGAGTAAGACGTCGATGCTGGAACGGGGATGGTTTTCTTTTTGTAATCCGTGGTTGACTGTAGACCCTGCTACACACACCTCGTGTTTGAGCCGTTAAATTGCGACTTTACTTTGTCTCTATTCTGATGCTTTGAATGCGCAACAAGATGTCAGCACCATGAGTCGTTAATCATAAGGCATACACCCCCACCCTTCTTCTTACCAGAGAGATGTTTGTTTCTGTCAGAGCGATGCGTGAAGAAACCGGGTGGCTGTACTGACTCTGACAACATATCCTGAGTGAGCCATGTTTCTGTGAAACAGAGAATGTTACAATCTCTGATGTCTCTCTGGAACGCAACTCGTGCCCAAATTTTGTCCACCTTGTTATCTAGAGATTGGACATTTGCGAGTAATATGCTCGGAAGTGGTGGATGGTGTGCTCGCCATCTGAGTCTGACCAGTAGACCGCTCCGTCTGCCTCCCCCACGGCGACCCCGTTGTTTTGGGCCGGCCTCTGGGATAAGATTGCATGTCCGAACAAAGGATCCGCTTTGGGAAAGACGTATTCCTGGTCGTAATGATTATAAGTTGACATCACTTTTATATCCAATAGTTCTTCTCAGGTTTATGTAATAACACTTTAGATTTTCTGGGCTAACGATGTAAGAAACAATACATTAAAAACTAATAATTGCATAGTTTTCTGTCGGTGCCATCTGGGGTATTGTGTGTAGATTGATGAGGGCAAAAAACTATTTAATCAATTTCAGAATAAAGCTGTAAAGTAACAAAATGTGGAAAAAGTCAAAGGGTCTGAATACTTTCCGAATACACTGTATGTTGGTTAAACAACGGTCTTGATTGTTGTCCCACCATGCTTACAATACGACAAGCAATTTCTGACCAAAGTTGTTCTCTCGTCCCTGTTCTTTCCAATTACTGTATGCCTAATAATGATTATGCTATTGAATATGAGGTGAGTTCCATTCTAATCAGATAAAAGGTATGGAATGCTTTTTATTGGATGTGAATATATTCATAATTCATTTTTCAAGGTCTGCAAGACCTTTCTTGTGGATACAACTTTGTCCATCTCTCCACCTGAAATGGTCAAAACAAAACATAAGGATAACAAATTGTCAATTTAATGTCACAACATGAAGTTTGAGTCTCAGCAAAGGGGCAGCTGGAATAATGCAACCAATCTTAAAGTCAAAGCTACAAATGTAAAGAATGACAGTTCATGAGTTTGACATGATAGTTTTAAAGCCACAATCCTAAACTTGTTTCATTCTTTTTCAGACAAAAATCTGTCCTGTCACTGATTTGCTATAAAGCTGAGGGATGGGGCTGGAGAAACATAATCACCCTCAAATTCATACAGTGCATTCAGAAAGTATTCACACCCCTTTTACTCACTGATCTACACACAATAACCAATAATGTCAAAGTGGAATTTTGTTTGTAGGACCGTTTCAGAATTAATTAACAATTCTAAGCTGAATGTCTTGAGTCAATAAATATTGAACCGCTTGTTACGGCAAGCCTAAATAAGTTCAGGAGTAAAACTGTACTTAATAATAACAAATCACATAAGAAGTGGACTCATTCTGTTTGATAATAGTAGTTATCATAATTTTTGAATCTCTCTACCCGACACATACAATTTCTGTAGTTCCTCAATCGAGTAGTGCGTTTCAACCATAGATTCAATCACAACGACCAGGGAAGTTTTTCGCAAAGAAGGGTATCGATTGATAGATGTCTAAAATATATATATATATATATATATATATATATATTTTTTTTTAAAGGCAGACGCTGAATATTCGTTTGAGTATGGTGAAGTTATTAATTTGGCTTTGGATGGTGTATCAATACATCCAGTCACTACAAAGATAGTGTCCTTCCTAACTCAGTTACCGGAGAGGAAGGAAACTGCTCAGGGATTTCACTATGAGGCCAAAGTTGATTTTAAAACAGTTACGGAATTTAATGGTTTTGTTATGAGAAAAATAAGGATGAATCAACAACATTGTAGTTACTCCACAATATGACAGAGTGAAAAGAAGGAAGCCTGTACAGAATAAAAACATTTCAAAACATGTATCCTGTTTGAAATAAGGCACAAAACTAAAACTGATCCAAATCCAACACAGCACATCACTGAGTATCACTCGTCTTATTTTCAAGCATGGTGGTGGCTGCATCAGCAAGGACTAGGGAGTTTTTTTTAGGACAAAAAGAAACAGAATAGAGCTAGGCACAGGCAAAATCTTACAGGAAAGCCTCAGTCTGGTTTCCAACAGACACTGGGAGACAAATTCAACTTTCAGCAGGACAATACCCTCCTACAAAAGACCAAATATAGTATAGAGTTGCTTACCAAGATGACATTGAATGTTCCCGGTTGGCCTAGTTACAGTTTTGACTTAAATCGGCTTGAAAATCTATGGCTTCTCCAACTCTGTTAAGATGCAGTATTTGGAGAGATAGCTTCTCCACCTCCACAAAGCGTGCGTAAAAGCACAGGTACTCAGGATGATATTCTGACACTGTTGATAGTTCACTGCCTGTAAATACACTGTATCAGCCAGAACAACTTTAAAGTCTTCACTCAGCATTCCTACAAAATATGAGGACCATAATTGGTCTTGTGTGTCAGTGGATTCGCCTGTTATTAATTATGGAGATGGTTTCCATTTTTTTTGCGTGTATTTTGGGATTGTCAACTTTTGTTGGTGCTTGCAAAATACATATATCCTCAGCATCTACGTTTTTACGTGTTTTTTTTATAGTGAATGAATATGTCTACTTTTTCCAGAAATAAGTCATACTTAAATATACCTTCATAGAAATTGACTCAAGTAAAAGTGAAAGTCACCCAGTAGCCTAGAATCTTACTTGAGTAAAATTATATGATTTTAAATTTACTCAAGGTATGTGGTGGAAAAAGTACTCAATTGTCATACTTGAGTAAAAGTGAAAAGTAAAAAACAATACTATACATCAAATTCCTTATATTAAGCAAACTAGATGGCACAATATTTTCTATGGTCAAATGGGCACACTCCAACACTCAGACATCATTCACAAACACAGTATTAGGATTAGGATTTTGATTGCCCTACAGTACCAGTCAAAGATTGGGCACACCTACTCATTCAAGGGGTTTTCTTTATTTTTACTATTTTCTACATTGTACAATAATAGTGAAGACATCAACACTATGACATAACACATATGGAAACATGTAGTGACCCAAAAAGTGTTAAACAAATCAAAATATATTTTATATTGAGATTCTTCAAAGTAGACACCATTTTTCTTTATTTGTAAAGGTTTGTAAAATTCCTGAAAATAAAAATTGCTTTTTGGTTTAAATTTGAGGTTAGGGTTCGGCACAAGGCTAGCAGTGTGGTTGAGGTTTAAAATACAATTTTAAGAAGATAAATTGTAAAAAAAAAAAAATATGCAGGCTTTATGACTTTGTGGCTGTGGTAGTAAAGTGTTTTTTCTCAAAGTTGGCAGGATGTCACATGTCCTATCTACATCAGTACAACGGTAACAACCTAATCACTACAAAAACTTCTATTCTATCAAAAAAAGCTACTCCTTGAAAATAAGCCAGAACATTTTTTGTTAACCAATTTTGACACTCTCATTGACCTCCCTACAAAATATTGCTTGATGAGCGAAAAAAAAATCTAAATTGTCACCTGATGAAGAAAACAGATTGTGGGCTTAGTTATCCCTCTCACTTCACCTCATCCTCTCTGGACATGTTTTATAGCCTACCTTTTAAGAGTTGGATGATTTTCAGACAGACAAATAAGGGCGCTCAATATTTATTTGTAGGCAATGAAATAAACTATAGCCTAATCTTATTTAAGAATGACATTTTCTTGGAAAGATAACTGCCCCATGCTTCTCTGCCCATGCATACATAGGCTTTATTTAACCTACTCTAGTTAATTGAGACCACACACAAACCTGATCTCGCAAGTATGGCTACTGAACTTGAAGCAGCAAGAATGAGAGCAGACACTTGCACTTTCTCTTGAGCTAGGTGTTGCATATAGGATATAGCATACCTTTCAGGAGGACGATTTGCAGGCAGAGACAAATAAATGTGTAATCAATATTTAGTGAAAATGAAGATCCAGGGAGACCGGTTTCCAAATAATCTGCGGGACAACTAACATATTTTGATCCCCAAAGTGTCTGTGTGAACGCTCGCTTCCAACCACATCATGGAAAATGCTAACCCCGCCGCAATGATAGTATATCTGTCAGGACCCGTAGTAGTAATGGGAAGCTCGCCTCTTTTTAGTGACTCAGATCTTTTCGACTCATTCAGTCAAAAGAATGAATCGGTGGATTCATTTCATTAATTTGAGTCAGTAATGCCCAGAGCACGCAGGGCCCTTTACCAGCAAACTCGGAACTGAAAACTCGAAAGAGTCATGATTCTACAAGTCTCAGGTTCGCATGTCGTTCACCATAGGGGGCTTATTGTACCTGCCATTTGTGATTGAGACATTTAAAGGTGTGCTTTAAACAATGTACATTTGTTAATTGCAAGGCATATAAATACGATTATTTATTGATACATTTGAAACTAGGTCGAGTTGTGGCTGCAACCAGACTAGATTGTGAACGACTCTTGGCGGAATGCATTGCTTGACTGTCACGAGAGTGATACCCACAATATCGTTCTCGAACTGCAGCACCCTAGATGATTTTGTTCTCTAGTTTGAGTTTGTTGAGCAGAGGCTGTGTATGTTTTGGTTGTGTCTATCGTAACATTCAATAATAAATTAACTGTATTCCTTATTGCACCATGCAATCAATTATCAGTTCTAAACATGCATTTTTCTTCTCTATGCTGCCTGCAGCATGATCAATTTTTCCTTGCCCACAAACAGTTGCTGGTCGTGATCCGGACTCGCTGTGCCGGAGGAGCGTATTACTCCTGATGTAAAATTAATTGCGTCCAGGAGATCAAATGACTGACTAAAGTGAACGAGGCACTCTGAAAAAACAAATCATGACTCTCGAGCCAGTTAAAAGATTTGTTCAAAAATAACGAATCGTTCGTGAACTGCACATCACTAACCTGCATGTCTCGTGGACATCCCGCAGGAATGCAGCCCTCTCTCTACTCTGCACCTGCCATCCTCTTCAAGGACAAGCAAGGTTACAGATGCTCAGAACATTCTAAGCTATTTGTGTCCTTAAATACGTTAAAAATATCATCCTACCCTTAAGAATTATTCTCATGAGTCTATGACATTTTGGAGTTTAGTTTAAAGGGGCAATATGTGATTGCTAGGCTATTTAAAAGGTTTTGACTTATAAATACAGGGCTTAACATTAACGTTTTTAGCTACATTCTAAAAATTAAAGGTTTCTGGAAGAACCTTTAGGGGTTCTTCAAATTGAACCTGTGGGGGAACTCCTATAAATTCTTTATATTAAGCAAATCAGACAGCACCATTCTCCTGTTTTTTACTTACTTCCAGATAGCCAGGGTCACACTCCAACACTGAGACATAATTTACAAATGAAGCATTTGTGTTTTCTTCATAAGTGCATGAATTGGACCATTTTCCTGTCTTGCTAAGCATTCAAAATGTAACGGGTACTTTTGGGTGTCAGGGAAAATGTTAGGAATACTTATTGTAAATAAGGTATTTCTGTTTTTTACTTTTAATATTTTTTGCTATGTCATTATGTGTAGACTGTTGAGGAAAAAATATATTTAATCAATTTGAGAATAAGGCTGTAACGTTATAAAATGTGGAAAAAGTCAAGGGGTCTGAATAATTTCCGAATGCACTGCATATAAAAACATAGGCCTATTGTATAATTGTACTTATAGGGCCCAATGTGGACCCCTCTGCCCCCCGCCCCCAAACTTTAAAAAAAGACATGCACATTTCTTTCCAATTACTACTTTAACAAAAATGTTATGTTGTTTTTGTGGGGAGGGGGGAGGTCCTTGACAATGCATTGATATTTGAATTTGTATTACATTCCAAAATATGTGAGAATAATGTGGACATTTCCTGACCAAATATATTGGATGCATGCATTCTGTAGCCTCAGCCTGGTCTCATAGTCTAGACTTAACAAAGTAAATGTAAATCCGGGACACTCACATTAGTATGACACTCTGGTGTGGTTACAGAAGACAGATGGTTATTTAGGGCAAAGATTTGGGTAGGGTGGTTGGTCGTGGTAGATGGGTGACACAAATGTCTAGCAACCCAAAGGTTTGTGAGTTTGAATCTCTTCACGGACAACTTTAGCATTTAAGCTAATTAGCAACTTTTCAACTACTTACAACTGTTGAGCTAGTTTGCTTGTTAGCTAACCCTTCCCCTGACTCTAACCTTAACCTCTTTAGCTATCTCTTCCATTAACCCTAACCTTAACCTTAACCCATAACATAGCATATGTTTAAAAAATGTGTAACATATTGTATGTTGTGCAAATGTATTACATATTGTGCGTTCTGCAAATTCACAACATATAATATGAATTGTAATTCGTAACATATACAAAATGGGTGATGGACAACCACAAATGAATGCATACCATACAAAACGTAACATTTCATACTATACTGAACAAAAATATAAATGCAACATGTACATTTTTGGTCATGAGCTGAAATAACAGATCTCAGAAATGTTCCATATGCACAAAAATCTTATTTCTATCAAATGTTGTGCCCAAATTGGTTTACATCACTGTTAGTGAGCATTTCTCCTTTGCCAAGATAATCTATCCACCTGACAGGGGTGGCATATCAAGAAGTTGATTAAACAGCATGATCAAATACAAAGGTGCACCTTGTGTTGTGGACACTAAAAGGCCATTCTAAAATGTGCAGTTTTGTCACATAACACAATGCCACAGATGTCTCAAGTTTTTTAGGGAGCGTGCAACTGACATCCTGACTGCACTACTGTCCAACAGAGCTGTTGCCAGAGAATGTAATGTTCTTTTCTCCACCATAAGCCATCTCCAACATCGTTTTAGAAAATTTGGCAGTACGTCCAACTGACCTCACAACTGCAGACCACAGGCATGGCGTTGTGGGGGCGAGCGGTTTGCTGATGTCAACGTTGTGAACAGTATGCCCAATGGTGGCTGTAGTGTTATGGTATGGGCAGGCATAAGTAGTGGACCAAAAACCCAATTGCATTTGATCGATAGCAATTTGAATGCACAGAGATACCGTGACGAGATCCTGAGGCCCATTACCATGCCATTCACCCGCCACCATCACCTGCACAATGCACGGCCCCAGGTCGCAAGGATCTGTACACAGTTCCTGGAAGCTGAAAATGTCCCAGTTCTTCCATGGCCTGCATACTCACCAGACATGTCCCCCATTGAGCATGTTTGGGATGATTTGGACTGACGTGTATGATGTGTTCCAGTTCCCGCCATTATCCAGCAACTTCGCCAACAATTGAAGAGCAGTGGGACAACATTTTACAGGCCACAATCAACAGCCTGATCAACTCTATGCAAAGGAGCTGTGTCGCACTGCATGAGGCAAATGGTGGTCACACCAGATACTGGCTGCATTCCAAACACTGACATACCCTCTTCCCTCAGCCCTCAAATTAAGTGGACACTTCTGATGACGTATCATGACGTCTGACGAGTGTACACAAGTAGGGCAAGGGGCGAAGGAGGAATTAATGATTTTTAAGTGGACTGTCCTTGCCTGAAAATTCGTCACTCGTTCTTCCCTCGACAATTGTGTTTTCAGCCACCGGTAGCTTGCGGGTGCTTTTATTTCTACAATTTCCAAAAGCTAACCAAACAAAAACATCATAACTTTTACGAGACGTGTTTGTGCAATAGTAGCACAATTTCAAACTTATTTATATTCATTTTTACTTACACTTGTATGTTGACTTTTCCACATTTACGGTGAGGTTTTAAGTTTTGGCGTACCTTTCTCAGCGGATGTACAATCATTGCAAATTGAATTATGGGGCATTTCAGGCCACGAAGTGAACATAATTGTGTACTCGCAAACTCCATTAAAAACAAGAGCTGAGGGGCTTACGTTGCAAACCTTGCTTGGCTAATCATTTAGACCAACAACAAATATGGCCGCGGGGATACCCCCAAGGGCATAGGGCGAGGGTAAGTGGATGAGGGTGTGTCTTTTTGGAAACACAGCCAACGTCTGGTTTTCAGATCCACACCCCTACCTTTTTCTTTAAGGTATCTGTGACCAACAGATGCATATCTGTATTCCCAGTCATGTGAAATCCATAGATTAGGGCCTAAAGACAGATTACCTTACATGAACTGTAACTCAGTAAAATCTTTGAAATTGCTGTATCTTGTGTTTATATTTTTGTTCAGTATAAATGTCTTAAAGCAAAAATATACACAAACAGTACAACAATTTAAAAGATTTTACTGAGTTACAGTTCATATAAGGTAATCTGTCTTTAGGCCCTAATCTATGGATTTCACATGACTGGGAATACAGATATGCATCTGTTGGTCACAGATCTTATGAAATTGCTTCAGAAAGGGGAAGAAGAGAGTCCAGGCTCTGTCACAGCCAGTCGCGACCGGGAGACCCATGGGGCGGGAGACCCACAATTGGCCCAGCGGTTAGGGGAGGTTTTGGCCGGCAGGGATGTCCATGTCCCATCGCGCACTAGCGACTCCTGTAGCTGACACGGTCGCCAGGTGCACAGTGTTTCCTCTGACACATCGGTGCGGCTGGCTTTCGGGTTAAGTGGGCATTGTGTCAAGAAGCAGTGCGGCTTGGTTGGGTTGTGTTTCGGAGGACACACGGCTCTCAACCTTTGCCTCTCCCGAGTCCGTACGGGAGTTGTAGCGATGAGACAAGACTGTAACTACCAATTGGATACCAAGAAATTGGGAAGAAAAATGGGTAAAAGCAACAACAACAACAAAAAGAAAAAAAGAAAGGGGAAGAAGACAGGGATGTTTTCTCTCCTCCCACCTGTTTGCTCTGGCAATTGAACCACTTGCAGAAATAATTAGACAGGACCCAACATAACAAGTGTCATTATTGTAAACATGAATATTAACTAAATTTCGTAGCAGATGACCCCCTGATATAACTGACCAACAGTGGAGGTGGCATAATAATGGTTGGAATGGAGTCAATGGAATGGTATCAACCACATGGTTTCCATGTGTTTTATACCATTCACTCCATTCCAGCCATTATTATGAGCCGTCCTCCCCTCAGCAGTCTCCACTGCTGACCAATATTGAATACTCAATGCCCTAGTTGTTAACAATATTTTCAGAATCTCAGGATATAAAATGAACATGAAAAAAAACACAAAATATTAAGGATAGGCTCCCGAATGGCTCCCTAGTGGTGCAGCAGTCTAAGTCACTGCATCTTACTGCAAGAGGTGTCACTACAGGCACCCTGGTTCAAATCCAGGTTGTATCACAACCGGCTATGATTGGGAGTGCCATAGGGTGGCGCACAATTGGCCCAGCGTTGTCTGGCTGGTGAAGGCTGTCATTGTAAATAAGAATTTGTTCTTAACTGACTTACCTAGTTAAATACAAATTCGGAAAAATAAATTGCATAACTCATGATCTATAGCAATCCTTTAAGTGGACCACAAAAAATATCAAATACTTAGGATGCTTAATAATTGACAACAAAATACAAATATTTAGGAGATAAAGTTATCCCATTACTCAACAATATGAAAGCAGATCTAATTAAATGGAACAATCTTCCCATAAATCTTACAGGTAGAATAAACCTCTTCAGAATGGCATGGTTCCCCTTGTGTTTATATTTATTCTCGGTAATACCAATGACTCCACTGAAGACATTCTTTAAAGAAGTATACTCGGTCATAACAGACATGAGCAAATACAACTCATAGAATAAAAAGGAAAGTATCACATCTTTCCAAGTCAGAGGGTGGTTTTAACCTTCCAGACATGGAAAAATATCAACTCGATACCCAGGGCTTTTACTTGTTACATATAGTTAAATGCAGTAAAGAGGAACAATGGGTACATATTGAAGATGTGCATGCTCATACCCAGAATATTTTTACTTGGTTATTTTCTAAGGATAAAGAACATTAACAACTTCATAGTTTAGAACACAACAATATAGAAGAAAATGAAATATTCTTCAAGAACCGACATCACTCCCTAAAAACATAACCACATTGAACAATCATTGGATAGCTTTTCATAATTCACCAATAAATGTGACTCACCACCTGGATTCGGTCTTATGTAGCAACATTTGCATTTCTGTTTTTTACATTGGATAAAAGTAGAAACTCAGAGCTACAAAATGTTATATCATACATTGCATTTGAGGAAACAATGGGAAAGTAATTATGCTTTGAAGGTTGATCAACTTCTAAACTCTCTTTTGGTACTACTATTGGAATTCCCTTCTTTGTCTACACCCATTCAGCATTGTTCACACCTTCTTAAGCCTTAGCCCCACCCACCTCTTTAATGGTTGATCCATGTGTTCTGTACTAACTTGCCCGCTACTTCCAGACATCTAAGAGAGAGAACAGCTCACTGAACATTACTCTCCCTAGTAGAGCTGGTTAGGCTGTTATGTTATCCAGAGCGTTGGTGACTGCAACTGTGCTGTCAGATTGTCCGTTCGTAAATTCAGAGCGTTTCACATTCGCATCCAGCTCCAATAGACAGACTGCTATATGGCAGACCAATCCAATCTCTCGGCATGTCCAGCCCACTCATTATCTCAGCCAATCATGGCTAGCGGGAAGGATGCTCACTTTTTCTGTGACTAAACTAACTAGGCTCGTAAGTTAACAATTTTATTTGTATTTAGAGATGGCATACAAGTTTGATATTAAGGCACACGAAAGTTCACAAGTTCACATGCATTGTGCAACAATTTTTTTTTTACGTTCAAACAGCTCTCCTGTGACGTCGTGACATGCGACATATGAATCGCGTCACAAATTGGTCTATATGGAAACTAAAGGCATACAATGACTTGGTAACATAAATTACTGGGTAATAGGAAATACATCTAATTCTATGACAGAATTTTGGACTGACCAATGGAGATATTTTAAAATACATGCACCTTAAAGGTTTCATATCAAGACATTTCCAAATGAAATATTTTGGACATCAGAGCAATCTTATATAAATCCTATTTGAGTCAGAAAAGGAAATTCATATGATAGGTAAATTATACAAAACCTTGCAGAGAGCCTATCCAATCAAACGAGAACGAGACTTAAAATAACTGATATCGGCACAAGATGGAGGGAATGTTGGAACATAACTAACAAAATTACAGTTAACAATTTACACTTAATCCAGTAAAAACTAATGGTAAGATTCACAAATTCTACAGCACAAAGGCACATCATGTCTTCAGTGTTAAACTAGCAATAATCCATGTCTCCTAGGAATGCTATGAAATCCAAAAGTTATGGGAGAAGTTGCCTGTCAGAAGTATTACAATGTAAATTGACTTTAATCAGTCTGTCTGAATATTTCAAGACATGGCATATGAGGGTGCAGTGAGATACCCAATGGGTTGCACCATACTTTTCTGGTCAACCTTGTTGAAAGAATGTATACTTAATGTAACATAGACACTGGGAGTCAAGAAGCAGGTGGTAAGTTTACTATAACAAATAACATGAACGACACAACGTAGGAGAAGCATCTAGACATGAAAAACAGAAACAATGCCACCTGGGAGTGCCAGATAAAGGGGAGGTATGTAACGGCTCTCTTCTATCTCCTCCTCTGACGAAGAGGTAGAACCAGGATCGGACCAAAATGCAGCGTGGTGATGATTCATGATATATTTTAATGAAGGAAAACCTATACATGCAGAAACTACAAAACTAACAAAATGAAATAATGAAAACCGAAACAGCCTATCTGGTGAAAATACAAAAACACTAAGACAGGAACAATCACCCACAAACACACAGTGAAACCCAGGCTACCTAAATATGGTTCCCAATCAGAGACAACGAGAATCACCTGACTCTGATTGAGAACCTCAGGCAGCCATAGACTATGCTAGACACCCCTACTCAGCCACAATCCTAATACCTACTAAAACCCCCAATACCACAACACAACACAAAATAACCCCATGTCACACCCTGGCCTGACCAAATAAATATATAAACACAAAATACTAAGACCAGGGCGTGACAGAACCCCCCCCCAAGGTGCGGACTCCCGGCCGCACACTAAAACCCATAGGGGAGGGTCCAGGTGGGCGTCTGTCCACGGTGGCGGCTCCGGCTCGGGACGTGGACCCCACTCCATAAATGTCATAGTTCCTCCCCCTCGCGTCCTGGGATAATCCACCCTCGCCGCCGACCATGGCCTAATAGTCCTCACCCAGAACCCCACTGGACTGAGGGGCAGCTCGGGACTGAGGGGTAGCTCGGGACTGAGGGGTAGCTCGGGACTGAGGGGTAGCTCGGGACTGAGGGGTAGCTCGGGACTGAGGGGAAGCTCGGGACTGAGGGGAAGCTCGGGACTGAGGGGAAGCCCAGCACTGAGGGGAAGCCCAGCACTGAGGGGAAGCCCAGCACTGAGGGGAAGCTCAGGCAGGTAGTTGGCTTTGGCAGATCCTGGCTGGCTGGCGGATCTGGAAGAGCCTGGTTGACTGGCAGATCTGGAAGAGTCTGGTTGACTGGCAGATCTGGAAGAGTCTGGTTGACTGGCAGATCTGGAAGAGTCTGGTTGACTGGCAGATCTGGAAGAGTCTGGTTGACTGGCAGATCTGGAAGAGTCTGGCTGACTGGCGGATCTAGCTGCTCTGGCTGCTCCATGCAGACTGGCAGCTCTGGCTGCTCCATGCAGACTGGCAGCTCTGGCTGCTCTATGCAGACAGACGTCTCTGGCTGCTCTATGCAGACTGGCAGCTCCATGCAGACTGGCAGCTCCGGCTGCTCTATGCAGACTGGCAGCTCTATGCAGACTGGCAGCTCTGGCTGCTCCATGCAACCTGGCAGCTCTGGCTGCTCCATGCAACCTGGCAGCTCTGGCTGCTCCATGCAACCTGGCAGCTCTGGCTGCTCCATGCAGACTGACAGCTCTGGCTGCTCCATGCAGACTGGCAGCTCTGGCTGCTCCATGCAGACTGGCAGCTCTGGCTGCTCCATGCAGACTGGCAGCTCTGGCTGCTGCATGCAGACTGACAGCTCTGGCTGCTCCATGCAGACTGGCTGCTCCATGCAGACTGGCAGCTCAGGCTGCGCTGAACAGGCAGGAGACTCCGGCAGCGCTGGAGAGAAGGAAGGCTCTGGCTGCGCTAAACAGGCGGGAGACTCCGGCAGCGCAGGAGAGGAGAAAGGCTCCGACAGCGCTGAACAGGCGGGAGACTCCGGCAGCGCTGGAGAGGCGAGGCGCACTGTAGGCCTGATGCGTGGTGCTGGCACTGGTGGAACTGGATAGAGAACACGCACAGGAAGCCTGGTGCGGGGAGCTGCCACCGGAGGACTGGTGTGTAGAGGTGGCTCTGGATAGACCGGACCGTGCAGGCGCACTGGAACTCTTGAGCACCAAGCCTGCCCAACCTTACCTGGCTCGATGCCCACCCTAGCCCGGCTAATACGAAGAGCTGGTATGAACCGCACCGGGCTATGCATCCGCACTGGAAACACCGTGCGCTCCATAGCATAACACGGTGCCTGCCCGGTCTCTCTAGCCCCCCGGTAAGCACAGGGAGTTTGTGCAGGTCTCCTACCTGGCATAGCCATACTCCCTGTGAGCCCCCCCCCCCAATACATTTTTGGGGCCGACTCTCAGGCTTCCATCCGCATCGCCGTGCTGCCTCCTCATACCAGCGCCTCTCCGCTTTCGCCGCCTCCAGTTCTTCCTTGGGGCGGCGATATTCTCCAGGCTGAGCCCAGGGTTCTTTACCGTCCAGTTCCTCCTCCCATGTCCATTTCTCCAGGTGGTGCAACTTCTCCCACTGCAGCTGCTGCTGCTCCTGCTGCTGCTGTTGCCTGTTACCACGCCACTTGGTCCGGGTGTGGTGGGTGATTCTGTAACGGCTCTCTTCTATCTCCTCCTCTGACGAAGAGGTAGAACAAGGATCGGACCAAAATGCAGCGTGGTGATGATTCATGATATATTTTAATGAAGGAAAACCTATACATGCAGAAACTACAAAACTAACGAAATGGAATAATGAAAACCCGAAACAGCCTATCTGGTGAAAATACAAAAACACTAAGATAGGAACAATCACCCACAAACACACAGTGAAACCCAGGCTACCTAAATATGGTTCCCAATCAGAGACAACGAGAATCACCTGACTCTGATTGAGAACCTCAGGCAGCCATAGACTATGCTAGACACCCCATACTCAGCCACAATCCCAATACCTACTAAAACCCCGAATACCACAACACAACACAAAATAACCCCATGTCACACCCAGGCCTGACCAAATAAATATATAAACACAAAATACTAAGACCAGGGCATGACAAGGTAATGGAGTCCAGGTGTGCTAAATGATGAAGCACAGGTGTGCGTAATGATGAAAGCCAGGTGCTTGTAATGATGGTTCCCAGGACCGGTGGTTAGTAAACCGGCGACACCAAACGCCGGAGGGGAGGAGCGGGAGTAGACATGACAAATGAAAAGGGGATATCAACCAATCCTCCATCTTTAAACAATGGAATGGTCTAATGATTTATTTTTTAAATATTGAAAGATGTGTGGACGATGTAGAGAAACAAAATGGTGCAGTTTGAGGCCATGTGGCTGAAGAGTGATACAGGCGCTGGAGATGGGGGTGTGAGCAGGTGGGTCTTGGCAGGGGATGGTTGTATTGTTAAAAATAATCATAAATAAAATGGATTTAATCCAATTTGATTTCAGTCTGTAACAGCATTTGGAATAACAATTACTTCACCATGCTCAAAGGGATATTCAATGTCTGCTTTTTTTTACCCATATACCAATAGGTGCCCTTCTTTGCAAGGCATTGGAAAATCTCTCTGGTCTTTGTGGTTGACTGTGTTTGTGTTGAATTTATTATGGATTTATTATGGATAAATGAATAAACAATATCCCCATTTTAAATAGAATTGTATCTAGGTAAACTTATACTCTGTATGTTTAATAGACAATATGAGTTCATAAGAAGAAATTGTGTGACAGGACAAGGAGTAATAAAATGTTAATGAACACCATTCCAACTGGGCAGGAACAAATGGGTTGTGGACTGTGTAAACACATAAGGTCATTAGCCTATGGTTGACCCAACTGAAACTTAGCTCTGGGTTTTTTAGATACTTTGTCCCGGTCGAGAGGAGGGGGTTCGGTTAAGGCAGTGAAATGACGTCATGATCTGTATATAAACTGATGCATGTGTTTGAGTGGTAGCGCGCTCCGAAAATAAATTCTATTACCTATTATTTAAAGACTGGTCTGCGTCTATTTTATGCAAACAAGAAATCTTACAAATTCTCATAAAATAGATGAAGGGCTTTCAATTGATGAAAGCACATTGGCATAATTAAATTATATTAACAATTGGTCCTTCGAGCCGGATTCCACAAACTTCTCTGTCGTTCGAAGGGAAAAGCCGAAAACCGTGCGCACGGACGAGGCTGGACTCGTTGTTAAAGTCCTGGCCTCCAGCAGAGGTTTAATAACAGGCCGGTATATATATCTTAGGTCGACAGAGAACGTGACGGAATCAAACCGGCATTGCTTTTTCCCAGTCTACAGGACGAAGGTAAATAGTCTTTATTCTCGAATTTGGGAGGAATTATTTAAGATATTTTTGATTGAAGGTGCTAAAGGAGTTTGGATTTAATCAATGATAGTTGCTTGAATATTTTGAACAAATACAATGGGTTTCTACTTTGTGTGTAACCAAAATCGATAGGAAGGAAGCGAGTCTGAAATGACTCGTGGTAAGGTGCACTACCGAAAGTAAACTAGGACTTAATCAATCTTGGCCTTGCAAACCAAAATATTTTTTAAGGGTGGGATATAGTAAGTATTGTTAGATTGGACGGTCATTCTGTACAAATAGGATAGCCATTAATTCAATAAACATACCTAAATAAAGTTTTTACCTAATAGTCTATCTGTATATGGGAAGTAGTCTGACTATGAAAAGTAGCAGATAGATATATTAAAACAGGTGAGGATAAATTAGGCTTGGTGAGAAGGCAGGGCAATTCTAGGCGAACATAATCACTGAACCCATTCAATACTGAAAGAGATTAATATCCAGGGAGGAGAGGGAAGCCAATTCTAGAGTAGTGAGATATGAGATATTAACGTTGAAAGTCCCAAGGAACAATAGTTTATAATGAGCTTATAATTGTATACGGGTGAAATGTAATGTCCAAATCAAAAGTCAACTATAGATGAGGTTTCCAGAAAGGAGAATAGATACAGATTATCATTAAAGAGTCACACACATAGTCAGACAGAAAAGCAACAAAAGTAACTATGTAACGGTAAATAGCAGATTCATAGAAAACACTCACATAGGTAAGTGATTAAATACCATAGCTACATAACGGTAAGGATTAAAGATGGGTATAAATTCCTCAAAGGAGGTGTCGGAACTAACGGGAGACGAGCGTTATATGGAACAGAAGGACAAGAGAAACATTGATTTCGGTCTAAAATGGAGAAAGAAATATGATTTTGATGGCCGTCTAAATGTAGAAAAGCTGGAATCACTTATAAAACAGATACATAAGGAATGTGGAAATAATGTGAAAAAGCAGAATAAACAGGGGTTATACACAGCCAGAATCTGGCTTTCGGAAGCTAGAAAAAGAGATGATAAAGAAAAGAGTTGTAAACCCAAAGAGAGCCAAGATGCGCTGCCCTCTACTCCCGCAGATGAAAGAATTGGCCGTTTGTGCATGGGTGCGAGTAAAAAACTATATCCTTCTCTAGTAGAGCAAGCATACAGAGGTAATTCGGTCGACGAGGTGGTGATTCCTCGGAGGAAAGGGCAATTGCCGCTCCATGCTGGGCCCCCCCCAGCTTATAATACGGGAGCGGATGATGGGAGGCCAGTGTTAGAGGTAAAGAGAGGGAACAGAAATTGGAGAGAGTCTGGACAGAGGCTCAGGCAGTGAAGGAGACAGATAGATCGGAGAGGGGAGAATATCAGACACATTCACCGAATCATAACCGATCAGGGCTGATTAGAAAAACCTCCGAAATAGGAGAGAAAAATACACCGAAGCCTAGGAGAGTTTTCCAGCATAATAAAGGGGAAAATGAAAGTGTAGAAAGAGAGGATCTGTACCCCCTTATAGAGTTACCCAATCCCCAGGCGGGGGAGGGAGATCATGAGCCTATTGTTCGGGTCTATAGACCTTGGACGCAGAGAGACGTAGAAAAGGCAGTAGAAGGTATCCCCCACCAGAAGACAGGAATGGCAGGTTTTGAGAGAGATCTGAATGGACTAGCGTCCAGTTTCAGGCTAAACACAGGGGAGGTGGAAAGAGCAGTTAGAACCATAGTGGGAAAGGATTGGTTTGCTGTGCGCGGGGCCTGGGTGCCAACGGGGAATTATGGGGACATTATACAGTGGAGCGCTGGACCTGGAGAGCCATTCAGAGCAAAAATTACAGAATTATGTGCTAACCTAACAGAACATTACCACCGACACGCCGATTTTTCTAAGGTAATTGAATGTAGCCAGGGAGAAAATGAGACAGTCAGTCAGTACCTAGAACGTTTAAAAGATGTATTTAATGCCAACAGTGGTACGCCAGAACCAGCCCCCGGGGGGGATCAAAATACCCCTTATCATCAACAGCTAAAAATAGCCTTTTTAACTGGAATGCTCGTCGAAGTCAGTAAGGAGGTGAAAAAGAATTTAGTGGGCGGACAGGCAGAAAAAAGAAAAAGAGAAAATAGGAAAGATGAGTTCTTGATGGCAGTGTTAGAAGACAGAGCGACAGGAGGGGGAAACGGAGAAAATAGCCAGCTGAACTGATACTGTCGACGAGATGGACATTTCGCCAGAGAATGCGAAGCCCCATGTTACCATTGTGATAAAAAGGGACATCAAAGCCGCAACTGTAAGCAGAAATCACAGGGTAAAAGGGGGAAAAAATTAAAGGAGCAGAGGCGCACTAAATCTGAGACGGGCAGCGACAATGATAAATCATGACTAGAGACTGATAATGCTAAAATAGTCACGAAGGAGATGGTGGACTGGTATGAGGAAAATGACAGTGATTATAGTGAAAAAAATTCTGACCTTGACGGTATAGATAAAACAGACGCGGAAATGGAGGTGTTTGAATTGGCCACAGCAGACCTAGCTCTCGCTCTAGAAGAAAAGCCCGTTTTAACACTGATGGTCATGGGAAAAATAATTACATTTCTGTGTGATACGGGAGCATGTAGGACAGCTATATGCAGTGAGGATGCACCAAAAGGGATTCCAGTTTCGGGGAATAAGATAATTGTACGTTCCGCGTCAGGCCATCATTGTGTAGAAAGACTCCCATAACTCTCAGACATGAAAGGACTGAGGGGGAGGCGACAGTCCCAATTCTGATATCAAAACTGTGTCCTGTGAATCTACTGGGGAGAGATGTAATGAAACTCTTGAACATAGCTATAACACCTACAGACAGAGGTATGAAAGCCCAGGTTGTTAAGAATAACATGGTAATCTGTGGGGAAGGAGATTCACATTACTGGTATAGTCAAGATTTATTGAGAGGAGGCCTAACAGACATACCTAAAGCATTGTTGAAACTGACAGATGATGTAATATCAGGACCCACTAAAAAGTCTCCAGATGACTTGCACTGTACATTGTGGTATAACAGACACCCCGGCCCCGACCTGGTATATGAGAAGGCACTTCTAGGTACAGCTGAGCGAACAATTGGTCTGAAATGGTTTCATTATGTCTCTGCTCGTGCGGCGGTGGAGGTGGAACTGCCTGCTCATATACAGACTCTATACAGAGAAAAAGGGAGCCCCCATGTGTCTTTAGCTGGAGAACCTTCTGGGCAATGGAAAAATATGGGATATTGGGTGACAGAGGGGAAAAGACTAACAGACTGGGTAACAGGGGAGGGAGGTGTTCAACATAGCCCATCCACAGATAGGTACAGACGCAGGTTAAACTGGAGAGCAAACTGTGCCCCCACTGTGCACATTAGTGAGGGTGGGGGGATTTTCTGAGAGGCAGGATACCTATTGACAGAAGAACAGGAGGAAGATTTGAAAGGAGTACCCGAGTATCTGTGGTCACAGGGTCCCGGGGATGTAGGATTGATTAAAGGAGTAATTCCGGTTCAAGTTGTCCCAAAATCAAATTATAGACCTTACCAAAAACAATACCCATTAAAGCCAGAAGCGATTAAAGGAATAACACCCTCTTTTGAACAGTTAAGAAAGGGAGGGGTTATCATACCGGGGGATGAAGCGTTCTGTAACTCTCCTCTTTTTCCAGTAAAGAAGGCATTCCCTAGCACGGACTGGAGGATGGTAATGGACCTACAGGGGGTCAATAACAGTGTGATACCAAGAACACCTTGTGTTCCAGATCCGCATACTCTGTTAAACCAGCTGAGGCCTGAGAATGCTTCCTTTACTGTGATAGACCTTGCTAATGCTTTCTTTAGTATTCCGTTACATCCAGACAGCCAGGGGTGGTTCGGGTTCACCTTTTTGGGCCAAAAATGGACTTAGAGCAGACTAGTTCAAGGTTATTTGGAAAGTCCCACTATCTACAGTCAGGCTATTACTAGGAATCTTGGAAAGTTCAACCCTCCCCAGGGAAGTCAAATTTTAATATATGTTGATGATATTTTGTTGTCAAATTCTTCACTGGAGGCCTGTAAGGAGGATACTCTTGCTCTGTTTCACTTCTTAGCAGACCAAGGTCACAAAGTTAATAAGAGGAAGTTACAGCTCTGGCAGGAGCAAGTTATCTATTTAGGACACACCATAACTCAGGAAGGGAGAACACTTAATTCAACCCGGAAGACAGCCATTCTAGAAGCACCCAAACCACTTGATAAGAAACAAATGATGAGTTTCTTAGGAATGATTAACTATTGTAGGGCGTGGGTCCCGCATTTTGCATTGCATATAGGGTTGCTTAGTAATTTGATCTATGGTAAGGCTATGGCAGCAAAAGATTAAATTGTATGGACTAAGGAGGCAGAGAAACAGTTTGTGGCTATTAAACAGCTATTGATATCTGACACTGTTCTGGCATTCGCTAGGTATGACCGAGAATTCACACAGACTGTGGATTGCAGGGAGGGGTTCATGACATCAGTGTTGACTCAGAGACACGGAGGGAAGAATAAGCCGGTGGCCTATTATTCCTCCCGTCTTGATGAGGTGGCACAAGCAATGCCCCTGTGTTTGCAGTCAGTGGTGGCTGCAGCACAGGCTGTGGAGGACTCTGCCTCTGTAGTACTATACCATGATTTGACATTGAGGGTCTCAATTTTGTTATTAGAACATAAAATGGCGTATATGTCACCAGCAAGACATTTGTCTTGTATGATTTTCTGTTAAATATGCCAAACCTAACAATTGAGCGTTGTACTACTTTGAATCCATTCAGTCTGATCCCTATAGCCACCGATGGGAGTCCTCATGACTGTGTAGCTGAGACAGAGAAAGTGGTTCTCCCCAGACCTGATCTAACTGATTTGCCTTTGCCAGATGCTGAAATAACTATGTTTGTAGATGGGTCTTCTAGGAAGAACCCAGATGGCTCAAATGCCACTGGTTATGCAGTAGTGACTCTCACTAAGGTGCTTGAAGCTGGAGCTTTGCCCAAGAATTACTCCGCTCAACAAGCCAAACGTATTGCTCTAACCAGGGCTTGTGATTTGGGAAAGGGTACATGTATAACAATACACACTGATAGTGCTTATGCTTTTAATACGGTCCATGTATTTGCAGCTCAATGGAGAAACAGAGGCATGGTTACCACAGCGGGAAAACCTATTAACCATGCGCAGTTAATTTTGGATTTACTGGAGGCAGTTTTGCAACCAAAGAAAGTAGCAATATGTAAATGCGAGGCACATACTAAAGGAATGGATAGCATTAGCATTGGTAATAGACGGGCAGATGAGGAAGCTAAGAAAGCGGGTGAAAAACTATACACACATACAGACTCACACTTAAAGGAGGAAGTTAATATTGACACAGAGATACTGAGGGAAAGTCAGCTTGGAGCCCCATTAAAGAAATGGCTAGATGGGTCAAAATGGGAGCCGTTGATAAAGGAGGAGTCTGGCACAAAGAGGAACTACCTATTTTACCTCAGTCACTATTTAAATATGTTGCTATATTGTTACATGGGCAAAGCCATGTATCAACAGGGGGTATGATAGGTTTAGTTAGACAACACTTTGAAGCATATGGAATAACTAACTATTTTAAAAACTTTTGTTCACGTTGTGTTATATGCGCACAGAGTAATCACCAAGGTAAAGTAAGGGCACCACAGGGTGCATACCCTGCAGCTAAGTACCCATTCCAACAATTGGAAATGGACTTCATTGAATTAACTAAAAATGAAAATAAGAAGTGGTGTTTAACAATTATTGATAAATACACCAAATGGATAGAGGCGTTTCCTACATCCTCAGCAGATGCAAAACAGTGGCTAGAGCATTATGTCAGGAGATTATCCCGAGATTTGGACTGCCAGAAACTATCTATAGCGACAATGGTTCCCATTTTTCTAATCAAGTAATTGATAATATAGGACAGAAATTGAATATAAACATGAAGAAACATTGTTCTTATCATCCACAGAGCTCGGGCCTTATTGAGCGCATGAATCAATCTGTAAAAAATAGATTAAGAAAAACACACCTAAGTACTGGGCTGAACTGGGTAAAATGCTTGCCTATAGTGTTGATGACTATTAGGATAACCCCTGATAGGGAGGGATAACCCCTGATAGGGAGGGATGCCCCAATTAGGACGATTGGAACAAGCAGATATAGGAGTGGAAAGCAGTATGGTTGATCACATGAAAAGGTTGTTTATTAACCATACCCGTATATCAAAGGTTTTATGCCCAACAGGAGAACTACAGAAGGAGGTGGCAAACCAGATTCAACCAGGAGACTGGGTTTGGGTCCAATCACTAAAGAGAAAAAACTGGAAGCAGCCACGGTGGGAGGGGCCATACCAAGTACTCCTGGTGACTGCCTTCGCGGTGAGGATAGCTGAAAGAGCAACCTGGGTGCACATCACCCATTGTAAGAGGGTAGGACACACTGATACTGGCGAACAATCATAGGGGTAGGAGCAGAACTGTATCAACAGGATACGGGGGTTACACTCCTACTGAAGACTTCCCTTATACCCGACCTTTCCCCGCTATGAGCGTTCATAGAAGTGGAGGTGTGTTTTGGCCTCTTGCTGGTGATGTGTTCTCTAGGAGAGGGTGGGGCTGTATAGGTGGGCTGGCCATCCTGAGCTGTATGGTTGTGGGAGCCATGTTCCTGATATGCCATGAACCCCCCGAGGAGGCTAAAAAGGGTAATTCATATGATAGAGGAGGGAAATTCGATTTTACCAAAGCATTTTAAAAGGTCACTAAAACTGAAGAGTAAGGTAGTGAAAGTGGAGTTGGGGAAGGATATCTCAGTTGAGTTCTATATAGACCAATTGGGGTCTTTCACTCCTTGGCAGTCTATAACAATGGTTCACTGGGGAAGGTATTTGTGCAAATCACTGTGTAATTCATGGAGTCAGGTCATAGCTCACACTGGGAAGGGTGGCTATGTCAACCCACACACTCAATATGGGAACAGATGGAGTTTGGTAAAGGTGGGAGTTTTGAGTTGTTTTCCGGAACAGGGGTGGTATTGTATAAAGGTACGAATTACCATTAAAACTGTAAAGATCCAGGATCTAGGATTATGGTATGTTGGTTTTGATCAGTCTTTATCCGATACTATAGTACCATTCCAGGTCACAGAGGTAAAAGCTGGGAAGGATCCTATTGGCAGCCGGAATTTAATCAGTCTACCTAATACAACCGTTATTCCTAGTATAATCATCCAGGGCCAAGGACCAGTGCAAATAGTTGAGACAAAAGACTTTAAAGAGGTGATAGAGTTGGAGACTGGGTTTAGAGATTCCAACCTCTGGTTCGAGTGGATTCAATATACGGCCAGATCAGTAGCTAAAGACGAATGCTATGCTTGTGTCACGAACCTTGCCGAAGATGGTGCCTCTTCCTGTTCGGGCGGTGCTCGGCGGTCGTCGTCGCCGGCCTATTAGCTGCCATCGATTCCCTTTCTGTTTGTTTTGGGTTATTGGGTAATTGGTTACACCTGTTTTGTATTAGGTTTGTTTGTAGGGTATTTAAGGGCACTAGGCCCGCTGGGTATTTGTGCGGGCTTGTTTTTGTTACTCTGTGTTTGATGGTGTGATTTATTTGTGTATTTATTCTCTGGACTATTTTGTCCTGTTGTTTGGACAGGCAACGTATATACGCCCTCTGTGTTGGCGTGACTGTTTTGTTGCGCTGGGGAATACATTTGAAAAGAAAGACTGAACCCTGCTCTCTGCGCCTGATTCCACCCACCACTCCTAGTCGATCGTAACAGAAGCCCGCACCAACAGAAATGGAATCAGCAGGAGCAGCGACCACCCCTCTCCCTACTATGGAGGAGCGCGTCCATCACCACACAGCGGTCCTCCATCGGATTGGTACCGCGATGGACCAGATGATGGAGAGGATGGAACGATGGGAGAGGAGTGGTCTACCAACGTCTACCCCAGCTCCCCCACTGCCGACACCACCTACTCCACCTACGTCGTCCTCTGGGTCCGGCGCACTGCGTCTCTCCCCCCCGAGGGAGTACAATGGAGCGGCGGCTGGGTGCCAGGGATTTTTGCTCCAGCTAGAGCTCTACCTAGCTACCGTGCGTCCGGCTCCTTCGGGTGAGGAGAGTGTGAGCCTCCCCGTCTCCTGTTTAATGGGCAGGGCCCTGGACTGGGCTAACGCGGTCTGGAACAGTCCAGACTCGGCTCGGGACAACTACCTGGAGTTCACCCGCCGTTTCCGAGCTGTGTTCGATCATCCACCAGAGGGTAAAGCGACGGGTGAGCGACTGTTCCACCTCAGACAGGAGACGAGGAGCACACAGGACTTCACGTTGGAGTTTAGGACCCTAGCTGCTGGTGCTGGGTGGAATAACAGGGCCCTGATGGACCATTACCGGTGTAGTCTCCGGGAGGACGTCCGCCGGGAGCTAGCTTGCAGGGACACAACTCTCTCCCTGGATGAACTAATAGACATGTCTATTCGATTGGACAACCTGCTAGCTGCCCGCGGGCGTTCAGAAGGGGTCCTGTTAATTCCACCTTCCAGCTCTCCCACTCCCACTCCGATGGAGTTGGGAGGAGCTGCATCTAGGGGGACCAGAGGGGGCTCCTCCTGCTCCTATTGTGGACGGAGAGGACACACTTCGGACCGGTGTTGGTGGAGTCCCTCTGGGAGTCGAGATGGTCGGCGGAACACTCCTCGGCCACCCCAGGTGAGTAAGCACCAAACTCACCCAGAGCTCCCTGTTGGTCACATGTTTTTGTAAAAAAAAAAAATCCTGCGTTTTTCCCCTCTCTTCAGCATAAGGCGCTAGTCGATTCAGGCACAGCTGGGAGTTTTATGGATCGTGGACTAGCCCGTAAATTGGGTATTCCGTGCAGATAGACCCACCTGTCCCCGTGCACTCCTTAGATAGCCGACCGTTAGGGTCAGGGCTGGTCAGGGAGGCCGCGATTCCGCTGGACATGGTAACGCAGGGGATTCATAGGGAGAGGATCAGTTTCTACCTTATTGATTCACCTGGGTTTCCGGTGGTGTTGGGGGTTCCCTGGCTGGCTATTCACAATCCCCTTATTTCCTGGAAACAGGGGGCTCTTAATGGGTGGTCAGACGAGTGTTCAGAGAGGTGTATAGGAGTTTCCATCGGTGCCACGACGGTGGAGAGTCCAGACCAGGTTTCCACCGTGCGCATTCCCCCAGAATATGCCGATTTGGCTATCGCTTTTAGTAAGAAGAGGGCGACCAAATTACCACCCCATCGACGGTGGGATTGCGTGATAAACCTCCAGGAGAACGCTGCACTTGCCCGGAGTCATGTGTACCCACTGTCACAGGAGAAGACGCTGGCTATGGAAACATATGTCACGGAAGCTCTGAGACAGGGGTACATTCGGCCCTCCATGTCACCCGTCTCCTCGAGTTTCTTTTTTTGTGAGGAAAAAGGAGGGAGGTCTGCGTCCGTGCATTGATTATCGAGGTCTCAATTCGATCACAGTGGGTTTTAGTTATCCGCTACCTCTCATTGCTACGGCGGTGGAATCATTCCACGGAGCGCGTTTCTTCACAAAACTGGACCTCAGGAGCGCGTATAATCTGGTGCGTATTCGGGGAGGAGACGAGTGGAAAACAGCGTTTAGTACCACATCAGGCCACTATGAGTACCTCGTCATGCCGTATGGGTTGAAGAATGCTCCAGCCGTCTTCCAATCCTTTGTAGATGAGATTCTCAAGGACTTGCACGGGCAGGGGGTGGTAGTCTATATTGATGACCTCTTGATTTATTCTACCACACGCGCCGCGCATGTTTCCCTGGTGCGCAGGGTTCTTGGGCGACTGCTGGAGCATGACCTATACGTCAAGGCTGAGAAATGTGTGTTCTCCAAACCAGCCGTTTCCTTCCTGGGTTCTCGCATTTCCAGCTCGGGGATGATGATGGAGTGTGACCGCGTTAACGCTGTGCGTAATTGGCCGACTCCGACCACGGTAAAGGAGGTGCAGCGGTTTTTAGGGTTTGCCAATTACTACCGGAAGTTTATCCGGGGTTTTGGCCAAGTAGCGGCGCCCATTACCTCACTGCTGAAGGGGGGGCCGGTGCGTTTGCGGCGGTCAGCAGAGGCTGATGGAGCCTTCAACCAGTTGAAGGCACTGTTCACTGGGGCTCCCGTGTTGGCGCATCCGGACTCTTCGTTAGCATTCATAGTGGAGGTGGATGCGTCCGAGGCTGGGGTTGGAGCCGTGCTGTCTCAGCGCTCGGGCACGCCACCGAAGCTCCGTCCCTGCGCTTTCTTTTCTAAGAAGCTGGGTTCGGCGGAGCGGAACTATGATGTGGGGGACCGGGAGTTACTAGCTATGGTAAAACCCCTGAAGGTGTGGAGACACTGGCTAGAGGGGGCTAAACACCCTTTTCTCATCTGGACTGACCACCGTAATTTGGAGTATATTCGAGCAGCGAGGAGACTGAATCCGCGTCAGGCTAGGTGGGCCATGTTCTTTACACGTTTTAGATTTACGATCTCTTACAGACCAGGTTCCCTCAACACTAAGGCCGACGCGCTGTCCCGTCTCTATGACACCGAGGACCGGTCCATCGAACCCACTCCCATCCTTCCAGCCTCTCGGCTGGTGGCCCCAGTGGTATGGGAGGTGGACACGGACATCGAGCGGGCGTTGAGGGTTGAACCTGCGCCTACACAGTGTCCGACTGGTAGAAGGTACGTACCGCTTGGTGTCCGTGATAAGTTGATTCGGTGGGCCCACAAACTACCGTCTGCGGGTCATCCGGGGATTGATAGGACGGTGCGGGGTCTTAGGGGGAAATACTGGTGGCCCACCTTAGCTAAGGATGTGAGGCTCTATGTCTCTTCCTGTTCGGTATGCGCCCAGAGTAAGGCTCCTAGGCACCTTCCTAGGGGGAAGTTACAGCCCCTCCCGGTTCCACAACGGCCATGGTCCCATCTCTCGGTAGATTTCCTTACTGATCTTCCCCCATCTCAGGGGAACACTACCGTTCTGGTCGTTGTGGATCGGTTCTCTAAGTCCTGCCGTCTCCTCCCATTGCCTGGTCTCCCTACGGCCCTACAGACTGCAGAAGCTCTATTTACCCACGTCTTCCGGCACTATGGGGTTCCAGAGGATATCGTCTCCGATCGGGGTCCCCAGTTCACGTCTCGGGTTTGGAAGGCGTTTATGGAGCGTCTGGGGATCTCAGTCAGCCTTACCTCTGGTTATCACCCCAAAAGTAATGGGCAGGTGGAGAGAGTAAACCAGGAAGTGGGCAGGTTTCTGAGGTCGTATTGCCAGGACCGGCCAGGAGAATGGGCGAGGTACTTCCCGTGGGCAGAGTTAGCCCAGAACTCTCTTCGGCATTCGTCCACGAATATGTCGCCATTCGAATGCGTACTGGGCTACCAGCCGGTCCTGGCTCCGTGGCATCAGAGTCAGACCGAGGCTCCTGTGGTGGAGGAGTGGGTACAGCGCTCTAGAGAGACCTGGCGGGCAGTCCAGGATTCTCTCAGGCAGGCCAGTGAACGGCAGAAGAGAGACGCTGACCGCCACCGCAGCGAGGCCCCGGTGTTCGCACCAGGGGACAGGGTCTGGTTCTCGACCCGAAACCTGCCCCTCCGCCTGCCCTGCCGGAAGCTGGGGCCGCAGTGTGTGGGGCCATTTAAAGTCCTGAGGAGGATAAACGAGGTGTGATATAGATTGCAACTTCCCTCTTATTATCGTATTAACCCCTCGTTTCATGTGTCTCTCCTCAGGCCGGTGGTAGCTGGTCCCCTACAAGACAGTGAGGTACCGGAGGTCCCTCCACCCCTCTGGACATCGAGGGTCCCCGGCGTACACAGTACGAGCTATTCTGGACTCGAGACGCCGGGTGAGGGGCCTGCAGTACCTCGTGGACTGGGAGGGGTACGGTCCGGAGGAGAGGTGCTGGGTACCGGGAGGGACATTTTAGATCCTTCCCTCTCGAGGGATTTCCATCGCCTCCACCCGGATCGCCCTGCGCCTCGTCCTCCGGGTCGTCCTCGAGGCCGGGTCGGCGCACTGCGGGAGCCGCGCGTCAGGGGGGGTACTGTCACGAACCTCGCTGAAGATGGTGCTTCTTCCTGTTCGGGCGGTGCTCGGCGGTCGTCGTCGCCGGCCTATTAGCTGCCATCGATTCCCTTTCCGTTTGTTTTGGGTTATTGGGTAATTGGTTACACCTGTTTTGTATTAGGGTTTGTTTGTAGGGTATTTAAGGGCACTAGGCCCGCTGGGTATTTGTGCGGGCTTGTTTTTGTTACTCTGTGTTTGACGGTGTGATTTATTAGTGTATTTATTCTCCGGACTATTTTGTCCTGTTGTTTGGACTGGCAACTTATATACGCCCTGTGTGTTGGCGTGACTGTTTTGTTGCGCTGGGGAATAAATTTGAAAAGAAAGACTGAACCCTGCTCTCTGCGCCTGATTCCACCCACCACTCCTAGTCGTAACAGCTTGTGCAACTGCAAAACCTCAGTTGACAACTATCCCTTTTCCATTAAATGGAATTAATTCACCTAAGGGAATGGCCTGTATAGTAAAGCTATTCATGAAAGCAGGAAGGCCAGATAACAACAGTTGTGTGGATTTGCACTATTTATATCCACATGTTCCTCTGAAATCTAGGCTTCCTCCTTTCACAGTGACAAGAGGAGATTATTACTGTCTGGCCCGGTATAGTGCTTATGGGAAATATGTAGGGGAAGTCAGTACCTGCAATGTGACAGAGAATATTACTACTGATGGGGTGCTTAGTAATTAGGCAGGATGGTTGAGTTCTGGGGATTTCAGTAAGATAAGGATGCCCAGGGCTGATATCTGGTGGTTGTGTGGGGGAATGACGTTGTGGCCGATTTTACCTGCTAATTGGACAGGGATATGTGCATTGGTACATTTGGGAATGCCTTTTACACTCATTCGACACCATGACATGAAGTTGGCTACACGGGAGAGACGAAGTATTCCGTCTGGGTCTTTTGATGAGAGAATTTATATTGATTACATAGGGGTTCCACGAGGGGTGCCAGACGAGTTTAAGGCTAGAAATCAGATCTGGGCAGGATTAGAGTCAAGTATTTTTTGGTGGTCCACTCTCAACAAGAATGTGGATTGGATCAATTATATCTATTATAATCAACAGCGCTTCATCAATTATACTAGAGATGCAATAAAAGGATTAGCAGAACAGACCGAAGCCACCAGACTAATGGCTTGGCAGAATAGAATCGCGCTAGATATGTTATTGGCAGAAAATGGTGGGGTTTGCATGCTGTTTGGGTCGATGTGCTGTACATTCATCCCTAATAATACAGCTCCGGGTGGATCGGTGACCAAGGCCTTGGCTGGTTTACACACCCTAGCTCAAGAGTTGGCAGTGAACTCAGGGGTGGATACTTCTTTGGCTAATTGGGTTGAGAGTGTGTTTGGAAGATGGAAAAATGTTGTGATTACTGTGTTATGGGCTACCTTCAACTGTGTGACTGTGTTGGTCTTGTGCGGATGTGTTCTGATTCCGTGCGTGAAAGTTCTCATTTCCAGGACTCTGGAGAAATCAATGACGATTCAGATGGTGAGATATGGACCCATTCTAAGCTCTGACCAGTGGAATGATGAATACAGTACCCCGGTTCCAGTGGAGGAATCCGGTTCTTTTAATTATGAGGAGCCTATGTTAGACGAGACAACATTTGATGTTTAGGAGATTTAGGTTATTCATATTTCAATGTATGAACTGTTTTGAAATGACGATTGTAACGAAAATCCTGATAAGAAGTGTTATGATTCTGATGTAGGTTAAAACAGTCACGGGCGTTGATTATGTACATACGTGTATTGGTTTGTCTTATTCTTAGGATATCATTGAAGTTTTCTTTTAGTGTTTCATGAAAGTATGAATTGTTTAGTCATTTTCAGGGTGGATTGTTGAATTTATTATGGATTTATTATGGATAAATGAATAAACAATATCCCCATTTTAAATAGAATTGTATCTAGGTAAACTTAACTTATTAAACTTGTATGTTTAATAGACAATATGAGTTCATAAGAAGAAATTGTGTGACAGGACAAGGAGTAATAAAATGTTAATGAACACCATTACAACTGGGCAGGAACAAATGGGTTGTGGACTGCGTAAACACATAAGGTCGTTAGCCTATGGTTGACCCAACTGAAACTTAGCTCTGGGGTTTTTAGATAAGGCAGTGAGTGCATTCCTAGGGTTTCTGTTAATTAAAACTGTCAGTTCAGTGGTGATCGATAATGTTAAGGGGTCAAAAGTTATCTGGGAGTGTGTTAGTAAGTTAGAATGAACTTTTCACCTTACTTTGTCCCGGTCGAGAGGAGGGGGTTCGGTTAAGGCAGTGAAATGACGTCATGATCTGTATATAAACTGATGCATGTGTTTGAGTGGTAGCGTGCTCCGAGAATAAATTCTATTACCTATTATTTAAAGACTGGTCTGCGTCTATTTTATGTAAACAAGAAATCTTACAAATTCTCATAAAATAGATGAAGGGCTTTCAATTGATGAAAGCACATTGGCATAATTAAATTATATTAACAGTTTGAAATTCACTGCTCGACTTAGAGATCAGAGATGAGGTAGTCATTTAACACTTATTGCACACAGAGTGAGTCCATGCAACTTATTATGTGACGTGTTAAGCAAATTCTTATTACTGAACTTATTTAGTATTGCCATAAATGGATTTGAATATATGTATTGACTCGATACATTTTCAGCTTTTCATTTTTTATTAAATAAAAAAAGTGTAAACACATAATTCTAGTTTGACAATATGGAGTATTGTGTGTTAGCCAGTAACACATCTAAATGTAATCCATTTTAAATTCAGGCTGTAACACAACAAAATGTGAAAAAAGTCAAGGGGTGTGAATACTTTCTGAAGGCACTGTAAACTGCCTCTACCCTCTGTTCTATTGGCAAATTTGCAATCACTGTAAAACAAACTAGACAAGCTCCGTTCAATTGGACCTGAATAACTAATATCCTATGATTCACAGAGTCGTGGCTAAACGAGGACATAGTTCATAAAATCTCTTTTTTATACATAGGCAGGATAGAACAGCAGTGTTTTGGAAATGCAAGGGCGGGGCTGTGTGTCTCTTTGTTAACAACAGCTAATTGCATGGTTTGTCTACATAAGCTGGTTCAAGCATTCAAGACATTACCCTGAAGAAGGCACAGTGATGCTGAAACATTGGCGTTTTATCCAATAAATTATTGGGAGTTTATTATAGTGTGTGACTCTATTTTATAGTTAACAGCTGGTGTCTGATCTCTAATATTAAGGAAGTCTCGAGGTTCTGCTCGCCTGAGTTAGAATACCTCATGATAAGCTGTAGACCATACCATTTACTAAGAGCGATTTCATCTATATTTTTTGAAGCTGTCTATTTACCACCACAAACTGATGCTTGCACTAAGCCAACAAGAAAATACTCATCCAGAGCCAGCGCTCCTAGTGATTTTAATGCAGGAAAACTGAAATCCTTCTGACAAATTTCTACCAGCATTTCACCTGTGCAACTAGAAGGGGGAAAAAACCTCTAGATCACCTTTGCTCCACACACAGATGACGAACAAAGCTCTCCCTAGTCCTCCATTTAGTAAATCTTACCAAAACTCTAGTCTCGTGATTGTTATTTACAAGCAAATACTCAAATCAAATCAAATGTTATTTGTCACATACACATGGTTAGCAGATATTAATGCGAGTGTAGCGAAATGCTTGTGCTTCTAGTTCCGACAATGCAATAATAACCAAAAAGTAATCTAGCTAACAATTCCAAAACTACTACCTTATAGACACAAGTGTAAGGGGATAAAGAATATGTACATAAGGATATATGAATGAGTCATGGTACAGAGCGGCATAGGCAAGATACAGTAGATGGTATTGAGCGCAGTATATACATATGAGATGAGTATGTAAACAAAGTGGCATAGTTAAAGTGGCTAGTGATACATGTATTACATAAAGATGCAGTAGATGATATAGAGTACAGTATGTATATATACATATGAGATGAATAATGTAGGGTATGTAAACATTATGTTAGGTAGCATTGTTTAAAGTGGCTAGTGATATATTTTACATCATTTCCCATCAATTCCCATTATTAAAGTGGCTGGAGTTGAGTCAGTGTGTTGGCAGCAGCCACTCAATGTTAGTGGTGGCTGTTTAACAGTCTCTCGGTCCCAGCTTTGATGCACCTGTACTGACCTCACCTTCTGGATGATAGCGAGGTGAACAGGCAGTGGCTCGGGTGGTTGTTGTCCTTGATGATCTTTATGGCCTTCCTGTGACATCGGGTGGTGTAGGTGTCCTGGAGGGCAGGTAGTTTGCCCCCGGTGATGCGTTGTGCAGACCTCACTACCCTCTGGAGAGCCTTACGGTTGTGGGCGGAGCAGTTGCCGTACCAGGCGGTGATACAGCCCGCCAGGATGCTCTCGATTGTGCATCTGTAGAAGTTTGTGAGTGCTTTTGGTGACAAGCTGAATTTCTTCAGCCTCCTGAGGTTGAAGAGGCGCTGCTGCGCCTTCTTCACGATGCTGTCTGTGTGGGTGGACCAATTCAGTTTGTCTGTGATGTGTACGCCGAGGAACTTAAAACTTACTACCCTCTCCACTACTGTTCCATCGATGTGGATAGGGGGGTGTTCCCTCTGCTGTTTCCTGAAGTCCACAATCATCTCCTTAGTTTTGTTGACGTTGAGTGTGAGGTTATTTTCCTGACACCACACTCCGAGGGCCCTCACCTCCTCCCTGTAGGCCGTGTCGTCGTTGTTGGTAATCAAGCCTACCACTGTCGTGTCGTCCGCAAACTTGATGATTGAGTTGGAGGCGTGCGTGGCCACGCAGTCGTGGGTGAACAGGGAGTACAGGAGAGGGCTCAGAACGCACCCTTGTGGGGCCCCAGTGTTGAGGATCAGCGGGGTGGAAATGTTGTTGCCTACCCTCACCACCTGGGGGCGGCCCGTCAGGAAGTCCAGTACCCAGTTGCACAGGGCGGGGTTGAGACCCAGGGTCTCGAGCTTGATGACAAGCTTGGAGGGCACTATGGTGTTAAATGCCGAGCTGTAGTCGATGAACAGCATTCTCACATAGGTATTCCTCTTGTCCAGATGGGTTAGGGCAGTGTGCAGTGTGGTTGAGATTGCATCGTTTGTGGACCTATTTGGGCGGTAAGCAAATTGGAGTGGGTCTAGGGTGTCAGGTAGGGTGGAGGTGATATGGTCCTTGACTAGTCTCTCAAAGCATTTCAAGTTGACCGAAGTGAGTGCTACGGGGCGGTAGTTGTTTAGCTCAGTTACCTTAGCTTTCTTGGGAACAGGAACAATGGTGGCCCTCTTGAAGCATGTAGGAACAACAGACTGGGATAGGGATTGATTGAATATGTCCGTAAACACACCAGCCAGCTGGTCTGCGCATGCTCTGAGGGTGCGAAGCGAGGCGGCCATCTCTGTCGGCGCCGGAAGTAATACAATTTGATTTGATTTTGATTTGATTCATTAATAAGTGCATCTATGACGTCACCCCCACAGTGAACGTATGTACATATTCCAACCAGAAGCCATGGATTACAGGAAACATCCATAATGAGCTAAAGGCTAGAGCTGCCACTTTCAAGGAGCGGGACACTAACCCTTACGCTTATAAGAAATCCCACTACGCCCTCCGACAACCATCAAACAGGCAAAGCATCAAAACAGGATGAAAATAGAATCCTACTAAACCGTATCTGACACTCATTATTGAATATGGCAGGGCATGCGAACTATCACGGATTACAAATGGAAGCCCAGCCATGAGCTGCCCAGTGACAGGAGCCTACCAGACAAGCTAAATGCCTTATATGCTTGATTTGAGGCAAGCAATGCTGAACCATGGGTGAGAGCACCAGCTGTTCCGGACGACTGTTTGATCACGCTCTCTGTAGCTGATGTAAGACTTTTAAACAGGTTAACATTCACAAGGCCGCAGGGCCAGACAAATTATAAGGACACGTAATCAGAGTATGCACTGACTAGCTGGCAAGTGTCTTAGATTACATTTTCAAACTCTCCCTGATACAGTCTGTAATACCTACATGTTTCAAACATAACTATTGTTCCCAACAATGCCAAGGTAACCTGTCTAAATGACTATCACCCTGTAGTACTCATATTTGTAGCCATGAAATGCTTTGAAAGGGTGACACCCTGGACACCCAGTGAAGAGGCGACTCCGGGATGCTGGCCTTGTAGGCAGAGTTGCAAGACAAAGCCATATCTAAGACTGGCCAATAAAAATAAAATATTATGATGGGCAAAATAACACAGACACTGGACAGAGGAACTCTGCCTAGGCCAGCATCCCGGAGTTGCATCTTCACTGTTGACGTTGAGACTGGTGTTTTGCGGGTACTATTTATTGAAGCTGAAAGTTGAGGACTTGTGAGGCATCTATTTCTGAAACTAAACACTAATGTACTTGTCCTCCTGCTCAGTTGTGCACCATGGACCCCCACACTCCTCTTTCTATTCCGGTTAAAGCCAGTTTGCGCTGTTCTGTGAAGGGAGTAGTACACAGTGTTGTACGAGATCTTTAGTTTCTTGGCAATTTCTCACATAGAATGGCTTTCATTTTTCAGAACAAGAATAGACTGATGAGTTTCAGAAGAAAGTTATTTGTTTCTAGCCATTTTGAGCCTGCAATTCGAACCCACATGTGCTGATGCTCCAGATACTCAACTAGTTTAATGAAGGCCAGTTTTATTGCTTCTTTAATCAGCAGAACAGTTTTCAACTGTGCTAACATAAGTGCTAAAGGGTTTTCTGATGATCAATTAGCCTTTTAAAATGACAAACTTGGATTAGCTAACAAAATGTGTCATTGGAACACAGGAGTGATGGTTGCTAGTGATGGGCCTCTGTACGCCTAAGTAGATATTCCATAAAAACAATATCTACACTATATTTCTTATCAATTTGATGTTATTTTAATGGATGAAAATTTGCTTATCTTTCAAAAACAAGGACATTCCTAAGTGACCCCAATCTGTTTTATTTTCAATAAATTAGCAGACATTTAAAAAAAACTTATTTTCACTTTGTCATTATGGGGTCTTGTGTGTGGATGGGTGAGAATTTGTTTTATTTGTAATCTATTTAGAATTCCATCTGTTGTACAATAAAATGTGGAATAAGTTATTGTGTATGAATGCTTTCTGAAGGCACTGTAGTTGCTAGCAGGTGTAAATAAAACTAGGTCAGTGTGATAATCTTTATTCTTTAATTAGTTTAATTAGATTATTTAGTCACAATAAGCCCTTTCCTTTATCTGAGGTTAAGATCAATTAACAAATTAGTTCCTAAGCCAATTTAGCCAATTTTAGACCCAATGACATAGGGACCCAAAATGATATAAACCCCCCTACCTGGACAACCTAGCACAGGCAAGGTTGACAGCCAGATCAGATCTCAGCTTGTCTTTCTCTTGCATTCGTTGGATATCCACTGAGCGAAGATGCAAAACGGCACGGAAGGAAGCAACTTCTACATCCCCATGTCCAACAGGACTGGGCTTGTAAGGAGTCCTTTTCTATACCAACAGTACTACTTGGCGCCTCCATGGCAATACTATTGTCTTGCTGTCTATGTATTCTTCCTGATCTCTTTTGGATTCCCCATCAACGGTCTGACCCTGTATGTCACAGCCACAAACAAGAAGCTAAGGCAACCCCTTAACTTCATCCTGGTCAACTTGGCTGCAGCTGGAATGATCATGGTCCTCTTTGGATTCACCATCACCATCACATCTGCTGTCAATGGTTACTTCATCTGGGGACCATTGGGCTGTGCTATTGAGGGCTTCATGGCTACACTTGGAGGTAAGAAATAAAACAAATACAAGGGAATCTACTTCAGTTTAACCTGATTTAAAATAATGTACTGTACTCAAAGTTAGAACTGAAATAAATCAATTTGATTTGAAATAAATGACTTCAGATTGTGGTTTCATTCCCCAGGTGAGGTTGCCCTGTGGTCTCTGGTAGTGCTGGCTGTCGAGAGATACATTGTGGTCTGCAAGCCCATGGGAAGCTTCACGTTCACTTCCACCCATGCTGGTGCTGGTGTTGCATTCACCTGGATAGCTGCTCTGGCTTGTGCTGCTCCTCCACTTGTTGGCTGGTCCAGGTAAGCTGTAACCAGTGTAGAAACATTAAAGTAACATAAAATGTTATTCACATGCTATTCAAGTCATGCTCCATCCACCACCAATCCTACTCACTCATACACAATGATAATATTGTGCATTTCTATTTATCTTAGGTACATCCCAGAGGGCATGCAATGCTCATGTGGACCTGACTACTACACCTTAGCCGAAGGCTTCAACAATGAATCATATGTGATCTACATGTTTACCTGCCACTTCATCATCCCAGTCTGTTTGATCGCCTTCACTTATGGAAGCCTGGTCCTCACAGTCAAGGCGGTAAGCGGCTTTTTACACAAACAACATTTATCTAGCTGTTCAACATAGTGGTTATTGTATACAATGTAGGGGATAGTTCTCCACTCTGATGTCTTGATTATCTTAATTTTCAGGCTGCAGCTTCCCAGCAGGACTCAGCATCTACCCAGAAAGCTGAGAAGGAAGTGACACGTATGTGTGTCCTGATGGTTTGTGGTTTCATAATCGCCTGGACCCCCTATGCCAGCCTTGCTGCCTACATCTTCTTCAACAAAGGAATTGCCTTCAGTGCCCAGTCCATGGCTATACCTGCCTTCTTCTCCAAGAGCTCAGCTTTGTTTAACCCCATTATCTATGTTCTGATGAACAAACAGGTTGGTAACAGACATTTTTTTTCTCTTCTTGGAACACTGAGTTTGACCTAGCAGCATTAGAATAGATTTTTTGTTAAATGTATTTTGACTTGTCATGCTCATTACTTTTCATTCTTTATACATGTTTTACATTTTCTACTTACTCTTTGAGTTTGACCTAGCAGCAACATATTATATTGTTTGTTTAATGTGTTATGCTCATTGCTTTTCATTATTTTCCCTCCCAGTTCCGTGGCTGCATGCTGGCTGCTGTAGGGATGAAAGCAGAAGAAGATGAGACATCTGTGTCAGCAAGCAAGACAGAAGTTTCTTCTGTGGGACCTGCATAGAGACTTTCCCTCATCATGCACTTCCTGCCCTCTGATTTCTACCTTTGTCTAATTCTGTACAATACATGGACTGTTTTTGAAGACTTCTACGAATTGGACATTATGTGCTGATTATTTAATTTACTCGTAGCAATTGGACTCCATAACAAACTCAAGAACTGCATTTTGCTGCATATATTCCTAAAATGAACTGATGTAAACCGTTTTTATTATACGTTTACTGCAGGTTGTGACAGAATCAGGGCAGTGTACTGACATCTAATAAAAAAACAATTATTGTTCTCTTTGCTCTCACCTCAGTCAAGAGACAACTTCCCAACTGGAGGGCTATAATTTACGATGGTAACATCTAAAGGCAAGCTCAACAATAAGACACAACCTAGTTTCTACAGTTCATAAGGAACACGAGATATTACGCAAAACCTCTCTTCACTAACACTGTGTCATTCTGCACGGTGTCACTCAATTAAGTTGAGATTGGATCACAAGATTGTATTTTTATGTTATTGTGAGGATAGCAATTATTTTGCTGGCATGTGTCATCATTTAATGTAAATATTTTATAAATAACAAACAATTGTGGTACTAGATAAATAAATGCATGCATAACAAAGACTTCTTTGTTGTTGTGATATTCATTTGACAACTGATTTCCAATCCTACCTTCATTCATGTCCAGTGGGTAGTAAGGGGAGAGTTGAGCCATTTTTTGCATTCAGCATCACTCCATTGGAAAATCACAGTTTTCTACATATATTTTATAATGTTGTGTATCCCTGGAAATAATCAGGATTTATGTACAAATTACAATTTTGAAGACATAGCTTGTCCAAAAACATTGGTCTCTTCGCAGTTTTTTAGCCGCGAGAAATTTCTCAACTTAATTAAATATTATCACTACCTTTTTGTAACCATATCTATATTTATTTCCCAAACACAATTCAACCCAATCACAATAACATTGTTACAGAGGTTTACACCTAACAAACACTTTGTACATTTTTAAAACACTTATAACGTAGGCCAGGCCCTGTTGCTACAGTACCTCATATCTCAGCGATAATGGCTGGGATGAAAACACTTACCCCATGGCCAATGGCTCAATTTACCCGAAGGCCAAAAATGTGACTATATTAGCTCCCACATCTACTAGTATGCACTTCCATGCTAGGTTTAGGACCTCATTTTGAAGCTCATAGAGACCCCAACCGATATATAGAACAATATTAAAATGATCTGCTTTGGTTTAGATGCAAACAATCATGAAACCTCTAACACAAATTTATTTGACTTGGTGAAAATCTGTTTTTTGGACATAATTTGCTTACCACTTTTTCCATGTGGTTGCTTCCTTTACAGAATCCATGAAATGATGACCTCGTCCTAAATATTTGGTCAAATTCAACATTTTGTGTATGGTTCCCTAGAAAGAAGGGTGACTCACCTTTGGTTCAACTTACCCCACTCTCCCCTTAGAGTTAGGCAAGACGGCAAATTAATTGTTATTGTGTTCATGGATATAATCTGCTGCATGATTGCATCAATGCCTGGCAGTATTCGAGAAGAAATTAGATTATGCTGTTGTTTTGCTTGCTAATCATCAGGCAAAGGAAATGTATAGTTTGTAGACGAACACAGTAGCTCATAGCTTATGGACAGTACACAGTGCCTCAAGAAAGTATTCACACACCTTGAGTTTTTCCACATTTTACTGTGTTACAGACTGAATTAAAAATGGATAAAATAGGGATTTGTTGTTACTTGCCTACACACAAAACCCCATAATACCATACTAGAATGATGTTTTTACACATTTTTACAAATTCATAAAAAATTATCTGAAAATGTATTGAGTCAAAACATATTCAACCCTATTGTTATAGCAAGACTAAATAAGTTCAGAAGTAAAAATGCGCTTAACAAGTTACATAAGTTGAATGGACTCACTCCTTGTGCAATAATAGTGTTTAACATGATTTTCGAATGTCTACATTATCTCTATACCACACACATACAATTTTCATTAAGGTCCTTCAGTTGAGCAGTGAACTTAGATTCAACCACAAAGACCAATGGCACCTATTGGTAGATGGGTAAAAAACAAAAAAGCAGACACTGAATATCCCTTTGAGCATGGTGAAGTTATTCATTACATTTTGGATGGTGTATTAATACAACCAGTCACTACAAAGATACAGGGTCCTTCGTAAATGAGTTGCTAAAGAGGAATCAAACCACTCAGGGATATCACCATGAGGCCAATGGTGACTTTATAACAGTTACAGAGTTTAATGGCTGTGATAGGAGAAAACAGAGGATAGATCAAGGGAGTAAAGGTTATTTATAAAAAGGGTTACATGGTGAAAATTGTTACTCTCTGAAATAAAAACGGTGGCCCTCCCTTTAGCAAAACTTACACTGAACAAAAATATAAACGCAACATGCAACAATTCCAAAGATTTTACTGAATTACAGTTCATATAAGGAAATCAGTCAATTAAAATAAATTCAATAGGCCCTAATATCAAATCAAATTGTATTTGTCACATGCTCCAAATACAACAGGTGCAGTAGACATTACAGTAAAATGCTTACTTACAGTTGAAGTCAGAAGTTTACATACACTTAGGTTGGAGTCATTAAAACTCATTTTTCAACCACTCCACAAATTTCTGGTTAACAAACTATAGTTTTGGTAAGTCGGTTAAGACATGTACTTTGTGCTTGACACAAGTAATTTTTCCAACAATTGTTTACAGACAGATTATTTCACTTATAATTCACTGTATCACAATTCCAGTGGGTCAGAAGTTTACACTAAATTGACTGTGCCTTTAAGCAAGGCCTATCTTCAAACTCAGTACCTCTTTGCTTGACATCATGGGAAAATCAAAGGAAATCAGCCAAGACCTCAGAAAAAAAATTGTAGACCTCCACTTGTCTTGTTCATCCAATTTCCAAACTCGTGAAGGTACCACGTTCATCTGTACAAACAATAGTACGCAAGTATAACACCATGGGACCACATAGCCGTCATAACGCTCAGGAAGGAGACGCGTTCTGTCTCCTAGAGATGAACGTACTTTGGTGCGAAAAGTGCAAATCAATCCCATAACTACAGCAAAGGACCTTGTGAAGATGCTGGAGGAAACAGGTACAAAGGTATCTTTATCCACAGTAAAACAAGCCCTATATCGACATAACCTGAAAGGCTGCTCAGCAAGGAAGAAGCCACTGCTCCAAAACCGACATAAAAAAGCCAGACTATGGTCTGCAACTGCACATGGGGACAAAGATCATACTTTTTGGAGAAATGTCCTCTGGTCTGATGAAACAAAAATAGAACTGTTTGGCCATAATGACCATCATTACGTTTGGAGGAAAAAGGGGGATGCTTGCAAGCCGAAGAACACCATCCGAACCGTGAAGCACAGGGGTGGCAGCATCATGTTGTGGGGGTGCTCTGCTGTAGGAGGGACTGGTGCACTTCACAAAATAGATGGCATCATGAGGAGGACATTTATGTGGATATATTGAAGCTACATCTCAGGACATCATTCAGGAAGTTAAAGCTTGGTCGCAAATGGTTCTTCCAAATGGACAATGATCCCAAGCATACTTCCAAAGTTGTGGCAACATGGCTTAAGGACAACAAAGTCAAGGTATTGGAGTGGCCATCACAAAGCCCTGACCTCAACCCTATAGAAAACTTGTGGGCAGAACTGAAAAAGCGTGTGCAAGCAAAGAGTCCTACAAATCTGACTCAGTTACACCAGCTCTGTCAGGAAGCTTGTGGAAGACTACCCAAAATCTTTAACCCAAATTAAACAATTTAAAGTCAATGCTACCAAATACTAATTGAGTGTATGTAAACATCGGACCCGCTGGGAATGTGATGAAAGAAATAAAAGCTGAAATAAATCATTCTCTCCACTATTATTCTGACATTTCACATTCTTAAAATGATCCTAATTTTTACTGGGATTAACCTTTCTAGGGCAGAAGTTCCGCTAGCGGAACCCCTCAACTTCCGCTGAAAAGGCAGCGCATGAAATTCAAAACTATTTTTTAGAAATATGAAACTTTCACACATTAACAAGTCCAATACAGCAAATGAAAGATACACTTCTTGTTAACCTTTTATGGCTGGGGGGCAGTATTGAGTAGCTTGGATGAATAATGTGCCTAAAGTAAACGGCCTGCTCCTCAGTTTCAGTTTATATATATGCATAGTATATGCATTTTATTATTAGTATTGGATAGTAAACACTCTAAAGTTTTTAAAACTGTTTGAAAGATGTCTGTGAGTATAACAGAACTCATATTGGCAGGCAAAATCCTGAGTTGAAATCAAAACAGGAAGACAGAAATTTGAGCTTGTATGTATTCACCAGAGTCCACAATGAAATCCCCTTGAGATATGAATGATGTTGCACTGCCTAGGGGTTCAAATAGATGTCAACCATCAATAGAAATTATAATGAGACTTCTATGATGTTGTGGGAGTGAATGATAGCAGAATCAGTCAGGTGTCTGGCAGTCAGCCATTTTCTGATCATGTTTATTCCTCGTGGTAGTCACTTGCATTCCATTGCTCATGAAGACAAGAAGGAGTACTCCGGTTGGAACTTTATTGAAGCTATACGTTAAAAACATCCTAAAGATTGATTCTGTACTTAGTTTGAAATGTTTCTTCGACCGGTAATATCACTTTTTGAAGTTTTTGTCGGATATAACGCTGACCAGAATTAGTGTTTGGATATGTATACCAGGTATTTGGACATAAATAACGGACATTTTCGGAAAAAAACAAACATTTATTGTGGACCTGGGATTCCTGGAGTGCTTTCCGATGTAGATCATCAAAGTATGTTGACGTCATCTTTGCGGCTGTGGTGTTTTTACTTTTGAGCCCCGTCTCAGATTATTGCATGCGTTTCTTTTTCCGTAAAGTTTTTTTGAAATCTGACACAGCGGTTGCATTAAGGAGAGGTATATCTATAATTCCATGTGTATAACTTGTATTATCATCTACATTTATGATGAGTATTTCTGTTGAATGATGTGGCTATGCAAAATCACTGGATGTTTTTGGAACTAGTGAATCTAATATGCCAATGTAAACTCAGATTTCCTGATTTAAATATGAACTTTATCAAACAAAACATGCATGTATTGTGTAACATGAAGTGAGTGTCATCTGATGAAGTGTCATCTGATGAAGATTATCAAAGGTTAGTGATTAATTCTATCTCTAGATGTGCTTTTTCTCTCTCTCTCTTTGGCAGGTAAAATTGGCTGTGTATTTTAGTGAGTTGTTGGTGACCTAACATAATCGTTTGTGGCCCTTTCCCCGTAAATCCTATTTGACACTGTGGTGGGATTAACAACAAGACTACCTTGAAAACGATATAAGATACATTTATGTTTGAGGAATTTGAATAATTCGATTTCTGTTCTTTTGAATATGGCGCCCTGTACTGGTTGTTGTTATATTGCTCCCGGTAACGGGATCTCAGCCATAAGAAGTTAATCTACCCATTGTGTCCAATTTCAAAATGCTTTACAGCGAAAGCACAACATATGATTATGTTAGATCACCGCCAAGTCAAAAAAATACACAGACATTTTTCCAGCCAAAGACAGGAGTCACAAAAAGCAGAAAAATAGATAAAAATTAATCACTAAACTTTGATGATCTTCATCAGATGACACTCATAGGACATCATGCTACACAATACATGTATGTTTTGTTCGATAATGTGCATATTTATATCCAAAAATCTCAGTTTACATTGATAAAAGTTACTAGTGTTATTCACAGAATTAAATATAGACTTCTCCTTAATGCAACTGCTGTGTCAGATTTCTAAAACACTTTACGGAAAAAACCTAATCTGAGAACGGCGCTCAGAGCCCAATCCAGCCAGAGAAATATCCTCCATTTTGGAGTCAACAGAAGTGAGAAATAACACTATAAATATTCACTTACCTTGGATGATCTTCATCAGAAGGCACTCCCAGGAATCCCAGTTCGACAATAAATAACTGATTTGTTCCATAAAGTTCCATAAAGTCCATCATTTACAGTGGGGCAAAAAAGTATTTAGTCAGCCACCAATTGTGCAAGTTCTCCCATTTAAAAAGATGAGAGAGGCCTGTAATTTTCATCATAGGTACACTTCAACTATGACAGACAAAATGAGGAAAAGAAATCCAGAAAATCACAATGTAGGATTTTTAATGAATTTATTTGCAAATTATGGTGGAAAATAAGTATTTGGTCACTTACAAATAAAGCAAGATTTCTGGCTTGTAACTTCTTCTTTAAGAGGCTCCTCTGTCCTCCACTCGTTACCTGTATTAATGGCACCTGTTTGAACTTGTTATCAGTATAAAAGACAGTGGTTTCTATCCAATACTACTAATAATATGCATATATTAGCATCTGGGACAGAGTAGGAGGCAGGTCACTCTGGGCACGCAATTCATCCAAAAGTGAAAATGCTGCCCCCTATCCCAAAAGAGTTACATGTCAGGAATTTTGCAAAACTGAGTTTAAATGTATTTAAATGTAAAAATAATCTTTATGGAACAAAAGGAACATTTATTGTGTAACTGTGAGTCTCGTGAGTGCAAACATCTGAAGATCATCAAAGGTAAGCGATTTAATCTATTGCTTTTCTGACTTTCATGACCAATCTACTTGGCTGCTAGGTGTTTGTAATATTTTGTCTACTGAGAGAGATGTTCTTACATAAACGCTTGTTATGCTTTCGCCGAAAAGCTGTATTGAAATCTGAAATGCCAGGTGGATTAACAACAAGCTAAACTGTGTTTTGCTATATTGCACTTGTGATTTCATGAAAATTCTATATTTTTAGGAATTTAATTTGAATTTGGCGCGCTGCAATTCAGCGGGTGTTGATGAAAATGATCCCGCTAACGGGGTGGGTGCGTCAAGAAGTTAATAAGCCTCGGCGTCCCGCTAGCAGAAAACTTCCAGTGAAGCTGGAGGGCCAATAAATTAACATAAAAATTATGGATATTAAACATCAAGGTACATGTAAGTGTCTTATATCGGTTGAAAGCTTACATTCTTGTTAATCTAACTGCACTGTCCAATTTACAGTAGCTATTACAGCGAAAACATAAAATAGCATTGTATCTGGTCAAACTATTTTTTCAAGAAGTTTACTAAGGGTTGGTAACAGGCTTATTGGTTGGCTATTTGAGCCAGTAAAGGGGGCTTTACTATTCTTGGGTAGCGGAATGACTTTTGCTTCCCTCCAGGCCTGAGGGCACACACTTTCTAGTAGGCTTAAATTGAAAATATGGCAAATAGGAGTGGCAATATCCTCTACTATTATCCTCAGTAATTTTCCATCCAGATTGTCAGACCGAAGTGGCTTGTCATTGTTGATAGACCAAAAAAACATTCACCTCTTCCATGCTCACTTTACGGAAGTCAAAAGTCCAGTGCTTGTCTTTCATAATTTGGTCACATATACTTGGAAATGTAGTGTCCACGTTTGTTGCTGGCATATCCTGCCTAAGTTTCATTATCTTGCCAATGAAAAAGTAATTAAAATAGTTGGCAATATCAGTGGGTTTTGCAATGAATGAGCCATCTGAAATGGGTTTTGCAATGAATGAGCCATCTGAAAATTTCATTTAAGGTGGTCCAAAGCTTCTTACTATCATTCTTTACATCATTTATTTTGGTTTCATAGTATAATTTATTTTTATTTAGTTTAGTCACATGATTTCTTAATTTGCAATACATTGGCCAATCGATTGGGCTGCCAGACTTATTTGCCATACCGTTTGCCTCACCCTTGTCAAACATACCATTTATCAATTACTCATCAATCCAAGGGAATGTAACAGTTTTTACAGTCATTATCTTAATGGGTGCATGCTTATTAGTAACTGGAATAAGCAATTCCATAAATGTGTCAAGTGCAGCATCTGGTTGCTCGTCATTGCACACCACAAATAACATCAGAATCACTACAAAACATATTGTATGACTATGTTAGGCCTAGCCTTTGGTTTTCCTAGATATGGCTACTAAATTGTGATCACTGCATCCTATGGATTTGGATACCACTTTAAAGCACATTTCTGCAGCATTAGTAAAGATGTGATCAATACATGATGATTTAATTCCTGTGCTATTTGTAACTACCCTGGTAGGTTGACTGACAACCTGAACCAGGTTGTAGGCACTGGTTACAGTTTGACATTTTTTTCTTGAGTGGGCAGCTTGATGAAAGTAAATTTTCAGGTCTCTCAGGAGATGCACGGTATGTGACAAAAGAGGTAAACAATGGTTTTCCATCAATAGAATCAATCTAGGGAGTAGTGATCTCATAAGATAATTCAATAGACCTCACATAGCGGTAGGACTAATTATCTCACACGCTCTGGCAGAGAAGCAGCCTATATGAGCACTTTAACAGTAGCCTAAACGTACAGGTGACATATTCATCACCAATAAATGAATGAACCTGAGAGATCATAGGCTGGTTTCTGCTGCAAACAACATGGCTTGATTAGACAGAAATGATACTAAAACAGGTTTGTGATAGGCCTTCAATTAAAATGTTTCACTTGTTACATCATAATAATAATAAATAATTACTAACCTTACTATTGTTCGCAAAATGACAGCAACCGATTAGGTATTTCAAATACTTCAAGCTATCGGGAGTACGATATTCTGAGCACCCGGTGCGCATTGATTATTTGGACAAATTGTTTTATTAGCAGGATAAGTTTAACTAATGTCTAATTGTTGATACTTTGGTAAAAAAAAGTGTCACAATTCATAGGGGTATATTTACCAATCATGCCTTCTGCCAAACCTGGGTCCAGTTTCCCGATGGTGATGGGATTTAGGCTTACCAGTGTTTTAAGGATGCATCTTTTCTACAACGCCGAAAATGTAATGTGTTTCCCAAAACACCATGCAGAGAAAACATTTGCTAAATGCGTTTTTGTTATGAGAAATATGTTCTTAATGTTCATAAACTGAACTTCAATTAAACTACTCGGCCTGCTACCAAGAATTTGTAAGATTCTTGTTGAAATGAAACCGACAGAGGCCAGTCTACAATAGTCAGCAACGTTTATTTACGAGAGCTCTCCCCATCATATCATGTACATTGGTTTATATATCTCCCATTTCATCATAAATGTCCCTCCTCTTCTCAGACAATGACAATATAGTCTACAAGTTTTCTCCTACGCATACATTGCTTATCACATCCTACAACATGTGGCACTATCTACTTCAAGCCCAACAGTTTCTCCCCTCTTTGTGTGGGGAGACTTCCTTCCCTGTTATCAGTTTTATAGAGGTCACAAGTTGCCTGCCACAGTTCCTCTTCTCTTATGGACAAATATTCTTCATCATCATACAGAGACAGGGTAGAATTCTGTTAGTTATAGTTCTACGTTAAATGTATACATCATTTCGGCATTATTCATAACACTTTTTGAGGCATGTATCGATACTGATAGGATCAAAAGAAAGGGAGAGCAGCTCTCAGATTTTTTAAATTTTTATTTAACCTTCATTTTAGTAGGCAAGTCAGTTAAGATTATTATTTTTTTTTTTACAATAACATCCTACCCCAGATTACACTGGGCCAATTGTGCACAGCCCTATGGGACCACCAATCACTGCCAGATGTGATACAGACTGGATTTGAACCAGGGACTGTAATGACACCTCTTGCACTGAGATGCAGTGCATTAGAACGCTGCACCACTCGAGAGGCCAAATCAGATCAGCATTCTCCATTAAAATGTTACTTTAACATTAGAATTATTTTACAATACTGAGGACGGATCGGCTCCCAGAGAGAAGCAGTATTACCATCCGTTGGCTGCAAATATTGACAGTTTATTCTAATGCTTACAAACTGCACAAAATCACTGATTTGGCACTTCATTGCACACGTGTTAGGCTACACATCCTGAAATATATTGAGATAAAAGTATAACTATAGCAAAATATAACTACATTTATTGAACAAGAAATTCATAATATGATTGAAATAAGTCTATAGCCTTTACTGTTTATATTTGAATGCATCTCGGTTTTCATTTTAACCGTCTTTTTATACATTGCTTGTTTGTATCAATTGCAAAGGCAACTTTGGATTTGTAGTCAGCTTTGTTATTGGAAGTCACAAAGAGAGGAATTAACCATGTGTTTCTATGTTTAGCGGAGATCTTCTACAGTGCATTAAGAAAGTATTCAGACCCTTTGACTTTTTCCAGATTTTGCTAAGTTACAGTTTATTCTAAAATTGATAATATTCCTCATCAATCTACACACACAATACCCCATAATGACAAAGCAAAAACAGTTTGTTAGACATTTTTGCAAGTGTATTACACATAAAAAATTGAAATATCACATTTACATTAGTATTCAGACCCTTTACTCAGTACTTTGTTGAAGCACCTTAAGCCACGATTACAGCCTTGATTCTTCTTGGGTATGACGCTAGAGGCTTGGCACACCTGTATTTGGGGAGTTTCTCCCATTTTTCTCTGCAGACCCTCTCAAGCTCTGTCAGGTTGGATGGGGAGCATCACTGCGCAGCTATTTTCAAGTCTCTCCAGAGATGTTCGATCGGGTTCAAGTCCGAGCTCTGGCTGGACCACTCATAGACATTTAGAGACTTGTCCTGAAACCATTCCTGCATTGTCTTGGCTGTGTGCTCAGGTCGCTGTATTGTTGGACGGTGAACCTTCGCCCCAGTCTGAGGTCCTGAGTGCTCTGGGTCAGGTTTTTATCAAGGATCCCTCTGTACTTTGCTTGGTCTCCCAGTCCTTGCAGCTGAACAACATCCCCACAAGATGATGCTGCCACCACAATGCTTCACTGTAAGGATGGTGCCAGGTTTCCTCCAGACGTGACGCTTGGCATTCAGGCCAAAGAGTTCAATCTTGGTTTCCTCAGACCAAAAGATCTTGTTTCTCATGGTCTATGTTTGCCTTTTGGCAAACTCCAAGCACATTTCATGTGCCTTTTACTAAGGAGAAGCTTCCATCTGGCCACTCCACAATAAAGGCCTGATTGGTAGAGTGCTGCAGAGATGTTTGTCCTTCTGAAAGGATCTCCCATCTCCACAGAGGAGCTCTGGAGCTCTGTCAGAGTGTCTATCGGGTTCTTGGTCACCTCCCTGACTTAGGCCCTACCCCCGATTGTTCAGTTAGGCCAGGCGACCAGCTCTTGGAAGAGTCTTGGTGATTCCAAACTTCTTTCATTTTGATTCCAAACTTCTTTCATTTAAGAATGATGGAGGTCACTGTGTTCCTGGGGACCTTCAATGCTACAGATATTTGTTGGTACCACAATCCTGTCTCGGAGCTCTACGGACAATTCCTTTGACCTCATGGATTGGTTTTTGCTCTGACATGCACTGTCAATATGGGACCTTATACTGTTGAAGTCAGAAGTTTATATACACCTTAGCCAAATACATTTAAACTATGTTCTTCACAATTCCTGACATTTAATCCAAGTAAAAATTCCCTGTCTTAGGTCAGTTAGGATCACCACTTTATTTTAAGAATGTGAAATGTCAGAATAATAGTAGAGAGAATGATTTATTTCAGCTTTTATTTCTTTCATCACATTCCCAGTGGGTCAGAAGTTCACATACGCTAAATTAGTATTTGGTAGCATCGACTTTAAATTGTTTAACTTGGGTCAAACGTTACGGATATCCTTCCACAAGCTTCCCACAATAAGTTGGGTGAATTTTGGCCCATTCCTCCTGACAGAGCTGGTGTAACTGAGTCAGATTTGTAGGCCTCCTTGCTCGCACACGCTTGATCAGTTCTGCCCACAAATTTTCGATAGGATTGAGGTCAGAGCATTGTGATGGCCACTCCAATACCTTGACTTTGTTGTCCTTAAGACAGTTTGCCACAACTTTGGAAGTATGCTTGGGATCATTGTCCATTTGGACGACCCATTTGCGACCAAGCTTTAACTTCCTGACTGATGTCTTGAGATGTTGCTTCATTATATCCACATAAATGTCCTCCTCATGATGCCATCTATTTTGTGAAGTGCACCAGTCCCTCCTGCAGCAAAGCACCCCCACAACATGATGCTGCCACCCTTGTGCTTCACGGTTCGGATGGTGTTCTTCGGCTTGAAAGCCCCCCCTTTTTTCCTCCAAACATAATGTTGGTCATTATGGCCAAACTTCTATTTTTGTTTCATCTGACCAGAGGACATTTCTCCAAAAAGTATGATCTTTGTCCCCATGTGCAGTTGCAAACCGTAGTCTGGCTTTTTTTAAGGCGGTTTTGGAGCAGTGGCTTCTTCTTTGATGATCGGCCTTTCAGGTTATGTCGATATAGGACTCACTTTGCTGTGGATATAGATACTTTTGTACCTGTTGCCTCCAGCATCTTCACAAGGTACTTTGCTGTTGTTCTGGGATTGATTTGCACTTTTCGCACCAAAGTACGTTCATCTCTAGGAGACAGAGCATGTTTTTGACGTCTTGGCTGATTCCTTTAGATTTTCCCATGATGTCAAACAAAGAGGCACTGAGTTTGAAGGTAGGCCTTGAAATACATCCACAGGTACACCTCCAATTGACTCAAATTCTGTCTATTAGCCTATCAGAAGCTTCTAAATCCATGCCATAATTCTCCGGAATTTTCAAAGCTGTTTAAAGGCACAGTCAACTTAGTGTATGTAAACTTCTGGCCCACTGGTATTGTGATACAGTAAATTATAAGTGAAATAATCTGTCTGCAAACAATTGTTGGAATATGACTTGTGCCATGCACAAAGTAGGTGTCCTAACCGACTTGCCAAAACTATAGTTTGTTAACAAAAAATTTGTGGAGTGGTTTTCAAAATGAGTTTTAATGACTCCAACCTAAGTGTATGTAAACTTCCGACTTCAACTGTATATATAGACGTGCGCCTTGCCAAATCATGTCCAATCAATAGAATTGACCACAGGTGAACTCAAATCAAGCTGTAGAAACATCTCTAGGGTGATCAAAGGGAACAGAATGCACCTGAGATTAATTTTGAGTCTCATAGCAAAGGGTTTGAATACTTATTTAAAGAAGGTATGTTTAAAACATGTTTTTAATGAATGTGCAAACAGTTCTTTAAAAAACAGTTTTTGCTTTATCATTATGGGGTACTGTGTGTAGATTGATGAGGATATTTTTTTATTTAATCAATTTTAGAATAAGGCTGTAATGTAACAAAATGTGGAAAGTGTAAAGGGGTCTGAATACTTTCTGAATGCACTTAATGTATAAAGTGACGCAGGAGTGCAAAAAAATTATCTAATGACTCACTTACAGATGTAGGATTGTCACGCCCTGACCTTAGTTATCTTTGTTTTTTTATTATTTTGGTTAGGTCAGGGTGTGACAAGGGTGGTTTGTTTAGTTTTTGATTTGTCTAGGGGTTTTTGTATAACTCTATTTCAAACTTTTTTAACAAATCAAAAACTGAAAAATTGGGCGTGCAAAATTATTCAGCCCCCTTAAGTTAATACTTTGTAGCGCCACCTTTTGCTGCGATTACAGCTGTAAGTCGCTTGGGGTATGTCTCTATCAGTTTTGCACATCGAGAGACTGAAATTTTTTCCCATTCCTCCTTGCAAAACAGCTCGAGCTCAGTGAGGTTGGATGGAGAGCATTTGTGAACAGCAGTTTTCAGTTCTTTCCACAGATTCTCGATTGGATTCAGGTCTGGACTTTGACTTGGCCATTCTAACACCTGGATATGTTTATTTTTGACCCATTCCATTGTAGATTTTGCTTTATGTTTTGGATCATTGTCTTGTTGGAAGACAAATCTCCGTCCCAGTCTCAGGTCTTTTGCAGACTCCATCAGGTTTTCTTCCAGAATGGTCCTGTATTTGGCTCCATCCATCTTCCCATCAATTTTAACCATCTTCCATGTCCCTGCTGAAGAAAAGCAGGCCCAAACCATGATGCTGCCACCACCATGTTTGACAGTGGGGATGGTGTGTTCAGGGTGATGAGCTGTGTTGCTTTTATGCCAAACATAACATTTTGCATTGTTGCCAAAAAGTTCAATTTTGGTTTCATCTGACCAGAGCACCTTCTTCCACATGTTTGGTGTGTCTCCCAGGTGGCTTGTGGCAAACTTTAAACAACACTTTTTATGGATATCTTTAAGAAATGGCTTTCTTCTTGCCACTTCTTCTTCTTCCATAAAGGCCAGATTTGTGCAATATACGACTGATTGTTGTCCTATAGACAGAGTCTCCCACCTCAGCTGTAGATCTCTGCAGTTCATCCAGAGTGATCATGGGCCTCTTGGCTGCATCTCTGATCAGTCTTCTCCTTGTATGAGCTGAAAGTTTAGAGGGACGGCCAGGTCTTGGTAGATTTGCAGTGGTCTGATACTCCTTCCATTTCAATATTATTGCTTGCACAGTGCTCCTTGGGATGTTTAAAGCTTGGGAAATCTTTTTGTATCCAAATCCGGCTTTAAACTTCTTCACAACAGTATCTCGGACCAGCCTGGTGTGTTCCTTGTTCTTCATGATGCTTTCTGCGCTTTTAACGGACCTCTGAGACTATCACAGTGCAGGTGCATTTATACGGAGACTTGATTACACACAGGTGGATTGTATTTATCATCATTAGTCATTTAGGTCAACATTGGATCATTCAGAGATCCTCACTGAACTTCTGGAGAGAGTTTGCTGCACTGAAAGTAAAGGGGCTGAATAATTTTGCACGTACAATTTTCAGTTTTTGATTTGTTAAAAAAGTTTGAAATATCCAATAAATGTCGTTCCACTTCATGATTGTGTCCCACTCATTGTTGATTCTTCACAAAAAAATACAGTTCTATATCTTTATGTTTGAAGCCTGAAATGTGGCAAAAGGTCGCAAAGTTCAAGGGGGCCGAATACTTTCGCAAGGCACTGTACATGATTCTTTAGCTTAGAATCTTGGTAATCGATCTGCGTTGTCAGATTTCAAAAAGGCTTTACGGCGAAAGCATAGCATTGGATTGTCTGAGGACAGCACCTCACATTTGCATATTTTCCAAACCAGCACAGGCATCACGAAATAACAAATAGCAATAAAATAAATTACTTACCTTTGTAGATCTTCCTCTGGTTGCAATCTCAAGGGTCCCAGCTACACAATGAATGGTCATTTTGTTTGATAAAGTCCTTCTTTATATCCCAAAAATACAGTTTAGTTGGTGCCATTGAATTAATTAATCCAGTCCTTCAACATGCATACAAAGGATTCCAAAAAGTTACCAGCAAAGTTCGTCCAAACGAGCCAAACAACATTTTTTTATTAATCCTCATATGGTCTAATATCTAAATAAATTATAATATTTCAGACGGAGATTACTATGTTCAATAGCAAAGGAAAAGAACAAAGAGCGCCAATGTTCACGCGTGCAACTACTTTTGCCATTGCGCTCAACTTGGAAAGACTAAAAATACTTCTTCATTTTTCAAAAAAACAAGCCTAAAAACTTTTGACACCTATTGGAAGCCATAGGAACTGCAATCTGGGAGGCAGAAATTAGATCTTTCAATCGCATTGCTTATCACAGGGCTGTCTTCCATCAGGAATCTGTGGAGAAAATTGCTGCCCTACATCTCAAGCACTAAGCCCAGGACAGACCTGTGCTGGCAGTGCCAAAGGAACAAATATCAGGTCTTCAGATATGCCAATCTGCCATAAGATGTTAAAAACAGCCAAGCTGAAGAAGCAAGAGCAGCATCTCCTGCTTGTTCAGAGTGAGCGATAATCAACTGTTCAGAGGAGACTGCGTTAATCAGGCCTTCATGGGCGAGAATTCTTGCAAATAAACCACTACTAAAGGACACAAATAACAAGAAGTGACTTGCTTGGGCCAAGAAACACAAACAATGTACATTAGAGCAGTGGAAATCTGTCCTTTGGTCTGATGAGTCCAAATTTGAGATTTTTCGTTCCAACCACCGTGTTTTTGTGAGATGCAGAGTAGGTGAACGGATGATCTCCGCATGTGTGGTTTCCACCATGAAGCATGGAGGAGGAGGTGTGATGGTGTGGGGGTGCATTGCTGGTGACACTGTTTGTGATTTATTTAGAATTCAAGGCACACTTAACATGCATGCCTACCATAGCATTCTGCAGTGATAAGCCATCCCATCTGGTTTGCGCTTAGTGGAACTATCATTTGTTTTTCAACCGGACAATGACCCAACACACCTCCAGGCTGTGTAAGGGCTATTTGACCAAGAAGGAGAGTTATGGAGCGCAGCATCAGATGACCTAGCCTCCACAATCACCCAACCTCAACCCAATTGAGATAGTTTGGGATGAACCATATTTAGGTAGCCTGTTTGGTGTTGGGGTTTGTGGGTGATTGTTCCTGTCTCTGTGTTTGCACCAGATAGGGCTGTTTTGGTTTTTCACATTTCTTGGTTTTGTTGGTCTATTCATGTATAGTTTCTTTATTAAAGAACCATGAATAATAACCACGCTGTGTTTTGGTCCGCCTCTCCTTCGACACAAGAAAACCATTACAAGAGTGAAGGAAAAGCAGCCAACAAGTGCTCAGCATATGTGGGTACTCCTTCAAGAGTGTTTTATTAAGCATTCCAGGTGAAGCTGGTTGAGAGAATGTCAAGGCAAAGGGTGGCTACTTTGAAGAATCTCAAATCTAAAATATATTTTGATTTGTTTCACACTTTTTTGGTTACTACATCATTTCATGTGTTATTTCATAATTTTGATGTCTTCACTATTATGTCTTCTTCACTATTATGTCTTGGTAAAAATAAAGAAAACCCCTTGAATGAGTAGGTGTGTCCAAACTTGACTGGTACTGTATATTCACTACCATTCAAAAGTTTGAGGTCACTTAGAAATGTCCTTGTTTTGAAAGAAAAACAGTTTTTCTTTATGTATCAGAAATACAGTGTAGACATCGTTAATGTTGTAAATGACTATTGTAGCTGGAAATGGCAGATTTTTTATGGAATATGTACATAGGCGTACAGAGGCCTATTATCAGCAACCATCACTCCTGTGTTCCAATGGCACGTTGTGTTAGCTAATCCAAGTTTATGATTTTGAAAGGCTAATTAATCATTAGAAAACCACTTTGCAATGTTATGTTAGCACAGCTGAAAAGTGTGGTGCTGATTAAAGAAGCAATAAAACTGGCCTTCTTTAGACTAGTTGAGTATCTAGAGCATCAGCATTTGTGGGTTTGATTACAGGCTCAAAATGGCCAGAAACAAAGACCTTCTGAAAGTTGTCCGTTTATTCTTGTTCTGAGAACTGAAGGCTGTTCTATTCCAATAAACTGAAGTTCTGTACAACGCTGTGTACTACTCCCTTCACAGAACAGCGCAAACTGGCTCTAAACAGAATAGAAAGTACACAAATGAGCAAGAGGACAAGTGCATTAGAGTGTCTAGTTTGAGAAACAGATGCCTCACAAGTCCTCAACTGGCAGCTTCATTAAATAGACACAAGTCTCAACGTCAACCATTAGACCATTCCTCGATTTCAGAATCTTTACAGATCCTTGATATCTTTTGTCTACGCTTAAAAAAAACAGAGTCGATTGACGCACCCATGTGTCACACGTGACATCCTTTTGAATATAGAATAGCTCCCCTTTTTCCACCTATATAAAGTGTGTGCCTATTCCATAACATGGGGCTTGTGAAAGATGCCTTTTAATGCAAATGGACCAGAAAATCATCACGAAATCTTCTGTAAAACCCGAACCTTTGAGCTACAAACAAATATTTGACCCATTTCAAAGGAGGAGACTCTCACGAATATGACAGTGTCAGTTGTTTGGCTCTATGACATCCACAAGCTTTACAGCAGTCTTCTGAATTCTCTACTGTCCAGACCAAACCGTTGTAGCTACAAACTAATGTCACCAATATCGAAAGGGGAGACTCTCACAAACAAAGGCGTCAGTTGTTCTGCTGTATGACGTACAAAAACTTCTGTGGAGTTGGCTGAATGTAACCAAGTACCATGCCGTAAAAATTGCAAAAAGTGCATAGTGGGTAAAATGTGCTAAAATAACGTGACCTAACATGGGTTAAACATTTCTTATAATAATAAGTAAAACCTTTCCTGAGTTTTCTTACATCTCTCAAGTATAGGACAGACACTTCAAAACCTTATTTTTTATGAATTTTCTTTTGGACTGTTTTGTGTTTTGCCATTTATGAATGTGTTATTGAAGTTTCTATGGGCTATAGCAGTAAAGACGAAATTCATTTTTTCAGCACCCCAAATAAAAAACAAATGTTGGCCTTCAGGGGTCCTATATTTCAAAATCAAATGGCAAAAAAATACATTTTATGACCATCTTAAAACAATTCCACATGTCAGCTTAGTAGATATTGCAATCTAAGGGCTTAGACTGCCCTCTTCAATTCAAACCACAGGTTTTCAATGGGGTTCAAGTCTGGAGACTGAGATGGCCATTGCAAAATGTAGATTTTGTGGTCAATTAATAATTTCCTTGTGGATTTTGATGTGTGCTCTGGGTTTTTGTCTTGCTGTAGTATCCACTTGCTGCAAAGTCTCAGCCTCCTTGCAAAGGCAACCATATTTTAGGTTAAAAGGTTCTGGCACTGGGTAAAATTCATGATGCAGTTGACATTAACAAGTGCCCCAGAACCAGTGGAAGCAAAATAGCCCGATAACATTTAATATTTACCCCTTACAGTAGGTATGGGGTTATTTTCTGCGTATGCATCCTTAGTTCGACATCAAACCCACCACTGTTGTGCGTGGCCAAAGAGCTCTATTTTTATGTCATCCAACAAATGTAAACGCCTGGAGTTTGTTAAAACTTTGTTAAAACTTCGTCCTACGTCCTATGTCTCCCTTATTCCTCTGCTATTGTTTGATTCCTTTGCTGGGGCAGACATATCTTTGCACAGGATTATGTCTTTATTGGCTGATAGCAGCAGTGACACTGCTAAGCGAATTCAGGAGGACTTACCTGACACACAATACGGCAGGCTCTAAAGCCAATTATCAGGATGGAGGCCAGAGTATGAGGTAAACCTGGTCTGTCAAACACTCTCTACGGAAGTGAAGCTCTGTCACTCAACATGAAGTTCACAGTGGAATCTTTACTCATTTAGCTCATTTAAATTAATTGAATGACTAGAATTCAAGCTCTAATGAATTCCACTCATGTTGTCAGGATGGACATTATCATTTAGGTTTGATAATTTTTGGCTTTCAATTATTTTATTAACTGAATATAATATGCTATATATGTTTTATATATTATTTGAGATGTAGCTCTAGAAAATAAATGCATTCATGGAAAATACAGTACCAGTCAAGAGTTTGGAACTCATTCAAGGGTTTTTCTTTATTTGAACTACTTTCTACATTGTAGAATACAGTGAAGACATGAAAACCAAGCTGAAGAAGCAAGAGGAGCATCTCATGCTTGTTCAGAGTGAGTTGTTTGTCTACCAGAAGACGGTTGCTGACTGCAAGACCACCTGTCAAAACCTGCAGTTGTCTCTGGGGGCCCCTACTGAACCAGCAAGCAAAGACATCAGGATGCATTACAGCTTTGATTTTGCTCAACAAATAGAGGTTTATAGTTTTTTAACTCAGCCCCTATCGAATTCACAGTGGGATATGGGTTATGTTGCACTTTCTAAGCCTTCCACTAGATGTCAACCGCCTTTAGAACATTGTTTCATGCTTCTCATGTGAAGGGGGGCCGGATGGGAGCTGTTTGACTAAGGGGTCTGTCAGCAGCCTCATTCTCAGTCACGCGCATATCACATGAGAGGTATCTCTCGTTCCATTGCTTTTCTACAGACAATGGAATTATTGGAACATTATTGAACATTTATGATAAAAACATCCAAAAGATTGATTCTATACTTAGTTTAACAAGTTTCTTCGACCTGTAATATAACTTTTGGAACATTTCATCCGACGTTCGCCTGGACCTGCACGAGCGTTTGGATATGTGTACTAAATGCGCTAACAAAAGTAGCTACTCGGACATAGATAATGGACATTATCGAACAAAACAACAATTTATTACGGATCTAGGATTCCTGGGAGTGTATTCTGATGAAGATCATCAAAGGTAAGGGAATATTTATCATGTAATTTCGTATTTCTGTTGACTCCAACATGGCGGAGAAATTTTGCTTCTGTCTGAGCGCCATCTCAGATTAGTGCTTAGTATGCTTTTTCCATAACGTTTTTTTGAAATCTGACACAGCGGTTGCATTAAGAACAAGTGTATCTTCAATTCTATGTAAAACATGTATCTTTCATCAAAGTTTATGATGTGTTACGATTTTCTTCTATCTCCTCCTCTGAAGAGGAGGTGTAGCAAGGATCGGATCAAAATGCAGCGTGGTAATTTTGATACATGTTTAATAACGAAAGAACACGAACAATACAAAACAAGAAACGTAACGCGAAAACCGAAACAGCCTATACTGGTGCAAACTAATACAGAGACAGGAACAATCACCCACAAAACACTCAAAGAATATGGCTGCCTAAATATGGTTCCCAATCAGAGACAACGATAAACACCTGCCTCTGATTGAGAACCACTTCAGGCAACCATAGACTTTTCTAGAAAACCCCACTATACCACAATCCCAATACCTACAAAAAAAACAAGACTAAACACACCACATAATAAACCCATGTCACAACCTGGCCTGACCAAAATAATAAAGAAAACACAAAATACTAAGAGCAGGGCGTGACATGATGAGTATTTCTGTTATTTGATGTGGCTCTCTGCAATTTCTCCGGATATTTTGGAGGCATTTCTGAACATGGCTCCAATGTAAACTGAGATTTTTGGATATAAATATGCATATTATCGAACAAAACATACATTTATTGTGTAACATGATGTCCTATGAGTATCATCTGATGAAGATCATCAAAGGTTAGTGATTCATTTTATCTCTATTTTTGTTATTTGTGAATCCTATCTTTGGCTGGGAAAATGGCTGTGTGTTTCCGCCTTTTCCGGCGCCGACAGAGATGGCCGCCTCGCTTCGCGTTCCTAGGAAACTATGCAGTTTTTTGTTTTTTTACGTGTTATTTCTTACATTAGTACCCCAGGTCATCTTAGGTTTCATTACATACAGTCGAGAAGAACTACTGAATATAAGATCAGCGTCAACTCACCATCAGTACGACCAAGAATATGTTTTTCGCAACGCGGATCCTGTGTTCTGCCTTACAAACAGGACAACGGAGTGGATCCCATGCAGCGACCCAAAAATGACTCCGAAAAAGAGGGAAACGAGGCGGTCTCCTGGTCAGACTCCGGAGACGGGCACACCGTGCACCACTCCCTAGCATTCTTCTTGCCAATGTCCAGTCTCTTGACAACAAGGTTGATGAAATCCGAGCAAGGGTAGCATTCCAGAGGGACATCAGAGACTGTAACATTCTTTGCTTCACGGAAACATGGCTCACTGGAGAGACGCTATCCGAGGCGGTGCAGCCAACGGGTTTCTCCACGCATCGCGCCGACAGAAACAAACATCTTTCTGGTAAGAAGAGGGGCGGGGGCGTATGCCTTATGGCTAACAAGACATGGTGTGATGAAAGAAACATACAGGAACTCAAATCCTTCTGTTCACCTGATTTAGAATTCCTCACAATCAAATGTAGACCGCATTATCTACCAAGAGAATTCTCTTCGATTATAATCACAGCCGTATATATCCCCCAAGCAGACACATCGATGGCTCTGAACGAACTTTATTTGACTCTTTGCAAACTGGAATCCATTTATCCGGAGGCTGCATTCATTGTAGCTGGGGATTTTAACAAGGCTAATCTGAAAACAAGACTCCCTAAATTTTATCAGCATATCCATTGCGCAACCAGGGGTGGAAAAACCTTGGATCATTGTTACTCTAACTTCCGCGACGCATATAAGGCCCTGCCCCGCCCTCCTTTCGGAAAAGCTGACCACGACTCCATTTTGTTGATCCCTGCCTACCTACAGACAGAAACTAAAACAAGAGGCTCCCACGCTGAAGTCTGTCCAACGCTGGTCCGATCAAGCTGACTCCACACTCCAAGACTGCTTCCATCACGTGGACTGGGATATGTTTTGTATTGCATCAGATAACAATATTGACGAATACGCTGATTCGGTGTGCGAGTTCATTAGAACGTGTGCTGAAGATGTCGTTCCCATAGCAACGATTAAAACATTCCCTCACCAGAAACCGTGGATTGATGGCAGCATTCGTGTGAAACTGAAAGTGCGAACTACTGCTTTTAATCAGGGCAAGGTGTCTGGTAACATGACTGAATACAAACAGTGCAGCTATTCCCTCCGCAAGGCTATCAAACAAGCTATGCGTCAGTACAGAGACAAACGGCTCAGACACAAGAGGCATGTGGCAGGGTCTACAGTCAATCACGGACTACAAGAAGAAATCCAGCCCAGTCACGGACCAGGATGTCTTGCTCCCAGGCAGACTAAATAACTTTTTGCTCGCTTTGAGGACAATACAGTGCCACGGACGCGGCCTGCAACGAAAACATGCGGACTCTCCTTCACTGCAGCCGAGGTGAGTTAGACATTTAAACGTGTTAACCCTCGCAAGGCTGCAGGCACAGACGGCATCCCCAGCCGCGCCCTCAGAGCATGCGCAGACCAGCTGGCCGGTGTGTTTACGGACATATTCAATCAATCCCTATACCAGTCTGCTGTTCCCACATGCTTCAAGAGGGCCACCATTGTTCCTGTTCCCAAGAAAGCTAAGGTAACTGAGCTAAACGACTACCGCCCCGCAGCACTCACTTCCGTCATCATGAAGTGCTTTGAGAGACTAGTCAAGGACCATATCACCTCCAACCTACCTGACACCCTAGACCCACTCCAATTTGCTTACCGCCCAAATAGGTCCACAGACGATGCAATCTCAACCACACTGCACACTGCCCTAACCCATCTGGACAAGAGGAATACCTATGTGAGAATGCTGTTCATCGACTACAGCTCGGCATTCAACACCATAGTACCCTCCAAGCTCGTCATCAAGCTCGAGACCCTGGGTCTCGACCCCGCCCTGTGCAACTGGGTACTGGACTTCCTGAAGGGCCGCCCCCAGGTGGTGAGGGTAGGCAACAACATCTCCACCCCGCTGATCCTCAACACTGGGGCACCACAAGGGTGCGTTCTGAGCCCTCTCCTGTACTCCCTGTTTACCAACGACTGCGTGGCCATGCACGCCTCCAACTCAATCATCAAGTTTGTGGACGACACAACAGTGGTAGGCTTGATTACCAACAATGACGAGACGGCCTACAGGGAGGAGGTGAGGGCCCTCGGAGTGTGGTGTCAGAAAAATAACCTCACACTCAACGTCAACAAAACTAAGGAGATGATTGTGGACTTCAGGAAACAGCAGAGGGAGCACCCCTTATCCACATCGATGGAACAGTAGTGGAGAGGGTAGCAAGTTTTAAGTTCCTCGGCATACACATCACAGACAAACTGAATTGGTCCACTCACATAGACAGCATCGTGAAGAAGGCGCAGCAGCGCCTCTTCAACCTCAGGAGGCTGAAGAAATTCGGCTTGTCACCAAAAGCACTCACAACCTTCTACAGATGCACAATCGAGAGCATCCTGGCGGGCTGTATCACCGCCTGGTACGGCAACTGCTCCGCCCACAACCGTAAGGCTCTCCAGAGGGTAGTGAGGTCTGCACAACGCATCACCGGGGGCAAACTACCTGCCCTCCAGGACACCTACACCACCCGATGTTACAGGAAGGCCATAAAGATCATCAAGGACATCAACCACCCGAGCCACGGACTGTTCACCCCGCTATCATCCAGAAGGCGAGGTCAGTACAGGTGCATCAAAGCTGGGACCGAGAGACTGAAAAACAGCTTCTATCTCAAGGCCATCAGACTGTTAAACAGCCACCACTAACATTGAGTGGCTGCTGCCAACACACTGACACTGACTCAACTCCAGCCACTTTAATAATGGGAATTGATGGGAAATGATGTAAATATATCACTAGCCACTTTAAACAATGCTACCTTATATAATGTTACTTACCCTACATTATTCATCTCATATGCATACGTATATACTGTACTCTATATCATCGACTGCATCCTTATGTAATACATGTATCACTAGCCACTTTAACTATGCCACTTTGTTTACATACTCAACTCATATGTATATACTGTACTCGATATCATCTACTGTATCTTGCCTATGCTGCTCTGTACCATCAATCATTCATATATCCTTATGTACATATTCTTTATCCCCTTACACTGTGTATAAGACAGTAGTTTTGGAATTGTTAGTTAGATTACTTGTTGGTTATTACTGCATTGTCGGAACTAGAAGCACAAGCATTTCGCTACACTCGCATTAACATCTGCTAACCATGTGTATGTGACAAATAAAATGTGATTTGATTTGATTTTCAGCGGAATGTTGTCGGGGTTCCGCTAGCGGAACGAGTGTCCTAGAAAGGTTGATATTTGGTATAGAAACCTAAAGTTTCTAAACCTAAGGCACAAAAAGCACAAATAGAGATAAAATTAATCACTAACCTTTGATGTCCTTCATCAGATGACACTCATCGGACTTCATGTTACACAATACATGTGTGTTTTGTTCAGTAAAGTTCATATTTATATCTATAAATCTTATTTTACATTTACAATCTTATTTTACATTTTACATTGTGTTATGTTCAGTAGTTCCAAAACGTACAGTGATATTGCATACAGTGATATTATAATCACAGCCGTATATATCCCCCCAAGCAGACACATCGATGGCTCTGAACGAACTTTATTTGACTCTTTGCAAACTGGAATCCATTTATCCGGAGGCTGCATTCATTGTAGCTGGGGATTTTAACAAGGCTAATCTGAAAACAAGACTCCCTAAATTTTATCAGCATATCGATTGCGCAACCAGGGGTGGAAAAACCTTGGATCATTGTTACTCTAACTTCCGCGACGCATATAAGGCCCTGCCCCGCCCTCCTTTCGGAAAAGCTGACCACGACTCCATTTTGTTGATCCCTGCCTACAGACAGAAACTAAAACAAAAGGGCTCCCACGCTGAGGTCTGTCCAACGCTGGTCCGATCAAGCTGACTCCACACTCCAAGACTGCTTCCATCACGTGGACTGGGATATGTTTTGTATTGCATCAGATAACAATATTGACGAATACGCTGATTCGGTGTGCGAGTTCATTAGAACGTGTGCTGAAGATGTCGTTCCCATAGCAACGATTAAAACATTCCCTCACCAGAAACCGTGGATTGATGGCAGCATTCGTGTGAAACTGAAAGTGCGAACTACTGCTTTTGGGTTCCGCTAGCGGAACGAGTGTCCTAGAAAGGTTGATATTTGGTATAGAAACCTAAAGTTTCTAAACCTAAGGCACAAAAAGCACAAATAGAGATAAAATTAATCACTAACCTTTGATGTCCTTCATCAGATGACACTCATCGGACTTCATGTTACACAATACATGTGTGTTTTGTTCAGTAAAGTTCATATTTATATCTATAAATCTTATTTTACATTTACAATCTTATTTTACATTTTACATTGTGTTATGTTCAGTAGTTCCAAAACATACAGTGATATTGCAGAGAGCCACATGAATTCACAGAAATACTCATTATAAATGTTGATGAAAATTCAAGTGTTAACTTTAGATAGACTTCTCCTTAACGTATCAAGAAAGGTTACTCAATACACTAGCATGTTTTACAGAACTACCTTCATTATACTCCACCACGCAGTTCACCTTCTCCTCACATAGACCTATCTAGGTCACGGCATCAATGAGACAGACTAGTTTCTAACAAAGGTCTCCTGCAGGCCATATGACCGTGATAACCTGCTGAGCTTAAGCGTAGGCATTAGCTCAGGTCTTTAGGTTTCAGACAAGGTTACTCATCACCTACATACATTTCAGGTGCCATCCCCAACTGCCTTTGTGGCCATGAGCAAGTACTTTGTCCCCAAACTGCTACAAGGACAATGCTAACACTGTGCAGCTCCCATCATGTTGTGTGTCTGGTTTCCCATTGGGTTTGGAACTGTGAAAAAAATTAATCTGTTACCTGATTATGTGTGTGTGTAATTTTATCATGTGCCAATGTGTGCTTGTAAGTGCGTGCACATGTGTGTGTTTGTAATGCTTGAGTCTCTGTATATGTGGGTACATATATATCAGTAGGTGTGTGTGTGTGTGTGTGTGTGTGTGTGTGTGTGTGTGTGTGTGTGTGCGTGTGTGTTTGTCTATGAGCATGCATGTGTGTACATTTCAATGTGTGCTTGTGAGTGTGTCTCTGAGTATGAGTGTCAATGTATGTGTATAGGTGTATGTGTATAGGTGTATGTGTATAGATGTATGTGTATAGGTGTATGTGTATAGGTGTATGTGTATAGGTGTATGTGTATAGGTGTATGTGTATAGGTGTATGTGTCACACCCGGAACTGCTTCACCTGTTTTACCTTCCAAGTTAACCAGCATTTTTTCCCGTACTCCTGCCTTTGCTATTCTTCTTTTTCTAGTCCTCACGGTTTTGACCCTTGGTTGTTCTGGACAATGTACCCGCCTGCCTGACCATTCTGCCTGCCTTGACCTCGAGCCTGTCTGCCACTCTGTACCTCATCTGAACTGGTTTTGACCTTTTGCCTGTCCCTCACCATTCTTTTGCCGACTCCTTTTTGGATTATTAAACATCTTTAACTCCAACCATCTGCCTCCTGTGTCTGCATCTGGGTCTCGCCTTGTGTCATGATGGTGTGTGTTTGTAATTGGTGAAGGACGGTAGGTGCATCAAAATCAGGGATATAATACTGAATTTTTTTTTTTAAAGGCTGTTACTCACCTGATAATGTAATGGCCACCGGATAACATAAGAACTTATGCAGACTAATATATTACATTATCTGTTCAACATGTTGATGACATTATCCTGCAAGTTATTACTTTCACCGGTTTTATTAAATTACGAATAAAAAGGTAATTACTTTTAGAGAAGTTATCATGTTAAACAGTGTTATTACATTAACAGATGTTAAAGCCTCTGATGCCCATGTTGTGCAAACAAGGGTAAGTGTGGCAGGTGAGAATGCACAACGTTTCTCACCGTCTCCCACTGTGGAAGGCTTACCGTAACATTGTTAGGCTGAAGTCACCTCATGTAATCCCTCTCATAGAGAGTGGCACCTGCAATGCTCTAACAAGTCTCTAATTTGCTCAAGCCTCTGTAAAACCTGTTGGGCCTTAATTCGATTTTCCATTACCAGGAATACCAAAGCCTGTTCAAGTAAGGTACGTGTACCCTACCATACGTGCCACCACAAGCACTGAAACATCCCCACAATATCTATATGCTACTTAACGCCACGTACAGTACGGTGAGTGCAAGCATTGTTTTGGTATACGTGAAGCTCCCTGCAGGAATTGAAGCCAGGAAGTTTAACATTGTTAGCAACTTTTTCACTCAGGAAACGGTTTAACCAGTTTGAATTGAAAAATAAATAGTGCTTGTTTACAAAATAAGCTTCTATGTGCAAACTATATGTGATTAGCGTCAATTACAAGGTTGCAGGTTTTATTGATTCACACCAAAGAAAATAAGTGAAAGACAAAGCATTACAGATATAAAAACTGGTAAAAATGGAATGCAAACAAGGCATCAAATAGGTAAACAAAATATGCTTGCAGCTTCTGAAAATAATATTGTCTAAGTTTTTCTACAAACTGAATGTGGCAAATATCATCCATATCAAAAAGATACACAATAAATTGTTAAATCATGCAACTACTCAATGGCCTCAACTAAATAGCAACCTGCCTGGCTGTCCAAACCATTTGGTTCAAAGTCAGATACTGAGACGTATGAATCTGGCAGTGGCCGGGCAGCCAGCCAACCTCTTCACAGGCTGATGTACAACATGTACAGTGCCTTCAGACTTTTTCCACATTTTGTTGTGTTACAGCCTGAATTTCAAATAGATTAAATCTAAATTCCGTGTCACAGGCCTACATACAATACACCATAATGTCAAAGTGGAATTATGTTTTTAGACATTTTTTCAATGTAATTCAAAATGAAATGCTGAAATGTCTTGAGTCAATAAGTATTCAACCCCTTTGTTATGGCAAAATAAGTTCAGGCGTACAAATTTGCTTAACAAGTCACATAATAAGTTGCATGGACTCACTCAGTGTGCAATAATAGTGTTCAACATCATTTTTGAATGACTACCTCACGTCTGTACACCACACAACTATCTGTAAGGTCCTTCAGTCGAGCAGTGAATTTAAACCACAGATTCAACCACAAAGACCAGATATGTTTTCCAATGCCTCGCAAAGATAGGTAAAAATAAAACAGTTACAGAATTGAATGGAGAACACTGAGGATAGTTACTCCACAATCCTAACCTAAATGACAGAGTGAAAAGAAGGAAGCCTGTACAGAAGAAAAACATTCCCAAACATGCATTCTGTTTGCAATAAGGCACTAAAGTAAATTTTCAAAAATGTTGCAAAGAAACTTTATATCCTGAATACAAAGCGTTCTGTTTGGGACAAATCCAACACAGCACATCGCTGAGTACAACACATTAAATGTTCAAGCATGGTGGTGGCTGCATCATGTTATGTATATGCTTGTCATCAGCAATGACTAGGGAATTTGTTCAGATAAAAATAAATGGAATAGAGCTAAGCACAGGCAAAATCCTAGAGGAAAACCTAGTTCAGTCTGGTTTCCAACAGACACTAGGAGACAAATGCACCTTTCAGCAGGACAATACCCTACACACAAGGCCAAATATACACTGGAGTTGCTTACCAAGATGACATTGAATGTTCCCGAGTGGCCTAGTTACGGTTTTGACATAAATCGTCTTGAAAATCTTTTGTCACACCCTGACCATAGTTTGCTTTGTATGTTCTATGTTTTGTTTGGTCAGGGTGTGATCTGAGTGGGCATTCTATGTTGTGTGTCTAGTTTGTCTGTTTCTGTGTTTGGCCTGATATGGTTCTCAATCAGAGGCAGGTGTTAGTCATTGTCTCTGATTGGGAACCATATTTAGGTAGCCTGTTTGGTGTTGGGGTTTGTGGGTGATTGTTCCTGTCTTTGTGTTTGTTGCACCAAATAGGGCTGGTTCGGTTTTTCACTTTTCTTATTTTGTATTATACATTGTTCAAGTTATCATCTTTATTAAAGATGTATAAAAATAACCACGCTGTGTTTTGGTCCGCCTCTCCTTCCCAGGAAGAATTCCGTGACATCTATTGCAACTGTCACGCCCTGATCTGTTTCACCTGTCTTTGTGCTTGTCTCCACCCCCCCAGGTGTCAACTATCTTCCCCATTATCCCCTGCGTACTTATACCTGTGTTCTCTGTTTGTCTGTTGCCAGTTCGTCTTGTTTGTCATGTCAACCAGCGTTTTGTCTCAGCTCCTGCTTTTCTCCAGTATCACTTTTTCTCACCTTCCTCATTTTTAACCTTGCTTGTCCTGACTCTGAGCCTGCCTACCTGACCACTTTGCCTGCCCCTGACCCTGAGCCTGCCCGCCGTCCTGTACCTGTGTCCCTACTCTGGATTACCGACCTCTGCCTGACCTGAACCTGAACCTGAACCTGAGCCTGCCTGCCGTCCTATACCTTTGCCCCACTACTCCGGATTATCGACCCCTGCCTGCCTTAACCTGTCGTTTGCCTGCCCCTGTTGCTGTAATAAACATTGTTACTTCAACACAGTCTGCATTTGGGTCTTACCTGATACGTGATAGGCAACAATTTAACATGCATGTCAAGTAATGATCAACAACCAACTTGACAGATCTTGAAGAATAAAAAAATTATTATGTCAACTAGCCTACATGGTTAAATTAAGGTGAATTAAACAAAAAGTTTTTAAAAATTCTAGGGGTGTGAATACTTATGTAAATTTCATATTTCTGTATTTCATTTCCAATAAATGTGTATCTTTATTTCACTAGGCAAGTCAGTTAAGAACAAATTCTTATTTATAATGATGGCCTATGCCAGCCAAACCCAGACAATGCTGCGCCAATTGTGCACCGCCCTATGGGATTCCCAATCACAGCCAGTTGTGATACAGCCTGGATTCAAACCAGGGTGTCTGTAGTGATGACTCTAGCACTGAGATGCAGTGCCTCAGACCACCACGCCACTCGGGAGCCCCAGTCATTATAGGGTATTGTGTGTAGATGGGTGAGAAAATAATACATTTTATGAATTTTGAATTCAGGCTGTAACTCAACAAAATGTGGAATAAGTCAAGGGATATGAATACTTTCTGAAGGGTATGTATGTCTCTGAGAGGTGGTTAATACCCCTACAGGCTTCCACAGGTAAAACCAACCTGCCTACATACTGTTTTGGTTTGTAATGGTGTATGGATCTGGAAAGCAGTACTTGTTTTTTAAAGGTGGCATGCACTCCCTGCTGGCTACTGATAGGAACCATCTATGTAGGTTGTGATAAATGTGTGAGGGATGAGGGATCTTGAAAGTAGAACACGTATTTTAAAGGTGGCTTGCACCCCCTGCTGGCTACTGAAAGAAACCATCTATGTATGTTGTGGGGACCCAAAGGGATGCACATTTTTGGTTTTGCCCTATTCAAACGATCAAAAGGCGTTGATGATCTGAATCAGGTGTGTAGTGCTAGGGCAAAAACTAAAATGTGCATCCCTTTGGGTCCCCAGGACCAGGATTGAGAACCACTGGTGTAAGGAATGAGGGACCTTGAAAGCAGAAAACATTTTTTAGAGACGGCTTGTACCCCCTGTTGGCTACTGATAGGAACCATCTCTGTAGGTTGTGGGAAAGGTGTGAGGGATGAGGGATCTTGAAAGCAGCACACGTGTTTTAAAGGTGGCTTGTACCATCTACAGGCTACAGAGTAACCCTGAATGTGGCACTAATAAGAACCATCTACTGTATGTTGGTTGAGGAAAAAGTTCTCAGGGATGAGGGATCTTGAAAGCCACTGAAGGAGTATAGTCATGGAAAGTCTTCTTAAGGTGTCTGTCTGGCTCTCCCTGTAGGCTGGAGTAACACTGTGTATGTGGGCTGTCTCAATACATTTTTTTCTGGAACATTTAGGGCTCTATTTTCAGCTGGTGCTAAGTGCCCAATCCATTCGCCAAGTTTCCAAGCCAATCAATAAAGGGTTTTGCTCGTGAGAGAATGCTTTGAAATAAATCTTAATCGCCAAAGCTTTGTTTAAAAGATCAAGTTTGGGAGCGGCAATTCAGTGAGCGGACATCCTCTTTTTGTCTATGTATCGTACATTGTTTTAACTAGCTCCTGTTATTATTTTGGGGTCATTAAAAAAACAGAACATGAAGGCTACATCATGTGTCCATTATGGAAGGAGAGATTAGATGATGCCGGTAACCTTTGTATTTAGAAACATTTAAGTTATTTTTGTAACAATTGCTTGTTTTCTGTTCCATTTGATTAAAAACCAAGCCCTCCGTAGGCTACTCTTACCCTTTTACAACGAAGGCTGGTGTTGGGTGTCTTTTTTATTAGTCAAGTAGCCTATGCATAAAAGGTTTCTAAATGGTCCACTAGGCTTTTTTAGTCATGCATGAATCACAATTCACATAGGCCGACCTGCCCACTTAATTTTACTTGTATCCATCCCCATTCATCCAGTTACCAAAGACGCGCTCCTCCAAACATATTTAATTAATTCAGCCTTATAATGCCATATTGTAGCATATTCAGGGGGTGTCCCAGACTGGGACTCAAACCCAGGTCCAGTGACTGTCATGCCAACACCTTAATCGTTCAGGCAAGAGGTTGTTAGGTGTTGGGTTAGGGTCACTACATTATCGACAGTGGACAGGCCCAGGGCTGTGCACAAACCTTGCAAGGGGCAGGTGCTCAAAATGATTAAATAAATTATGAAGTGTTGCTGCGCGTAGGATATGGGCCAACCAGACCAAATATTGATGCTGTAAATATAGGTAGTTTACTACACACACTCAACCGTTGATCGCATTTCAAGCCATGCATGAGTGCGCAATCTCCGTACATGGCAGAATGGGAAAAATGCACAACCAGGGGCTCATGAGCTCCGTGCAGGGCAGACCAATGGACGGGGTAAGGGTGGGGGGGTTGGTTGGTTGGTAAACTTGACGACATCACCACGACTTTGGGGCAGTGGGTTCGGAACAACAACAACAAAAAAGTTATCTTGGCGAGTGGTAGGGCAAAGGGACAGGTGCTCGGGCACAGGTAGACCCCTATCTGTGCATGTGGCTGGATAGGCCTATATCTTGCTTATTGGGAGCGAGCTTCACACATAGGCCGACAATACATTTTAAGGGGAGCCTAGTAGTTTTTATTTCAGGAGAAGTGCAATGTGTAAAGCTTATACAGTATGCTTATGGAAGCCAAATACAATAATGTTGACTGCCAGCACTCCAAACATGTTTAGCAAAAACTGGAGGTATTATATTATTCCTATTATTTGTTACTGTAGTCTATGCTGTTTAATAAATGGTATTATACAATGGACTAGGAAGAGTATTCTGTGCCCCCCAGCCGAATTGGAGTTGACAATGCAAAGACTGTCAATAACCTACACAACTTGAGACAACCACACATAGTAGCAATGGAACACATTGATTGGCCAGTGAATTGTCAAGCCTTTGTCACACCTACAACTTCATCAAAAACCAGCCCTTTCACGCCACCGCCAGCTATTGTGCTCATAATTCCCACTGTGTAAATAGCAAATATATTTCTTACACACCCTCCAACCTATAGCGCTACCGCTGGCGCGAAGATTTACCTTTGCATTAGTTTGTTAAAATAGAGCCCTTAATTTAATGAAGATCTAAGCTTTTACAATTGTATTTGGAGGTGTTTTGTATATTTATGATGTGCTTAGAGATGTGTTTTAAATGCATAGTGCAATTAGTAAATTACTGCAGAAGCAAGCACATTCTAAGTGCATGTTGAAATACAATGTTGCATAAGAAATAATGTGTTGTGATCAAGACTCTGACTGATCCTCCCTCTCCATCTCTCCAACCCCCTCCCCATCTCCTGCCCTCCACACAGCCTTGGCATGTGCATACTCAATGTAACCCTTGATTTCCAGCTGATAACCTGATCTTAATTTTTATACTGTACCTACACTGCAATTTCCATCCTTCTGTCTTTCTGTGTCCTGGACACCTGCTGCTAACGTTTAGCTAGCATCTCTGGAGGGTTGGCCAAACACACAGAGAATACATCCCAAATGGCACTCTATTTCCTATACGGCCGTGGTCAAAAGTAGTGCACAATATAGGGAATAGGGTGCCATTGGGACTCATCCAGAGAAACACTGCCTCTCTCTACTCTGTGTTTAATGGCTGCTCACACACAGAAGAGGGCCATGCAACCCACAGAAACTTAATTACACCCCTTGTGCCTCGTTATTAAACATGCTTTCCTTGGGCAATGTCCGTCCATCCTCTCTCTTCTCTTTTCTTCTGTTCTTGTCTCTTATGTCTTTTACATCCCAGCTATTCATCCGCGTTTGACATTTTATCATGGTGTTGTCTTAGTTGTATTCCTCATTCCATTAGCTTGCTCCTATGGAGCCTGCTGAATAGAATTATGCTAAAAAAATATAAAAGCTTGTTTCCCAATTGGTCTAAATTATGGGGACAGAACTGATGAAAACCTTCTTTTTTTGTGCTAAATTCCACCATTAGCACTTCATCTGGAATAAAAATGTAGTTTTTGTCATGTCATCATCTTTATGGCTTTTGAAGAACATGTTATCACTGATATTGCAGAGATATGATATTGCAGCACCAGCTGCAGCACATTAGCTACTGTAGGTGAACAGAACAAACCTAGAACACTCAGCCAAGATGCTCTCATGTATTAGCATGGAAGATAATCCATGTTTTGTGATGTGAGCAGGCTTGGATGCCATTAAAATACCTGCATTCAAAATATTAGAATAGAGTCCCTGAGCCAGTGAGGTAGGCCCCATGGGCCCTTGTGTCTGTGCCTGTTTGAGCCATTACTCTGACAGTGTCATGACTTCCACCGAAGGTGGCTCCTCTCCCTGTTCGGGCGGCGCTCGGTGGTCATCGTCACCGGTCTACTAGCTGCCACCGATTCCTGTTTCTTTTCTGTTAGTTTTGTCTTGATTGTTTTCACCTGTTACTTATTTGTTATTAATTATGGCCTATTTAAACTTCCAGACCCGCCTGCTTTTGTACGGGCTTATTCTCACTGTCAGTAGTGAAATTGTTTTTCTTATATGTATTTTGCTGTCTGTTATTTTCCCTGGTTTTGGTGACATACCTGTTTATTTTGCCTGGTTGTTGGCTAGACCCAGCTTAATAAACATATGCATTGGAAGCATTGCTCTCTGCGCCTGACTACACACCCACCACCCCTAGCTATCCATGACAGACAGCCTTTCTACACACTTGACTAGCCACAGAACTAAATTGGTTAAGCATGAATGTTATCTAGGGGAGCGGGCAGGTGTCGTTAGCATTCTGCTCAAAACAAACTAGACATTCACACTTACTCACACACATTATTTTTCTTATCAATGTTTTTTTCTGCCATCTTCTCCCTCTCCTTTTTCTGTTACTTATATCTCTGTTCATATGCTCTCTCTCTTTCTATTTCTCGCTTTCTCTCTCTCTCCTTCCCCTGTTCCATCCCAAATTGCCCACATGAGTCTGCCATGGAAAAGAGGCATTGCTGAATCTTATTTGTCTTGTTACAGATTAGGGGGGCTAGTACAGTACCTCAACTCCCTCTGGAGCAGGAGAGGATACCAACTCTCACCTACCATATCTACATCACCATGGTAACAGCTCTCAGTTGGATCTGATCTGATCACTGTGACAGTACTTAGCAGAATATCAGAGCACCTTTCACCTGTGTGATATAAACTGTATTCAATGCACAGAGTTACAGTTGAGCTGTAAGTGTTGATGTCTTTGGAATGTCAGATCTAAGTGTCCACCTTATTGGACCTGCTGCTCTTTCTCTGGGCATGGATGTGTTGATGCATTGTCCTGTGGTTGCTATATAGAGACAGGGAGACTGGTTTGACTTTAGTTTCAAAAGGCTTCCATTTTAAGAACATACAGTATTCGCACAGAGGCACACCACTTGGACAATGCGAATGTAAGGCTTTATTTGTGCATCTTCAAATGTCAGTATTATTTAGATCCCTGTGAAACATCACCATCACTTTAAAACCATTGAGAAATTACAACACGTATACAAAATGTGTGGAACGACTCACTGTGGAACATCACTGCATGACACTATCAGCAGAGCACAGCCACCACCAATCAAACTCACTGCAACCATTTGAACATCAGATGAGGTATAATTAGAGTATATATAACAGGCGGTTCACAAACGTATGTCCACAGTTTTCAATTCAACAGCACAAACTTACTGAAGCATGAAACAATTTGTCATTAAAAATATCAATCGTTTTACAGACACTCTTATCCAGAGGAACTAGGGTTAAGTACCTTGCTCAAGGTTGTACAGTAATGTACATGAATGTGAGCTGAGCCAAACCACTCACATTCACACTATTCACACAGTCTTCTCTCACTTTATTTCCATTTCTGATACATTTTCCAGTCTACTCCGATGTCGTCTTAAAAACTAACTTGCTAAATCCTTCCTTCCCCTTCAGTATGCCTTCTTCTTGTCATCTTTCTCTCTTACAGTCCACCCCTGTAGATATTACAACTTCATCCACGTGCCCTCGCAAACTTTATATCTGGAAATCTACATGGGAGTGGTGACCTATACCTCATGGTCAAATGTAATCAGCTACATGTAATCTGATCACAAAAACTGTAACTGCAATCAGTTATGTTACCAGCAAAAATATTGTAATCAGGTATGAGATACTTTTGAAAAAATAGATGATTACTTTTTGCTTTAGGCTACTTTTAAATTCAGAAAGGATGTTTGAGAAGAAAATACATTATGACACCTTTCTGTTTCTCAATAACATTCACTTAAGTTTGTTCCACCTGAGCGAGTCTGACCACAAGTCAGAGACCCCTATGATGACACACCAAATGCGTTTGATGGATCCTTTTTGTTTTCTCCAAATGCCTCTTAATGGCAGAGTAATCCAAAAGTAACTGAAGGTAATCAGATTACGTTACTGAATTTGGGCAATCCAAAAGTAATGTTACTGATTACAATTTTAAGACAGATAACTAGTAACTGCAACGTATTTCACTTAGACAGTAACATACCCAACCCTGCTTATGGTCAGGTATCAATATGCAAAAGTATTTTCAGATCTAGTTAAGTTTGAGTAGATGAGGGGAAAATATATATGAAATGTGATCTAAATATCATTGACAAATATGATGGGATTAAGCCCTTTAGATGTGACATCTCCCTGACTAATGATGATTGGCTGTCCTAGACGGGTCTGTGGCAAGCGAAAGCTCCCTATTGACTGGTTGAAGCTACCTTGGCTGTAGTGCTGCTGGCCAAAGCTCTCCCGTGATTGATCAAAACTAGCCTGCCTGTATGGATGTTGATAGAAGCTGTCCCCTGATTGGTCGAAACTGCTTTGGCTGTAGAGCCGTTGGCTCATCCCATTGGCCCGTCTCCTTCTCATTGGGTACCTCTGGCCAGTCTTGTACCAGCCTGTCTCTTTGAAGACAAACCAGATGTTGCCGGTCCAGAGGATAAAGTTTACAAAACCAAAAACCTGTATAAATGTACAGAACAAGGATATTTAGAGTGCATGTTGACGTTTCTTGTCCTGGAGTCAAAACTGAGACAGATTTTGCCTTAGATAGCCCAGCTGCAAAGTCAAAATTGTGTATATGGTAAAAATGTATGAAAACAAAAATGAGCTTTTTGGTCTTAAATGCATTTAGAGTTTGGGTCTAAACATCAAACTGTCAGATTCAGAATCAGATAATGTTATTGACATAAAACAAATGGTTGCTAAGAATTTTTGTTGCTGTGCACATAATTTAAAACATCATCGTCAACAATCGTTTGAAGGACGAGCATTGCGTAGGAGTTAACACCACCTGTCTGAAGACAGTGGAGCTGACATTGATCAGCATTGGTGTTTCATGCTTAAGGGTTATGTCCCAAATTGCACCATATTCCCTATATAGTGCACTACTTTTGACTAGGGCTTTTGACTAGTGGTCTGGTCAAAGGTAGTGCACTTTATGGAAAATAGGGTGCCATTATGGATGTCACCAATGACTCACCACAGACGTGTTGAGCTCAGACCAGACTGGGTGGTGGGAAGCTGAACACCGGTTGGCCGGGTATCTGCAGGCAGAGATGAGCAGGAGGACCTGGGTGGGATCAGTGGCTGACTTTACATCAGACAGAGATTTGGCCCAAGCACAGGAACTCACCAACCACATGAAGGCGAACAGCACGGTCACTACAAAGTCCTATTTAGCAGGGAGAAATGGAGAAGGTTATTATCAGGTTCAATTCGATCGTGAGAGTTGAGAAATGAAAAACATGATAGGGTGATGTTATAAATGAGGTTTAACCTCTACAGGATTGGTGGGTCCCCCTAGGGATGGTTGCTAATGTTGGCTAATGCATTTAGCGTGAGGTTGTAAGTAACAAGAAAATGTACCAAAACATAGACATATCTGGTATTGACAGAAATATTAAATTATTGTTAATTTAACTGCACTGTTCAAATTACAGCTAGTACAGTGAAAGAATACCATGTTATTGTTTGAGGAGATTGCACAGTTATGAACTTGAAAAGCTTTTAATAAACCAATTAGGCACATTTGGGCAGTCTTCATACAAAACTTTGAACAGAAATGCAATGGCTCATTGGATCAGTCTAAAACGTTGTACATACACTGCTTCCATCTAGTGGCCAAAATCTAAATTGTGCCTGGGCTGGAATAATACATTATCGCATTTCTCTTGCATTTTAAAGACAATGGTACAAAAAATGCATGATTTTTCTTTGTATTATCTTTTACCAGATCTAATGTGTTATATTCTCCTACATTCATTTCACATTTCACATTACTGTATTATTGACTGTATGTTTCGTTTATTCCATGTGTAACTCTGTGTTGTTGTATGTGTCGAATTGCTATGCTTTATCTTGGCCAGGTTGCAGTTGCAAATGAGAGCTTGTTCTCAACTAGCCTACCTGGTTAAATAAAGGTGAAATAAAATACAAATTAATAAAATACATTTCTACAAACTTCAAAGTGTTTCCTTTCAAATGGTATATGTAACGATGTACGCTGATCGTCGGGAAGCAAGTTAAGGGAATAAGAGAATGAATAAATAAATCAAATAAATTAACGCAACAAGAAACAGGAAACCTGTTCACCCAGCTGAGGCATTGGAGCCTACAAACCCGCTGAGGCCTCCCAGGTAGCTCTGGCTCCAACACCCGGACCCGACATCACCTCCAACACACACAAAAAAACACTCCCTGATGCTTCCCTTTGTTGAGTTGTCATTCTGTAACGATGTACGCTGAGAGTCGGGAAGCAAGTTCAGGGAGTGAATACATTTCATAAATAAACAAACAAAACAAGAAACATGAAGAACGCACCAACATGATACATAAACAATGATGACCAAGGAAGAAACCAAAGGGAGTGACATATAAAGGGCAGGTAATCAAGGAGGTGATGGAGTCCAGGTGAGTGCCATTATGCACAGATGCGCATAACGCTGGTGACAGGTGTGCACCATAACGAGCAGCCTGGTGACCAAGAGGCCAGCGAGGGCGTACACGTGACAGTATCAAGAATATGCATATCCTTGCTTCAGGTCCTGAGCTACAGGCAGTTAGATTTGGGTATGTCATTAGCAGGAGTAACAACAACGAAAGCTAACTGCAATTGATAAAATGCCACAATATACCACACCTTTCAGGTAATAATCTTGTGAAACACATTTCTCTATATGTTAAGCTACCGCTGCCTTGTCAATTATTTAATTCAATGTATCTCAATTAATAGATACATACATTACACAAATCAACTCACCACCAACGGTCCTCTGTTACCCTCGCGATACTTGTTCTGGTAGTAGATGTACACTACGGTGGCCATCAGGGAATAGAAGAAGGCAAAGACAGCCACGGTCACAAAAAACTGAGCTGAGGAGGAATAGTCTCCGACTAGGAAGATGTTCTCCTGTCTGTTCCTCTCACACAGCGTGGGCTGGAAATGGACCTGCTGTAACCTATCAGATGACAGGAACAAGGACATGGTCACAGTTAGAGCCTTTTATTGAGAAGTGCGAGAAGAGTGTGTTTACAAGAGAGACCTGCAGTTATGCTATCTGACCTATAAAATAACAAAGTCCTGCATAATGTTAGGGTATGTCCAGGCAAAAGTAAGGTATGCGCAGAGTGTTTGAACACACAATAATTTACAGAAAGTAGAGATAGACCCTGCTGCTTCTTGCTTCTTTAAAAAAAAACATACAAAAAAACAATCTATTTTAAAGAACAAAAGTCTGTCTTGGTAAGGAACCCTTCCATTACGAATGGAATCTGACATGCTTTAAAGGTAGCGATTGTTAAACTGAGTGAAATAAGTTCCTCCCACTGATCTGAATGAACCTGCGATCTTCAGAGAGACAGAGAGGAGAGACGAGAGACAGAGAGACGAGAGACGAGAGATGAGAGACGAGAGAGAGAGAGAGAGAGAGAGAGAGAGAGAGGTATATGTATTCCTTAGAATCACTGTATGATGCTCAGGAGTCTCAATTATGAATCTCTCCCCTGATCATCAAGAGTCTTTTCACATTACTCTAAACCTGAGCTGAAAGGTTTAAGGTCTTCAAGGGTGCAAGTAGATACATGTGAGATACCGATTGTGGAAACAAATGAATGATTTCTGGGGATCAGACACAGACTCCGACACAATTGTCTGTCTGACAGCTACAGCTCCATATTCCATCATCTTTCAATCAGATTTATTTTTTTTATTGATGGAAAATCAAACTCTGCCTCCACACCTCCACCCTATCTGTCAAAACACATTTACAGATGGACAACAATGTCATTGTCTCACCAAGGCTATATCCCCACATGCACAGTAGATTACAATACAGAGTTACTTAGTGAAGTGTTGTGGAGTGTTTATCTGGATAATGTTACTTGTGTCTCAACGTGATATACCCATGCATGTGACATGTGACAATGACATGATCATTTTGCTCCAGTTTGCAAATTGTTGCAAATAACAGCATGTATTACCTGAAGGGATAGGCAAAGTTTACTGTGATGCTAAGGTTGCTCTGGCTCTTGTCCAGACATTCCACTCTAACCCGCAGGTGACCAGAGTACCCACCACATGTTGCAAATGCACAGACGGCAAAGATCTGGAAAATAAATATATTATTAAACTCCTACTCATTGAGCATGCTAGACATCGACTGTGTTCCAAATGATACCCTATTCCCTATATAGTTGGCTAGCTAATTTTCACCCAAAGTAAAAAGTAGTGCACTACACAGGGAATAGGGAGCCTTTGGAATGCAGTTGATAGTTGCTCCTGGTCCCTCCTTTCGTGTCTGGTCCTTTACAAAACTGCTAGAGCAACAGCTGGACCTAATGAGCCCCAAAGCAGCGTCTATATCAACACCCTGACAGATGCTGCCTTTGGGAAAGTTATCATGTCTATAATATATGATATCTGGTGTGGATATATGGTGTGGATATATGGTGGAATGACCATGGGACTGTTGATGGATCCTAAAATCAAAAACAAACTGCTCTTGCCAGTAGTGGAGAGTGTGGTAAATTGAGCCAAAAGGGTAAGTTGAGCCAGCCTTGTTTCAAGGAAACCATATAAAAAATTAATTGTTTGACCAAATATTTAGGAAGAGGTCATGTGAGTGGAAACTACATGGAAAAAGTGGTAGGCAATTAGGTCCAAAAAACTGATTTTCAACAAAAGAAATAAATGTATTGTATTAGATGTTTCATGATAGTTGTACTTAAGCCAAAGTAAATAATTGTAAGATTGTTCTACATCAGTTGGGGTCTCTATAAGCTTCAATAGGAGGTCCTACACCTAGCATGAAAGTGCAGCCTTGTAGCTGTGTGGGCTAATATAGTGAAAATGTTTGCCTTGGGGTCAGTTGAGCAAATTGAAGTGTTTTATTCCCAGGCGTAATGCAAAACATTATCGCTGGGATATGAGGCAACAACAGGGACTGTGTTACAAAGTGTTTGTTTTAATTTTAACCCTGTGTTATAATATACTTTTATGTGTATTTTTTATTATTTTTATTTTACCTTTATTTATACAGGTTTTTTCTCATTGAGATAATAATAGCTCTTTTCCAAGAGAGACCTGGTCCTATAGCAGCAGAGGGAACAACATTTCAGACAAAACAACTTACATAAACTAACACAACATTAAACAAAACTATAAACACACACACAGTACGTACAACTGTCACGTTCTGACCTTAGTTCTTTTGTTATGTCTTTGTTTTAGTATGATCAGGTCGTGAGTTGGGTGGGTTGTCTATGTTTGTTTTTCTATGAGTTGGTATTTCTGTGTTTGGCCTCGTATGGCTCTCAATCAGAGGCAGCTGTCAATCGTTAGGCAGCCTGTTTTCAACCTTGAGGAGACCTGAGCCAACTCCCCGTGCTTACCGTGGAGAGAGGTGGACCGGGCAGGCACCATGTTATGCCGTGAGGCGCACGGTGTCCCCGGTGCGCCGGCATAGCCCGGTGCGTTACATAGCAGCTCCTCGTATCGGCCGGGCTAGATCGGGCATCGAACCAGGTGCCATGAAGCCGGCTCAGCGCATCTGGTCTCCAGTGTGTCTCCTCGGGCCTGGGGTACATGGCACCAGCCCTACGCATGGCGTCCCCGGTTCGCCAGCACAGCCCAGTGCGGTCTATTCCACCTTGCCGCACTGGCCTGGCTACGGGGAGTATCCAGCCAGGTAGAGTTGTGCAGGCTCGGTGCTCAAGACCTCCAGTGCGCCTCCACGGTCCGGTCTATCCAGTGGCACACACCAGCCCTCCGGTGGCAGCCCCCAGCACCAGGCTGTCTCTTCGTCTCCTCCCTACAGGTGCTCCCGTCTGTCCTGAGCTGCCAGAGTCTCCCGTCTGTCCTGAGCTGCCAGAGTCACCCGTCTGTCCTGAGCTGCCAAAGTCGCCCGTCTGTCCTGAGCTGCCGGAGTCGCACGTCTGTCCTGAGCTGCCAGAGTCGCCCGTCTGTCCTGAGCTGCCAGAATTCGCCCATCTGTCCTGAGCTGCCAGAGCCGCCCGCCAGTCAGGAGCTGCCGGAGCCGCCGGTCATTCAGGAGCTGCTGGAATCGGCCTTCACTCCGGAGCTGCCGGAGTCTCCCGTCCATTCGGGACCCGTTGCAAGGGTCCCCAGTCCGAGGTCGGCGGCGAGGTTCGCCGCTCTAAAGAGGCCACGGAGGCGGGTAAAGAGGCGGGCAAAGACTATGGTGGAGTGGGGTCCACGTCCCGCACCAGAGCCGCCACCGCGGACAGACACCGACCCAGACCCTCCCCTATAGAATCGGGTTTTGCGGCCGGAGTCCGCACCTTTAGGGGGGAGTACTTAGTTCTTTTGTTATGTCTTTGTTTTAGTATGGTCAGGGCGTGAGTTGGGTGGGTTGTCTATGTTTGTTTTTCTATGAGTTGGTATTTCTGTGTTTGGCCTGGTATGGTTCTCAATCAGAGGCAGCTGTCAATCGTTGTCCCTGATAGAGAACCATTCTTAGGCAGCCTGTTTTCAGCCTTGATTTGTGGGTGACGGTTATCTGTTTTGTGTATTCACCGTACAGGACTGTTTCGTTTCGTTCGTTCTCGTTATTTTGTTTTTGTGTTCATGAAAAAAAATGATCAATATGGACACTTACTACGCTGCACATTGATCCTCCCCTTCTTCCACCACAGACGAGCATTACAACAACAAACATTTTACGTTAAAAACACAAACATCTTGACTACAAACAGCTGGCCTAAAAACAATCACTTTTCTATGATATATACATCGATCAAATGTTTAAACTCCACCAACGAAACTAGATCATCACATTTTAAAATGTTCAGGAGAGAATTCCAGGACCACGGTGCTAAGTAACTAAAACTATTTCTACCATGACCTGTTTCAATTTTTGGTACTGTTAGAAGCAAATCAGAATGGGCTATGAATGGGCTTTTAATCCTACTTAAAATGATTAAAAGACAAAAAAGTGATTGTGTTGAATTATATTTGGGAAATAGACATGGTTTAAAAAGGTAGTGGTAATATTTAATTCAGTACAGAAATGTCTAGGCGGCTTAACTTACCCTGTCCTGCCGCTCAATTTACCCCATACCCAGGGTAAATTGTTCCAAGACATTACTTTTTTGGAACAAGCTATGTTTTCAAAACTCTAATGTTTACATGAATTCTAATTATGGGGATACACAACATCCTGAAATACTGTATATGTAGATAGAGACAGACAGGGACTGGGACAGAGAGAGAGTGAGAGAGAGAGAGAGAGCGAGAGAGAGAGAGAGAGAGAGGGAGAGAGAGAGAGAGATTGTTTCTCTCAGATTGTTTCTAAAAGGTATACATACAGCCAGACAGTTGTTGTGTCACCTGATCAGATCCAAAGTGTTTAAGACCACATCTAATTAAGTGTGTGTGGCTATAATTATAATTAAAAGTCATTGATTAGATGTATTTACAAAATAAATGATGAATACGTCTGTTGTCTGCAAACATCCTGTTAATTCACTCATTCATATTCAAATGGTAAAAGGATGCATTCTAAATGGTTACAATCATTAATGACACATTATAACTTCTATAATCATTATTATACCATTAAATTCTAGACTAAAACACAGCTGTTAACAAAGTATCATCTAAATACAAAGGCTTTTTGGGTTCAGTGTTAAAAGACGAACAGAAAGAGAGAGAGAGGGGGAGAAAGAGACACAGCGAGAGAAGAGAGAAAGGGGAGTGTGAGCGAGAGGAGTGAGGAAGAAAGAGAGAGAGAAAGAGAGGGAGAAAGAGAGAGAGAAAGAGAGGGAGAAAGAGAGAGAGAGAGAGAGAGAGAGAGAGAGAGGTGGTAGAGGAAAGCTAATCTCGGCACCATATCTATTAAGCAGACTGATGATCAAGGTTTGGGATTGATTTTCTTGAGAACAGCATTATGGAAACAACTGAATAATTTAGAAATGGGCTGACTGCAAACAGTGAGCCACCTACTGTGGGTTAGAGAGTGACTGAACCTGTTGGAATACTGTACATGCCACACACACACACACAAACACACAGGCATACGCATGCATGCATACATGCACGCACAAACACACACACACACACACACACACACACACACACACACACACACACACACACACACACACACACACACACACACACACACACACACACACACACATCCCAAAGGACTGCCCTGGGAAAAACAGTTGATAAAATTGACCCATCAAACATAAATAATATTCCTTACAAACCAAATTGAAAAATAAAGTATTTTAAAAACACATGTATCACATACAATAGCCTATAGAACACCTGTTTCATAACTAAATAATTATAATGCTGGTTTAACGAGGAATGTACTTACCTACAGTCCAAATATGAAAGAAACAACTACTTACCGGAGCAAATATGACCATACACATTTAAAAAGCACAGTGAACAAGTTCTACTCCACAAAAGGGTGTTAGCAGCTTTCTCCTCATACTAATGCACTGTCACTAATATAGATGATTCAAAGACAGAGAGCAGAGAGAGGGGGAGAGAGAGACAAAGAGAGAGACAGAGAGCAGAGACAGACAGAGAGAGAGAGAGAGAGAGAGCTCATGCTAATGCACTGTCACTAATGTAGATGATTCAAGGACTGAGAGCAGAGAGAGAGGTAGAGAGAGCGAGACAGAGAGAGCGAGACAGGGAGAATGAAAGAGACAGAGAGCGAGACAGAGAGAGAGACAGAGAGAGAGAGAGAGTACAGAGTGCGGAGGTTGCCTGAAGGGGGGGGGCAAGATATCTGAAGGGAGGAGAGGAGAGAGCAAAGGGAACTATCTGGGGTTGGGGTTGGCTTTAGGGAGTAGGGTATAGGAAAAGGATGTACTGTAGTGCAGACTGTGTGGCTCTGCTCCTCTCTTTGAGGACAGACCTACCTACAGTACCAGACACTCCGGGAGAGAACAGATAAACAGAACTATGAGGATTCACCTAGCAGTTCTCCACCGATAGATTCCCCAGAGAGACAGAGACAGATAGTTTACCATGCACCACACACACAGTGCGTGTCTATGACAAGATTCTTCAGACATAATTTCCACTGGGTAATCAAATCAAAGTCAAATCAAATGTTATTTGTCATGCGCCGAATACAACAGGTGTATTCCCTTGAAGTGAAAGCCCTTAACCAACAATGCAGTTATAAGAAAAAATAATTGTTCATTAAGAAAGTATTTACTAAAAAAATATGAAGTAAACAATAAATATACATATTTTTTTATAGTTCAAGAGCAGCAATAAAATAACAGTAAGGCTACAGTTGAAGTCGGAAGTTTACATACACCTAGGATGGAGTCATTTAAACTTGTTTTTCAACCACTCCACAAATTTCTTGTTAACAAACTATAGTTTTGGCAATTTGGTTAGGACATCTACTTCGTGCATGACACAAGTCATTTTTCCAAAAATTGTTTACAGACAGATTATTTCACTTATAATTCACTGTATCACAATTCCAGTGGGTCAGAAGTTTACATACACTAAGTTGACTGTGCCTTCAAACAGATTGTAAAATGACGTCATGGCTTTAGAAGCTTCTGGTAGGCTAAATGACATAATTTGAGTCAATTGGACGTCTACCTGTGGATGTATATCAAGGCCGACCTTCAAACTCAGTGCCTATTTGCTTGACATCATGGGAAAATGAAAATAAATCAGCCAAGACCTCAGAAAATACATTGTAGAACCTCCACAAGTCTGGTTTATCCTTGGGAGCAATTTCCAAATGCCTGAAGGTACAACGTTCATCTGTACAAACAATAGTACGCAAGTATAAACACCAACACGCAGCCTGTCATACCGCTCAGGAAGGAGATGCGTTCTGTCTCCTAGAGATTAACATACTTTGGTGCGAAAAGTGCAAATCAATCGCAGAACAACAGCAAAGGACCTTGTGAAGATGCTGGAGGAAACAGGTACAAAAGTATCTATTTCCACAGTTAAACAAGCCCTATATCGACATAACCTGAAAGACTGCTCAGCAAGGAAGAAGCCACTGCTCCAAAACCGACATAAAAAAAGCCAGACTACAGTTTGCAACTACACATGGGGACAAAGATCATACTTTTTTGAAAAATGTCCTCTGGTCTGATGAAACAAAAATAGAACTGTTTGGCCATAATGACCATCGTTACGTTTTGAGGAAGAAGGGGGAGGCTTGCAAGCCAAAAAACACCATCCCAACCATGAAGCACGGGGGTGGCAGTTTCATGTTGTGTGGGTGCTTTGCTGCAGGTGGGACTGGTGCAATTCTCAAAATAGATGGCATCATGAGGGATTAAAATTATGTGGATATATTGATGCAACATCTCAGGACATCAGTCAGGAAGTTAAAGCTTGGTCGCAAATGGGTCTCCAAATGGACAATGACCCCAAGCATACTTCCAAAGTTGTGGCAAAATGGCTTAAGGACAACAAAGTCAACACAAAGCCATCACAAAGCCCTGACCTCAATGTGTAGGCAGAACTGAAAAAGCATGTGCGAGCAAGGAGGCCTACAAACCTGACTCAGTTACACCAGCTCTGTCAGGAGGAATGGGCCAAAATTCACCCAACTTATTGTGGGAAGCTTGTGGAATGCTGTCTGAAACTTTTGACCCAAGTTAAACAAGGCAATGCTACCAAATACTAATTGAGTGTATGCAAACTTCTGACCCACTGGGAATGCGATGAAAGAAATAAAAACTGAAATAAATCATTCTCTCTATTATTGTTCTGACATTTCATATTCTTAAAATAAAGTGGTGATCCTAACTGACCTACGACAGGTATTTTTACTAGGATTAAATGTCAGGAATTGTGAAAAACTGAGTTTAAATGTATTTGGCTAAGGTGTACGTAAACTTCCGACTTCAACTGTATATACAGTGTGTACCAGTACAGAGTCAATGTGCACGGGCACAGGTTAGTCGAGGTAATTGAGGTAATATGTACATGTAGGTAGAGGTAAAGTGACTATTTATAGATAATAAACAGAGAGTAGTAACAGTGTTAAAATGGGGGGGGTAGCTGTTCAGGAGTCTTATGGCTTGGGGGTAGAAGCTGTTAAGAAGCCTTTTGGACCTAGAATGAGCGCTCCGGTACCACTTGCCGAGGTCTTGGATGACAGGAAGCTTGGCTCAAGTGATGTACTGGGCCGTACCCACTACCCTCTGTAGTGCCTTGCGGTCAGAGGCCGAGCAGTTGCCAAACCATGCTCTTGATGGTGCAGCTGTAGAACTATTTGAGGATCTGAGGACATATGCCAAATTTTTTCAATCTCCTGTATAGACGTTGTCGTGCCCTCTTCACGACTCTCTTGGTGTGTTTGGACCATGACAGTTCGTTGGTGATGTGGACGAATCTCTCAACCTGCTCAGCTACAGGTCCAACTTTACAATGTTTTACTTAATCACGATCCTGATGAAAGCTAATTTGTGTTTTAGATTTAAAGAAAATACATTTAAAAAAGCCACTTGTCTTTTCCTATTAGCACTGACTTTGCTGATAAATACTTTGTTAAGGGGAAATATATCTGATACAATTGTGATGTTGTATTTTGTCTTACCTAAATGTCTATCTTAAGATAAATGCACTAATTGTAAGTCACACTGGACAAGAGCGTATGCTAAATTACTCAAATGTAATGTGCAGATACCGACATTGTATTACGCAACACAGAATTCTAATAATCTTTTTCATTTCCCATAAACACACTTACCAAATATTTAACATAAACCAATTACAAAGCTAAAGCTTTCAGTGCCTATTATTTCCTTTCATACTTATTTTCTCAAAGTAAAAAATCAACAAGGTAGTAAGATAATATGGATGCAGTGAACCATAGGATAACACCTGAACTGCTTACAGTTGTACAGCCACACTGATCATCACTATTACCCTGTTGAAGGTATAGAGAGTTGGGGAGCTGTCCATGGTGGTGAAACATGTACAACTCTATGACAGGGAACCAGATAAAAGCTTATTTAAACTGGTAAGTATCTAACTCCAGTCCAGAGATAAACAAGTGGGGAGATGTAAAGTAAAGATGAAAGGCTCTCAGATGCTTGGACCCAGATAATAGATGACAATAGATAATAGATGACAGTGTCTGGCAGGGGCTGACTCTCAGCACAGAGGGAGAGAAGCCTTGTGGAGAATATCAAGGGTTGGAGTCCTTGAATTGAATGTGTGTTTCTGGTATCAAAGTGATAGATGCATATTATCTGTAAAATATTTTTGTATCTCTAAGTGTAGTACCTCCTTAATAAACCTGATAGTGGACAATACTAGGTTTCCTTGGGTTGGAGTCCTTGAATCTTGTCTCTAGTATCATAGAGATAGAGATGCATACATAAATACAAACATACATACATACTGTGTCTCTATCTCTATCTAGTTCTATAATCCCATTAGAACCTTGATAGTGGACTATATGACACACCCACTACCCTTTTTACTATGACCCAGTTTAACATCAAGTCCTTTTTAAAGTATTTTTATTGGTCATATGGGCGGTCCAACATCATGATAAGTGTAATTAGTAGACAACAAATGAGCCCTGGTCTCTACTTCCTCTGAAGCCCACCTGGCAATTATTGCATTGTTCCATTACTTTGAGCTCTACATAACCCTTAAATGCAATATCAATAAGCTGAATTGTATAATATTTTATTTTAGGTTCCTAAATAAAACATACATGACAAGATGACAGGGTGCAACTCTTATTTCCAAAGTCATCCTACCATTATATAGCTGAACTTTCATGTAATCCCACACCATGGCAATGTTCTCATTAACTGTAGTTAATCCAGTCTCTCTATACACCAGGTGGTATATTAATGTTTGAGATGTGATGAAAAGATGACATTCAGTACTTGATCACAGTCAGAGATGAGCCGGTTCCTGAAAAGAAAGCTCTCGAGTTGCCATAGTAACCCAGAGTCTGGAGAGGTCCGAAATGTTAACTCAAAGACACTCTTTGTACAATCTTAACTTTTAATGGAAGAAAAACCCTACCCTCCTCTCCACTGATTTAACTTACTCAGTCATTACTGAGTAATTGTGGAAAAGATATGTGATATTTATTTGGTGAAGAGACTTTGAATTACAGTTGGACATAACATGAAGCACAGGTCAGACACAATTACACATTCCAACCACCATCTGTAGTTTCTCTACAGTTTTGAAACAACAATCTCAAGTTCACATTCCTACAAATGGAACAATGCAGTTTCTAAATAAATATAGTGCCTCTTAGATGCAACATTTCTAGGAACAGTACTTAAAATGGTATATAGTTGCTCCTCAGCTTCTGATTGTTGTTGTCATCATCAGTGAACCTATAACCTTGGACACTATGGTGACTAGTGATGGTTAGTTGGTGTCTGATTAGGCTGCTGCATTGATCAGATGTGGAAAATCAATGAGATTAGTCTGTGAATGGACTTCAGTCTGATGTTAACATTTTGTGTGCAGTCAGTGAATGCTACTGTCCATAAAATCACACTGTAGAATGTCCGGTTTTTTAATTTACTGTTGCATTATATTATATTCAAGCAATAAGGCCAAAGGGGGTGTGGCTAATGGCTGTTCTTACCTAAGGCATGACTGGATACAGCCCTTAGCTGTGGTATATTGGCCATATATCACAAAACCTGAGATGCTTTATTGCTATTATAGACTGGTTACCAACATTCAGTGCATTCGGAAAGTATTTGGACCCCTTGACTTTTTCCACATTTTGTTACGTTACAGCCTTACTCTAAACTGGATTAAATCAAAATTTAAAAAACTCAACAATCTACACAAAACATCCCATAACGACAAAGCAAATGCAGGTTTTGGGAAATTTTTGCAAATCTGTTAAAAATAAAAACAGAAAAACCTTATTTACATAAGTATTCAGACCCTTTGCTAATAGAAATTGAGAAATTGATCTTAGATGCATCCTGTTTCCATTGATCATCCTTGAGATGTTTCCACAACTTGATTGGAGTCCACCTGTGGTAAATTCAATTAATTGGATATGATTTGGAAAGGCACACACCTGTCTATACAAGGTCCCACAGTTGACAGTGCATGTCAGAGCAAAAACCAAGCCATGATGTCAAAGGAATTGAAGACATGATTGTGTCGAGGCATAGATCTGGGAAGGGTACCAAAAAATGTCTTCAGCATTGAAGGTCCCCAAGAACACAGTGGCCTCCATCATTCTTCAATGGAAGATGTTTGGAACCACCAAGACTCTTCCTAGAGCTTGTCGCCCGACCAAACTGAGCAATTGGGGGAGAAGGGCCTTTGGTCAGGGAGGTGACCAGGAACCCGATAGTCACTCTGACAGAGCTCCAGAGTTCCTCTGTTGAGATGGGAGAACCTTCCAGAAAGACAACCATCTCTACCACTTCTCAGTAAAAGGCACATGACAGCCTACTTGGAGCCTGTCAGACCTTGAAAAACAAGATTCTCTGGTCTGATAAAACCAAAATTGAACACTTTGGCCTGAATATCAAGTGTCACATCTGGAGGAAACCTGGCACCATCCCAATGGTGAAGCATGGTGTTGGCAGCAACATGCTGTGGGGATGTTTTTCAGCGGCAGGGACTGGGAGACTAGTCAGTATCGAGGGAAAGATGAATGGAGGAAAGTACAGAGATCCTTGGTGAAAACCTGCTCCAGAGCGCTCAGGACCTTTGACTGGGGCAAAGGTGCAGATAAGAACCATAAGCACACAACCATTTTTTAAATTCTGTATAAATTTGCAAAAACAATCTAAAAACCTGTTTTTTCTTTGTCATTATGGGGTACTGTGGGTAGATGTATGACAAAAAAAGTGTTTAATCAATTTTAGAATAAGGCTGTAATGTAAGAAAATGTGGAACAACTCTGTGTAATTGTAGCGTCACCATCTTCATTGCGAAAAGAAATACAAATACGAACATAACTTTGGACTACATATTCAGAGGCAATGAACTGCCATTGATCAGCACAGCAATTGATAATACATGTTGTTCTGAGCTTATGTCAATTTTACACAGGTAAGCTGCCGGTGACAGAAATCAGGAATGCAGACATACTCTATTTGAGTGACTACTTTTAACACTCCACCATCTGTTGTTATGTTGGGCAACTACTGACCCCAAAAATATATCAGAAAATATTTTGAAATATATTGCTAAAATTAATATTTAAGGAAATACAGGCAGGCACCACATTACTACAAGACAAAACTACTTACTAAATTAAGCCTGATGGTCTTATAAGTATATAAGCTAAGCTTGATTTCATATAATAATAAAAAAGCTTGAAATGGTAGTGGAATGGGTTAATGTCTTAGTGTGGTGTGTGAAGAGTCCAATACCTTACCTTGTATGCAGTACAAATCACATTATTGTGGCAGCACCTCCTCTGAGAGTATGAATTAGGCTGTTTGAGAAGGTTTGAATCCTAGGCAACTTGCCTACGCGTTGTTTGAAGTACAATATACCAACATAGCTTCTGTAGTAGGTCAAAGCTGTTTGCTGGAAAACCTTGGTAGAGCATGGGTGAAGTAGGCATTGAGATGCTCATGTGAATTTTCTTTCTTTTTGGCTTCAGACCAAAGTCTACTTCTCAACTAAAGCATTTTTTTCTAGTCTCAGGCCCATCAACATATATAGCTGCACAAATGTACAGAAATAGAACAAGTCACACAATTAAATGCAAACCAAACCGAGTTGAGTCTAGGGTTAGGGTTGAACCTGGCTGTGGACATGAAGCTAGGGTAAGGGTTAGGATTAGGGTACATTTTAGGATTAGGGTTGAACTGGCATGTGGACATGAAGCTAGGGTTAGGGTTATGTTTAGGGCAAATAGTTTTTCTGTGGCCATGTAACCTGAACAGGAATAACTCTGGCCCCTAAGCCCTTATTATAGCCAATGGAGTTTTTGCTGGTCAGGTCACAATAGCCTACTTCTGATGCTGAGGCTTCAGAATCTGAAAAAGTTTAGACCTTTCTTGTCTTCTCTTGACCACACATCATCACCTGCTTAACTTGTGATTTCCTCACCACATCAATAGCCAGAGATATGCATGGTATCCACGGGCAGCTGGGAAAGCATGGACATGTTCATACAGTACTGATGGTCCTATAACACAATACCTCACTCACAGCAATGGGTATTACTGTACATCTACTATAAGACCTAGAAAATCTCTCACTTCCACAATGTACAGCATGTCTATGGGATGTCTGGTCTGGAGCTGGGGGCGCTACTGGGCTGCAGCCTGTAGACATCTTTTTTCTGGGGGGGTGGGGGGGGTAGATCAGATGGAATATTGCAGATAGATTGTGGCTTCTATCAATGTAATTGTCTGCATAATTTCCAATCCCTCATATATATATTTTTGTAAATATACACTACCTTTCAAAAGTTTTGGGTCACTTAGAAATGTCCATGTTTTTGAAAGAAAAGCACATTTTCTGTTCATTAAAATATCATCAAATTGATAAGAAATACAGTGTAGACATTGTTAATGTTTTAAATTACTATTGTAACTGGGAATGGCAGATTTTTTATGGAATATCTACATAGGTGTACAGAGACACATTATCAGCAACCATCACCCCTGTGTTCCGACGGCACGTTGTGTTAGCTAATCCAAGTTTATAATTTTAAAAGGCTAATTGATCATTAGAAAACCCTTTTGCAATTATGTTAGCACAGCTGAAAACTGTTGTGCTCATTAAAGAAGCAATAACCTGGCCTTCTTTAGACGAGTTGAGTATCTAGAGCATAAGCATTTGTGGGTTCAATTACAGGCTCAAAATGGCTAGAAACAAAGACCTTTCTTCTGAAACTTGTCAGTCTATTATTTTTCAGAGAAATTAAGGCTATTCCATGCGAGAAATTGCCAGGAAACTGAAGATCTCATACAATGCTGTGTACTACTCCCTTCACAGAACAGCGCAAACTGGCTCTAACCAAAATACAAAGAGGAGTGGGAGGCCCCGGTGCACAACTGAGCAACAGGGCAAGTACATTAGAGTGTCTAGTTTGAGAAACAGACGCCTCACAAGTCCTCAACAAGTCCTCAACTGTCATTAAATAGTACCCACAAAACACCAGTCTCAATGACCCACCAATCCTGAAGAATTGCAGGAACATTCTCCTGGAACAGGGTGATAAAATCAACAGTGAAGAGGCGACTCCGGGATGCTGGCCTTCTAGGCAGAGTTCCTTTGTTCAGAGTCTGTGTTCTTTTGCCCATCTTAGTTTTTTATTTTTATTGGCCAGTCTTAGATATGGCTTTTTCTTTGCAACTCTGCCTAGAGGGCCAGCATCCCAAACTATTACTATATCATCGATCAATTGACTATGACTTTTCAAATCACCCAGCAGTGCTATTTGCAGAGTTATCTCCGAGTAAGTTTCGCAATTTTTCAAATTGTGAACCTGCGACCAAAAACAATCTACATATGGGCAGTACCAAAACAAGTAATCTACTAATTCTGTCTCTTCGCAGCAAAATCTGCAGAGCTGAGATGGTTGTATCTCCAATATACACTGCTCAAAAAAATAAAGGGAACACTAAAATAACACATCCTAGATCTGAATGAATGAAATATTCTTATTAAATACTTTTTCCTTTACATAGTTGAATGTGCTGACAACAAAATCACACAAAAATGATCAATGGAAATCAAATTTATCAACCCATGGAGGTCTGGATTTGGAGTCACACTCAAAATTAAAGTGGAAAACCACACTACATGCTGATCCAACTTTGATGTAATATCCTTAAAACAAGTCAAAATGAGGCTAAGTAGTGTGTGTGGCCTCCACGTGCCTGTATGACCTCCATACAACGCCTGGGCATGCTCCTGATGAGTCTGTGCTCCTGGACAGTCTGTGGTGCAACGTGGCGTTGGCAACGTGGCATCTGGGACATGGCAACGTGGCATCTGGGACACATCTGGGACCTGGATTCAGGTCTGGGGAACGGGCGGGCCAGTCCATAGCATCAATATCTTCCTCTTGCAGGAACTGCTGACACACTCCAGCATTAGGAGGAACCCAGGGCCAACCGCACCAGCATATGGTCTCCCAAGGGGTCTGAGGATCTCATCTCGGTAACTAATGGCAGTCAGGCTACCTCTGGCGAGCACATGGAGGGCTGTGCGCCCCGCCCCCAAAGAAATGCCACCCCACACCATGACTGACCCACCGCCAAACCGGTCATGCTGGAGGATGTTGCAGGCAGCAGAACGTTCTCCACGGCGTCTCCAGACTCTGTCACGTCTGTCACGTGCTCAGTGTGAACCTGCTTTCATCTGTGAAGAGCACAGGGCGCCAGTGGCGAATTTGCCAATCTTGGTGTTCTCTGGCAAATGCCAAACGTCCTGCACGGTGTTGGGCTGTAAGCACAACCCCCACCTGTGGACATCGGGCCCTCATACCACCCTCATGGAGTTTGTTTCTGGCCGTTTGAGCAGACACATGCACATTTGTGGCCTGCTGGAGGTCATTTTGCAGGGCTCTGGCAGTGCCCCTCCTTGCACAAAGGCGGAGGTAGCGGTCCTGTTGCTGGGTTGTTGCCCTCCTACTGCCTCCTCCACGTCTCCTGATGTACTGGCCTGTCTCCTGGTAGCGCCTCCATGTTCTGGACACTACGCTTACAGACACAGCAAACCTTCTTGCCACAGCTCGCATTGATGTTCCATCCTGGATGAGCTGAACTACCTGAGCCACTTGTGTGGGTTGTAGACTCCGTCTCATGCTACCACTAGAGTGAAAGCACCGCCAGCATTCAAAAGTGACCAAACATCAGCCAGGAAGCATAGGAACTGAGAAGTGGTCTGTGGTCCCCACCTGCAGAACCACTCCTTTATTGGGGGTGTCTTGCTAATTGCCTATAATTTCCACCTATTGTCTATTCAACTTGCACAACAGCATGTGAAATTTATTGTCAATCAGTGTTGCTTCCTTAGTGGACAGTTTGATTTCACAGAAGTGTGATTGACTTGGAGTTACATTGTGTTGTTTAAGTGTTCCCTTTATTTTTTTGAGCAGTGTATATAACATTTTATTGGTTGCAAGAATTTGATATTATAATTTATATTTAAAAACTCTACATTTTGAATCCGGCTACGTTTTGTGTACCAGTTCATAAATCATGTGCCATGGAATAAGTACATTGAAATCTCCTCCCAATTATTTTGTAACCTGTATGGTGCAGCTGTCAATTTCTTGGTCCTGGTATACTTTTTTATTTATCACAATTTTTCTTTAGCCAATTTTGGTCTTTAATGCAGGGCAGACAGACAAGTTCCTTACCTTCTCCCCTTTCCACTTGCCTCCATTTTTTGCAACCTTTACACAGCTTAGTTGACCCTCTTCTTCTTCTGAGTATGGGTGGCACAGGAGGTTGCTGAGGAGAGGACAGCCCATAATAATAGCTGGTACAGAGTACATGGAATGGCTTCAAACACATGGTTCCCATGTGTTTGAAGTACAGCATTTGATACCATTCCACTTATTCCATTCCAGCCATTCCCACAAGCTCGTCCTCCACAATAAAGGTGCCACCAATGTCCTTTGATGAGTATTATAGATAGATTAACTGACATCTCAAAAATAATGCGCATGCTTCAATGGGGCAGAAGTCCATGTGTTGCATTTCAAGCATTTCAAGCATTTCACTACATCTGCAATAACATCTGCTAATTATATATGTGACCAATACAATTTGATTTGATTCTGAATGGCCAGATAGCTAGCAACAATGACAAGAAACTGCCATGTGGGGAATTGTAATGGCTCTTTTCAGCCAGTTTTATCTTGTTTTTGTTTTGAGGTGTTTTGACTGATTTCATGTCAATGCTAATATGGAAAAAATTCCTAAACATCAAATAAAGTGATTTATTTGAGAGACAACAAGTGGTCATTGCACAAATGCATTTATGTTTTCAATAAACATTGGAGTCTAAATATGGTTTACATTTTGTCACCAATCTAAGTTTTGCCCCATAGTTGCTCACATGTTGGTTTTGTGGCTGTTCATTAGGACAAAATGGGAGCAAACGGGCTGAAACAGGGAGGAAATATCTGAACTTGTCAATTAAGAATAATTGTTTTCATTTTCCATGGCAAAGCATTTTTCTACAGTGTGCACTAATGAATACGACCCTGGACTGGTTTGCATTACGTTCCTGTGGGACCTGGGCCAGGTAAAGTTACTACTTCTAATAAGCCACAGAGTGCATGGCAGGCTAATCATCACCAAGTCAATGATATCACAACAATGAGTAACCTATCTATTTTAGGTGTCCGTATTGAAATGTGTTTGTGAGATCATGTTGCCATATCACTATGACATTCATATCACAGTTTAGTCCTACTGTAGGAAACGTTCCACGTTCTCCTTTTCATATCAAGTGGAGAGTTTTAAAAAGTATCCTGCAGAGTTCCCAATCTGAGTTGTCTCTATTGGATCAGATGGGCAGGGTAGATCACTGGAGCAGTCTGTATATAGTCCTCTCTCTAGGTATTTATATCCTGCAGCAGGGAGTGTCTCTCCCCTCTCCCCTTACCTTCTCCCTCTCCCCTCTCCCCTCTCCTCTCCCCTCTCTCCCTGGGTATGGGGAAGTGATCCACACACCAAGCCCCTTTGAAAATTCCAACCAGGCCAGTCTCACTTTCCCAATATAACCCATTGCTGCTAGCCACACCCATGTGAACAGCCTGGTGGCCATCCTCTGTCTGAAAGTGTCACAGTTTGACAGTGTGGTGTGAGTGTGTAGGTATGTGTGTAGGCAGAGTGAGTCTTTCTGGTCCTGTTACTCTCTACACTCCCATATTTGAATAATTGTTGTATTTAATTGAAATTCATTCTAAAAACAGTAGTTGTTCCCTTGAAAAGGCACCATGATGAGAAAGACAGATCCAGTGGAGACAAATATTGACCTGGGAGACACTGATGATGAAGACCTTGATGCAGACCTGTATGAGGAACATGAGGAGCCTCAGCTGCTATGGAAGGCTGAACTGGGGGACAGGATGGATGAGGTGGAAGCTGTGTCCCCGTTAGTGGATCTTAGTGACATCAAGCCCCTCCTGAATGAGAGAGACCCTCGAGGAGTCAACAAGTGTTTGAAGGTATATCACACAACCTCACATCAATGCATCAACCCATAAAAACAGGAGCTAACTGCTAACCAGACAACATTTGTTTTGTGTTAATACATGTTTGTCAATTTGAATGACTTCATGAATTAGTTCTTTGTGCTTTCAGGATTGTACCCAATTAGTCAAACATAATTACTTAAACGATCAAACAAATCTGAAGAGTATTATATTTCTATAGACATGTGGCATGTCCCAGTTGTTTTTTGTATACTTGCACTGCCCTCTGCTGGTCATGTCATTGACTGCAGTTTATCTATATTTTCCTTTGAGTGTCAAAAACAAACTGTCTGTCTATAAACAATCACCCCAAGATTATGATTCTGCCTCTAGGTGAGCTTTGAGGATGTGATAGCAGAGCCGGCGTCAGTACGTAGCGGAGACAGAGTGTGGATCTGGAGCAACGCCCTGTTCGAGGTCACCAGGGTCTGGATCTACCGCATAGTGACCGTCCTGCTGGCCGTCCCTGTATCCATCATCACCGGACTGATCTTCGCCATCCTCAGCTTCCTACACATATGGTACGTCTATAATATCAGTTCACTGTTCACTGAATACAATACATGCCAACTGGGCATACACGTCATTTCAATGAAATGATGTTGAACCAACATGAAATAGACGTTGAAATGACATCTGTGCCCAGTGGGTGAACCATAAGTTACCATCTTGAAACTCTTCTCTTCTCTTACTCCCTGTATTCTCTATCTAATCCTGAAAGGTTCTTTAGCCCATTCGTGCATCATATCCTTATAATCACATACTGGCTGCAGAGCCTATGGAGCATCGTACTGGACATTGGTGTCCGCCCATTCCTCACTAGTGCAGCAAAGTGCTACGATGGAATCAGACTTCGCCTGACTCTGGAATGACAGAATTATTGGACCTTCACACAAAATCAAGGATTTGGAATATGGGCTTGTTCCCAATGTTACCCTACTATGGAATGTCCTCTTGGGAGACTATCAGGCCTGGGCAAAGTATTTGTAGGATGCTCTAGGATCAGACCAGGGGCACAACTACAGGCTTTTTGGTGGATCATGGGATCTTACAACTGAACTGAGATCAGTGTGATTGATCAAAACTGTATACTTTTTAAAAACAATTTCCAACAAGGTGATTGGTTACTTATCTAAGATGTCGTCAGAAGTTAAGGTGAAAAGGGGAATGTGTAAAAGATTCACACTCATTTAGGATAATGTTGTATCTGGTATGCACTTGAACTGTGCTTTGAGTTGTCCTTTTCTCATGTGATAGTGTCAGATGATTCCCATGTTTGATGAGCACATTCAGTATTATTCAGACAGCACTGGTGTACAGTGTTATTTCAATAAAACCTGACCACACAGTTCAAAATGTGACTCCACAATTTTTTGTGGTAGAGTAGAACATTAACGTTTACTATAGCTTTACTTTTATCATATATATTCTGATGAAAATTGGATTGCAGGATATCTAAAATAAAGTGTTAAAGATTTTGATCAATATGCAGCAATATCAGATTTGTTTTCATATTCAAAACCATTCAATTGAAATATCCCCTATTCTTCTAAGAGACACAACTTTTCTCAATATCAATGTTGTACTCAGTACAGTAATACGATTCAAGTAGCTGGGTTCTTGTTATTGTATTATGACCTGATTATGTCATCAGCCATTCTTATGCTAACATCTAGTACCTCATTACATCTTCACTTCACAGCTCAGGGTCTGGACGCTGCTCTCTTCCTCCCTGGAAAGGCCCCTGCCTTCCCAGAATAGGAAATGGGGCACTTCAATTAATTAAACTAGCACAGGCAAAGTACCTGTATTTGAAGTGAATCGTGTTTCACACACACAACTGGCCTGAATGTTTATTGCTTGACAGTACTCAGTGGTACCACTCAAGACCTCCTCTATGAGGTGAGGAGTTTGTCCTGTAGTGAATGTTATCATGAGAAAAGCAGATTTTACATAATCAGGTCACCATGGGTGAGAAGGAATATATCAAACGTTTGGATTTTACTGTACCACTTTTAAAAAACAAAATATCCTCCCAATTGACATCAAATCAAATCAAAATCAAATCAAATCAAATCAAATTTTATTTGTCACATGGTTAGCAGATGTTAATGCGAGTGTAGCGAAATGCTTGTGCTTCTAGTTCCGACAATGCAGTAATAACCAACAAGTAATCTAACTAACAATTCCAAAACTACTGTCTTATACACAGTGTAAGGGGATAAAGAATATGTACATAAGGATATATGAATGAGTGATGGTACAGAGCAGCATAGGCAAGATACAGTAGCTGATATCGAGTACAGTATATACATATGAGATGAGTATGTAAACAAAGTGGCATAGTTAAAGTGGCTAGTGATACATGTATTACATAAGGATGCAGTCGATGATATAGAGTACAGTATATACGTATGCATAGGAGATGAATAATGTAGGGTATGTAAACATTATATAAGGTAGCATTGTTTAAAGTGGCTAGTGATATATTTACATCATTTCCCATCAATTCCCATTATTAAAGTGGCTGGAGTTGAGTCAGTGTCAGTGTCAGTGTGTTGGCAGCAGCCACTCAATGTTAGTGGTGGCTGTTTAACAGTCTGATGGCCTTGAGATAGAAGCTGTTTTTCAGTCTCTCGGTCCCAGCTTTGATGCACCTGTACTGACCTCGCCTTCTGGATGATAGCGGGGTGAACAGGCAGTGGCTCGGGTGGTTGATGTCCTTGATGATCTTTATGGCCTTCCTGTAACATCGGGTGGTGTAGGTGTCCTGGAGGGCAGGTAGTTTGCCCCCGGTGATGCGTTGTGCAGACCTCACTACCCTCTGGAGAGCCTTACGGTTGTGGGCGGAGCAGTTGCCGTACCAGGCGGTGATACAGCCCGCCAGGATGCTCTCGATTGTGCATCTGTAGAAGTTTGTGAGTGCTTTTGGTGACAAGCCAAATTTCTTCAGCCTCCTGAGGTTGAAGAGGCGCTGCTGCGCCTTCTTCACGATGCTGTCTGTGTGAGTGGACCAATTCAGTTTGTCTGTGATGTGTATGCCGAGGAACTTAAAACTTGCTACCCTCTCCACTACTGTTCCATCGATGTGGATAGGGGGTGTTCCCTCTGCTGTTTCCTGAAGTCCACAATCATCTCCTTAGTTTTGTTGACGTTGAGTGTGAGGTTATTTTCCTGACACCACACTCCGAGGGCCCTCACCTCCTCCCTGTAGGCCATCTCGTCGTTGTTGGTAATCAAGCCTACCACTGTTGTGTCGTCCGCAAACTTGATGATTGAGTTGGAGGCGTGCGTGGCCACGCAGTCGTGGGTGAACAGGGAGTACAGGAGAGGGCTCAGAACGCACCCTTGTGGGGCCCCAGTGTTGAGGATCAGCGGGGAGGAGATGTTGTTGCCTACCCTCACCACCTGGGGGCGGCCCGTCAGGAAGTCCAGTACCCAGTTGCACAGGGCGGGGTCGAGACCCAGGGTCTCGAGCTTGATGACGAGCTTGGAGGGTACTATGGTGTTGAATGCCGAGCTGTAGTCGATGAACAGCATTCTCACATAGGTATTCCTCTTGTCCAGATGGGTTAGGGCAGTGTGCAGTGTGGTTGAGATTGCATCGTCTGTGGACCTATTTGGGCGGTAAGCAAATTGGAGTGGGTCTAGGGTGTCAGGTAGGGTGGAGGTGATATGGTCCTTGACTAGTCTCTCAAAGCACTTCATGATGACGGATGTGAGTGCTACGGGGCGGTAGTCGTTTAGCTCAGTTACCTTAGCTTTCTTGGGAACAGGAACAATGGTGGCCCTCTTGAAGCATGTGGGAACAGCAGACTGGTATAGGGATTGATTGAATATGTCCGTAAACACACCGGCCAGCTGGTCTGCGCATGCTCTGAGGACGTGGCTGGGGATGCCGTCTGGGCCTGCAGCCTTGCGAGGGTTAACACGTTTAAATGTCTTACTCACCTCGGCTGCAGTGAAGGAGAGACCGCATGTTTTCATTGCAGGCCGTGTCAGTGGCACTGTATTGTCCTCAAAGCGGGCAAAAAAAGTTATTTAGTCTGCCTGGGAGCAAGACATCCTGGTCCGTGACTGGGCTGGATTTCTTCCTGTAGTCCGTGATTGACTGTAGACCCTGCCACATGCCTCTTGTGTCTGAGCCGTTGAATTGAGATTCTACTTTGTCTCTGTACTGACGCTTAGCTTGTTTAATAGCCTTGCGGAGGGAATAGCTGCACTGTTTGTATTCAGTCATGTTACCAGACACCTTGCCCTGATTAAAAGCAGTGGTTCGTGCTTTCAGTTTCACACGAATGCTGCCATCAATCCACGGTTTCTGGTTAGGGAATGTTTTAATCGTTGCTATGGGAACGACATCTTCAACGCACGTTCTAATGAACTCGCACACCGAATCAGCGTATTTGTCAATGTTGTTATCTGACGCAATACGAAACATCTCCCAGTCCACGTGATGGAAGCAGTCTTGGAGTGTGGAGTCAGCTTGGTCAGACCAGCGTTGAACAGACCTCAGCGTGGGAGCCTCTTGTTTTAGTTTTTGTCTGTAGGCAGGGATCAACAAAATGGAGTCATGGTCAGCTTTTCCGAAAGGGGGGAGGGGCAGGGCCTTATATGCGTCGCGGAAGTTAGAGTAACAATGATCCAAGGTCTTTCCACCCCTGGTTGCGCAATCGATATGCTGATCAAATTTAGGGAGTCTTGTTTTCAGATTAGCCTTGTTAAAATCCCCAGCTACAATGAATGCAGCCTCCGGATAAATCGTTTCCAGTTTGCAAAGAGTTAAATAAAGTTCGTTCAGAGCCATCGATGTGTCTGCTTGGGGGGGGATATATACGGCTGTGATTATAATCAAAGAGAATTCTCTTGGTAGATAATGCGGTCTACATTTGATTGTGAGGAATTCTAAATCAGGTGAACAGAAGGATTTGAGTTCCTGTATGTTTCTTTCATCACACCATGTCACGTTAGTCATAAGGCATACGCCCCCGCCCCTCTTCTTACCAGAAAGATGTTTGTTTCTGTCGGCGCGATGCGTGGAGAAACCCGCTGGCTGCACCGCCTCGGATAGCGTCTCTCCAGTGAGCCATGTTTCCGTGAAGCATAGAACGTTACAGTCTCTGATGTCCCTCTGGAATGCTACCCTTGCTCGGATTTCATCAACCTTGTTGTCAAGAGACTGGACATTGGCAAGAAGAATGCTAGGGAGTGGTGCACGGTGTGCCCGTCTCCGGAGTCTGACCAGAAGACCGCCTCGTTTCCCTCTTTTTCGGAGTCGTTTTTTTGGGTCGCTGCATGGAATCCACTCCGTTGTCCTGTTTGTAAGGCAGAACACAGGATCCGCGTCGCGAAAAACATATTCTTGGTCGTACTGATGGTGAGTTGACGCTGATCTTATATTCAGTAGTTCTTCTCGACTGTATGTAATGAAACCTAAGATTTCCTGGGGTACTAATGTAAGAAATAACACGTAAAAAAACAAAAAACTGCATAGTTTCCTAGGAACGCAAAGCGAGGCGGCCATCTCTGTCGGCGCCGGCATTTTAGGCCAATATTAGTTCTTTAAATTAACACTTTTTATCTCCAAATTCATTGTAAGTATTGTGCAATATACAGACATGACAAACAACCAGAGGAAACTATGGTTGACATTTTGTTTTGTTTTATACCATTTCATAATAAAGTCATTATTCCATTTGATAACTGTATATTGCACAATACTTACAATGAATTTGGAGATAAAAAGTGTTAATTTAAAGAACTAATATTGGCCTAAAATGCCTGAATTCGATTATTGTTCCCAAATCCAGGTTGCCCAAAATCTAAATTGTGCCTGGACTGGAATAATACATTATGGCATTTCTCTTGCATTTCAAAGATGATGGTACAATTATTTTTTTTCTTTTTTTTTCTTTGTATTATCTTTTACCAGATCTAATTGGTTATATTCTCCTAAATTAATTTCACATTTACACAAACTTGAAAATGTTTCCTTTCAAATGGTATCAAGAATATGCATATCATTGCTTCAGGTCCTGAGCTACAGGCAGTTAGATTTAGGTATGTCATTTTAGGCGAAAATGGAAAAAAAGGCTCGGATCATTAAGAGGTTTTTAAGCCAATAGTTGGGAGGTGGGGAATTTAATATCATGATGATTACTTACTATATACCGTATATGCATTGCAGTATTTTGTGATTGCTATGGACACACAGGTTTCCATTGTACTGTCCATTTGTGGTTGCTATGGAAACACAGGTTTGAGTGACAAGAAAAAACAGGCAGACCTTCATGGTACATTCCATTTGTGGTTGCTATGGAAACACAGGTTTGTGACAGGAAAAAAAGTGAGCCATGCATGATATATTCCAACACCATCAGCATGCTACATCTCCTGCCAAGTTCCTTTATTTTAGGTGAGTCTCAGGTTTTATGGGGTTAACGCTAGAAAGCATTTTGATGCTGTTTGTCCCCACCGTCCACTCTCAACTTAACGTGTGGTAGTAAATGTATCACAAACTCAAAATGCTTAGGTCTACATGTCAGTCTCAGATCTTTGCACAATTCTCTGTCTTATCAGCATATCCACCTGCTCAATCATATATGACAAGTCTCTCCATGGAGGGACTAACCAGAACATATCTTCGTAGTGTATCATAAGGCATTATATATAGCTGCATCATGGAAAGTGTCATCCAATTCTCTGTACGGACCTCACTTGTCTATATCTGAGCATTGCTATATGGTTGGTGGCACCTTAATTGGGGAGAACAGGCTAGTGGTAATGGCTGGACCAGATCAAGTGGAATGGAATCAAATTCATCAAATATGTTTGATGCCATTCCATTTGCTATGAATCTGGCTATTATTATACCCTTAGCAGACTCCTGTGATCTTCACACTATATTTGGCTACAGTAATTACTATGGTGAACCATCAGGGATGTGTGTAATGCAACATAGGTTTGCTTTTTCCTTTAAGAAATGCTTAGGGTCCCAGTGTGAGGTATGGCATGAGTGTTGATAGAGAATGGGCCTTACTCGTGTGTGTGTGGGTGGTTTGGTTTTACTATCATTGTGGGGACCAGAAGTCCTCACAAAAATAGTGAAATAAGGAAAATTAGGACAAGTGGAAACATTTTGCCAGTCCCCACAAGGAAAAAATATCTTTAAGGCTTAGGGGATAGGTTGAGGGTTAAGGTTACAATTAGTGTTAGGTTAGGGGTTAAGGTTTAGGGTTTGAGGTTAGGGAAAATAGGATTTTGAATGGGAATCAATTGTTTGGTTCCCACAAGGATAGTAAAATAATGTGTGTGTGTGTTTGTGTGTGTGTGTTCATTCTTTAGTGTGTTTACAAGATGTTTATAAGTGATTATTAACGAGAATTTGTTGTAGTCAACAAAGTATGTGTGTAACTGTAGGCTATGTGTTGTGTGTTTGTGTGTTTGTGCTATGCTATGGCTACAGTGGTTACAGTTTGACAGGACAACTAGGGGCAGCTGCCTGCTGGGTGCTGCTGGCATTCCAGGAGTGACATCACAGTGAGGGGAAATCCAGAAGCCTGGGTACAGCCACTCCCTGTCCCACTCCCCACACTGCCTCTTTGACCACTACAGCTACCACTGCCCAGCTCCAGGATAACTACCAGCCTTACTGAGACCGCTCTTCTCGGACCCCTCTACTCTGCCTCGTACCTCTCTGCCCCTCTCCTTTGATTAGCATATGACTGCAACCATGGCTGACATCAACAATGGTTATGAACAAAGGTTTCAGGCAAACGGACATCATAAAGAGATTGACCTGATCAACAGAGACCCCAAGCAAGTCAACGAGGATGTAGTGAAGGTAGGCTATATTACATTTAAGTGTGTGTGTGTGCGTGCGTGCATGTGTGTATGCTCGCACGTGCACTAGAAGTGCTATCCTTTGGGTTACTATTGTGACCATCAAATGTTTCCTGAAACAGCCTGTATCCCTGTAGCTCTTACCAACCCAGCTACAGATAGTGGCTCTATTTCTGGGAAGGCAAACACAAGGGTATGAATGGCAGTGGAACGCAATGTTTATCTGCCAAAACTGCCATCATGGAATTTGTTGTAAATACATGTTTTTACATAATGTCTTTGATGGTTTTCTCTGGTATTCTTTGATTTGCTAATGAATCATTAGGCTTTTATGGTTTTTATGGTTTTAATGGTTTTTATGGCTTTTAGGTTTTTTATGGATTTTATGGCCCTCTGTATATATTCAGTAAGTGTATTTATAGTTACGGGTAGTGGTGTCAGATGGACTGCAGCTTACAAATTCCTTTCCTTTAATTAGATCTGTGACTTTAAAACAGGCGGATTGTTAGAAAGAGAACTTCTATCTATTCATGTTGTAGGAATGTATCCAATTGCCTTATACAGTATTTACTCATGACAGATGAATTTGCTTGGGACAGTGAGAGGTTTCAGGCAATATAATATAGCAGTTTTTAACTGAGCTAAAAGAAGGTCCAGCTGCTGATGGCTGTAGCATAATGTACTACAATACCCATAATGCGTTGCGTAAGATATTAGGTTTTAACTTAGTAAAGATATTCCTGAAGCTAACATAATGGTGTCCTGTCTCATTGCCGTTGGTGTCAGAAGCTGGACCCTTTTATCAATTACAGTACAATGGCCTCTCTGTCTCCCCCTGCAGGTGGACTTTGAGGATGTGATCGCTGAGCCTGATGGGACTCACAGTCTGGATGGGGTGTGGAAAGCCAGTTACACCACCTTCACTGTGTCCAAATACTGGTGCTACCGCATCCTATCAGCCATTTTGGGGATCCCAGTGGCTCTGCTGTGGGGCTTCCTATTCGCTTGCCTCTCCTTCTGCCACATCTGGGCCGTTGTGCCATGCATTAAAAGCTGTCTGATCGAGTCCCAGTGTCTGAGCCGTATCTACTCCCTGGCCATCCACACCTTCTGTGACCCCCTATTCGAAGCCCTGGCAAAAATATTCTCAAGTGTTCGAGTGGTGCTACGGAAGGAGGTGTAGGGTTCAGAAGCATGGGAATGGGACAGGGAGGAAGTGGTTAGGCTGCTCTCCACCCATTTGTTAGCAGATGCTCTCAGCTACATTAACTTACAGTTAGTGAATTCATCTTAAGATAGCTAGCTGAGACAACCACATATCACAGTTGTAGTACATTTTCCCTCAATAAATAAGTTATCAGCAAATACAGTGCTCGTAGGAAAAGACAACTGTATGGTTTTTTTTTGGGGGGCTGAGATGTCTTATTTAATATGGTCTTTGTAGAGGAAGGGTTTCAGACATTTTTTCGGGAAGATGGGCAGGGACTCTGCTGTCCTAGCATCAGGAGGAAGCTGGTTCCACCATTGGGGTGCCAGGACAGAGAAGACTTTGACTGGGCTGAGCGGGAGCGGACCTCCTGTAGGGGTGAGACGAACAGGAGGCCAGAGGTGCCAGAATGGAGTGCTCTGCAGTATGCCACGTAGGCTACTTCCCTGGCCTCCTGTCTGACTGCTGATGCTGGGTCTGGGTCTGACCCATCTTTCAAACATGTGATAGACAGAGATTATTGTGTTCAATCAGAAGACAAGAAGAAGAGTGCTCGCATCTGGGTGCCATAGATGGGGAGGTAAATCCATAGTCTATACAACATGGTACACTACAAACAACACTCATCCATGCTTGATTGATTGATTTGATACTTAAGTATATTCCATGGTCCTTTCTCACATGTTGATGCTGCAATAAATGACTTGTTTAATGTTCCAGGTATATGTGATGTCTGTCTTTAGCGCTCGTTGTGACATAGAATCTTCCTACAGTACTGTATGTAACTGATTTGGAAAAAAATCAGTGAAAGAATTCCCGATATGCTCAGGCAAGGGTGAGGCCAGATAGATCTACACAAACATGTCTCAGTGCCAGTGGTCAAGGTTATATGTAACGTACAGTATCTATAGTTGAAGTCGGAAGTTTACATACCCTTAGGTTGGAGTCATTAAAACTCGTTTTTCAACCACTCCACAAATTTCTTGTTAACAAACTACAGTTTTGGCAAGTCGGTTAGGACATCCACCTTGTTAATGACACACTCATTTTACCAACAATTGTTTACAGACAGATTATTTCACTTATAATTCACTGTATCACAATTCCAGTGGGTCAGAAGTTTACATACACTAAGTTGACTGTGCCTTTAAACAGATTGGAAAATTCCAGAATATGATGTAATGGTTTAGAAGCTTCTAAGAGGCCAATTGACATAATTTGAGTCAATTGGAGGTGTACCTGTGGATGTATTTCAAGGCCTACCTTCAAACTCAGTGTCTCTTTGCTTGACATCATGGGAAAATCAAAAGAAATCAGCCAAGACCTCAGAAAATACATTGTAGACCCTCCACAAGTCTGGTTTATCCTTGGGAGCAATTTCCAAATGCCTGAAGGTACCACGTTCATCTGTACAAACAACAGTATGCAAGTATAAACACCATGGGACCACGTAGCCGTCATACCGCTCAGGAAGGAGATGCGTTCTGTCTCATAGAGATGAACGTACTTTGGTGCGGAAAGTGCAAATTAATCCCAGAACAACAGCAAAGGACCTTGTGAAGATGCCGGAGGAAACAGGTACAAAACTATATATATCCACAGTAAAACGAGTCCGATATCGACATAACCTGAAAGGCCGCTCAACAAGGAAGAAGCCACTGCTCCAAAACCGACATAAAAAAGCCAGACTACGGTTTGCAACTGCACATGGGGACAAAGATCATACTTTTTTGAGAAATGTCCTCTGATCTGATTAAACAAAAATAAAACTGTTTGGACATAATGACCAGCGTTATGTTTGGAGGAAAAAGGGGGAGGTTTGCAAGCCGAAGAACACCATCCCAACCGTGAAGCACGGGGGTGGCAGCATCATGTTGTGGAGGTGATTTGCTGCAAACCTGCCTCAGTTACACCAGCTCTGTCAGGAGGAATGGGCCAAATTTCACCCAACTTATTGTGGGAAGCTTGTGGAAACCTACCCGAAACGTTTGACCCAAGTTAAACAATTTAATGGCAATGCTACCAAATACTAATTGAGTGTATGGAAACTTCTGACCCACTGGGAATGTGATGAAAGAAATAAAAGCTGAAATAAATCATTCTCTCTATTATTATTCTGACATTTCACATTCTTAAAATTATGTGGTGATCCTGACTGACCAAAGACAGAGAATGTTTACTAGGATTAAATGTAAGGAATTGTGAACAACTGAGTTTAAATGTATTTGGCTAAGGTGTATGTAAACCTTCGACTTCAACTGCATGTGTGTGTGATATGGAATTGCAATATATAGGAATTCACAGCATGTTTATCCAAGTCAAAGAAGAATCTGATGATCGAGAGATTACCTGTAAAAAGATGCCAAGTTTGGTTTTATTCATCCCATCTAACGTATCAACATATGAGGAATATTCTGTTTTCTGATCTAAAGATACACCATTAAATCCTCTACGTTAAACATTTAAAAAAGGGTCATCACTCCAAGGTACACTCCAGACATGGATCTGTAAACACAAAGGTTATAACCGACACCAGGGTCATGTTCATTAGGCATCAAATGGAAGAAAATGGATTGAAACAGGGAGTGACTACCTAACCTTGTCCAGTAGGAAACATTAATTTTAGATTTACATTTCAAAATGCTTTAAAGCATGTTCCGTTACGTGCCCTGGTGAACACGTCCCAGCTACAGAGAAAGCCCACTGAAAGATATTTATAATTAACCCAAGATAGTTTGTCTGTGTCGTTTGCAGTAGGTGAAAATAATGCATAGTGGGCAGGACAAGCAAGGAGGTGGGCAAAGCCAAGCATGAGCTAGCGAGATCCTATTTCTGTGTTGTAGCATATATTTGCATATTTCCGTTAGGGAACCCCACGTCTGTGAAGTGCGTGTGTGCACAAACTCAATTTGACCTTGCACTCTTAAACAATGCCATTTTTTTTACTTTGGCAAAGTGTCAAGTCTATAAAACTTGCGCTGTGTTCGTAACAGATTCTAGGTTTGGGAACATAAAAAGTTTAACCTAGTTCCATATCATATTTGGTGGTGAGAAAACATTCTAAACTGACGCTTCAATGGATGCGTATAGCCTCTGTGACGTGTCTGGGTTATACCTTCTGACTGTAACCACACTTTTCTGAAAGACCTACAAACCTTTCTGGCCACTAGGAGGAACTACAGGGCAAGTTGTCCATCCTCTGCTTGCTGTTCTCAGCTCCCTCACAGGGAGTGACTTGATCTGAATCATAGACATTGACAGGACTTGAGTAATCCAAGACCTTCACAAATGTGACACCTTTCATAATTATACTGACATCAATCTGACTGCTTAAATGATTTAGTATGGATGGACCAAGCTCCTCTATCTATACATAACTGAACATTTTGGAGACACAAATTCTTTATTTTTTATCATACATTAGTGATACATTTAATATACTTACATTCAAAGAAATTGTTGATACAAAGGGAGAATCTTTACTTTCTGAATATATTGTGAACACAGTTAGGTATAAATCGGAAAGGTGAATGTGAATGAGAGGATACATATATACACAAATTAACATCTGCGTTGATCTAATCACCCACATAACGACAAAGAAGACACAGCCAATAGTGTTGGAGCACATTTAAAATTTAGTCCACATTTTCTAATTTTACAAAGCTACAGTATGCCTATAGCTTTGGGGATATCAAAGATCCGTTATTGTTATTTGTCTATCGAATACATTTTATGGCACCTTATTTCTTATATAGTTCACTACTTTTGACCGGAACCCTATAGGCCCTGGTCAAATGTAGTGCACTGTAGGGAATAGGGTGCCATTTGGGACACAGCCTTAGAAAAATAACAATACATTCAATAAACAATAAAGTCTTTAATATCCCCTCCATGGTCTGAAGATATAGGCAATATAATCTAACATCTCTCTGTGTAGAGATCAATAACAATGCAATATCCTTGACTGAGCAGTAAGGTCACCAAGATAATAGGTTTGTGAAACTTCATTCTATTTCTATTTCCCATTTTGTTATTGTGGTGACTGAAAGGTCAGCTTGTTGTGAACAAGCTCTGCTAAAAAGCTCTGCTCTCTACCTAGTCCTGAGAAATATTCAGAGTCACAGAGCTGTGTGTAGAAACAAATTGTATATCAAGTGTTAGAAAACATAATAAGAGTCCAATACAACCTTTTTGCTGGGGAAGCGGCAGGAGGGGAAAAGGTTGCACCTGTATGTCTTTTCCTGAAAAAAGACATACAGGTAAAGAATAAATCATTTGAGTTATGGTACACACTGACTGACAACCTGATCCACAGCTGTATATTGTGTAGAACTGAAATAAAACCAGAAATGTATATCTGTGCTACAAAGGTATACCATAACTTGACAGAACCTCAGGGCAAAATAAATATATTCCACATACAATTTACATTTTAGAGGGATTTCGGGTAAAGTGCAGGAGAGTGTAACTACAGTAGGAGCTTAATTAAGTGTGTGTGTGTGTGTGTGGGGGGGGTGATAATCTATTCTAGAGGGACACGATGGATATAGTGAAATCACTAGTGGATGGTCGTGAAAGGGTGTGCCATGGAGATAGAGACACAAGTTCACCCCCAAAATGACCATGTTAAGATAACCCACCTCCAGGACTTGAGTATTCTGTGTGGAGTGGAGAGTTACGTAATGGATTCCTCCTTTAGGTGTTACATGGTAACCTATGTGAGGGGTAGAGGGTACATCCTGGACAACCTTCTGTGGGGCTTTGCATGATGTAAGTCTCTTAAGATATCTGGCCACCCCAGTCCTGTCCCTTAAATGTTTAGAGTCTTTTTTCATGTTTATTTCAGGGTATCTGGCCACCCTAGTCCTGTCCCTTAAATGTTGAGGGTCTCTCTTAAGGTCTCTTTCAGGGTATCTGGCCACCCTAGTCCTGTCCCTTAAATGTTGAGGGTCTCTCTTAAGGTCTCTTTCAGGATATCTGGCCACCCCAGTCCTGTCCCGCAAATATTGAGGGTCTCTTTCAAGGTTTCTTACAGGGTATCTGCCCACCCACTCCTGTTCTTTACACGATGAAGGTTTGTGTCAGGAGTAGAGAGTACCTGGCCAACCCCACTGCAGATCTTTGCACACAGAAGGTCTCTTTTTGGCTTACAGGGTACCTGTCCAACCCAACTCTGCGGCCTTGGATGAATGTCTTGATTAGAGAGTACCTGTCCCACCTCCAACCTTACATGAAGAAGGTCTATTAGGTTTAGAGAATACCCAACTCAACCTCTCTCCATGGTCATCATGTGCTGGAGGTCTGTGTGATGCTCCTCTGGCTGGTACCTGGCCCAGACAAACTCCACTTCCCTGGATGATGGTGAAGGTATGTGTGGTGAAGGTCTGTGTGGTGAAGGTCTGTGTGGTGAAGGTCTAAAGCCCTATTCAGACAGGATTTGTTTCACTGGGGGAGATAGGGTAATGTAATTAAATGCACGAGTACAAAACAACATAAATTTAGTCCCATCCGAATCTGCCATGCCAGTCATTTTTACTTGGTGGGGAGGTTATTATTCCAACCCCCAAAATCTACTTATCCTGTGTGAATCGACATCCCTGTGTTTTGAGGGATATTGCAGAGTTTAATAGGTGCTGCACACAGTTTGGGAAGAACATGGGAACAAATTGATGCTTTAAACAAAGTGCTATGCACGTAGCCTACAAATGAATTACCTGTTTTGTCATAAATCAACTTTCCCTATGCCCAGATGATATTGTGATATTGTGCCCATTCAATAATAAATTGTCAAATATGTTAGTTAATTAGATATTTGTACACAGTTCATGGTTCTTATTGATATTATTTTGACTTTCGAACTGAGGGTAGCCAGATACACTGAAGAGACCTATCCCTAGACGAGTTGAAATATCTTCATTCCTAGAACAGCCTCCAGGCTTCCATCATATGAATGAGAAAAAAAATACAGGGGGCAGATGGTAAAACTAATCCTGTCTGAATTGTCCACTGGAAAAACAGACATTCTAGGGTAATAATTACATAACTGACATTCTATAGTAATACTAGTCCAGTGCGAATAGGGCTTAAGTCCATTAGGGGGTAGAGGGTCTCCGACCAACCCCCTCTCCTCTCATGGTACTCCTCTAGAGTCTGTGCGATGGAGAAGGTCATTGAAGGTTAGAGAGTACCTCACACCAGGCCTCTTCTGGTGTTCCCATGGTCCTTATGAACTGAAGGGCTGTGTGATGCTCCTCTGAATGGCTTTCGGGGGTAGGGAGAACCTGTCCCACCCCAACTCATCTCCTCCATGGTCCTCACTCCTCATGTGCTGGAGGTCTGAGTGACGCTCCTCTGACTGCTATGGTCCTTGACGACGTAGGTGGAAATGCTCCTGCGGCTCTGCTGCTGGTCAAATCCTCCGCACCGTGAGGCCTTCAGGTACTGTGAGGAGCAGCAGACAAAGCACCTCATCAGGTCGTGAAACAGGTGGCCAGCGAAGAACATATAGATCCACGGGTTACAGCAGCTGTTCAGGCTGGCCAGTAACATGGCAATGATAAACGCCACATCTAGGATAGAGAGAGAGAAGGAAAGAGACATTGAAGTCAATTTTCAACTGCCGACAACTTTCAATATGCATTGTAGATACGATAAGTCTATCACAGCTTTTACCAATGCAAAACACAATATGTTAACTACAGTATAGAAAATACAAATATTTCTCCTTGTCGAAATATATACTTGTTGCCTTGACTGCAAATTGTTACAGTGCAATCTTTGCACCGTAGTTCATTTCAATAGCAATTGCTTGATTGTCAATTTTGATGTGCCTTCAAACTTCCAAATTTGAAGGAGCAATAACAATCTGTTTTCGATAAACTGCTATACTTTGGCAGGCATTCATCCACAACAATCATCATCTTGTTATTCACAAACAGCAAACTATTATCTGACATTATTCTCTCCAGGCATCTGGGGCACTGTTTAACCAAACCCGGTAACCGGAGTTCCGGTTTAAGTCAAAAACACCATTCTTCTTGTACTACATGAATGTAGTACCCAATGAATTTGGGTACCCAACGAAGCAATGTTTAGTGTGAAAAAAAACCTCAATAAGACACTGATGTGGGAAGGACAGTGTGTGTATGTACTGTGACCTTTGAAGCCATTAGATGAATCCCTACCGGCGATCTGACATTTCACTAAATGAGTTTAAAGTGAACAGAATTGGCATAGGTTTGAGATAGAACTTCCACCATCTCTCTCTAGCTCTCTCTCTCTCTCCTTCCATATGCCTCTGCTCTTCTTAGATATAGTATGTTATGATATATATTTTATTGTCCATTTACATGGACATTTATTTTGTGACGTCAGCATACAAATACACAAACACACAATATATTACATGCAGTACAGAAAACCGTAAAGTTAGCACACGTTGCACATTTACATTTCCACATATTAAAAGTCTCTGGCCTACTGTCCGACCATGAATTGGGCCTGCATCTGTCCTATGTCCCTATGTCCCAATCAGCTAATGTCCCATCAGCCATCAGGCTGTCTTGTCTTGCTCCTATTCTTGCTGAACAGTGGGACCCTTTAATCTCCTTCGGAGAGCAGCAGCTGAAAACACCTCCACTCGTAGCTGGCTTTCTAGAACAAAACAAATCAACAAATCATAGTGATCCCTGGCCTGGCTGTGGTGTGTCTTACATATTGGTGGAACGGAGGAAAGGAAAGGGAAACCCCCACTGCCATATGGGAACAGAGATATAGATAGAACCATGACGGTTGATGGACAAAAAAAGAAAAAGGCTAATTTCAATTCAGTCTTGGGGGATGTGGTTCGATGTGGCAGTTACTGATGTTTGTCCCCCATGAGACACCATAGGAACAAAGCCAGTACTACTTCCTCAAGTTTGGTGCAGTATTTATAAGTTAAAACATATTCAACATAACGTCGTATCTAAAGAAAGTCAGATCCTCTGCTCTGATGGCCAGGTCTATCTCACTGTCTGTGTTCTGCGGTAGGAATGGAAAAAGCACAATCAATGCAGCTTTGCATCCCTAAGTGGACAAGTGAGCATTGTCAAAATCAAAACCCAACCCTCAACAGTAAATCATGATAAACTCACTAACAAATCTCTGTTTTGGATGAGACTGAATTTATGACCAAAATTATCCTATTTACACTTTGTAGTCAATTTTGACTAATATCGATGCCACATAGGCTGTTTCCTATCAGAGAAGTTGTCTATTGCCTTCAATTGTACAGAGCATTCGGAAAGTATTCAGACTCGTTGACTTTTTCCAAATGCTATTACGTTACATCCTTATTTTAAATTTGATTAAATAGTTTTTTCCCCCTCATCAATCTACACACAATACCCCATAATGACAAAGCAAAAATTGAAATATCACATTTACATAAGTATTCAGACAGGACTTTGTCAGCAATTATAGCCTCAAGTCTTCTTGGGTATGACGCTACAAGCTTGCACACCTGTATTTGAGGATTTTCTCCAATTCTTCTCTGCAGATCCTCTCAAGCTCTGTCACGTTGGATGGGGAGCTTCGCCCCAGGGTCTGATGTCCTGAGCGCTCTGGAGCAGGTTTTCATCAAGGATCTCTCTGTACTTTAATCTGTTCATCTTTCCCTCGATCCTGACTAGTCTCCCAGTCCCTGCCGCTGAAAACATCCCCAAAGCATTTATGCTGCCACCAGCATGCCTCACCTTAGAGATTGTGCCAGATTTCCTCCAGACATGACACTTGGCATTCAGGCCAAAGAGTTCAATCTTGGTTTCATCAGACCAGGGAATCTTCTTTCTTATGGTCTGAGAGTCTTTAGGTACCTTTGGCAAACTCCAAGTGGGCTGTCGTGCGTTTACTGAGGAGTGGCTTCCGTCTGGCCACTCTACCATAAAGGTCTGATTGGTGGAGAGCTGCAGATATGGTTGTCCTTCTGGAAGTTTCTCCCATCTTCACAGAAGAACTCTAGAGCTCTGTCAGAGTGACCATCGGGTTCTTGGTCACCTCCCTGACTAAGGCCCTTCTCCCCCAATTGTTCAGTTAGGCCGGATAGCCAGCTCTAGGAAGACTTCCATTTAAGAATGATGGAGGCCACTGTGTTCTTAGGGACCTTCAATGCTGCAGAAATGTTTTGGTACACTTCCCAAGATCTGTGCCTCAACACAATCCTGTCTCAAAGCTCTACGGACAATTCCTTTGAACTCATGGCTTGGTTTTTGCTCTGATATGCACTGTCAACTGTGGGACCTTATATAGACAGGTGTGTGCCTTTCCAAATCATTTCCAATCAATTGAATTTACCACAGGTGGACTCCAATCAAGTTTTCGAAACATCTCAACCATGTGTATGTGACAAATAAAATTTGATTTTGATTTTTTTGATTTTTTTTTGATCAATGGGAACAGGATGCACCTGAGTTAAATTTTGAGTCTCATAGCAAATGGTCTGAATAGTTATAAATCATAATCAAGAATAAACAAGTCACTGTCGCCATTTCCGTTTTCAGAGGCTTAAGGTATTTCTGTTTTTTATTTTTTTATTTATCAATTAATCAATCAAACAAATCAATCATAATCAAGAATAAAACAAGTGACTGTCGCCATTTCCCTTTTTAGAGGCTGTTTTTCTGTTTTTTATTAATTAGCAAAAATGTCTAAAAACAAGTGTTTGCTTCGTCATTATGAGGTATTGTGTGTAGATTGCTGAGGAAAATGTTTTCTTTAATCCTTTTTAGAATAAGGCTGTAAAGTAACAAAATGTGGAAAAAGTCAAGGGGTCTGAATACTTTCTGAAGGCACTGTATGTACCAGTAAGCTGTTGTACGTACCAATAAACTAGTCTGATGAAGTGAGTGTTATTTAATTCATGAAAAGATCAGCAAGTAATAAATCATTTTTGGTCTCTGGGGGAAAAGTACATACATTTATAAAATTGGATGCAGTTAATTAATAATAAACAACATAATAATGGACCCTAGCAAATGCATCAAGTGGGCTTGCAATTTAATCCACCATCATCAAAGAACTTTCAACTCTTTAGTTTCCTAAGCATATAATGTATTTAACACCTAAATAAGCAAAGGAATTATAGAAAGAATAATGGCAGTTTTCCATTCCCTATACAGTACTGTATATGAGGGTGATAAAGTGAGTGTGTACATCTTCCCTCCCACTCCCTGTCTGCATGAGTTATGATCAGAGCCTGGGTTGAAGATGAGACCTGCTGACAGCTTCTCTCTCTCTCTCTTTCTCTCTCTCTCTCTCTCTCTCTCTCTCTCTCTCTCTCTCTCTCTCTCTCTCTCTCTCTCTCTCTCTCTCTCTCTCTGCTCTGTATCTCACACATACAAATGCACACACACACACACACACACACACACACACACACACACACACACACACACACACACACACACACACACACACACACACACACACACACACACACACACACACACACACACTGCAGATTCATATCTCAATTGAGCAAAACTGTAATAAATTATTAGGAGAAAACTATTACAGTTATTCTCAATTGCTAAAACACAATTTCTGAAACCTCATTAAACACAAAACCTCATCTTCAAGCACTATTTACATAACCTCTGACTCCTCTTGCAAAATGAAACATTCACCTCAAAACAGTTTTACCTGTGTTCAAAATCAAACACTGCTCTCAAATCATAAACAAAGTGATCAAAATGATATACACTCTCAAGCAGTCAGTAAACAATACACAGAAAAATAGAAAACACATTGTTCAAAACATACAATTCTCAGGGAGAAGTACATTTTTAATCAAAAGAAATATTCATATTTTCCATCATTGTCCTTTGATGATCTCACATCATTTGAAACAGGTTAAATAAATTTTGAGTGGTTGTGTTCAATCAATGACATATGTTCTCTATTTGTATTTGATTGTTGCCACTTGTGTTTACCAGTATGGATGACATGTGCATTAGAGTGCAGAATGTGTTTTGAGAATGAGAACGTGTTTAGAGTTTTGCTGAAAAGTCTAAGTGAGATCTGCAAATTGTGTTTTATCATGTAAAATGGTTTAAGGTATTGACAACAGACTGCATAATTAGCTAAATGAGTCCAGGCAACTGAGAACTTTGTTCAGCCAATGGGCTTTAGTGTTTTAGCAATTGAGAAAAACTGTAAGACATGGGTACATGCATGTCTTTCCATGCTGAATTATAATTGACACCTGGCTGTTCAGCTCCCAACTGTACTATCAGATTGTCAGTTCATTGAGTCCTATTCATAAAAATAAACACTCTTAGAAAAAATAGTTATTCAGCTGTCCCCATAGGAGAACCATGTAGAGAAAGAGAACCATGAGAGAGAGAGAGAGAGAGAGAGAGAAAAAGAAAGGTCATGGATCTTAATTTGTGCAAAGACACAGGCCTTGTATTGTAATACGTTGAGGGTTTGCTTTAGCCTGCCTGGAGTGCCAAATGGGCTGGGTTCGCATTTTGGGATTTTACTATTGATTCATTATAACTTGCAAGCTCAATGAAGCATACTTGAACTTTTAAAAACTTTTTTAGTCAATTAGCAGATGCTCTTATCCAGAGCGCCTTATGGTTAGTGAATTCACCTTAAAATAGCTAGGTGAGATAACCACATACCACAGTCGAAGTATGTGAAAATATTTCAAATATTATGAAAACCCATCTTAATGATGAGGGGGTGAACAAAAGAGGGGGATGAAACCTTCAAGCACTCTTTTGTTGCTGATTCAAAACCTGAGTTGCTCCTAGCCTTCCCCATACACAGAGGTCCCAAGGCTGACGTCCTTCCAAGTCCATAAGGCTTTTGAATTTAAATTTATCTGAGTATTTGACGATATAGCTCCATTGGGATCCATTGCTCAATGGCTGGCTCCTGCTGCAGTGGCTAGCATCACAAAGCGATGGTTGAAATGTGGTCTGGAGCAGATGGACTCCCCTGAGCTCCCCTTTAAAGGAGGAAAGCTTAAGATAAGAGGAGCAAATCTCCTGACAAATGATGTTATTATACAGAAAAGACACAAATCAGGACACAAGGGCCCCTAGGACCCCATAAGGTGAGAGAGTGGAAGGAACACTTTGATGTCACAGTACATTTACCCTCCCTAGCTCTAGAAAGGCCCTGCAGGGCTTTGAAATGTATAACTGCTACTTTCTCCTACCCTGGGGCGGCAGGGTAGCCTAGTGGTTAGAGCATTGGACTAGCAAGTTCAAAACCCCGAGCTGACAAGGTACAAGTCTGTCATTCTGCCCCTGAACAGGCAGTTAACCCACTGTTCCTAGGCTGTCATTGAAAATAAGAATTTGTTCTTAACTGACTTGCCTAGTTAAATAAAGATACAATTTGGTTGTTTCCATTTTGAGGTGTATTTAGGGATTATAACAACATCATATATCAACTTTGAGCTTGATGGTTTTTGTTTGGGCCATTCCAGTGACACACTATATATACAAAAGTATGTGTACACCACTTCAAATGAGTGGATTCGGCTATTTCAGCCCTACCCATTGCTGAGAGGTGTATCAAATTGAGCACACAGCCATGCAATCTCCATAGACAAACATTGTTGGGAGAATGGCCTCACTGAAGAGCTTAGTGACTTTCAACGTGGCACCGTCATAGGATGCCACCTTTCCAACAAGTCAGTTCGTCAAATTTCTGCCAGAATGCATACTGCCAACTGTAAGGGCCCAGCCTCACTAATGCTCTTGTGGTTGAATGAAAGCAAGTACCCGCAGCAATGCTCCAACATCTAGTGGGAAGCCTTCCCAGAAGAGTGAAGGCTGTTATAGCAGCACAGGTGGGACCAACTCCATATTAATGCTCATGGTTTTGGGTGTAGTGTATGTGATACAGTGGGGCAAAAAAGTATTTAGTCAGCCACCAATTGTGCAAGTTCTCCCACTTAAAAAGATGAGAGAGGCCTGTAATTTTCATCATAGGTACACTTCAACTATGACAGACAGAATGAGAAAAAAAATCCAGAAAATCACATTGAGACCAAGCTTTAACTTCCTGATTGACGTCTTGAGATGTTGTTTCAATATATCCACATAATAGGGCCTCCTGGGTGGCGCAGTGATAAGGGCACTGTACTGCAGCGCCAGCTGTGCCACCAGAGACTCTGGGTTCACTCCCAGGCTCTGTCGTAACTGGCTGCGACCGGGAGGTCTGTGGGTCGACGCACAATTGGCCTACTGTCGTCTGCTTTAGGGATGGTTAAAGGGGTTAAATAAAAAACACACAAAAAAATGTTATAACATAATTTTCCGCCTCATGATGCCATCTATTTTGTGAAGTGCACCAGTCCCTCCTGCAGCAAAGCACCACACAACATGATGCTGCCACCCCCGTGCTTCACGGTTGGGATGGTGTTCTTCGGCTTGCAAGCCTCCCCCTTTTTCCTCCAAACATAACGATGGTCATTGGAGGCTGGTGGCTTCTTTCTTGCTGAGCGACCTTTCAGGTTATGTCGATATAGGACTCGTTTTACTGTGATATAGATACTTTTGTACCTGTTTCCTCCAGCATCTTCACAAGGTCCTTTGCTATTGTTCTGGGATTAATTTGCCCTTTTCGCACCGAAGTACGTTAATCTCCTGGAGATAGAAAGCTTCTCCTTCCTGAGCGGTATGACGGCTGCGTGGTCCCATGGTGTTTATACTTGCGTACTATTGTTTTCACAGATGAACGTGGTACCTTCAGGCATTTGGAAATTGCTCCCAAGGATGAACCAGACGTGTGTAGGTCTACAATTTTTTTTCTGAGGTCTTGGCTGATTTCTTTTGATTTCCCCATGATGTCAAACAAAGAGGCACTGAGTTTGAAGGTAGGCCTTGAAATACATCCACAGGTATACCTCCAATTGACTCAAATTATGTCAATTAGCCTTTCAGAAGCTTCCAAAGCCGTGACATCATTTAAAGGAATTTTTCAAGCTGTTTAAAGGCACAGTCTGTATTGTAAACTTCTGACCCACTGGAATAGTGATACAGTGAAGTATTAGTGAAAAAATCTGTCTGTAAACAATTGTTTGAAAAATGACTTGTGTCATGCACAAAGTAGATGTCCTAACTGACTTGCCAAAACTATAGTTGAAAAACAAGTTTTTATTTTTTTATTTGTCACTGTATTAGACTAAGCATAGGTGACTTGATGATGTTGAAATGTTGAAGTTGAAATGGAGCTGGAATAGTGAGGCTGCTCCAGTTTTCTTTGCGACTTGCAGTTACTCTCTGTGGTTCTAAATCAATAGTTGTTTCGTTGTCTGAAAAAGTCAGCAACATTAACTGGCTTGACCATGCTGTAGGTAATGTAACTGTTTGTTTTTACATGCAATATGCTTTGTGGACTTCACCGGACATAGTTTGCGCTCCAGTTTTGTGACTTCACTGGACAAAGTTTGCTCTCCGGTTTTGTGATGTAACCAAGGTGGGGTTGAAATTATTTTGGGCATCAGGCCTATATAATATCACGGTGTTAAGGCATATGAACTAACAGGTTATAGAGCAAACAACACAATTATCACAACACATAGGTTCTAATATGGCTTATTTTATGTCTGGGCTTACCCAATGATTTTACCAACGCACCACTACTGTGTGTTTGGCCTGAAGCCAAATCCAAACTTGCTTCACTTTTTTTTGGTGCGCCAGGACCATTCACATTTGGGCTTGCTCAGTTTAGCTCAACGCTGATTGGCTATTATTTTGAAAGTTGTACTAATCAATGCTACCGGCAGCAAAAATTGCATTCTCTTTTTGACCAGAGAGCATCAGATAGATGGGCAACACATACAGAGACAGAAGGGCGCTGTTTCGCTTGGATGCTTTCTCCGGTGAGATGCATTCAGCCTCTTCCAAATTGAAGGAGAATGATGAAACACAGAGAGAGTCGATGTCTGGCTTTCCTTGGCATCCTTGAATACACACCACTGGACAAATAGCACCAGGAGAGAGACAAGAGCACTAACACAAGACATTCCCCAACTAATTCCCAACTACTAAAACTAAATTAAAAAACAGGAGGATAACAGCTCATGTCACTCTCCATGCCTCCCTTACTTGTTTTGCAATTACACTTAATTTTGCCGGGCACACTAGAGGGGGTTCTTTCACTTTTTTCACTCTACATAGTATATGTGTGTGCATAATGTATGGAGCCAACCTGGACTCAGGGGTAGACGTAACACAGTAAATAGACAGTCCAATTGGTATGACATGTTACATTTCATATGGTATGTATTAATTTGTGGATGTCCATCATCCATTTTGTATGATATGTTACAAATTACAATTTGTATGATATTTTACCAATTTCAATTCATACAATATGTTACAAATTTGCAAAACGTTTTATATGTAAAGAATTACCATTTGTTGTGGCTAACAGTAGCTAGGTGGATAGGTGGCTAACACTAATTTTAGATCATGGATCATGACCACCGTGTGCATTAATGAGTATAATTTGCTGGTGTAAAACCATATATGAAAACATAATACACATTTTGAAAGCTGACAAACAGCCCTTTCAAATGATGACATACCGTCAATCAAATTGTAATCAGTCAAGTAATAACACCTGTGAAAGTGTTTTATATATATTAAAGTGTATGTTTTTTTCCTAAACAACTGCCATTTATACAACTTTCTAATGAAGATAGAGAAAAACGTTGAGCATATTGAGTCTTCCTTGGTTTGGAAGGTTTGAACATTTGCAATCAGAATATAAATACCTTTTACTGAGAACAATTTACAGCTGTTTTAGTGACCGATGGCATTTTTCTGTATGTTCCTTGATCAAGCACTTTTCTTATATTAAACACAAGTCTGCATATGTCATACATATGATAAGGAAATAGATAAACAAGTAATATAATTTTAATGAAACAAAAACTTTATTGAAAGAATAAGGTTAGGGGAATAGTCTCATTCAAACCTTTTCGTGGTCATAGCGATAAGATTATATACAACATTCATCTCAGGGATAAATGTATCTGGAAGTACATAATATGATAAGAATAAGGCATGTAATAACAATAATTGGCTTTCACAACAATTTATTCTGGTGTCACCCTGATCTGTTTCACCTGTCTTTGTGCTTGTCTCCACACCCCTCCAGGTGTCGCCCATCTTTCCCATTATCCCCAGTGTACTTATACATGCGTTCTCTGTTTGTCTGTTGCCAGTTTGCTTTGTTTTGTCAAGCATACCAGAGGTTTTTCCGGTGCTCCTGTCTGGCTCCAGTTCCTGTTTTCTAGCTTTTCCGGTTTTGACCATTCTGCCTGCCCTGACCCTGAGCCTGCCTGTCGTTCTGTACCTTGCCATACCACCCTGGATTACTGATCTCTAAATGCCCTGACCCTGAGCCTGCTTGCCGTTCTGTACCTTTTGGCCTACTGACCTCTGCCTGCCTGTGATCTGTTGTTTGCCTGCCCCCCTGTTTTTGTAATAAACTTTTGTTATTTCAAAGCTGTCTGCACTTGGGTCTACTCCTGAGCCTTGACACTCGGCCTATAGCATATCACATGAAGGGTCAGAACAGGAACAATTTAAAAGACCAATATTATTTGACAATCTTTGTGAATAATGATGAGTGAGAAAGTTACAGAAACATAAATATCATAGTTCGAAAGCAGTTTTCTGAAGAGCTACAATTGGATCAACAGATTGATCTGGAACATGCTCATTGGTCTGGGAAAACCAGGGGGCACTGGTGATGCCAATAGAACCAGACCCAGGCTATTTTTAGTGAGATTCCTCAGGTTCAAGGATTGCAGTCCTTGAAAAAGCCAAATGCCTTAAATTAGGATTTCTCTATGCAGTCTGTCAAAGAAGAAACTAACTAATACCAACCATGAAGGCTGTAATAGAACAAGGTGACATAGCATACTTGAGGATTGACAAACTGATTGTTCACCCTCCCTCCCTCGGAGTTAGGAGGAGCAATAGACAGGGAGCTATGAATATAGATGTTTTTTGTAACACCAACTGTCCATTGAGAAAGAAACGTATTTATGTTGCCAATGCATATAACCTGACGCAAGTTATGACATTACCTGTCAGATCTCCCCAAGGAGACGTGGGTGTGGAGTCAGGCGCAGGAGAAACAAGTTCTGAAGGAAAAGGTTGTTTATTTAAACAAGTACTAAATAACAGGACACCGTACTACAACAGTAGCCAAAAAACCACACTCAGACACAGTCCAGGGAAAAACCACCTGTTAAAAATGCACTAAAGAAAATGCAACCCAAAACTCACTGACAGTCAAACGAAAACAATCCCGCACAAAAACCCAAAGGAAATGGTGAGATTAAACACCCCCCTAATTAACCAAAATGAAACCAGGTGAAACACAAAACAAACATAACCAAAAGAAAAGGAAAAAGGATCAGTGGCAGCTAGTAGACCGGCAACGACGAGCGCCGAGCGCCACCCGAACAGGAAGAGAAACCACCTTCGGTGGAAGTCGTGACATTACCAACCAGAACGTTTACTAATAGGTCCGGTATTACATTGTCAACTTGAACCGATCACATTTTTACTAACATGGCTGAACATTGTTCTAAAGCTGTATCAGTGGCACTAGGTTGTAGTGATCATAACTTGATTGCACTCACTAGGAAAATTAAAATACCAAAGTCTGGCCCTAAAGTAATCTACCGAAGGTCCTACAGAGGGTTCAATCAGGACTCATTTGTGAGTGAAAAAAACAAAACTACAAGGCGTCAGAGTATGTAACATCTAGCACACTGAATCCGGTGATTCAATTCCTGGTCCTATCACACTTAGAGAACTGTCCAGTTAGTACACTCCTGCTCAGTGAAACGACCTGTCCTGATGTGTCATAGACGCTTGCTAAATAACTTTAAATAGTAAGCCTTCCTTCATGACCTGGCCTCTGTAAATTGGTATAGAATCAGCTTGATCCACTCTGTTGAAGGCGCTTGGGCCTATTTTAAATATATTTTCAGTGATATTGTTAACAAACATGCCCCCATAAAGAAAATGAGAATTAAAAACAGGTTCAGCCCCTGGTTTGACCATGATCTTGCACAGTTACTACACCTCAAGAATTGCATTTGGCGAAAGGCTCGGCACACGCATACTCAGGTGACTGGCTCTCATTCAGGCAAATGAGAAATACGTGCACTCAGGCTATCCGGAAGGCCAAAGTTAGTTAGTTTAAGGAGCAGTTCTCTCTCTGTGCGTCTAACCCCAAGAAGTTCTGGAAAACGGTTAAAGACCAGGAGAATAACCCCCCTCACAGCTGCCCATGTCCCTTGTAGTTGTTGATGTGGTTGTTACTGACAAGAATCACATGCTTGAGCTTTTTAATCACCACTTCATTAAGTCAGGATTTCTATTTGACTCAGACATGCCTCCTTGCCTGTCCAAATGTTTATCTCCCACCCCTTCTAATGCCACTAGCCCTGATGCTCCTCCCTCTTTCCCCCTGCCCCTCTACAAAGTTTCTCACTGCAGGTTGTCACTGAGTCTGAGGTGCTAAAGGAGCTCCTTAACCTTGACCCCCAAAAAACATATGGGTCAGATGGTTTATACCCTTTCTTCTTTAAGGTTGCTGTCACTGTAATTGCCAAGCCTATCTCCAACCTTTTTAACCTGCCTCTTCTCTCTGGGGAGGTTCCCATTGCTTGGATGGCAGCCACGGTTCATCATTTTTTTAAAGGGGGAGATCAAGCCGATCCTAACTGTTATTGTCACGCCCTGACCGTAGAGAGCGTTTTATGTCTCTATTTTGTTTTGGTCAGGGTGTGATTTGGGTGGGCAGTCTATGTTCTATGTTCTATGATTTTCTATTTCTATGTGTTTGGCCGGTTGTGGTTCTCAATCAGAGGCAGCTGTCTATCGTTGTCTCTGATTGAGAACCATACTTAGGTACGCTTTTCCCCCTCCTGTTTTGTGGGAAGTTTTTTAATAAAGAGAAAATGTACGCTTACCATGCTGCACCTTGGTCCAGTCCTTCAGCCAGCCGTGACAGTTATAGGCCTATTTCTATTTTGCCCTGTTTATCAAAACTGTTGGAAAAACGTGTCAATAATCAACTGACTGGCTTTTTTATGTCTATAGTATTCTGTCTGGTATGCAATCTGGTTTCCGCTCAGGTTATGGATGTGTCACTGCAAACTTAAAGGTTAGATTGGGTTCAAGTCTGGGCTCTGGTTGGGCCCTTCAAGAACATTCAGATGCTTGTCCTGAACCCACTCCTGCGTTGTCTTGGAGGTGTGCTTAAGGTTGTTGTCCTGTTGGAAGGTGAACCTTCGCCCCAGTCTGAGATCCTGAGTGCTCTGGAGCAGGTTTTCATCAAGGATCGGTCTGTACTTTGCTCCGTTCATCTTTCCCTCGATCGTGACTAGTCTCCCAGTCCCTGCCGCTGAAAAACATCCACACAGCATGATGCTGCCACCACCATGCTTCACCAAAGGGATGGTGCCAGGTTTCCTCCAGACGTGACGCTTGGAATTCAAGCCAAAGAGTTCAATCCTGGTTTCATCAGACCAGAATATCTTGTTTCTCATGGTCTGAGAGTCCTTTAGATGACTTTTGGCAAACTCCAAGTGGGCTGTTGTGCCTTTTACTGAAGAGTGGCTTCCGTTTGGCCGCTCTACCAAAAAGTCCTGATTGGTGGAGTGCTGCAGAGATGGTTGTCCTTCTGAAAGGTTCTGCCATCACCACATAGGAACTCTGGAGCTCTGTCAGTGTGACCATCGGGTTTTTGGTCACCTCCTTGACAATGGCTTTCTCCCCCAATTGCTCCATTTGGCCGGGTAGCCAGCTCTAGGAAGAGTTCCTAACTTCTTCCATTTTAGAATGATGGAGGCCACTGTGTTCTTGGGGACCTTCAATGATGCAGAAATGTTTTTGGTACCCTTCCCTATATACTTGAATGGCCCAGCTAACATGCTAAGTAGTTTCAAAGTAGCAAATGCTAAACTTGTCCGTGATAAGAATCATATACGCAACCTTTGGGTTGCTAGATGTTTGCCTTATACACCCGCCCAATCACCATACTTTCGTTTTTGCCATAGTTCCTGCAGTCAAATGACCAAATTTCCCTCTAGTGGCCTCATGGGTGGAATGTAATTAATATATTTCATAATTTAATATTCAATAAACATTCATTTTTTTTAAACACTGAAAATCCAGTGTTTCTATGTCAAACGGGTTTGTTTATATTTCAGTTTTCTGTGTTGTATATGAAGTGTAATATTGGGATAAAAACTCAAATGGAATACATTTCAACTGTTTATTTGACATGGTACATGGGTTTTCTTTTTTAATTCCCATAACCATGTGTGTGAGGTGTATACTTTTGTTTCAAAGTAGATTTGTTTAAGTCTACTGTAAAACTTCTGTCTTATGTAACCATATCAAATGTAACATATCACACTCATTTAAGTGTCCCAGATTGACATATACTATGTTACGTCTACTCTATGAGACCAGGCTGATGGACAGTGACGTGGTGCTATTTTCTTAGGTGTGGAAGCACAAAATAAAGTGTAAAACATTATAATTTCCTCACTCAAAGTTTGTACCGACAGATATATAGTTTTTGTATAGCCTATTATTATATAGAATATGCATATTATGCACTCTACAGGGCTAAGCCCACACATTATTGTGTCAAGACCTTTTTCAATGTTTAATACCCTCAAACCCCAATTTAGGCATACCTAATTGTAATCATCACTGTCAATTGTGAATTCTTCATGTTTTACTGATGAAACTGCATCATGGGAATAGCCTATGCATTTTGATTTTCTTGAATTACTGTTTTGTGAGCAAATTATAGCAGATGGTGTTAAAAAACTATATATATATATATATCCTGGTGTGCTCTGTTGAGTTTTGGCGCATGAGAACTGTGGCCTGGGATGAAAATATAAAATAAATACAATATAAATATAGGACAAAACACACATCACAACAAGAGAGAAAACACTACATAAAGAGAGACCTAAGACAACAACATAGCAAGGAAGCAACATGACAACACAGCATGGTAGCAACACAACATGGCAGCAGCACAAAACATGGTACAATCATTATTGGACACAGACAACAGCACAAAGGGCAAGAAGGTAGAGACAACAATACATCACACAAAGCAGGCACAACTGTCAGTAAGAGTGTCCATGATTGAGTCTTTGAATGAAGAGATTGAGATGAAGCTGTTCAGTTTGAGTGTTTGTTGCAGCTCGTTCCGGTCACTAGCTGCAGCGAACTGAAAAGAGGAGTGACCCAGGGATGTGTGTGCTTTGGGGACCTATAAAGGAATGTGACTGGCAGAACAGGTGTTGTATGTGGAGGATGAGGGCAGCAGTAGTTACCTCAGATAGGGGGGAGTGAGGCCTAAGAGGGATTTATAAATAAGCGTCAACCAGTGGGTCTTGCGACGGGTATACAGAGATGACCAGTTTACAGAGGAGTATAGAGTGCAGTGATATGTCCTATAAGGAGCATTGGTGGTAAATCTGATGGCCGAATGGTAAAGAACATCTAGCCGCTCGAGAGTACCCATTGGCCTCCATCATGATTTAGCTGTTTGATTTTGAAATTTAGGACCCCTTTAGGTATAACAAAAACCTTTACTTGGCCTTTACTGCTATAGCCCATGGAAACACATTGAATAACACATTTATGCAGTAAATGGTAAAAAAAAGATAGTAAAAAAAGAAATCATAAGGAATAAGGTTTTGAAGTGTCTGTCCTATATCTAGGAGATGTAAGAAATATTAGTGGTGTTTTGGACACATTTAACCTTAGCCTTTAACCGTAGCCTTTCTGGTTTGGGTGTCCTCGGCAGAACGGTGTCATGTAACCAAGTGGTCACATAATGTGCTGGGTTCAACTGCGCAAGATGTGGTCCGTGGAGTTTTTTGAAAATCAAGGCAGACACACGGTGAATTTGGATTTTTTTGACGGGCCTCTGCAGTGCATAGATATATCCAATAGTTATTCATAATTCGTGCCACTGCCAGAGAGAAGACAGGGAAGAAACCACAATTTACCTACCTCTAGACCGCCATGTAGTTTGTCATTCTATTATTTTTCATGACATTCTTGTGGTAATTAATCAGAATTAATTGTCGAGAAATAGTTTCACCAGCTCTGTGTATACCTCAAATTGAAAAAGGTGAGGGAGCGCCGCTCTCCTGCGATCCAGCAGCACAACCCTGCTTATGGAGCCAACAATTGATCTACATTTTGCAGTATTGCTATGTTTATACGTGCTCCTGATAAGCCCATCCATGCATAAAGCACTGTGTTATTCATGCATAAAGCTCTTTACAATTACCTTCTCTGGGTGCAGCAGGATCCCATGCCGACCACATTTGTACGAAGAAAAAAGGAGTCCAGCAAACAATATAAGCTAGGACTATGACAAAAGTCATTTTGACAGTTCGGATCTTCGCTTTTGATATGAGCTTCACACTGCTCACTCGAGAGAGCGCTGCGCCTTTGTACTCCCGCGGCGTCAGAGACATACACTGATCCCGTCTGGTTTTCATTTTAAAGTTTTGCCATATTTTAAAACTTATCAGGCCATAGCAAAGACTTAGGATAGCCACTGGAATTATGTAGATTGTAAGACTAATCCATGTAATGTACGCCTTGGCGCCCCAGGGTTGCACGAAGTCTCCCCAACAGTCATAAACTCCGTTGCCCACCTCCCTCAACGAAAATATATACACTTGAGGGGTACTGAAAATCAGACTAAGCATCCAAGAGGCAATCACATAAAAACGGTCCTTCCTCTTGTGCAGAGAGCGAAGCGGCTGACATATCGCCAAGCATCTGTCTATGGACATTAGAACAAGCATGTAGGTCGACCCGAACATCCCGACAACCTGTAGGTACTTCACCAGCCTGCACAGTAAGTCCGGCCCGTAGAAGCGGAATGTAATGTCCCATATAAGCTGCGGGAGGACCTGAAAGATTGCCACCACCAGGTCCGCAATACTGAGGTGTTTCATGAAGTAATACATCCGAGAGTGGCTGTGCTTGCTCGTATGGATAGCCAAAAGGACGCAAATGTTACCGACCAACGCGAGCAGCAGAACTAGGACAAGAACGGTCACCTCCACTTTGGCCACCTCCTCGTTCCGCTTCAAGGGGTTCACGATGGACTGGTTCCCAGTACTGGTCTCGTTTCCACCGCGACTCGAGTTGGTCCATGAATCATTTATAATTGCCCACAAGTCTTGGTCTCGCAGAAGGTCCTCCATCATTCATGCGTAAACTCGCCACCTTACACAAGCTCCGTTTTCTACGTAGTTCTATGTACTTTTGTGAAACGAAAATGTTGGAACTATACGATGCTCCGTCGCTCTGTTTGCATAGTGTGTTTCACCTGGAGCCTAAAAACACTGCTTATTATCCAGTACCAGACATCGGTGAAGTGACTGGTTGGCTCCTCATCTGTTCCTTGTTCCTTTGTTTATAATTTCCCATTATTGCAAAGTTTATTAAGATGTTTTGTTCTGTTTACATGTTTGTCTCTTTGACGGTAGGCTTATCAAAGGCAAAGTAAAATCCAATAGTAAGGTATCCCAATTAGGCGTAGACTCTGGGAGATATGTTCTAGGTAAATACAAATAAAAAGAAGCCTACATTTTACAAGTCAGTGGCAAAAAGATCAAACATGGATAAATGAATAAATACATGTATGATATGTGCAATTACTAGACCAGTCAATTCAGCAATCAATCAATATCAACCATATTAATAGGCTACTAATAATATACTAATTATAATAATCACCATAATCTTACTAATAATAATTGTAATCATACTTACTAATCATGATAAAAAATTATAACATTAAGATAAGATCATTAATATTAATTTACTTACCATATTATAAAGACAGCCTTTCCAACGTGATGCACAGCAACTAGTGCGCACAGATCTTTTTCTAGATGGGCTTTTGCTATCCACATCCCTTGATGTCTTTGTAGCGTGTATGAGGTATAATGCGGTGCTTTAAGCACATCATACTGAGTTGTGCAAGCTGGGAGCCTCCCTCTGTCCATGCGCAATGTGTCCGGCATTCTTATTGGTACCACTTCTGTCCCAACTAAGACGTGGCTAAGAAACTCACAGCCGTCACTAGATGGCTATGCAAGCAACAGTATATCATTTTCCAACCTATAATTAATACAGGGCATTTATGGTTTGTTTTGACAGAAAGAAAAAAATGAAATGTGTTATCAATAGTTTACGCATGAAAGGTACAAGTGGAGCCCCACATTTTTAGAATAACATAAAATTAAAATGTTTTGGACATTATCTTGGCATCAGTTTGCAAACAATGTAAAAAAAAGATAGATATATATGTATATCATTAAGTTAATAAACATGGTCTCTTTTTTGTTTTCTTGAGTAAGGCAGCTCCAACATGCAGGTGCTTCAGCCTAGCTCAGTGCTTTCTGTGGTGGTGGAGCAAGCCAGCAGAAAATATGGAGCGTTGCACCGTGATTGGCTCAGTGTTCTGTCACTCATGGGGACACTACGTCACTGCCAAGCCTAAGGATAGACTTCGAAAATTCAAGCCCTTTGGGTGCTGCCATAGAGTTACAATAGAAGTGCCCATCCAAGAAGGCTCAAGGTCATTGGCCATAGATAAAATGATGTCAAATCACGTTATATCTATAGTAGCTTTGATTGGACTGATCATGTCAACATCATACTTGCAGTCATCATCATTAATCAAATCGACAATCTACTGGCAAATCCTTTTAATCTTTGTCATATGAAGAGAAATAATAATGAGAAATTATAGATAAAACATAGCGTTGCTCATCGGACATTAGACATAAACATTACACAACAAGTTGAAATTGCAAATTTAACAATGAGTCCAAAAATGTCTTGTATGCTGCTGCATAAATGATGTAATATGCCAGGGAGATATGTATACTCTAGCTAAGAAAGTAATACTAAGTGTATGTTGTGAAGTAAGCTGTTAGTAGCCCATGTGCCTCACCCTAATAATTTGGTCTATTTTCACCTCTTAATTTCACCTACTGTTCTGACTTGGTTGTGCACATGTAGCCTATAACCTGTTTTTGAGAAATGTAATCATTGAATATTGTAAGACATTTCATTGTCTGCTTATATGCCCCCTGTATTTATCCTGAGGTTCTGACTTGGTGTACAGGGAGAACACTGTAAGAATGGCCCATGTTCTGAATTCTGATGCTGTACATTTCAAACCGGCTGAACAAATAGTTATATTGACTACATCCGTCCTAGTTCGCTCATAATGTCTTAATCGTAATTACGGATTGCCTCTTCTCTGCTCGTAGTCCCCTTATGCCATAGTTTGTACATCTCAAGCTAGAGCTAGAGATATCTTTCCATTGCACCGAATCTGCCTATATTGAAGTTCCGCATCTGCGTTGAAAGGTGACAAAGCTAGAGTGATGTTTGTCTGACCATGAGACATCCTGAAAATCGGTCTTGTCACAACATCGTCTGTAGCATCCAAACATTTTTAGCTATACAGGAATATGACCCCTCTGTGCAAAGGCGAGACTCTCATGGACATATCGGTCTGAAGGTCCCCAGGTAACAGTTGGAAAAATGAATGGAAGTATATAAGGAGACTGTTTAGTACCAAAAATAAGGGGTTAAATACATGTAACAAAAAATAACAAATGTTTCCTGATCTTTCTTATGTCTTTAAGATATAGGACAGACACTATTTTAGGGGGGATTATCTGTTGTTCCGTTTTAATCTGTTATTCAATGCGTTTGTATTGGCTAATAGCAGAGGGTCCCCCCAAAAATGTCAGCAAATAAATTAAATATTTGTTTTATTTTTCAAGACTTAAATTCAAAATGAAATAGCTAAATGATCCTTGGTATGACCTTCTTAAAACATTTCGGTATAACATAGGACTATCTGCTATTCCATGTAGTGTATCTGTAAAAACAAAATGGTGGACATAGACTTGCTAGCTATGTTAGCTAGCTAGCTGGGATTTTCTACAAGGAATCTGCCTCCAGAAAAAAGCTTCTCCCAAGTGAGTGTGATACCTACTCCCGCTGTTGCCTGCTGTACTGCTGCTTGGATTCCACCCGGCGATCTGTTCACTGTCTGCCCTGGCCTGTCTACCCCTGTCTGGTACAGGTACCCCCATCACATCCCCGTTCTCCCGAGCTTTCGCTCGCCTCCAGCACACACACACTTACAAACACCCACTGCAGACTTTGGACTGATTGGCATTTTAGGTAGGCTAATTAACTTGTGAAGCTTATTATGTGAGCTTTCTCAGAAACGCTTTAATGAACTAGTATAGGCCTACAATTTCTTTATTTTATCTCATACTTTTATAGCCTACTGGACTTATAGAGAGCTACTCTCTCAAGTCATCTTGTTGGGGCGAGTGACTCTTTGAACTTACAATGGATAGCCCAATGTTGTTGTATTCTTTTCTTGTTCTTTATGCTTTTTGTCTCATGACTCCTGTGTGCTTTGTTGACTATGAATTTGTTATCCAAACATGGGACAGACTATGTTTGTTCCCATACTTGGGACTCTGACTCTATTGTTTACACGGACTCTTGGCCTCCCATCCTATTCTAACCACCTCTCAAAGGCTTTCTATTCATGTAACCTGATGAATTTGCTATACAATATCTTGTTGCCATCTGGTGCACATTCAAATATCATAAAAAATCAACACTGCAGAGCTCTCCCTGTCCTATGCCGTGCCCTGATCATATTACTGCTGATGATATCTGGAAATGTGCATGTACACCCAGGACCATCTACTGTTGCTAGCCCCAGTTCTGACTTGTGCACTGATATCTGTTTCACTGACTTCTTGCTCTCGTAAAAGCCTGGGTTTTCTGCATGTTAACACTAGAAGCTTATGACTTAAAATTGATCAATTAAAGATGTGGGTTCACAGCTCCAATCCAGATGTATTGGACATTACTGAGACGTGGTTAAGAAAGAGTGTTTTGAACACTGATGTTAACCTTTCTGGTTCTAACATTTTTCGGCAAGACAGATCTTCCAAAGGTGTTGGAATGGCAATCTTTACCAAGGAACACCTTCAGTGTTTAAATGTCTACACCAAGTCTGTCTCCATACAATTTGAATCAAATCAAATCAAATCAAATTTTATTTGTCACATACACATGGTTAGCAGATGTTAATGCGAGTGTAGCGAAGTGCTTGTGCTTCTAGTTCCGACAATGCAGTAATAACGAACAAGTAATCTAACTAACAATTCCAAAAAACTACTGTCTTATACACAGTGTAAGGGGATAAAGAATATGTACATAAGGATATATGAATGAGTGATGGTACAGAGCAGCATAGGCAAGATACAGTAGATGATATCGAGTACAGTATATACATATGAGATGAGTATGTAAACCAAGTGGCATAGTTAAAGTGGCTAGTGATACATGTATTACATAAGGATGCAGTCGATGATATAGAGTACAGTATATACGTATGCATATGAGATGAATAATGTAGGGTAAGTAACATTATATAAGGTAGCATTGTTTAAAGTGGCTAGTGATATATTTACATCATTTCCCATCAATTCCCATTATTAAAGTGGCTGGAGTTGAGTCAGTGTCAGTGTGTTGGCAGCAGCCACTCAATGTTAGTGGTGGCTGTTTAACAGTCTGATGGCCTTGAGATAGAAGCTGTTTTTCAGTCTCTCGGTCCCAGCTTTGATGCACCTGTACTGACCTCGCCTTCTGGATGACAGCGGGGTGAACAGGCAGTGGCTCAGGAGGTTGATGTCCTTGATGATCTTTATGGCCTTCCTGTAGCATCGGGTGGTGTAGGTGTCCTGGAGGGCAGGTAGTTTGCCCCCGGTGATGCGTTGTGCAGACCTCACTACCCTCTGGAGAGCCTTACGGTTGTGGGCGGAGCAGTTGCCGTACCAGGCGGTGATACAGCCCGCCAGGATGCTCTCGATTGTGCATCTGTAGAAGTTTGTGAGTGCTTTTGGTGACAAGCCAAATTTCTTCAGCCTCTTGAGGTTGAAGAGGCGCTGCTGCGCCTTCTTCACGATGCTGTCTGTGTGAGTGGACCAATTCAGTTTGTCTGTGATGTGTATGCCGAGGAACTTAAAACTTGCTACCCTCTCCACTACTGTTCCATCGATGTGGATAGGGGCGTGTTCCCTCTGCTGTTTCCTGAAGTCCACAATCATCTCCTTAGTTTTGTTGACGTTGAGTGTGAGGTTATTGTCCTGACACCACACTCCGAGGGCCCTCACCTCCTCCCTGTAGGCCGTCTCGTCGTTGTTGGTAATCAAGCCTACCACTGTTGTGTCGTCCGCAAACTTGATGATTGAGTTGGAGGCGTGCGTGGCCACGCAGTCGTGGTTCACGACCTGGAGAATAAACCCTCCCCCTCACAGCTGCCCATGTCCCTTAATGTTGATGATGTGGTTGTTACTGCCAAGGAGTACATGACTTAGCTCTTTAATCACCACTTCATTAAGTCAGGATTCATGTTTGACTCAGCCATGCCTCATTGCCCACCCAACATTTCCTCATCTCCAACTCCTTCTAAGGCAACTAACCCTGATGCTCCTCCCTCTTTTTCCTCTGCCCCGCTACAAAGTTTCTCCCTACAGGCAGTCAGTGAGTCTGAGGTGCTAAAGGAGCTCCTTAAACTTGACCTAAAAAAAACATCTGGGTCAGATGGTTTAGAACCTTTCTTCTTTAAGGTTGCAGCCCCTATCATCACCAGGCCTGTACTGTTTGGACTCTGACACTTTTAACCTGTCTCTCCTCTCTGGGGAGGTTCTCATTGCTTGGAAGGCAGCCACGGTTCGTCCTTTATTTAATGGCATAAGGGCACAAGGCAAGACCCAAATGCAGACTCAGGAGGGAGATGGTAGAGCTCCAATGTTTATTATAGCAAAGGGAGAAGGCAAAGGCAGGTCGGGGACAGTTGAGAGTTCATGAACCAGGTCAGAGTCCAAACAGTACCAGACAATAGACAGTCTTGAGGTTAGGCCAGGCGGGGGTCAGAAACCAAATCAGAGTCAATAAACAGTACAAGGGAATAAGCAGGCTGGTAGTCAGAACAGGCAGAGTGTCAGAGTCAGGACAGGCACGGGTTGAAACCTGGAGGACTAGAAACAAACAGAGACGGAAAAATAGAAGCAAGGAAAAACGCTGGTTGACTTGGCAAACAAGACGAACTGGCACAGAGAGACAGGAAACACAGGGATATATACACCGGAGATAATAAGCGACACCTGGGGGGGGTGGAGACAATCACAAGAACAGGTTAACCAAATCAGGGTGTGACAAAATGGGGAGATCAGCTGATCCTAACTGTTATAGGCCTATTTCTATGTTTCCCTGTTTATCAAAAGTGTTGGAAAAACTAGTCAATAATCAACTGACTGGCTTCCTTGATGTCACCAACTGCCCTTGGTGACATTAATTGATGTCACCATTGCCCTTGATTCTAAGCAATGTTGTGCTGCTATTTGTATTCACTTGGCCAAATCTTTTGATAAGGTAGACCATTCCATTCTTGTGGGCCAGCTAAGGAGTATTGGTGTCTCTAAGTGGTGTTTGACCTGGGTTGCTAACTACCTCAAAGAGTGTAGTGTATAAAGTCAGAACATCTGCAGTCTCAGCCACTGCCTGTCACCAAGGGAGTACCCCAAGGCTTGATCCTAGGCCCTACGCTCTTCTCAATTTACATCAACAACATAGCTTGGGGAGTGGGAAGCTCTCGCGTCCATTTATATTCAGATGATACAGTCAAATCCTCAGCTGGCTCCTCCCCGGATTTTGTGTTAAACAATCTACAACAAACCTTTCTTAGTATCCAACACGCATTCTCTGCCCTTAACCTTGTTCTGAACACCTCCAAAACAAAGGTCCTGTGGTTTGGTAAGAAGAATGCCCCTCTCCCCACCGGTGTGATTACTACCTCTGAGTGTTTAGAGCTTGAGATAGTCACCTCATACAAGTACTTGGGAGTATGGCTAGACGGTACGCTGTTCTTCTCTCAGCACAAATGCAAGCTGCAGGCCTAAAGATAAATCTGGACTTTGTTTCCTCTGTCATAATCACTCTTCTTTCACCCCAGCTGCCAAACTAACCCTGGTTCAGATGACAATCCTACCTATGCTAAATTTCGGAGATGTAATTTATAGATCGGCAGGTAAGGGTGTTCTCGAGCGGCTAGATGTTCTTTGCCATTCGGCCATCAGATTTTCCACCAATGCTCTTTATAGGACACATCACTGCATTCTATAATCCTCTGTAAATTGGTCATCTCTGTTAAAGGTCCCCAAAGCACACACATCCCTGGGCCGGTCCTCTTTACAGTTCGCTGCAGCTAGCGACTGGGAGGAGCTGCAAAAAACACTCAAACTGGACAGTTTTATCTCCATCTCTTCATTCAAAGACTCAATTATGGACACTTTACTGACAGTTGTGGCTGCTTCACGTGATTTAATATTGTCTCAAACTTCTTGCCTTTGTGCTGTTCTGTGCCCAATAATGTTGGTACCATGTTTTGTGCCGCTACCATGTTGTGTTGGTGCCATGTTCTGTTGCTACCATGTTGTGTTGTCATGTGTTGATGCCATGCTATGTTGTTGTCTTAGGTCTCTCTTTATGTAGTGTTGTGGTGTCTCTGTTATTGTGATGTGTACTTTGTTCTATATTTTTATTTTTACTCCCCCATCCCCGCAGATGGTCTTTTGTCTTTTGGTAGGCTGTCATTGTAAATAAGCATTTGTTCTTAGCTGACTTGCCTAGTTTATGAAATAATGGTTAAATAAATAATTAAAATGAATCAATATTCAATGTGTTTGCATTGGCTAACTAACTCAGGAAGCATCTGCTTTCAATATACTTTGTGTCCTTCTTTTCCGCAAATGTTTCCATTAGTTTGGCAGTTTACTGGATGTGCTTTATTCCTTTTTCACACACTTTTCTCTCTGCTCACATTCTAACCTTGAACTTAAGTATGGGGAAATGCATGTACCAGCCAGCTACGCATTTGGAGTGGAAGTCTCAGAAATTAAGGCGTGGCAGAGGTGTGCCTACAGATTCCCCTATTCTGACCTTGACTTAATTCCCCAATAATTCTATCACCTTCACAGGCAAGGAAACCATGAATAAGATTGAGGGAACCTGTCAGTTCCACGTGGAAAAACTGGGCTACTGTATTTTTTCTAATAGAAATAACAGTATTATCCATGCACTGTAATTTATAAATTCATAAGAGCTATTGATAAGAGCTAGGTAAATTAGTCATTTGTTTTGATAAGGGCTAGATTACAATTGTTTTAGATATATTTGACCATATTATTACAGGAGACTAATGTGAAACCAGTCATATGGCAGGAAACTTAAAAGCATATCAACATGACAGGTATTTATGCCAATTTTTGCCAATTTACCACAGTGAAGTATGAAATGCTGTGCTGTTATGCATCATTTTAATTGTGTGGCCTTATTACTTGCAGGGATTATATTTGGAGACACAAGCGAAATGTGTAGCACATAATTGAAACTTTCTGCTCTCCAGAATGTTAAAAACATATGTCCTGACTTTTCCTGTTTCTTTTCATTTGTAGGCTATATGTTAAGTATCATTAGCCACTATTAGTTCCAACCAAAAGTAATAACCACGTATGACATTTTAGTGTTAGTTCCCTTCAGTTGGTAATTTACCCTACATTGGTATCGTTCCACTACATCGTTTGATTTAGCCTACTTTTATTGGTTTCCTCTGTAAACACTGTCACGTCCTTGTTGTTTGTTTTTGCAGGAAGGTCAAGTGATAGTGGATAATATTTAATGAAGGCCAGATACAAATTGTAGTAAAAATAAGTTGGGACATGTAGGCTTACTAAATCATTATGGAGCACAAACCATTAGTTTGAACTTGAAGCATGGCACAAGACGTGGTCATTGTCATCACACAGTTCCATAAGCAGTGTGGGAAATATGGGTATATTTATTATGTCATACAAATGTATAATGTTCTCCATATTATGATTATATTGTACACTACTTCCAACATTACAATTTACTAACTGAATGCGGTCACTTTTGTCAAACCACCTTTTTTTGTTTGTGCTTAAAGGCTGTCCAACACTATTTTACCATGAAGTAGGTTTAATGATTAATCCCTAAACATAAATAACATGTAAAATCAGAGTGTTTTTTTTTATCTACCCATGGGTTCTGAAATGGAGACGAATATGCATAAACTTTCATGGCTATTTTTCCATATTCTGAACACATTCGTCATAATCTATATTTTAGTCTTGTGTCAATCAAAGTCTAATTAAAGGTACACAGTATTTAAAAGGATGCTTAATTAAGATAAATGAACAGAAAAGCAAATTGAACAAAAACTCCCTGATCAAATTGGGTGTGTTTTCTGTGGTGGAATTAAATGTATTCAGTGCATGCAAGGGAGCCACACCCACAAACCTCATTACACACCTGCATAAGGTAGCCTAAATCTACTGAGAAGTGCTTGACTCAAAACGTGTTAAAAAAAAGTCATAGATTTCGTAAATCTGAATTAGACCCTCAATTGACCTTTCCAGGCTAAAAATAAACTCTAAACTCCACAGTTTTATTTTTTCTAGTCCCAGATAGCACATTTGGTTACAGCAGCAGTTTTGGCAAGTCGGTTAGGACATCTACTTGGTGCATGACACAAGTCATTTTTCCAACAATTGTTATCAGCTGATGTACGAAGGGCTATATAAATAAATTTGATTTGATTTTGATTTGATTTGATTTGATTTGTTTACAGACAGATTATTTCACTTATCATTCACTGTATCACAATTCCAGTGGGTCAGAAGTTTGCTTACACTAAGTTGACTGTGCTTTTAAACAGCTGAAAAATTCCAGAAAATTATGCCATGGCTTTAGAAGCTTCTGATAGGCTAATTGACATTATTTGAGTCTACTGGAGGTGTACCTGTGGATGTATTTCAAGACCTACCTTCAAACTCAGTGCCTCTTTGCTTGACATCATGGGAAAATCAAAAGAAATCAGCCAAGACCTCAGAAAAGAAATTGTAGACCTCCACAAGTCTGATTCTTTGGGAGCAATTTCCAAACGCCTGAAGGTACCACGCTCATCTGTACAAACAATAGTATTCAAGTATAAACACCGTGGGACCACGCAGCCGTCATACCGCTCAGGAAGGAGATGCGTTCTGTCTCCTAGAGATTAATGTACTTTGGTGCTAAAATTGCAAATCAATCCCAGAAGAACAACAAAGGATCTTGTGAAGATTCTGGAGGAAACAGGTACAAAAGTATCTATATCCACAGTAAAACGAGTCCTTATCGACATAACCTGAAAGGCCGCTCAGTAAGGAAGAAGCCACTGTTCCAAAACCGCCATTAAAAAAGCTAGACTAAGGTTTGCAACTGCACATGGGAACAGAGATTATACATTTTAGAGAATTGTCCTCTGGTCTGATTAAACAAAAATAAAACTGTTTAGCCATAATGACCATTGTTATGTTTGGAGGAAAAAGGGGGAGGCTTGCAAGCCGAAGAACACCATCCCAACCGGCAGCATCATGTTGTGGGGGTGCTTTGCTGCAGGAGGGACTGTTGCACTTCACAAAATAGATGGCATCATGAGGAGGAAAATGATGTGGATATATTGAAGCAACATGTCAAGATGTCTATTAGGTGGTTCCAAAATTCCCCCAACTTATTGTGGGAAGCTTGTGGAAGGCTACCTGAAATGGTTGACCCAAGTTAAACAATTTAAAGGCAATGCTACCAAATACTAATTGAATGTATGTAAACTTCTGACCCACTGGGAATGTGACGAAAGAAATCAAATTTGAAATAAATCATTCTCTACTAATATTCTGACATTGCAGATTCTTAAAATGAAGTTGTGATCCTAACTGACCTAAGACAGGGAAGTTTTACTTGGATGTCAGCAATTGTGAAAAACTGAGTTTAAATGTATTTGGCTAAGGTGCATGTAAACTTCCGACTTCAACTGTATGTTTTGGATTCCCATTGGTTCTGGGAATGAAGCCATACATTTCCTGCCATTTAAAACCATTTTTAAACGTTCTGAGATTGGAAGTGAACATTTTTCCTGTTCTGGGAATGTTCATTTTTAAGTTGCAAGGAGGTTCTGAGAACGTTTTTCTATAGTTCCCTGATAAGTTTCCTGTGAGGTTTTATGAACGTTCTGAGAACAGAAATGATGGGTTATTTGAAAGTAATTAAATAATGTTTTGAGAACATGTTTTAATAAGACTTTGAATAACACTGGTAGCTTCATTTGGGTTAACTATTTTGAACTCCATAGATAGGACACATGTATTTGCTTAGGCATTAATCATGCAATCACATTCCTTTTTTGTTGTTGTGGCAAGGCATCAGTGAGATTCAAACCTATGCTCTTCACCTCTCTATCCATGGAATTAGTTCACTGTGCCACCAAGATGAAGCCAGCATGCCATGTTTCTTTAACTCAAAGCTGTTCATATTAGTCTTTTCAAACATATCCTATTTCAAAGGAAACAAGCACTCATTAAGATCAGGTATCACACTTAACAAGATGCCTACAACGGACGTTTTAAAATAAAAATTGTACAACGTTCTTTGAATGTTACTAATGTTTTCTTGTGTTTTTTTAAAAATCTCATGGCAGTACAAAATGTTGAATCAGACCAATGTGGAATTAACAATTGTAGGATGTGCCCTATTCATGGTGTATCTCTCAGAGCATGCTGAGGATGTCTTGTACTATCCCTAGCATGGAATGTCCAGCCTTGTTCCTCAAGATACAATGGAAGACACTGTAAATAACACAACACTATTATTCTGTCTATCGAAAAGATGTCTATCGAACACCTGGAATTTATTTGTTAGGTTGCCAATGTACTGTATCCTAAGGAATCTATTAAAAACGCTCTGTCAGTGTTCATTGTCTAGCTAACGCTATAACCAAAAGTGTATCTGGAAATGTATTTGTTTGGTTGCCAATGTACCTTAAGGGAAGCTTAAAACCCCCTCCCCTATCTGTGTTCTTTGTCTAGCCGATGCTGTAACCTGACCTGAAATCAGGTCCTAATTATACCTTACCTGGCCCGGTCAAGCAAGGGGTTGATTGTGTCTGTCTGGAGAATGGACAGGAAGGCAGCCAGACTGCATGGCGGTCTCGTTGTGAGACGACTCCACTGTATGCCACCCAAATAGGGGCCATATGTGTCAAGTCCTCAGAGGAGTTTCAATCTACACTCTTAAAAAAAGTGTTCCAAAAGAGTTCTTTGGCTGTTCCCATAGGAGAATCATTTTTGGTTCCAGGTAGAGCCCCTTTTGGTTCCTTGTAGAACCATCTGTAGATGAAAAGGGTTCTATCTGGAACTAAAAGGGTTATATTTGCAACCAAAAAGGGTCTTCTAAGGGTTATTCTATGGGGACAGCTGAAGAACCCTTTAAGGTTCTAGGTAGTACCTTTTTTTCTAAGATTGTACATCTTAGAATTGTACATATAGTCACATTAATTGCCATCTAAAATGCAAAACTGATCCTAAATCAGCACTGTAAGATGCTTGATACATAAGGCCCCTGAGGTGTTTAATCACCCGCATCTCTATGCTTGTCAATAGAGAACATATTTGACTCCTCTTATGTCAGAAAGGTTCAGTCTGTAACAAGCTATCCTCAAACGCCGATCCAATTTATTTGAATTAGAATGTGCTAATTCCAACCATTATTTTTCATTGATGGGAGGCTACTTTACGGATACACTTCACTCTGTTATAAGAACCAATTTGTGTTCATTTGAAAGAGTGGAGTAACACACTGCTATGAGCCATTACTGTATTTTAACATGTATCTATGGTCTTGTTTGGAGTTCCGCCGTATGCCAGGCAAGCAGAGCTTAAAGTCATAGTCATCTCTATTCGTGTTAATTAAACCAACAATCATAGAGAATGTTGTTAATTGATTAACATTTAAGGTGAAGTGAGGATAATTACGTTATGGCTCCTCATGTCAGACAGGTTCGTTACGTAAAGGGTAAATTCAGCGTTTTTTTTACCTCAAATTATTAAATCCAGTTCCATACCAGTGTCAATATACTGTATGTGAAAACATATATTTTGTTCTGTTCTGTAGTCAAACAGTTAAGAAGAAAAGGTCCTAAGAAAACTACCCCTTATGATGTTAATGGGGGTTGTAAGCTTACCATGAATTCACTTAATTGGAATTATATTGTGCCAATTCCAAACACTCAGGTTGTACTCCAAATGACACCATATTCCCTACATATTACACTACTTTTGACCAGAACCCTATGGGCTCCAAATAGGGAAAATGGTGCCATTTGGGATGCAGTCTCATTTTCATGAAGGCTACTTCATGGAAACACTCCAATCATGTTATTTTCATTTGACATGGTTGCATAGCACCCTAAGAACTGCTAATATCCTATTACTTTTTTATGTATAATTGTGTCGTAGTCATTTCAGAAAATTGCATTTGCGTTTGAAGTTCTAGTTCACACACACACACACACACACACACACACACACACACACACACACACACACACACACAGCAATACGAAGTAGCATTATGAAGCAGATTCTCAGATAGCACAAATAGAAAACAGTCACAAACTCAAATTGTCTATTGTAGCTGGAAACGGCAGATTTTTTATGGAATATCTACATAGGCATACAGAGGCCCATTATCAAAAACCAACACTCCTATATTCCAATGGCACGTTCTGTAAGCTAATCCAAGTTGATCATTTTAAAAGGCTAATTGATCATTAGAAAACCCTTTTGCAATTATGTTAGCACAGCTGAAAACTGTTGTGCTGATTAAAGAAGCAATAAAACTGTCCTTCTTTAGATGAGTTGAGTATCTGGAGCATCAGCATTTGTGGGTTCGATTACAGGCTCAAAATGGCCAGAAACAAAGACCTTTCTTCTGAAACTCGTCAGTCTATTCTTGTTCTGAGAAATGAAGGCTATTCCATGTGAGAAATTGATCTCATACAACGCTGTGTACTACTCCTTGCACAGAACAGCGCAAACTGGCTCTAACCAGAATAGAAAGAGGAGTGGGAGGCCCCGGTGCACAACTGAGCAAGAGGACAAGTGCATTAGAGTGTGTAGTTTGAGAAACAGACGCCTCACAAGCCCATAACTGGCAGCTTCATTAAATAGTACCGTCAAAAACACCAGTCTCAACGTCACCAGTGAAGAGGCGACTCCGGGATGCTGGCCTTCTAGGCAGAGTTGCAAAGAAAAAGCCATATCTCAGACTGGCCAATAAAAATAAAATATTAAGATTGGCAAAAGAACACAGACACTGTACAGAGGAACACTGCCTAGAAGGCCAGCATCCCGGAGTCGACTCTTCACTCTTAACATTGAGACTGGTGTTTTGCAAGTACAATTGCAAGGTGAACTTTCGCCCCAGTCTGATGTCCTGAGCGCTCTGAAGCTGGTTTTCATCAAGGATCTCTCTGTACTTTTCTCTGCTCATCTTTACCTCAATCCTGACTAGTCTCCCAGTCCATCCCCACAGCATGATGCTTCCACCACCATGCTTCACTGTATGGATGGTACCTTTTACTGAGGAGTGACTCGTCTGGCCACTATCATAAAGGTCTGATTGGTGGAGTGCAGCAGAGATGGTTGTTCTTCTGGAAGGTTCTCCCATCTCCACAGAGGAACTCTAGAGCTCTGTCAGAGTGACCATAGGGTTCTTGGTCACCTCCCTGACCAAGGCCCTTCTCCCCCCTTTGCTCAGTTTGGCCGGGTGGCCAGCTCTAGGAAGAGGCCGGGTGGTTCTAAACTTCTTCCACTTAAGAATGATGGAGGCCACTGTGTCCTTGGGGACCTTCAATGCTGCTGAAATGTTCTGGTACCCTTTCCCAGAGCTGTGCCTCGACACAATCCTGTCTTGGATTTCTATGGACAATTCCTTCTACCTCATGGCTTGTTTTTTTGCTCTGACATGCACTGTCAACTGTGGACCTTTCCAAATCATATCCAATCAATTGAATTTACCACAGGTGGACTCCAATCAAGATGTAGAAACATCTCAAGGATGATCAATGGGAACAGGATGTACCTGAGCTCAATTTTGAATCTCATAGCAAAGGGTCTGAGTACCTATGTAAATAAGGTATATATATATATATATTTTTTTTAAATGCCTGTTTTCGCTTTGTCATTATGGGGTATTGTGTGTATATTGATGAGGATTTTTTTTTTTGGGGGGGGTCAATTTTAGAATAATGCTGTAACATAACAGAATGTGGAAAAAGTGAAGGGGTCTGAATAATTTCTGAAGGCACTATATAAATATTTCTCTCTCGCACTCTCTCTCTCTGTGTGTGTGAGTGCATGTGTGTGTGTGTGTGTGTGTGTGTGTGTGCGCGTGCGTTCATACGTGCCTGTGTGTGTGTGTATTAGAGAGAGGAAGGATGTGAACACCATAGAGAGTTTGGTGGATTGAGACTCAAGGGTTAATCACCTGGGCTTGGATTACAATCACATGCTCACTGGATGTGTGCCATGGTTTTATGGTTGAAGTTACAAACCTTGGTTCAGATAAAAGTCTTATCACATATCGCACGTAACATTATCATAGTAAACTTTCTCCATCCTGCAAAATGTGTCTATCAAATCACTCTCCATGAAACATTATATTTGGTTGATATACATTCCAGGAATCAACATTTTGAAAATCAAAATATGTTTAGCATTTAAGCAAAGGCATGGAGTGCACTAAAGATTCAATTACCTGTAGATGTTCTCTCTTGAATCCACATCAGATGACAACTGTAGTTGAAATGTGGTCTGTTTCTGTGTTGTTCTTCAGCTTCACCTCTACGCCCATCTGTTTTTGGTTCAGTGAACTAAGAATAATAATAATAATGTAGCTTGATGTAGCCATGTGTTACTGGCACCACAGATAACTGCCCCCTGTCTGTTTCCACCACCTCTGCTAGACCTCAGCTCACAGGATTCCTTCTCTCATAAGTGGAAAATAGAAATGGAAGCCAAGCTACACGCACACACACACACGCACGCACATGCACACACACACACACACACACACACGCACGCACACACACGCACGCACACACGCACGCACACGCACGCACACGCGCCCACACGCACGCACGCACACACACACACGCACACACACGCACGCACACACGTGCACACACGCACGCACAAGCGCGCACGCACACATACATATGCACCTGCAGATGTCTTGAAATGAACCATACGATGGCTTTATGCTCAGTGGAGTTTGTTAAACACTTTAGATAACAGGCCATTGTAATATCCACCACAAAAAAAAATAGATAGAACAGGTATGACATCACACAGACACAACTACTGTAATATCACCATGTGGTGTCCTTCTGCTGAGAATGCTGTTCATCGACTATAGCTCGGCATTTAACACCATAGTACCCTCCAAGCTCGTCATCAAGCTCGAGACCCTGGGTCTCGACCCCGCCCTGTGCAACTGGGTACTGGACTTCCTGACGGGCCGCCCCCAGGTGGTGAGGGTAGGCAACAACATCTCCACCCCGCTGATCCTCAACACTGGGGCCCCACAAGGGTGCGTTCTGAGCCCTCTCCTGTACTCCCTGTTCACCCACGACTGCATGGCCACGCACGCCTCCAACTCAATCATCAAGTTTGCGGACGACACAACAGTGGTAGGCTTGATTACCAACAACGACGAGACGGCCTACAGGGAGGAGGTGAGGGCCCTCGGAGTGTGGTGTCAGGAAAATAACCTCACACTCAACGTAAACAAAACTAAGGAGATGATTGTGGACTTCAGGAAACAGCAGAGGGAACACCCCCCTATCCACATCGATGGAACAGTAGTGGACAGGGTAGCAAGTTTTAAGTTCCTCGGCATACACATCACAGACAAACTGAATTGGTCCACCCACACAGACAGCATCGTGAAGAAGGCGCAGCAGCGCCTCTTCAACCTCAGGAGGCTGAAGAAATTCGTCTTGTCACCAAAAGCACTCACAAACTTCTACAGATGCACAATCGAGAGCATCCTGGCGGGCTGTATCACCGCCTGGTACGGCAACTGCTCCGCCCACAACCGTAAGGCTCTCCAGAGGGTAGTGAGGTCTGCACAACGCATCACCGGGGGCAAACTACCTGCCCTCCAGGACACCTACACCACCCGATGTTACAGGAAGGCCATAAAGATCATCAAGGACAACAACCACCCGAGCCACTGCCTGTTCACCCCGCTATCATCCAGAAGGCGAGGTCAGTACAGGTGCATCAAAGCTGGGATCGAGAGACTGAAAAACAGCTTCTATCTCAAGGCCATCAGACTGTTAAACAGCCACCACTAACATTGAGTGGCTGCTGCCAACACACTGACTCAACTCCAGCCACTTTAATAATGGGAATTGATGGGAAATGATGTAAAATATATCACTAGCCACTTTAAACAATGCTACCTAATATAATGTTTACATACCCTACATTATTAATCTCATATGTGTACGTATATACTGTACTCTATATCATCTACTGCATCTTTATGTAATACATGTATCACTAGCCACTTTAACTATGCCACTTTGTTTACATACTCATCTCATATGTATATACTGTACTCGATACCGTCTACTGTATCTTGCCTATGCCGCTCTGTACCATCACTCATTCATATATATTTATGTACATATTCTTTATCCCCTTACACTTGTGTGTATAAGACAGTAGTTTTGGAATTGTTAGTTAGATTACTTGTTGGTTATTACTGCATTGTCGGAACTAGAAGCACAAGCATTTCGCTACACTCGCATTAATATCTGCTAACCATGTGTATGTGACAAATCAAATTTGATTTGATTTGATTTGATTTGCTGTCATATGAGAATTTAATTTTGTAATAGAAGGTATCATCAATTCAACCAAAGAGAGCCATATTGCAGATACAACAGGGTAACATAGTCATGCACAACCTGACCCAAACTGCTTCCAGAGCCTGACATAGGCTACACGTGGATTGTAGATCCAAGTGTAGAAAATACAATTCAACATTCTGTCTGAGGATGTTTAAAAACACCTTTGGTATCTCAGTGTATCTCCAGCCAAGCCCTTCCAAGCTTTCTTGTCCTCTTTACACAGAGCTTTTTCAGTCTGAAACTATACAGTATGGTGATCGTGGGAGTAAAACGTTTCCAAGACTTTGTAATACCATTGAGTCTCAGTGTAATCTTTGGCCTTAATTTCTTTCCAGTCTTAGTGTGTAAAATATAGCAAATGGTCTGTCTAGTACTAAACACACTGTCCTGCCTGCTCCAGTACTTATGAGTGTGTGTGTGTGTGTGTGTGTGTGTGTGTGTGTGTGTGTGTGTGTGTGTGTGTGTGTGTGTGTGTGTGTGTGTGTGTGTGTGTGTGTGTGTGTGTGTGTGTGTGTGTGTGCATGCGCATGCATATGTGTGTGTACATGTGTCTGCATGCATGCGTGTGTGTGTACGTGTGTATACATGCATGCATGCGTGTGTGTATGTTTGTGTGTGTGTGGTGTGTGTGTGTGTGTGTAGTTATCACACACTGGCTCATCTCCTTCTTCATCACATCTCTCTCTAAATCTCTGCCTCTCTCAGAGGAGAAAAACAAGACAGATAAAACAGAGAAGGACTGTCTCATTTTAGGATGCTCTGAAAATCCATTACAGATGCTTCTGTCGTACTTTTCTGTTGTCTTTGGTCAGTCATCCACTCTTCCGTTCTGTTGTCAACGTTCAGTCATCCTCTGTTCTGTTGTCAACGTTCAGTCATCCTCTCTTCTGTTCTGTTGGCTTTCGTCAATCATCCTCTCTTTTGTTCTGTTGTCAATGTTCAGTCATCCTGTCTTCTGTTCTATTGTTTTAAAGTTCAGTCATCCTCTCTTCTATTCTGTTGTCAATGTTCAGTCATCCTCTCTTCTGTTCTGTTGTCAACGTCCAGTCATCCTCTCTTTTGTTCTGTTGTCAACGTTCAGTCATCCTCTCTTTTGTTCTGTTGTCAATGTTCAGTCATCCTGTCTTCTGTTCTATTGTTTTAATGTTCAGTCATCCTCTCTTCTATTCTGTTGTCAACGTTCAGTCATCCTCTCTTCTGTTCTGTTGTCAACGTTCAGTCATCCTCTCTTTTGTTCTGTTGTCAATGTTCAGTCATCCTGTCTTCTGTTCGATTGTTTTAATGTTCAGTCATCCTCTCTTCTGTTCTGTTGTCAACATTCAGTCATCCTTTCTTCTATTCTGTTGTCAACGTTCAGTCATCCTCTCTTCTGTTCAGTTGTCAACGTTCAGTCATCCACTCTTCTGTTCTGTTGTCAACGTTCAGTCATCCTCTCTTCTGTTCAGTTGTCAACGTTCAGTCATCCACTCTTCTGTTCTGTTGTCAACGTTCAGTCATCCTCTCTTCTGTTCAGTTGTCAACGTTCAGTCATCCACTCTTCTGTTCTGTTGTCAACGTTCAGTCATCCTCTCTTCTGTTCAGTTGTCAACGTTCAGTCATCCTCTCTTCTGTTCAGTTGTCAACGTTCAGTCATCCACTCTTCTGTTCTGTTGTCAACGTTCATTCATCCTCTCTTCTGTTTTGTTGTTAACGTTCATTCATCCTCTCTTCTGTTCTGTTGTCAACGTTCAGTCATCCTCTCTTCTGTTCTGTTGTTAACGTTCATTCATCCTCTCTTCTGTTTTGTTGTTAACGTTCATTCATCCTCTCTTCTGTTTTGTTGTTAACGTTCATTCATCCTCTCTTCTGTTTTGTTGTTAACGTTCATTCATCCTCTCTTCTGTTTTGTTGTTAATGTTCATTCATCCTCTCTTCTGTTCTGTTGTTAACGTTCATTCATCCTCTCTTCTGTTCTGTTGTTAACGTTCAGTCCTCCTCTCTTCTGTTCTGTTGTTAACGTTCATTCATCCTCTCTTCTGTTCTGTTGTTAACGCTCAGTCCTCCTCTCTTCTGTTCTGTTGTTAACGTTCATTCATCCTCTCTTCTGTTCTGTTGTTAACGCTCAGTCCTCCTCTCTTCTGTTCTGTTGTTAACGTTCATTCATCCTCTCTTCTGTTCTGTTGTTAACGCTCAGTCCTCCTCTCTTCTGTTCTGTTGTTAACGTTCATTCATCCTCTCTTCTGTTCTGTTGTTAACGCTCAGTCCTCCTCTCTTCTGTTCTGTTGTTAACGTTCATTCATCCTCTCTTCTGTTCTGTTGTTAACGTTCAGTCCTCCTCTCTTCTGTTCTGTTGTTAACGTTCAGTCATCCTCTCTTCTGTTCTGTTGTCTCTCGTCAGTCATCCTCTCTTCTGTTCTGTTGTCAACATTCAGTCATCCACTCTTCCATTCTGTTGTCAACGTTCAGTCAACGTTCAGTCATCCTCTCTTCTGTTCTGTTGTCAACGTTCAGTCATCCTCTTTTCTGTCCTGTTGGTCTTTGTTCTTATTACTTTGGTACAGAGTTTCAATGGCAAGATCCACTTGCTAAATAGAATCTGTTTTTGTGTGTGTGTGTGTGTTGTGTGTGTGTGTGTGTGTGTGTGTGTGTGTGTGTGTGTGTGTGTGTGTGTGTGTGTGGGTGGGTGGGTGTGGTTAAATGAATATATGATATCACAGATTTATAGATCGGCAGGTAAGGGTGCTTTTGAGCAGCTAGCAGCTCCTTACCATTCAGCCTTCAGAATTGCCACTAATGATTTTTATAGGACACATCACTGCACTCTATACTCCTCTGTAAACTGGTCATCTCCGTATACCTGTCGCAAGACCCACTGGTTGATGCTTATTTATAAAACCCTCTTAGGCCTCACTCCCCCTAACTGAGATAACTACTCCAGCACTCATCCTCCACATACAACAGCCGTTCTGCCAGTCACATTCTGTTAAAGGTCCCCCAAAGCACACACATCCCTGGGTCGCTCCTCTTATCAGTTCGCTGCAGCTAGCGACTGGATCGAGTTGCAACAAACACTCAAACTGGACAGTTTTGTCCTTTATCTCTTCATTAAAATACTTAATCATGGACACTCTTACTGACAGTTTGTGTGATGTATTGTTGTCTCTACCTTCTTGCCCTTTGTGCTGTTCTCTGTGCCCAATAATGTTTGTACCATGTTTTGTGCTGCTACCATGTTGTGTTGCTTCCATGTTATTGTTATGTTGTGTTGCTACCATGCTGTGTTGCCATGTGTTGCTGCTTTGCTTTGTTGTTGTCTTAGGTCTCTCTTTATGTAGTGTTGTGTTGTCTCTCTTGTTGTGATGTGTGTTTTGTCCTATATTTATTTTGTATTTATTTTACATTTTTAATCCCAGGCCTCCGTCCCCGCAGGAGGCCTTTTGCCTTTTGGTAGCCCGTCCTTGCAAATAAGAATTTGTTCTTAACTGACTTGCCTAGTTAAATAAAGGTTAAATCAAATCAAATAAATAAAAATCAGATGTTCACCTAAACTCATTTATTCAGAAATTGTAACTTATTTTCCCATTGCTGAGCAGACTTCAGAGAACCATGGAGCATGTACCATTATCAAATTCCCACACAATATCCATATATCCATGGAGACCAAACTAATAATGTCCCATATCAAATCACTGTCTAATAATTCTCATATAAAACCATAAAGTTCCTAATGGTCATGACATTTCCTTTCGCAGTGAGCTCAGTGTTCTCTCTTTCATCCGTTGGGAACATGTCTCAATTACATCATTTTCTGGTTGATAAACTGGTTTTCTGGTTGAGAAGACACTGTATAGCCAAAATACAACCAACAAAAGTTGTAAGGTTATTAGTGACTGTTTTGTATCCTCTCTAGTGATCTTTCAATCCGTGAATAGGCAGATCTGAAGCAAGCACAGTACCGGGCCTAGAGTGAGTTCTGGCCTGGAGCACCAATCGTAAATGTCATGTTAGACCTACATCGTGCTCTCTGCTAAGATAAGTTTTCTTAGGGTATCACTTAGGGGGTTGGGTACTGTGGCTCTAAAATACAAATGTTGGTTGAAGGCTTACAATGGATAAATAAAGTGGACTTTTATTTAGAAAAGTCATCATGAATGATGTTGAATAAATGTGTTATGAAAGTACTTATGAATGATCTGCAACACTCATGAAGGTGATATGAATGTTTTTATAAAGGGGCTATGCGTAATGTATATCCCATTCAAGTAAAGTGTTAACAAATGAGTTTTATTTCCATGGCCTTTTAGAGAATTAGAATGGGTTACTCATGCAGTGCAGAGACCGACTAAATCCCATGACTAAATAACAAAAATCAACATTGAGCTTTGTATTTCAAACACAAACATCAGGAAAGCATACATTTGCCTACCAAAAGGAACATGCCCCCAAGCTTACGTCAATGTTGAATTTCCTTCATGCAACACATCTCTTCATTGTGAATTCACAAGGTACAAACCATGTAAAGTATGTAGTTTAAAGATGCACTTCAGCTATTTTTTAAAAACTTTTCCTGATGAAAAACAATATTCAAAATATAAATACGATAATGCACTCACACATAAGGGTAAAAAAAAAAATTGGAACAAAAGAGTTGGCCATTCAAGGAGTTGGTCTAATGGTGCCCTCTAATGTCATTGGCCTCCCCCCTACTTGTTAGAACAAAAGAGGACAAAAGAGGAAGCCCCCTCCCACATGTGCTATGTCATGTCATCTCTGGACCACCTATTGAGATGTGCTTTTTGTTAAGTAAATCAGATGTTAAATGAGGTGAAAAGGAGACTGGAGTGCGTCTTTATGAGCATGTAGTGCAAAAGAAAGGGAAAGAGCTTTGTGACTATGGCCAGGAGATGCGTGTGGCAGCGGGCTTTTGGAGGTGTTCGTTGAATGGAAAAGCCTTGGTAGAGGTCTTGTCATGGCTGGTGTCGTAGGTTCCAGAAGTAGAAACATTGTTCTCACTTCAATACCAATAAGTATCGCAAAAATAATATGGGTGTAGATGGGAGTGAAAACTGTAGCAAACTACAAGGTCTAGGCAGGACAAGAAGGGAAATGTGGCCCCAGATCTGCTTGTGCCGTCTGGCCAACTCATGGCTCGACAATGAGCATAGGAGTTGGTAAGACTGCACAAACAGATCTAATAATCAGTGAACAGCCAAGGGCATTAAGGGTCACATGAGATCACGTGACAGATGCCCCAACTGTGGGAACAGGTCCCAGTCCCACTGGACCCTTGGCAATGAAAAAGTATGCCTCAACAGTCAGTCTCCTTTCAACTTGTTCCAGACACTGATAGCTCTCACTGCCTAATGCCCCAAAACTCTAGACCACCTTTACTCCACACACAGGGATATACACAGAGCTTTCCCCTGCCCTCCATTTGGCAAGTCTGACCATCATTTTATCCTCCTCATGTCTGCTTAAAAGCAAAAACTAAAGCAGGAAGTACCAGTGACTCGCTTAATAGAGAAGTGGTCAGATGATGTGGATGCTATGCTACAGGACTGTTTTGCTAGCACAGACTGGAATTCTTATACAATTTTTTATATTTTTTTGTTTTCTTTTTACTTATTTTTTTCTTCACATTTTCAAACAGTCCATTTATATTTTCCAACGGGGCTATACATTTGGGTGAGTTATTCTCTCTCTCCTGAGTAGCCTCGTTTCACTGCTAAAAATAAAATTAAACCATCAAGAGTTCAGCGAAATAACAACACAAATACAGGTAGCCTAGTCAAATAATTAACATTCAATCACATTAACCGTTACTCTCTCACGGGAATTCCACTAAAGGTCCGTATGTAGCCAAATGTAACTTCTGCTCATGTTAGTATCTGTACTGATGGCGCAAAAGCCATGACAGGGAGATATGGTGGAGTGGTAACGCGTGTGCAAGCAGTTGCTCCCGATGTCTCTTGGGTACACTGCAGCATACACCGAGAGGCACTTGCTGCCAAGGGAATGCCTGACAGCTTGAAAGACGTTTTGGACACTACAGAGAGGTAAATGGTTAACTTTGTTAATAAATTGAGGCCCCTGAACTCTCGTGTATTTTCTGCACTATGCAGTGATATGGGCAGTAACCATGTAATGCTTTTACAAAATACAGAAGTGCACTGGTTATCAAGGGGCAAAGTATTGACACTTTTTTTTTAAATTGAAAGACAAGCTTAAAGTTTTCTTTACTGACCATAATTTTCACTTGTCTGAACGCTTGTTTGATGACGAGTTTCTCACACGACTGGCCTATATGGGTGATGTTTTCTCTTGCCTGAATGATCTGAATCCAGGATTACAGGGACTCTCCGCAACTATATTCAATGTGCGGGACAAAATTAAGGCTATGATTAAGAAGATGGAGCTCTTCTCTGTCTGCATTAACAAGGACAACACACAGGTCTTTCAATCATTATATGACTATTTGTGTGCAAATGAACTCAAGCCTACGGATAATGTCAAATTTGATACAGCGAAGCACCTGAGTTGGGTGGGCAATTATGCAGGTACTTTCCCGAAACGGATGACACAAACAACTGGATTCGTTATCCCTTTCATGCCCTGCCTCCAGTCCACTTCTGATATCTGAACAAAAGAGCCCCATCAAAATTGCAACAAGCAGTTCTATGAAAATGTAATTTAATCAGAAACCACTGCCAGATATCTAGTCAGTGTTAAGACACTGATGTTCTTTGCAACCACATACCTATGTGAGAGTTGATTCTCAGCCCTCACTAGCATGAATTCTAAATACAATTTCATTTGAGGAGCAAGCAAACCAATGAAGAGCCGAGCGCTAGCTAGCCGGGCGTAAAAGCAGGTGATTACTCCTCCATCTCTACAAGCCACCCAGTGTTCCCTGTCTTCCTCTCTCAGAATTGGACATGGAACACAGACAGCATGGACCTTCTAAATTAGTCTTTTAACTCAGTCATTATTTTCACTGTTCTATAATCTGTCAGAATCAATACATTTACATGTTAGTAATTTAGCAGACGCTTTTATCTAGAGCAACTCTCAGTAGTGAATGCATACATTTTCATTATTTTTCTTACTGGTCCCCCGTGGGTATCGAACCCAAAACTCTGGCGTTGCAAGCGCAATGCTCTACCAACTGTCTCACACCAATGTTATGTTTCAGTTAGTACTTCATTATTACATTGTATTTGTACCATTTCTTAGCTTTTGTAAGATTTTCATCAATCAGTCGCTATGGGTGTAAGATTTCCACATCAACATGAGTGATGCATATCTAGGCTTTGAATGTCTAAAACCATGTAAGCCTTATTTTTCCTATGAAACTGATAGATTATATGGCTATAATAATTTAATTATAAAGCAAGACCTGGCAACGGAATTTATTTCTAAAGTCTTCGATTCTACTCTTATCTACCAAAACTGAGATAAAATCCTGTCTCTCAGTTCTCTCATGAGGAAAGATGTGTCTGTTATACATTAATAGAAATGAATTTAATTGTTTTTCATGGCAGCTGGCCCTATTATTATTATGGCCGAACACGCTCAAGCCAAGCCTGGGCTAAAACGATGAGCTTCCAACAAAGCTATGTCAGAAAACTGAATACAAGCAATTACAGAAAACAGGCACTTAGTAAGCATTCGCTAGACACTTGTGGAACCCTTTTTGTCACAATTGCCAAGCAGACTGAACATTTGTAGAGTGATTTAAATCTGTACAGAAAGTGCCCCCTAAATAACACTTTATACTTCTGCTACTCATATCATTTGTTATCTGATGGCTGTAGCGATGAATCAAATCAAATCAAACGTTATTTGTCATATGCACCGAATACAACAAGTGTAGATCTTACCGTGAAAAAGAGAGGAAGACAGGGAACACTGGGTGGCTTGTAGAGATGGAGGAGTAATCACCTGCTTTTACGCCCTGGCTAGCTAGCGCTCGGCGGTTCATTGGTTCGCTCGCTCCTCAAATCAAATGACTCTCTCCCCCGTGGAGATAGGATAAACAGTGGCAACCTTTTCATTAAGGACTGAAAAAGCAGCTGTACAGTACTCTCCTACAAAATAGTGGCAAATGCAGTACAGCCTGGGGATGATTATCAAGTCCTTATCATCATTCTGTAGGGTTCCACCTGTCAGACCAAAATGAAACTTCCAGTGGGTAGGCTTGGTGATTCCAAACTGCTGTAGGCCTCCGTACTGGACGTCTCTGACACGAACCTCTGACACTAGACCCTAACTTTGTTTTACATGCTCACTTCAATTAGAATATCTAGTTATTCAGATTAAGTGCATTTGGAATTCTCTACATTCTCCCTATATATCCCATTACAAGTGAAGCACATTTTCTGAATATAGTATAAAGATATACTGAACGCTCTTAGAAAAAAGGGTTCCAAAAGGGTTATTCGGCTGTCCCTATAAGGAGAACCATTTTTGGATCCATTTAGAACTATTTTGGGTTCCATGTAGAACACTGTGTAAAAGGGTTCTACCTGGGGAAAAAATGGTTCTTCAAAGTGTTCTCCTATGGGGACAGCTGAAGAACCCTTTTAGGTTCTAGATAGCACCTTTTTTCCTAAGAGTGTATATCTTTGGATATGCACACATACTGTAGGCTACATGAAATCCTTTCCAGATTACATATTTTGTAGTGCTTCATTGTCGTTATGTTATTATAATCTGGTGATGACAGAACAGGACCCAGTTAAACTGGGCCAGAGTGTTGACAGGACTCACGGTAGAGATTTCCTGTTCCATCTAGAAACCTTTTAGTTCCCGCCGCTTGACGAGGTCATATGGCTCTGATCAAAAGTAGTAAATAATAAAGGGAATAAGGTGCCATTTCGGATGCAGCCCAGCTGTGACAGGGACAACAGGGGCCATGTTGGACAGGAAGAGTTCCATAAAAGGTTAGAGAATATCAACTCCAGTCCAAGTGGATTCTGGCAGTTCCCTTGTTGAATGTTGTTTTAAATTATTTCTGGGGCTTTAACTGTGAGATTGAATAACAGAAGTGGTTTCAGTGAGTCGGCATGTGGGATTTGATGATACGGATGTTGAGAGGGTCAGTGCATGAAGTCCAAGTGCCTTTTAACTCTTCTGTGCAGAATCAGTGACCTTCCCATGGACTGACAAAGGAAAAGATAGGACAAAAAAAATGGTGACAACTAACCACACAAACAAACTGATTGGAAGATATGGGAATTCAGTGAAGAGTTACTATGAGAAGTTTCAGTCAATTGGACACAGATTTCTCCAACTGGAACAAAGTTTTATTTGAAACATTCGCAATGTCATTAAATTCTTACATTTTAATACCATTCATTTCTGTTAATTACTCCGTAGGGCAGATAATATGGAGAATGGAGCCTTTCCCACGATCATGAGCTTATAGTATGTACGCTTATGGGAATATATCATATTCAAATCCATGTGAACCTATACTATACAACTTCTTTTTTTTCAAGGTTCTTATGCCCTCTATATTGTTATAGCTTAGTCTAGCCTTCAGGCTAGCTGAACCGAAAGAGTGTGCTCGCATACTCCCTTAAAAGACCTTCGCTTAACAAACTTGAAAAATAGTACTGTTTGTCTATTATAAGACGCTGTAGCCAGTATACTGTACACTTCCTCAGAACAGTCAGATTTAATCTAAGATATCTCAAGAAATCTGTCAATAATGTTGATGTTTTTGCTGAAGAGACCTTAGTCACACAATTTGACATCTAACTAAAATGTTTGGTGCATTATTTATCATTGAAACAATATCCATGAAAATGAGTCATCTCTCCTCGAATGACAACAAAGACTTTCTTGAAGAATCCCTACTGTTGACCAATCACCGACGAAAGGTTGTCGACTTTGGCTCCGAACTTCGGCTTGCCTTCAGAAAAAATGTTGTGTGCCCAAACAGCCAAAGAAAACCCTCACCAAAGTCCGAAACGAACAGAAATGTTACGAAATATCTTCATAATATTATGCACAAACGCTACCGAACTGTTTCAGGTTGGAAGCATGTGGACGCCACTCTAACACACAGATCTCTGATAATGCTGTAATTGTCACTCCCTGACCTTAGTTATCAATGTTTTCTGTATTATTTTGGTCAGGTCAGGGTGTGACGAGGGTGGGTATGTGAGTTTTTGTCTTGTCTATGGGTTTTTCTATATCTATGGGGTTTTGGTATGTCTTGGGAAATGTAGGTCTATGGTGGCCTGAATTGGTTCCCAATCAGAGACAGCTGTTTATCGTAGTCTCTGATTGGGGATCCTATTTAGTTTGCCATTTTCCATTTTGGTTTTGTGGGTTATTGTTTATGTGTAGTTGCATGTCAGCACTTGTGTTATGTAGCGTCACGGTCATTTTGTTAGTGTGTTTAGTGTTCTTTGTTTAATAAAGAAGTATGTATTCATATCACGCTGCACCTTGGTCTCATCAATACGTTGAAAGTGACAGTAATGTCCTGTATGTCATGACTCTGTTAGATTTCTCAGCTGTTTCCGTAATTCATAAAACCCCTGTCCTAATAAATCAAATCCAGTCAAATGTTATTTGTCACATGCATCGATGTAAACCTTACAGTGAAATGCTTACTTACAACCCCTTGACCAACAATGCTTTAAGAAGTTTTAAGAAAAAAAGTTAAGTAAAAAATAGATAAGTAAATAATCTAAAATAAAAGTAACTGAGTAGTTTGCCATACCCGTCGGTGATTCAACCAGTCAGGATGCTCTCAATGGTGCAGCTGTAGAACCTTTTGAGGATCTCAGGACCCATGCCAAATCTTTTCAGTCTCCTGAGGGGGAATAGGCTTTGTCGTGCCCTCTTCATGACTGTCTTAGTGTATTTGGACCATGATAGTTTGTTGGTGATGTGGACACCAAGGAACTTTCAGCTCTCAACCTGCTCCACTGCAGCCCCGTCGAGAAGAATGGGGGTGTGCTCGGTCCTCCTTTTCCTGTAGTTTCTTTTGGGAACAGAGGTGAAATTGAATGATCACTTTATGGAGCGAGAAATAGAGGGAATATCCCCTTGCTGTTTGAATGAGGTTTTATTCAGGCTGCTTAACAATCAGACAACCACCTCTCTCTCATCCAGCTAAAGTGATGACCTTCTCTTCATTAACAGAGAATTGGAATGCCAGTAATAACTTTTCAATCTAAATCATTCTGCCTATGTCTGCTTTCCTTTAGGAGCTTCCTCTTAAGATTCCAAACAAGCAACAGATCGACTGCCAGGGAAAACAGACTGAGAAGGAGTAGAGAGAAAAGAGGAGAAGGGGTTGAGGGAGAAGAGAGAAGAGAGGGGGAATAGCATCCCCATAGTACAGTTTTTTTCAGGGTTTATTGTTTGAATGGATTGATCTGCTTTGATGAATTACCAGCAAACATCCCCAAAAGGTCTCTGACAAAATCCAGATTACAAACGAGATGACACTTTACATCTTTAGTAGGGCTCTCATTCATTGAATGAATGAGCAACACATAATGAATCCATCTTTCATACGCTGCCGTTTGTTTTAGAATGAAAACTCAGTTCAGCAGAAGTGAACTGAATAATGAATGTCAATTTTGTAACTTTCCTAACGTGACATGACCGCTCATATCTGCACATAGAGAGACAGAATATTAATTATTAAGAAGGCAGTCAAGAGTAAATTTCCACGTCTGCAAAGTCTTTCTGTCTTTCTATTGCAAAACTCCTTCACTAATTACTATTGTGTGCCAGATCAGCTTAAATCTGTTAGAAACCCGTCTCAGGATGGAACAAGAGCCATTACCCAAATCCTTTTTATTATCCCAGCAGCCAGCCAAGCACACAATAACTCAGTCGTAACAAACAACTTGGAAAGGGATGAAGAAGAAGAAAGTGCCTAGGCATACATCAGTAAGACGCATAATATGATAGGAAATGAGTTGGGATAGTTGAAGATTGGTTAGGGCTACCTGATACTTCTAGAAGAGTGTTTCTGTAACCAGAGGAGACAGTAATTTACAGGGTCATGGATTGTTAGGCAGCATGGAGATGGATCAAATGATTTCCTATCCAGTATAGGCCTACTTCTATATATACCATTAAGAGAGGGCATCAACTGATGACACTGTCATGAAGCATTATGACTATACTGTGTCACTTTACTTGGACTAAGAAAATACAAAATAATAAAAAAGTGTATTTTTTATTGAACTTTTATTTAACGAGACAAGTCAGTTAAGAACAAATTCTTACTTACAATGACTGCCTACCAGAAGGCAAAAGGCCTCCTGCGGGGATGGGAGCTGGGATTAAAAATGTCAAATAAAATATAAATATAGGACAAAAACACACATCACGACAATAGAGAAACCACAAACACTACATAAAGGGAGACCAAAGACAACAACATAGCACGGCAGCAACCATTCTGAAAATACAGAATGGTAGCAACACAACATGACAACAACATGATAGCAACACAGCATGACAGAAGCACAACATGGTAGAAGTGCACAATATGTCACAAATATAGCAGCAAACTGAAAAGATCTGTGTGCTTTGGGGACCTTTAACAGAATGTGACTGGCAGTACCGGTGTTGTATGTGGAGGATGAGGGCTGCAGTAGGTATCTCAGATAGGGGGGAGTGAGGCCTAAGAGGGTTTTATAAATAAGCATCAACCAGTGGATCTTGGGGCGGGTATATAGAGATGACCAGTTTACAGAGTAGTACAGAGTGCAGTGATGTGTCCTATAAGGAGCATTGGTGGCAAATCTGAAGTCCGAATGGTAAAGATGACACTGTCAAGAAACATTATGGCAATCATAATCATATACTGCAAACCAGATAGGCCTATCACGTCCATGCCCTTATGTAGTCATCAGTCACAAAGAGGGTGTCTTGTCCTGCTCCTAAAATCATTTCCTCCATTCATCCCAGTTTGGGATGCACCCCAATATACTCTATATACTCTATATGTGCTGTTGGTTGACAGTTTGGTTTGAGTAGCCCTCAGACAAGACACTATGTCTAGGGGAAAGGGGATACTTAGTCAGTCGTACAACTGAATGCATTCAACTGAAATGTGTCTTCCGCATTTAACCCAACCCCTAAGAATCAGAGAGTTGCAGAGGGTTGCCTTAATCGACATCCACGTCATCAGCTCCTGGGAAACAGTGGGTTAACTATCTTGCTCAGGGGCAGATTTTTACCTTGTCAGCTCAGGGATTCGATCAAGCAGCCTTTCGGTTACTGGCCCAATGTGCATATCCGCCAGGCTACCTGCCAACCATCTACCACGTTATGACACTTTGTGATGAAATATACTGTAACTTGACCAACTGTTGGCTCATATTAGCTTCCTTATCATCCAAGGTTCTATGGAGGTCAGGATTTCAGGGTATACAATACATCACAAGTCTTTCCTCCTAAGACAGTGTTTTTCCGCTTCACAGGCTGGTAATTCTCAAAGATCTAGTCTTCTCTGTATGTTAATACAGGGTTAAGACATCTCAAAGCCATCTCCAGCCCTTGTACTGGCTATACATTTAGTCTGCCAGCTCTTTCGGTAGGAAACTCAGCACGGCATGCAAACCTTGTCCATTTCCACTTAATATGTGTTAGATCCACATACTGTACTTGTGTCTTCTTTTGGTTGCCTTCAGCTGCTGATGAGATGCTATCAACCTGGGCATACACAGTTAGGTAGCATTCCGATGTTCTATTGGAGCCTGTTATGTGACTCAACAATGCTGTGTGTTGCACTGTGTGTTACACTTACAGCACAAACACTATCACAGGTTGGTACCGTTCTCACGTTCTTTTGCAGTTTGTGCACCTGCAGCACAAGAACGTTTGCAATGTTACTATGTTCAACTGGAGCTTGTTGTGATGAAACATTGCTGTGTGCTGCACTCACAGGACAAACACTTTTCAACGTGATCTTGTCTTAATACATTATAGTGGAACTGAATATATCTAAAGGCAGTTCAACCTTTAGCCTTTTTGATTCGTTGATCTTCCTGAAATGTTGGATCCTCAAGCTAAGACGTGGAAGAAAGATCTAGATATTTCTAGATATGGACTGTTACTCCCCAAACACCAGATTCCAAAGAGATACGCCCCAACACCTCCAACCAATTAAGCTAGTGCTAGAAATAATTTCTCTTTAGGACTGTAGAGAAGAAACTAAAGATGAACAGCTCTAAACAGTGCCGTTTCCATGGGACCTAGAAATTGTCAGACAGTTCGAATGTTTTGGACATGAATCAGCTCTGTCCCACTGGGGTCCTATAGCACGGTCTCAGACTAATGTCCTAGTTCTGGTTCTCACAACCCTGTGTGTGTATGTGTGTGCGTGCGTGTGCAGGCGGGCTTGCGTGCGTGCGTGTGTGTGTGCTTGCAGTCGATGGCACATCCCTCTGATGCACAGAAACCATGCTCACGAAGAGTGGAGAGCTAAAATAGCTCTAGAATGTTCTCTAAGGCAAGCCAGAACCACACCACTTCTACCATGACAACTGACCTATACTTCAAACAAAAGAGAGGGTAAGGCGTTTGTTAGTAAATAATTTTTCACAGAGACATTCAGTCAACAAAGAGCTACAGTTAGTTTCAGTGTGCGTGGCAAGAAATAAGTTAGCCCTAAATATTTCTAAAACTAAAAGCATTGTATCTGCGACAGATCATTCACTAAACCCTAAATATCAACTAAATATTGTAATAAATAATGTGGAAATTGAGCAAGTTGAGATGACTAAACTGCTTGGAGTTAGCCTGGATTGTAAACTGTCATGGTCAAAACATATTGATACAACAGTAGCTAAGATGGGGAGAAGTCTGTCCATAATAAAGTGTTGCTCTACCTTCTTTTTTGTGGTTCTTTAAAAAAAAAAATCCCCTTTTTCAATTGTTTTAGTAGCTACTATCTTGTCTCATCGCTACAACTCCCGTACGGGCTTGGGAGAGCCGAAGGCTGAAAGTCATGTGTCCTCCGATACACAACCCAACCAAGCCGCACTGCTTCTTAACACAGCGCCATCCAACCCGGAAGCCAGCCGCACCAATGTGTCGGAGGAAACACCGTGCACCTGGCAACCTTGGTTAGCGCACACTGCGCCCGGCCCGCCACAGGAGTCGCTGGTGCGCGATGAGACAAGGATTTCCCTACCGGCCAAACCCTCCCTAACCCGGACGACGCTGGGCCAATTGTGTGTCGCCCCTCCTGGTCGCGGCCGGTTACGACACCATACACGTACATGGACTTGTTTTGAAATCTATGAATGTATTGTAATGTTATTATAATTGTATAAGCTGTCTTAATTTTGTTGGATCCAAGGAAGAGTAGCTGCTGCCTAAATACAAATACAAATTATTCTTTGTCCTGTATTTCTGTCATGGCCCGGCAAGATACATGGCAAAAAGTATGTGGACACGCCGTCAAATGTGTGTATTCTGCTTATCTATCCACACCCGTTGCAGACAGGTATATGAAATCGAGCACACAGCCATGTTAAATTTCTGCCCTGCTAGAGCTGCCCCAGTCAACTGTTAAGTGCTGTTATTGTGAAGTGGAAACGTCTAGGAGCAACAACTGCTCAGCCACATAGTGGTAGGCCACACAAGCTCACAGAATGGGACCGCCGAGTGCTGAACCACGTAGCGTGTAAAAATCATCTGTAAAAAGATCTTTATGTAAAACATTTACATTTGACATTTTAGAAATGTAACATATGCTCTTATCCAGAGTAACTTTCTGTAACATGATGCTACTGGCAGCAGAGAAGTCAGGCGCAGGAGAGCGGAAACTGATTTACAACAGTTGAGTTTAATAACCATAAACAGAATCAATACAATAAACGGGTCAAACAAAACCCAGTACACACGAGCATAACGTGCACAAGCACTACAACAAACAATTACGGACAAGGACATGGGGGGGAACAGAGGGTTAAATACACAACATGTAATTGATGGAATTGGAACCACGTGTGATGGAAGACAAGACAAAACCAATCGGGATTGAAAAGTGGATCAGCGATGGCTAGAAGGTCGGTGACGTCGACCGCCGAACATCGTCCGAACAAGAAGAGTCCGACTTCGGCGGAATTCGTGACACTTACAATTAGTGCATTAATCTTAATATAGCTAATTGTTATAAGTACACCTCTGCATAACATTGTATCCTCATTAACATTAAAGAAAACAAAAAAAGAAAAAAGAAAGAAATATAGATCAACTTACAACAAAGAATAACTTTATTAACATTGTTACAGACTAAAAAACACAAAAGACTTTAAGTGCATCAATTTGCCTAAAATGTAAAAAAAAAAAAATGAAATCCTTATTTAAACTGTAAACATTTTTTGACCATTTGATACTGAAAAATAAAATATAATCAATAAATAATAATAAATTAAAATTGATCAGCAACATTAACTCAGGAGCACAATATATGAAACACTTTGACCTATAAAACAAAAATGAATAAAACAATTTGTGCTGATTTTTTAAAAATCAAAATGAGGAAGTCAGGATTAATGGCTATAATGAGCATGTTTTGCAGAGCACAGCTTTTCGAAGCGGGGTTTGAAGCATGATACTGCAACTCTCAGCTCCTGCTCAATGTTTAGCTGGGACCTGTACTTGGTCTTCAGTGCAGCAACAGCAGAGAAGCCAGTCTCACAAAGATAAGATGTTGCAAAAGGAAGAAGAATGCCCATGGCCCTCTGCCCTAAGAGTGGATATTGCCTCTCTGAATTCACTCAGTGTCTGTGATGTGAACCTCAGTCTCAATGTGGAGTCAGAGGTCATATCAATGAACTGGTCCTCCTCTGCAGAGCTGAAACCAGTTGGAGCTGGTGCATTGAAAGTATCTCTCACCCAGTCATATTGGGAACTGTTTTCAGGGAAATACTTTTTAAAGAATCCCATCAGTGATGAAATATGCTCCTTAATATATGGAATCACTGAGGTGGCATCATAGTCAGTAGTGTCAACAAATTCATGCAGGTTCTCAAATTAATCAGTATTTCCTTCATCAAGTCGCCTGCCCCACATTGCAAGCTTTCGAGTGAAAGAGCTGATCTTGTCTTGTCCTCATGAAGGAGGTGTTTATCTTTCCCTTGAAGCTGTTGATTTAGTTCATTTAGCTTTCCAAATATGTCACTCAGGTAGGCCAGTTTTGCCAGGAAGTTCTCATCACAAAATTTTTCTGCAAGGTCATACTTGTGCTCCTGCTCCGAAAACATTCTTATCTGCTCTCTTTCCTCGTGACAGCCACCTTGCTTCACTGTGAAACAGCACTGCTTGATGTTCAGCTCCCTTCTCCTCACAGATAGCAGAGAAGACTCTTGTTTTTAGTGGTCTGGTCTTTATACAATTGACAACACCTACAATGTCAGTCATAACCTCAATTAATTCAGAGTAAAGGTGCCTTGATGCCAGTGCTTCTCTGTGTATAACACTGTGTCCACTCAGCATTAGGTGAGGCCTTCTTGATGAGTGCCCGAAGTCCTTTTCTCATCCCTGCCATGGTCTGTGTACCATCACTGCAAACACCAATGCAGTTCTCCCACTTTAGCCCATTCTCAGTCAGGAAGCAGTCCAGCATTTTGAATAGCTCTTCAGCTGTGGCTCTGTCTCTGACATATTTACAAAAAGGTAGATCCTCACACAGGGAGTTTGTCATGTCAAAACGTACATAAGCGATAAACAAACAGTCTTTGTTGCTGTCAGTTGCTTCATTGAACTGTAAGGCAAAACGTTTATCTACCAGCTGTTCTTTAAGATCGTTAGCAGTGTCATTTATACGTCTGGCGACAGTGTCATTGGACAGAGGGATAGTTTTTATTTTTGTAGCACTTGCATCATCCAGCATGACAGAGACCATGTCTAATGCTGCAGGCAGTATCAGCTCCTCTGCTAGGTAGTGGGGTTTTTTGCACTGAGCAATTTGGTACGCCACCTTATATGATGCTAACAGTGCTCGCTGGTTTACTGAAGTAACATTCACAAAGTGGGACGATTGTTGGCAATATTCGACACGTTTTCGCTGAAAAAACTCAAGCGGTTTGATTGGGGTGTAATGTCTTTAAGTGACGCCTTAATGTATTTGGCTTCATGCTGTCCACTGACAACATTTTTAGACACAGTAAACATACCGGTCTTTCATCGTCTTCCCGGCATCGCTCCGAGCTCCCCCAGGGGGGCGCGCCCCACTATTTGAGAAGGACTGACATACTGTAACGTAAGTGCTTTCATTTGAACTAAATAGCTGTTCTAAACTTTTTTTTGGTAAGGGGATTCTGTGACTGAAACATCAGGTAGCATAGTCTCAACTCCCAAGGTAAAACATTATTCATCAACCGACCGGTAATTTCAATCCTATACAGTCTCCATCACAATCTATCAGAGTTTAGAAAAATAGCCAATGGTATTAGATTAGACATAATGACTGAAAAATGACCGAAGCCAGGTGTTTTCCATTTGGGTCCAGTCAGATAGTCCCGCTGGAGGACCAGACTCTGAGAATAGCAAGGCCAGTCAGATAGTCCCGCTGGAGGACCAGACTCTGAGAATAGCAAGTCCAGTCAGATAGTCCCGAGGGAGGACCAGACTCTGAGAATAGCAAGTCCAGTCAGATAGTCCCGCTGGAGGACCAGACTCTGAGAATAGCAAGTCCAGTCAGATAGTCCCGCTGGAGGACCAGACTCTGAGAATAGCAAGTCCAGTCAGATAGTCCCGCTGGAGGACCAGACTCTGAGAATAGCAAGGCCAGTCAGATAGTCCCGCTGGAGAACCAGACTCTGAGAATAGCAAGTCCAGTCAGATAGTCCCGCTGGAGGACCAGACTCTGAGAATAGCAAGTCCAGTCAGATAGTCCCGCTGGAGGACCAGACTCTGAGAATAGCAAGTCCAGTCAGATAGTCCCGCTGGAGGACCAGACTCTGAGAATAGCAAGTCCAGTCAGATAGTCCCGCTGGAGGACCAGACTCTGAGAATAGCAAGTCCAGTCAGATAGTCCCGCTGGAGGACCAGACTCTGACAATAGCAAGGCGCATCAAGTTCACATCTCTGGACAATTCAGAAGTAGTAGGTGGCAAAGTCTTACTTTGGGATGGCATCAACTCTCAAAAAGTGAATCTGAATCCTAATACTTAGCATTGTTATAAAACAAAACATTAGATGACATATTTCAGCACAGAAGGCAATGTTAAAACATGACAAAAAAAGTGAACATGGGAAGTGGTTTAGCTGCTTTTTCCCTTAGGGCCACAGTATAAATGTCTTGCCATTGATAAGTGAAGCTGAGCACCTTGTATCATTTACGCCTTCTTTGCTGTCTCTTTACTCATACAGAGAGCTAGCTCATAAGATTAGAGATGACACAAGACAAAAGACTCCAACACCATTCTCCCTAAAAGATAAATGGGCACATTATCAACATCATTTATACAGCCTAGTTGGCTTTCTGACAACGCTGAGCTATGATCTTACGTTATTCAATACATATTCTGAATGGTAGTAACCAATAACATTGTAATAAATAATAATGTATTCAGCTATTAAATGCTTGGTCTGAATGGAGTGAGTACAGTTTCATAGAGTGTATTCCGCTGGTTGGTGTGACCTCATAGCAATGCAACAACCACCATCTGTCATGGAGAGAACCAAGGATAAGTCCTGACACGAGCTTATGGTATGTTTTGAAGGCTGAAAGTTTAGTTTGGTTTTAAAGTATTGACCTTGTCTGCTAATGTTAGGCATGGCTTAAAGGCCAAGTGCAGTCAAATTATGTTTTCCTGTGTTTTTCCTGTGAAACTAACACTGTAAAAGTGTTTTATTCCCTGATAGTTGCTGTTTGAAAATACAATTCCTTCTAATCAGCAGGTTTGCATGGGCAGGAGTTTCTGCTTTCCACGGTGACATTGCAAAGTGGTAAATTGGTTAATAGACCAATCACTCATTGTATGCTGCAGCATTAAGATTTCCCTTCACTGGAACTAAGGGGCCTAGCCCAAACCATGAAAAACAGCCCCAGACCATAAGCCTCCTCCACCAAACTATACAGTCGGCACCATGCATTGGGACAGGTAGAGTTCTCCTGGCATCTGCCAAACCCAGATTCGTCCATCGGACTGACAGGCGGTGAAGCGTGACTCATCACTCCAGAGAACGCATACTCCTAGACTTTCCACTTCACAATAGCAGCACTTACAGTTGACCGGGGTAGCTCTAGCAGAGCTAGAGAAATTTGACTAAGGTGACATCCTATGACGGTGCCACATTGAACATCACTGAACTCTTCATTAAGGCCATTCTACTGTCATTGTTTGTCTATGGTGATTGCATGGCAGTGTGCTTGATTTTATACACCAGTCATCAATGGGTGTGGCCAAATAGCCGCATCCACTAATTTTAAGGGGTGTCCACATACCGTTGTATATATTGTGTAGGTAGCCCTGTTATATTTCTAACATTTTGAGGAATTGTTCCATGGTAGACTGTATAGGTGCTCTTTTGATTGCTGAAAAGTAATACATCAACAATGGCTTCACTCAGAACAGTGTTGAGAGGTGGATAACAGCCAAGCCCATTATGGGAGACCACCTCCTCATTAAGGTGTGGTGCCATACGTTGTGCAACCATATGTTGTGCCCCACAGAGTCAAGATAACAGAAAGGTGACTCCTGCCATGGTCTTCCTAAGAGGGATCAACTCCCTTTACTGTATGGGTAGTAATCCCACAGATGTTTCCAAATAGCTCAGCAATTCACACATGCATTTGCACTTGTGAAATAGGAAATTTAACCACCCACCTAATTATCTAATTATCAATTGTAAGGATTTCGCCACAAGGTCAATTAAAACACTATACCATGGAAGAGAGAGACAGAGAGAGAGAAAACAACTTATTTAGCCTTCTGATACAATATCTGTAATATCGATAATGCAATACTTATATCAAGCAATATAAAGTAATATATAATGTAATATAAATAATGTAATGGGTAGAGAGTGGAGAGGCGGAAATCCAAAATTCAGTACTTTTCTCAATATATTAAACCAAGCTCTCTCTTCTCGGCTCCATGGGGTGATGGAGATAACGACAGCGTTTCTGAGCAGCCCTAGTGTAGGATAATGAGGATGACAGAAGTGGCGTCTCATCTCTAGAATAGCTACAGTAGCCTATTATTCATCGAAGGTTATAACGTAAACAGTTTTGAGATGAACCATATTTGGGCTTGGAAGAAACAGTCCTGCTGTACACTAACAGGACAAATAGCAAGTAACACACATAGTTAGCCTCTTCATGTGTGTTTATGGGCAGGCACCTAGATAAACCCTCTAGACACGTCTCAGCGTGTTAGTGTGGGATCATCATGCATTAACTGAATCATTTAACATACACAAATAAAGTTTTAAACCCATTTGACATTCACACAGGAATGGGTCACCATAACAGAGACAAGTGGATGAGTAGAATTTGCCTCATCCTCTGCCTTACAAAGGTGGTGGGGCTGCATAGCTGGAGTAAACATTTTATTCTATTTATTAAGCCAAGATCGAAAACACACTGTGAGGTACTCATCCCAAACCATATGACAGGCCGGTGAAGAGACTCATCTGAAGTGGAGATATTTTTGCTGGACCCTGTGATGTGGTCTCAGCCAGATTAGATTTGAAGGGAAACGTTGAGTTATTTAACCATTATATAAAGGGAAAAGAACACTGCCACTCACTACCTCACTCCCCATGAATAAAAGAGTAGACTGTCTGTTTCTTGGAGGACTTGTCACGCCTTGGTCTTAGTATTTTGTGTTTTCTTTAATTATTTGTTCAGGCCAGGGTGTGACATGGGTTTATTGTGTTGTCGTATTGGGTTTTTTGTAGGCATTGGGATTGTGGCTGATTAGGGGTGTGTCTAGCATAGGCTTGGCTGCCTGAGGCGGTTCTCAATCAGAGTCAGATGATTCTCGTTGTCTCTGATTGGGAACCATATTTAGGTAGCCTGGGTTTTACTGGTTATTTTGTGGGTGATTGTTCCTGTCTATGTGTTTGCACCAGATAGGGCTGTTTCGGTTTTCACTTTTCATTATTTTGTAGTTTCCGCTTGTATTGTTTTTTCCTTCATTAAAATTATATTATGAATCATCATCACACTGCATTTTGGTCCGATCCTTGTTCTACCTCTTCATCAGAGGAGGAGATAGAAGAACGCCGTTACAGGACTAAGGAAGTAAAACCAATGTATTTCACAATGTTACCTCCAATCTGTCTTTTAATTATAACCATTATATAACCTTTTAAAACATAAAAGTCTATTTCTGGCTGTATAAGTGATGATCTCATGAGGACTGAGGGAGTGAAATGGAGTGTGCTGTGTTAACAAGCTCTGGACCGGTGATCAACAGAGACATGGGTTAAGTTCTAAATGGTACCCTATTCCCTATTTAGTGCACTAGAAGGCCAGCATCCCAGAGTCGCCTCTTCACTGTTGACGTTGAGACTGGTGTTTTGCAGGTACTATTTAATGAAACTGACAGTTGAGGACTTGTGAGGCGTTTGTTTCTCAAACTAGACACTAATATACTCATCCTCTTGCTCAGTTGTGTACCTGGGCCTCCAACTCCTCTTTGTATTATGGCTAGAGACAATTTGCGCTGTTCTCCTAAGGGAGTAGAACACAGCGTTGTACGAGATCTTCAGTTTCTTGGCAATTTCTCACATGGAATAGCCTTCATTTCTCAGAACAAGAATAGACTGACAAGTTTCAGAAGAAATGTATTTGTTTCTGGCCATTTTGAGCCTGTAATCGAACCCACAAATGCTGATGCTCCAGATACTCAACTACTCTAAAAAAGGCCAGTTGTATTGCTTCTTAAATCAGCACAACAGTTTTAAGCTGTGCTAACATGATTGCAAAAGGGTTTTCTAATGATCAATTAGCCTTTTAAAATGATGAACTTGGATTAGCTAACACAATGTGCCACTGGAACACAGGAGTGATGGTTGCTGACAATAGGCCTCTGTACGCCTATGTAGATATTCCATTAAAAAATCTGCCGTTTCCAGCTTACAATAGTCATTTACAACATTAACAATGTCTACACTGTATTTCTGGTCAATTTGATGTTATTTTAATGGACAAAAAAATTGGTTTTCTTTCAAAACACGGACATTTCTAAGTGACCCCAAACTTTTGAACGGTAGTGTATACTCTATTCTATTCTATTGTATTTTAGTCTATGCCACTCCGACATTGTTCATCCTAATATTTATATATTCCTTAAATCCATTATTTTACTTTTAGGTTGGTGTGAATTGTTAGATATTACTGCACTGTTGGAGCTGGAAACACAAGCATTTTGCTACACCCACAATAACATCTGCTGAATGTGTATGTGTATCTGACTAATAAAATTGTATTTTATATTGATTTAAATATCCACCATGTCAGTATAGCACTAATTAGTTTCTGCTGTGTCCAACAACCAGTGGCGAGTTTGGCATGTAAATCTTGGCGGGGCAAACTCAACCAATTCTTTTAGATGCATGCCAGCGAAGCCACTACACTACACAACACAACACTAAACAATGCATTATGCACTATAACGGTGACAAAAGGTGCACACAAAATGTTATGGCCTAGATAAAGTTGTCTCGACAGCTTTCCTTTCAGAACCAGGGCGTGAATCCTTACCACTGCTACACCTGGCTATCAGTGGCGCCTCATCTGGCAGCGAAAACCGTAGCTGATGTGGCTGACATAAATAAATATGGTTCCTACTGACTCCTTTTGGATTTGTGTAACTCGATAAGAACTGCATTCTCCTTCAATAATAATATATGCCGACATGAGTTTTGACTTTTGAACCATTTATGTTCAGAAAATTCATAATGTTATTCCTTATATCATCAACACTTAGCTCTAAGTATAAGCAAGTGCAAGCAATTGAGCTGCAACGAGGTAGGCCTATTCGTTCAGCACTTTTGAAGTGGATGGAAAGAAATTCAGATAGACGTTGTTTCAGATAAATTCAGCAAGATGTTGAGGACTTAACTTCATTTGTCTTCATGTCACCACAGAGAGCGAGAGAGAGCGAGAGATACGGACTCAGCGGCTAGCCTACAATTTGAAGTATTTTATTATCTGGTCTAAAAAGGAAAGAAAACAATCAAAAGGAGGGGCTCAAGACAAAAGTAGTGCACTCTATAGGGAATAGGGTGTCAATTGGGATGTAGTCATGGACCACTGGCCTGAATATCCATCATGTCAGAACAGCACTAATTAGCTTCTGCTGTGTCCAACAACCAGTAGCGATTTTAGCATGAACATCTTGGTGGGGCAAACTCAACCAATTGTTTTAGATGTATGCCAGCAAAGCCACTACAGCCTTCTTGGATGGGCACTTCTACTGTAAATCTATGGTAGCACCCCAGGGGGTCTTGAACTACTAGCTCTCCAGCAGATTCTGCGGTGACGTAGTGTCCCCATGAGCAGTGACGATATTAGCCAGTAAATCTTGGTGCGGCAACAAAAAAAGAAAAGTGGGATGCATGCCAGCAAAGCCAATACACAACACTAAACAACACATTAACTGCACTATAACGGTGCCCACAAACTGTTAGGGCCTACAGCAGTCCCAACGTTTTACAACTGCTACACCTGGCTATCAGTGGAGCCTTGTCTGGCAGTGAAACAGTTCATTTGGCCTCATTTATTGTCTTTAAAAAAACATAGCTGATATGGCTGACTTGCTTCAACAAATGTGGTTTCTAATGACAATTGAGATGTGCAAACTATGGCATAAGGGGACGAAAAATGGATAAGAGGCAATCCATAATTTCGATTAAGACAATTAGCTCTTTGTCTTAATTAGCTATTTGTCTAAAATGTTTAGCACTTTTTAAATGTACATGTTCAAGGTTTCAGGCTTGTTTCTTCCAAAACAAGTAAGAATAAGGAGTTTAAGTACTGGGACACACTATTGGAAATTTGTGTATGCGTGCGCGATATAGACAAGACGCATGTCACGATCGTCTGAATGAATGGGCCAAGGCGCAGCGTACTTAGAGTTCCACATGTTTAATAAATATGCAACTCACCAAACAGAAGAAAACGAAACGTGACGTTCTGGGCTGCTCACAGGCATGTACACAAAAACAAGATCCCACAAACAACAGGTGGGAAAAGGCTGCCTAAATATGATCCCTAATCAGAGACAATGATAGACAGCTGCCTCTGATTGGGAACCATACCAGGCCAACAAAGAAATAGAAAACACAGATTGCTCACCCTAGTCACACCCTGACTTAACCAAATAGAGAATAAAAAGGATCTCTAAGGTCAGGGTGTGACAACGCAGCTGCTAATATTGGTGTCCTACTGAACATACTTCTTTCCGTATGAAATATTATAGCTTGATTACATTTTAGGGTATCTGAGGAGTCAATAGAACTGTATTTTGACTTGTTTTAACAAAGTTTGGTAGATCTTTGGATTCCTTTCTCTGCATATTGAACGAGTGGATTGCACAAATCGATGGCACCAATGGCAAACAACACTACATGTTACAGCTGGGACCCTTTGGATGACAAATCAGCGGAAGATTTTCAAAAAGTTAGTGAATATTTCATCTCTATTTGTGAATTTATGAAACCTGTGCCGGTGGAAAAATATTTTGATGTGAGGCGCCATCCTCAAACAATCGCATGGCATGCTTTTGCTGTATTGGCTACTATAAATCGGACAGTGCAGTTAGATTAACAAGAATTGAAGCTTTCAACTGATATAAGACACTTGTATGTACATAAATGTTCAATATCCATAATTATTTATTTGAACTGTGTGCCCTCCAGTTTCACCGGAAGTTGTCCTGCTAGCGGGACGCCTATCTCAGAGAGTTAACGGACAAGAGGACACAAAATGACCACGAGTCTCACAATACAGGCAACTCTTAGTGTTGAGCCTGTATAGCCATTCCACTGGAGAAAACCCAGCTCTGCCTAGTTGCATAGGCTCAGGAAACGGTGACTCAGAGGTCTTTGGCGACTCTCTGGGAACCTCGGGTAGCCACAGGTTCTCTCGGCAATGGGGCCGTTGGGGACTTCCGGGATGCCTCGGAGGCGAGGTGGAATCCTTGGATGGGCTAGGGAAATCGAATCTCCTCTCTCTCTGTCGTTCCCGTGATCCTGATGGTCAAGGCAATGAGGGAATCGAGATCCATCTGTAATTCCCGGGCTGCAAGCTCATCCTTGACCTCATCTGAGACTCTGTGTAGGAACATGTTGAACAGCGCTTCCTGGTTCCAGGTACTCTCAGCTGCCAACGTGTGAAAATCCACATCATAGTCTGCCACACTGCAGGAGTCCTGCTGAAGCTGGAGTAGCTTCCTGGCAGCCTCTCTCCCGGAGAATGGGGCATCAAACACCTTCTTGACCTCTCCCACAAACTCCTCCAGACTGATGCATATGGTCGGCTGTTGCTCCCATACAGCTGTATCCCAGGCGAGCGCCCTCCCGGACATCAGCATGATAAGGTACACTATCTTAGAGCTGTCCGAGGCGAAGGAGGGTGGCTGAAGGTCAAAGATGAGGGCACACTGAGCTAAAAACGCGAGACGGGTGCCCAGCTCTCCATTGAAGCATTCTGTGGGAGGTAAGCGGGATCCCGGGAAGGCGGAATGACCGCTGAGACGGCGCTGCTAACAGCCGAGTTACTGAGGAGCTGTGAAGTTACCGTCATAGTAGGCTGCATCCCATACAACCCGCGGAATTGCTCCAGCAAGATGTACAACGCCCAGTCATGGCGTTCGGCCAAGGTGTGGACCCCCTCCATAAGGCCACACAGCAATTCCTCGTGCCTACCAATGGTGGCTCCTTGGGAGGAGATGGCATTGCGCAGCTGGTCCGAGTCTGCTGGGTCAGTCAGGGCCAGTTTGTACTATCACGTTTCAGGTAAGACCCAAATGCAGACAACGTCGAAGTAATAACAGTTTATTAATCAAAAAGAGGCAGGCAAAAAACAGGTCAAGGGCAGGAAGAGGTCGGTAATCGAGATAGGTGGGGCAAAGGTACAGGACAGCAGGCAGGCAGGCTCAAGAACAGGGCAGGCAGAATGGTCAACACCGGGAAAACTAAGAAACGGGAACAATCGAGAGACAGGCGCAGTGGGAAAAACCATTGGTAGGCTTGACGAAACAAAACGAACTCGCAACAGACAATCAGAGAACACAGGTATAAATACACAGGGGATAATGGGGAAGATGGGCGACACCTGGAGGGGGTGGAGACAATCATAAAGACAGGTGACTAAAAGCAATGACTAAAATGACTCATTAACTGAATAAAAGGCGTGGTCAGCTCGAAGATTGGAGTTTTTCTTATTCTATCTCGTTCGAAAGGTAGTGCTTTAATCTTTACAATAGAACACAATTAGCACACTGTATGTATGACCTTCAGTAAATATACATTTTAGTTTTTTTGTGAAGCCTGCCTGACGACTACAATATCAAATCTGCCAGTCAAAAGAGCGGTTTGAACAGCATGAAGATAAAATGATGTGCACCCAAACGAAAACACAAAGTACGATATAAAAATGTTCATACATTTTGATTAGTGTGTGGGGGTCAGAAAATTAATTGATATAGTCAGAGATCAAGACGTCACCAACAAACTAACTTGGTCCAAGCACACCAAGACAGTTGTGAAGAGGGCACTACAACACCAAGATTTGGCATGGGTCCTCATATCCTCAAAAGGTTTTCCAGCTGCACCAACTAGAGCATCCTGACGGGTTGTATCACTGCCTGGTTTGGCAACTGCTCGGTCTCCAACTGCAAGGCACCCTAGCCATAGACTGTTTTCTCTGTTACCGCACGGCAAGCGTACCGGAGCTCCAAGTCTAGGTCCAAAATAGCTTCTACCCCCAAGCCATAAGACTCCTGAACAGCTAATCAAATGGCTACCCAGACTATTTGCATTGTCCCCCCCCCCCGGAACGCTGCTGCTACTCTCTGTTATTATCTATGCATAGGCACTTTAATAACTCTACCTACATGTATTGTTATTTACAACTGCTCTTTAATTATTTGTTATTCTTATCACTTACTTTTTTAAATAGGTATTTTCGTAAAACTGCATTGTTGGTTAAAACTCTTTTGGGATAGGGGGCAGCATTTTCACTTTTGGATGAATAGCGTGCCCAGAGTGAACTGCCTCCTACTCTGCCCCAGATGCTAATATATACATATTATTAGTAGTATCGGATATTAAACACTCAGGAGGGGGTCATGAGACCTGTTTCAGTCAGTGGTCTGGCAGAGTCTCAGGCTTGTGACGCGCGCTCCCGACAGAGTTAGCTCTCGTTCCATGGCTTTTCTTCAGACATAGGAATTCTCCGGTTGGAACATTATTGATGTTTTATGTTACAAACATCCTAAAGATTGATTCCATACATCGTTTGACTTGTTTCAATGGACTGTAATGGAACTTTTGGACTTTTCCTCTGCTCGTGCGTCATGAAGTTGGATTACTGGGCTGACAACAAGGCGCTATTTGGACATAAATAATGGACTTTATGGAACAAATCAGTCATTTATTGTCAAACTGGGATTCCTGAGAGTGCCTTCTGATGAAGATCATCAAAGGTAAGTGAATATTTATTGTGTTTATCTTCTGTTGACTCCAAATGGGCGGATATTTCTCTGGCTGGATTGGGCTCTGTGCGCCGTTCTCAGATTATGCCTTTTCCGTAAAGTTTTTTTGAAATCTGAGACAGCATTAAGGAGAAGTCTATCTTTAATTCTGTGAATAACACTTGTATCTTTTATCAATGTTTATTATGAGTATTTCTGCAAAATCACTGGATGTTTTGGAAACAAAACATTACTGCACGTAACGTGCCAATGTAAACTGAGATTTTTGGATATAAATATGCACATTATCGAACAAAACATACATGTATTGTGTAACATGATGTCCTATGAGTGTCATCTGATGAAGATCATCAAAGGTTAGTGATTAATTTTATCTATATTTCTGCTTTTTGTGACTCCTATCTTTGTCTGGAAAAAATGTCTGTGTGTTTTTTTGACTTGGCGGTGATCTAACATAATTATATGTTGTGCTTTCGTTGTAAAGCATTTTTTAAATCGGACACGATGGGTAGATTAACAAGAAGTTTATCTTTCATTTGCTGTATTGGACTTGTTAATGTGTGAAAGTTACATATTTCCCAAAAATATTTTGGAATTTCGCGCACTGCCCTTTCAGTGGAATGTTGTCGAGGGGTTCCGCTAGCGGACCGCCTGCCCTAGAAAGGTTCAGGGCTTGATTTGAGACATAAATGGTAAAATAATGATGTGATGCTATGTCCAATCAACCAAAGAAATCAAACAATATGTTTCTAAAATGTCTGTTTTTTCTACCTATTTTGTACACTGAGCAGTCCTCCTATTGCCATACCGTGTCTTAATCACTGTCATTATTCCCTTTCCCTACCTATTAGCTTTCTTGGTTATTATCGTCATTATTATTCCCCTCCCTTTTCCCTATATAGTTTGTTCCTTTTTCGGCCCTTTCTTGCCTCATTATGTAAGTGTGTTGAGGCCTGTGTAAGATTAAATTTAAATCAACTTAACTTGACTTGATCAGCATTCTCCACCACCAGGCCATCTTTTTATTAGTCTACCTGTTATAGAAAGAAATTAGTCATTCTCTGGGGCATCCACTGATCTGTGCGTTTGGTTCCGAGGTGTTGTTTCCTACCAACAGCTTCCAGTCCTTCCATGGAGAGAATACTCTAAATAGAGCACTGGCCATGATAACAAGTTGACAAGGGACGGCATCTCTTTTTGAAGAAATACATTTCAAAATGATTTGCAAATGTCAAACTAGCTGCATGTAGGCCTTTCTCTCACTGCTTTTTTCTCTAGGCATGGATAAGATATTGCCATTATGATTCAATCAGAGGACTTAAATAATGTCTCTGGCTCTGCCCCTCAGGTATTCTGTCTGGCCAGAAGAATGATTGTGCTTTGTTGTGGCTCTGACACAGTAAAAAATTGTCAGCAACAGCTTGTGATAGCAAGGCATGTATCTTATCAGTTTTGCCTTTCAGATCATGATGAACATGATTATTTAGACAAGGGGGCATGTGATCCTAGATCAGCACTGATGCAGGTTCCCAAATCTCCACTCAACACCTTTTCAGTAGGCGTTGAGGACTCCTCCAGATGGGCTCTGTAACTGGCAGGGTGCTGGCAGGGTTACCCAGGGCCGAGCTTAAGCACTCATAAACAGCTGTGAATCGGTGCCAGACGTTCTGACTGACGTGCATCTTAGTCAAATTGCCTTCATTCACGGTAATTGCATTGTACGGTGTCCGAAGTCAGAAATCAAACAAGATTCATGCACAGAGCTCAGTCATTGGTTGGCAGAAAGCTCATCCCTTTGCTCTCACTTTCGTTGAGCAAGTTCATTATTTTTGGGAGGGAAGATTAGAGGTCACATTTGTTAGTCTGGTTTCGTTTGCACAATGACTGATTGGCCTTTTTTATGGCGAACAAATCCTGAGTTTCATTCTGACCTGATGGTTTCATAATTGTGATACAAAAGGCATGTTCGAAATTGTTTTGAGGAAGTTTTCCTGTGTGATGTGTGTGGACAAATGATGAATAATTTGCATATGCTGCTGGTTATGACTTGTATCCTAACCTAATCTTCTGAACATTTTAGTAAAGGACAGGAAGGCCTGATTCCACAGTACTTCAAATAACTATTCATTGCTTTCATCTACATGAAAGGCAGCACAGCATGCTTCACTCTTTTAAGGCAGAGAGTAAAACATGGGTATATAGTTTTGAAGTTTAGAGTACAGTGCAGTATATGCAAATGTAATCACTACATGAGTTATCGTCTGCTCCATATGGGTGGTATTAATTTGAATAACTTTAAATATTCTTATTTGAAACACTCCAGCTGGGAAGAAACAACATGTTACATTCTCATAGATTCTAAGTCGTAATTTCCTGTGTACAAGAATTCACTGTAAACACATTTTTTATATTCATTGAGGTCTGTGGTTGTAGCGTTAATGTAAAGGAAATGCATATTCTTCTTCTTCTTCTTACTGTGACCTAAAATAACTTTGAACAGCTGACTCACTCTGCAAGAGCACATCATGAAAATATGAAAATGCATGCCCATGTATTTCCCTCAGTTGAACTTGTCTAGAGGGCATGTACTAATTCAGACAATTACCTATAGTCCTACATTAGTAAAGAGGCTATTTAAAGCTTGTGGCAATGTGATGTCTGTCAGGTGCCATCCAGAGTCTTAAACTGTATATAGAGTGTTGGGGCAATGCGATTTCTGTCTGATTCGTTCTGAGAACACTTTATCTTCCATAGCTGTTGCTAAGTGATAATTGATGCTTCCACATTGTGCTGTTTATTTCTGATTGTTTTCCAAATCTATGAAAGCAGATATACAATTTGTTGACACCCCAACACAGTACAGACTTGGATACACATTATCCAGAATGCTAATCAATAAAAATGTCTATTACATTCACTGGTCTGTTTAGCTTGTTTCCAGCAGATAATTTCATACAGATTTGTTGGAAGTGCTCTCGTATTGTTACATTACCAACATTTCAAGAAGAAAGGCAGTAACATGGCAGCCGTTCTAAAACCTGGCCAAACTCTCTAGACTTTTGGCTCTAATGCCATCCCAATGCAATTTTAGTTTTAATGAGTGTCAATGGGGAGGACAATGTCCCTCAATTCCTCTTCCATCATGGCCGACATAACTTTTTTTGTCCTCTCGCTAATGTACAGTAAAGTATTCAGACCCCTTGACTTTTCCACATTTCGTTACATTACAGCCTTATTTTAAAATGGACCAAAAATATAATAATCTTCAGCAATCTACACACAATATGTAAAGACCAAAATGCAGCGTGGTTTCTTTGATTCATGTTTAATAACAAAAGATAAACACGAACACTACAAAAACAATAAACGTGGAAAACCAAAAACAGCCCTATCTGGTGCAAAACACAGAGACAGGAACAATCACCCACAAACACACAGTGAAACCCAGGCTACCTAAATATGGTTCCTAATCAGAGACAATGACTAACACCTGCCTCTGATTGAGAACCATATCAGGCCAGACATAGAAATAGACAAACAAGACATCCAACATAGAATGCCCACTCAGATCACACCCTGACCAACCAAAACATAGAAACATACAAAGCAAACTATGGTCAGGGTGTGACACAATACCCCATAATGACACAGCGAAAACAGGTTTGTAGAAATGTTTTCACATTTAATATAAATTAAAGACAGAAATAGCTTATTTACATAAGTATTCAGACCCTTTGCTATGGGACTAGGAATTGAGCTCAGGTGCATCCTGTTTCCATTGATCATCCTTGAGATATTCCTACAACTTGATTGGAGTCCACCTTTTATTGTTTTGTAGATTCTAAAGTGGTAAAATGTAACATACAGAAATATTACTACTAAAAATAAGCTTTCATCTTACAACCGAAGTCCAGAGTCATTACTTTGACGATATTTATTCTATAAAACATAATGTTGTTGATACATCCTCAGTTTTCCCTGTCAAAGCCATTCAACTCTGTAACACCTCCTCCTGTTTCCATTACCCAGTCACATCCCCTTTTCCTTGGTTTAAAAACCCATTCAGTTTCAAAGCCAGTTTCAAAGCCAGTGTCAAAGCCATTCAACTCTGTAACACCTCCTCCTGTTTCCATTACCCAGTCACATCCCCTTTTCCTTGGTTTAAAAACCCATTCAGTTTCTCTCTCTCTCTCTCTCTCTCTCTCTCTCTCTCTCTCTCTCTCTCTCTCTCTCTCTCTCTCTCTCTCTCTCTCTCTCTCTCTCTCTCTCTCTCTCTCTCTCTTCAGATTGAGCTGTCTTTTGTTTTTGCAACTACATGTCACTTTGTCCCCACCTGTGAGTATTGTTTGTTATGGTGATTGACTGTTTGTTTGATGGTGGGAAAAGGGGGTATCAAGACAAGTCGCCCATGGGCATACACTACCCGTAGGAATACTTTGTCTAATTACCCTAGTTAGAACTGGGCGGACCAGTTTGGTTAGTTAGTTAGTTGTATTGAAGTAGGCTAGTCTAGCTTAGGGGTGTTTTTGGATATTTGTTTCTTTCCTTGGGTCCAGCTCAGCCCCTTTTCCTGCCCCCCTTTACCGTGTGTGTTTAAAAATAAACCAAGTGTTTGACGGTAATGTAATAGTAATTAGAAACTTAGCCAAGGGATATTCAGTGTCAGTTTACCCATCAGTGAGATGGGTAAAAGAAAAAGGGAAAACCTCCCTGGTTGAATCTGTTTGAAATCCACTGCTCAACTGAGGGACCTAACAATTATGTGTGAGGTACAGAGATAGGTAGTCATTCAAAAAGGTAGTCATTCAAAAAGCATGCAACTTATTATGTGACTTGTTCAGACAATGTATACTCCTGAACTTATTTAGGCTTGCCATTATAAAGGGGTTAAATAGTTATTAACTCAAGACATTGTATTTTCATTTTTTATTAATTTGTACATTTTCCCAAAACATTATTCCACTTAGACATTATGGAGTATTGTGTGTTGGCCAGTGACAAAATAAGTATACAGTACTTAATCCATTTTAAATTTGGGCAGTAAGACAACAAAATGTGGAAAAATTCAAGGGGTTGAGTACTTTCTGAAGGCACATACTGTACACAACATGACTAAAAGTTATTGGATACCTGCTCGTTGAGGATGAGGATTATGGGGATTAATATGGAGTTGGTCCTGCCTTTGCTATTTCCACTAGATGTTGGGACATTGCTGCGAGGAATTGTTTCCATTCAGCCACAAGAGCATTAGTGATGTCGGGCACTGAAGTTGGGTGATTAGGCCTGGCTCGCAGTCGGTGTTCCAATTCATCCAAAGGTGTTCGAAGGGGTTGAGGTCAGGGCACTCTGCAGGTCAATCATGTATGGAACTCGCTTTGTGCATGGTGGCATTGTCATGCTGAAACAGGAAAGGGCCTTCCCCAAACTGTTATCACAAAGTTGGAAGCATAAAATAGTCAAATGTAATTGTATGATGTAGAGTTAAGATTTCCCTTCACTTAAGGGGTCTAGACTGAATCATGAAATACAGCCCCAGATAATTTTTCCTCCTCCACCAAACTTTACAGTTGGCACTATGCATTCAAGCAGGTAGCATTCTCCTGGCATCCGCCAAACCTAGATTCGATGGTGAAGCGTGATTCATTACTCCAGAGAACGCGTTTCCACTGCTCCACAGTCCAATGGCGGTGAGTGTTACACAACTCCAGCAGACGCTTGGCATTGCGCAATGTGAACTCATGCTTGTGTGCGGCTGCTCGGCTATGAAAACTCAAGTCATGAAGCTCATAACGAACAGCACTTGTGCTGACGTTGCTTTCAGAGGCAGTTTGGAACTCGATATCCCATCTGGTTTGTGCTTCATGGGACTATAATTTGTTTTTCAACAGGACAATGACCCAACACAGCTCCAAGCTGTGTAAGGGCTATTTGACCAATGAGAGTGATGGAGTGCTGGACCAGATGATCTGGCCTCTACAATCACCCAACCTCAGCCCAATTGAGATGATTTGGGATGAGTTGGACCAGTCTGATGGCCTTGAGATAGAAGCTGTTTTTCAGACCGAGAGACTGAAAAACAGCTTCTATCTCAAGGCCATCAGACTGTTAAACAGCCACCACTAACATTGAGTGGCTACTGCCAACACACTGTCAATGACACTGACTCTACTCCAGCCACTTTAATCATGGGAATTGATGGGAAATGATGTAAATATATCACTAGCCACTTTAAACAATGCTACCTTATATAATGTTACTTACCCTACATTGTTCATCTCATATGCATATGTTGATACTGTACTCTATATCATCGACTGCATCCTTATGTAATACATGTATCACTAGCCACTTTAACTATGCCACTTGGTTTACATACTTATCTCATATGTATATACTGTACTCGATATCATCTACTGTATCTTGCCTATGCTGCTCTGTACCATCACTCATTCATATATCCTTATGTACATATTCTTTATCCCCTTACACTGTGTATAAGACAGTAGTTTTTTTGGAATTGTTAGTTAGATTACTTGCTCGTTATTACTGCATTGTCGGAACTAGAAGCACAAGCATTTTGCTACACTCGCATTAACATCTGCTAACCATGTGTATGTGACAAATAAAATTTGATTTGATTTGATTTGATTTGACCGCAGAGTGAAGGATAAGCAGCCAACAAGTGCTCAGCATACGTGGGAACTCCTTCAAGACTGTTGGAAAAGCATTCCAAATGAAGCTGGTTGAGAGAATGCCGAGAGTGTACAAAGCTGTCATCAAGGCAAAGGGTGGCTACTTTGAAGAATCTAACACTTTCTGAGTTACTACATGATTCCATATGTGTTATTTCATAGTTTTGATGTCTTCAATACTATTCTGCAATGTAGAAAATAATACGAATAAAGAAACACCCTTGAATGAGTAGGTGTGACCACACTTTTGACTGGTACTGTAAGTATTCAGACACTTTGCTATGAAACTCGAAATTGAGCTCAGGTGCATCCTGTTTCTATTGATCATCCTTGAGATGTTTCTACAACTGGATTGGAGTCCACCTGTGGTAAATTCCATTGATTAGACATGAGCTGGAAAGGCAATCACCTGTCTGTATAAGGTCCCACAGTTGATGATACATGTCAGAGCAACAACCAAACCACGAGGTGGAAGGAATTGTCCCTAGAGCGCCAAGACAGGATTGTGTCGAGGCACAGATCTTGGGAAGACTACCAGAAAATGTCTGCTGCATTGAAGGTCCACAATAACACAGTGGCCTGCAACATTCATTCAATGGAAGAAGTTTTGAACCACCAAGACTCTTCCTAGAGCTGGCCGCCCGGCCAAATTGAGCATAAGGATGTTTTTCAGGGACTAGGAGACTAGTCAGGATTGAGGAAAAGATGAATGGAACAAAGTACAGAGATCCTTGATGAAAACCTGCTCCAGAGCGCTCAGGACCTCGGACTGGAGCGAAGGTTCACCTTCCAATCGAACATTGAGATCAAGTAATGACCCTAAACACAATTACCCTAAGCACACGGCCAAGACAACACAAGAGTTTCTTTGGGACAAGTCTGAATGTCTTTGAGTGGCCCAGCCAGAGACCATACTTGAACTCAATCGAACATCTCTGGAGAGACCTGACGATAGCTGTGCAGCAACGCTCCTCATCCAACCTGATGGGGCTTGAGAGGCTCTGCAGAAAAGAATGGGAGAATCTCCCCTAATACAGGTTTGCCAAGCTTGTAGCGTCATACCCAAGAAGACTCGCTGCTGTAATCTCTGCCAAAGGTGCTTCAACAAAGTACTGATTAAAGGGTCTGAATAAATTAGCCAACATTTCTAAAAACCTGTTTTTGCTTCGTCCATTACGGGGTATTGTGTGTAGATTGATGAGGGGGGGGAAATGATTTAAGCAATTTTAGAACTAGGCTGTGACAAAAGGTGGAAAAAGTCAATGGGTCTGAATCATTTCCAAATGCACTCTGTCTTAAAGATCACTCTGAACATCGTGAATAACAATTGATGTCAAGTGTGCGTTCCAGTTGCACCCTATTACTTTTGACAAGGGCCCATAGTGCTCTGGTCAAAATCAGTCCACTATAGGGACCCTGGTAAAATGTGGTAACCTATTTAGGGAATAGGGGTCATTTGGGACCTGACCAAGTGAGTTCAAAATAGTGTGTTATAGTCTTTAGAGTTAGTGGCAACCTTTTCAATAGTAGCATTTATCTCAACTACTGTATACTGAAGATATGTGTCTGTCGGCACATTGGACTGGGGAAATACACAAACATCTAACCTGGTCTCAGATCGGTTTGTGCCATCTTCAGTCTGACAATGGCCATTATAGGAGTCGGCAAGAAGGACAAACCGATCTGGGACCAGGCTAAGAAAATACTGAATGTTGGGATGACATAAGCTTCTCCACACTTCTGAAAATATCAGTATCATCTCTAACCACTGAGCATATCTAGGAGAAGGGCCTTCCTGATTGTTCTCTCAAAAACAACACTAGAAAGGAGTCCCAAACCACACTATTTTAGTGCACTACTTTTGACCAGTTGTGACCATAGTGCTCTGGTCAAAAGTAGTACACTATATAGTGATAGGGTGCAATTTGGGACATAGCCTAGGACTGTCTCATTACTGCAACCGTGTCTCACAATGTGCTCTCCTCCCCACACATTCCTGATAAAATAAACATTTTGATAGAAAAATTACATTTACAGAATGCCTAGTGGGGGGGATAAGATGTTGGGTAATCTCGAGCCTTGTAGTCATATGGAACACAATACAATTCCCATTTTCCATGTTTTACACATTCTCCTTTTTAATTGTACTGTAGCTAAAAGCTGGCTGAAGCTTATTTCTTCCTTCATCCTGTCTATATCTAACAGGTAGTTAACCCTCTGTTAGATAGGCCGTCATTGAAAATAAGAATTTGTTCTTAACTGACTTGCCTAGTTAAATAAAGGTAAATAATAATGAAGAATGTCAAAGAAAATGTAAAAATAATATTTGCTTAATATATCTTTCAAATGGTCCAGGCCAGTGTTTCCCGTATTCGATTAACTTAACAATTTAATACAGTCCTAGGGTGATTCCACACCAGGATAGTAGCTGTGAGTGGGTAAAATTATTGGGGAAGCAAAGCAATTAACAAATTGTCATATTACAACCTATGTGTTGTGATAATTGCATTGTTTGCTGTATAACCTGTTAGTTCATATGCCTTGCCACCATGATATATAGGCCTAAGGCCGAGACAATAAGAAGACACAGTGGCAGAATAAATTCAACCACACCTTTGTTTGATCACAAAACTGGAGAGCAACATCCACATAGCATATTGCATGTAACAAACAGTTACAGTGACTTGCTAATAACTACAGCATGGTCAAGCAACATTTTCGGACTACTAAACAAGCGTTGTTTTAGAACCACGGAGAGTTACCGCAAGTCGCAAATGAAACAGGAGCATTCTCACTATTCCAGCACCATTTCAACTAGAATTTCAACTAGAATTTCAACATCATCAGTTATGCTTAGTCTATTACAGTGACAACTAAAAGATACCAACAAAAATATTTTGTCCAAACAACATAAGGTAAATGTCCAATGGAACTGGTGTGTGTGTGTGTGTGTGTGTGTGTGTGTGTGTGTGTGTGTGTGTGTGTGTGTGTGTGTGTGTGTGTGTGTGTGTGTGTGTGTGTGTGTGTGTGTGTGTGTGTGAAAGTAGAGGAAAACATGTTGACGTATACTAGATGTAACAAATACATTTTTTCCATAAATTACATTTGGTATTTAATGCAATGTGATTGGTGTGAAGCCAAATCCAAACTGTCTCACTCAGTTTAGCTCAATGCTGATTGGCTATTATTTTTTAATCAGGGGAGGCCAAATGTTTGCTGGCTTCCCGTGCGATCAAAGCTATGGACGTCAACAATATCCAGCTCTTATTGACCAGACAACATCAGATAGATGGCTACACAGGCTGTACAGAGACAGATGGGCGCTGCTCTGATGCTTTCCAATGTGAGATACATTCAGCCTCTTTTGAACTGAAGGAAAATTATGAAATACGAAAGCTAAATTATTATATAAATATGATTTTTTTCATTGTAATTATTTTTGGGAAGCCTGGCTTTCCTTGGCATGAATACACACCACTGGTCTCTTCCCATAAAGACCAGTGGAGCGCCATGTGGAGCGCCGTGAGTCTGGCAAGTGAGATTATGGCATTACTGACATGTATTGTTGACACAGGCCTGCCTATGTGGTAAACAGTTGCCATATCTGTCTAGCATCAACCCTCCATATTGTGGCATTAGTGTGTGTGTGTGTGCTCATGCTAGCTAGGTTCTTTAATACATTTTGTTTTTCCATATTCCCTCTATCCTGTCTCCGTCATCCCCATTCTGCAATAAAGGTTCTGTTTTAATGTCCTCTCGAGCCAAAGATAGACATTTTACAATATATGACAGGTGGGATGCACATGCATCAGGTACACATGGACTGCATCCCAAATGGCAACCTATTCCCTATATTGTGCACTACTTTAGACCAGAGAACTTTGGGTCCAGGTCAAAAGTAGTGCACTCTAATTTGTCATTTGGACAAAACCATGATGAGTACAGCAGCTCACTGAGCTTTACTCTTCATTTAACACATTAACCTTTGATATCTTTGGCAAACCCTTGCCATAACAAATAAACACATCTCTGGAGGGGCAGTAATGACCACTCCTCCAGGGCAGCACGCCTCATTAGTTGCTTGAGACTAATGAGAAATCATAATTTCTTAATGGAACCACACTGAAGACCACTGTCCTTCTTCGCCCGCATTGAGGATAACACAGTGCCACCGACGCGGCCCGCTCCCAAAGAATGTGGGCTCTGATTCTCTGTGGCCGACGTCAGTAAGACATTGAAGCATGTTAACCCTCGCAAGGCTGCCTGCCCAGACGGCATCTCTAGTCGCGTCCTCAGAGCATGCGCAGACCAGCTGGCTGGAGTGTTTACGGACATATTCAATCTCTCCCTATCCCAGTCTGCTGTCCCCACTTGCTTCAAGATGTCCACCCTTGTTCCTGTACCAAAGAAAGCCAACATGACTGAACTAAATGACTATTGCCCCATAGCACTCACTTCTATCATCATGAAGTGCTTTGAGAGGCTAGTTAAGGATCATATTACCTCTACCTTACCTGACACCCTAGTCCCACTTCAATTTGCTTACCGCCCCAATAGATCCACAGACGATGCAATCGCCATCAGACACGCTGCACGCTGCTCTATCCCATCTGGATAAGAGGAATACCTACGTCAGAATGCTGTTCGTTGACTATAGCTCAGCCTTCAACACCATAGTACCCTTATTATTAAGGTCATCATTAAGGTCAGGGTCCTGGGTCTGAACCCTGCCCTGTGCAACTGGGTCCTGGTCTTCCTAACGGGCCAACCCCATGTGGTGAAGGTAGGAAACAACATCTCTACTTCACTGATCCTCAACACAGGGGTACCGCAAGGGTCCATGCTCAGCCCTCTCCTGTTCTCCTTGTTCACCCATGAATGCATGGCCACGTACGCCTCCAACTCAATCATCAATTTTGCAGACGACACAACAATAGTAGGCCTGATTACCAACAATGAAGTGACAGCCTACAGGGAGGAGGTGCAAATAACCTCTCCCTCAACGTCAACAAAACAAAGGAGCTGAATGTGGACTTCAGGAAACCAAACTGTGTCCTCAGAGGGAGCATGCCCCTATCCACATCGACAGGACCACAGTGGAGAAGGTGGAAAGCTTAAAGTTCCTTGGCCTTCAAAACAATGATAATCTGAAATGGTCCACCCACACAGACAGTGTGGTGAAGAAGGTGCAACAGTACCTCATCAACCTCAGAAGGCTGAAGAAATTTGCTTTGGCCCCTAAGACCCTCAGAAACTTTTACAGATGCACAATTGAGAGCATCCTGTCGGGCTGTATCACCACCTGGTATGGCAACTGCACCGTCCGCTACCACAGGGCTCTTCAGAGGATGTTACTGTCTGTCCAACGCATCACCAGGTGCACACTGCCTTCCCTCCAGGACACCTACAGCACCCCATATCACAGGAAGGCCAAAAAGATCATCAAGGACATCAAAATCAAATCAAATCAAATGTATTTATATAGCTCTTCGTACATCAGCTGATATCTCAAAGTGCTGTACAGAGACCCAGCCTAAAACCCCAAACAGCAAGCAATGCAGGTGTAGAAGCACGGTGGCTAGGAAAAACTCCATAGAAAGGCCAAAACCTAGGAAGAAACCTAGAGAGGAACCAGGCTATGTGGGGTGGCCAGTCCTCTTCTGGCTGTGCCGGGTGGAGATTATAACAGAGCATGACCAAGATGTTCAAATGTTCATAAATGACCAGCATGGTCGAATAATAATAAGGCAGAACAGTTGAAACTGGAGCAGCAGCAGGGTCAGGTGGACTGGGGACAGCAAGGAGTCATCATGTCAGGTAGTCCTGGGGCATGGTCCTAGGGCTCAGTTCCTCCGAGAGAGAGAAAGAAAGAGAGAATTAGAGAGAGCAAATGTGGGGTGGCCAGTCCTTTTCTGGCTGTGCCGGGTGGAGATTATAACAGAACTTGGCCAAGATATTCAAATGTTCATAAATGACCAGCATGGTCGAATAATAATAAGGCAGAACAGTTGAAACTGGAGCAGCAGCACGACCAGGTGGACTGGGGACAGCAAGGAGTCATCATGTCAGTCATCAATCACCCGAACCACTGCCTGTTCAACCTGTTATTATCCAGAGGCAAGGTCAGTACAGGTGAATCATAGCTGGGACCGAGAGACTGAAAAACAGCTTCTATCTCAAGGCCATCAAACTGTTACATAGCCATCACTATCCAGTCTCCACCCAGTACCCTGCCCTGAGCTTAATCACTGTCACGAGCCAGTGACCACCCGGTTACTCATCCCTGCACCTTAGAGGCTGCTGCCCTATGTACATAGACATGGAATCACTGGTCACTTTAATAATAGAACACTGGTTACTTTAATAATGTTTACACACTATTTTATCCATTTCATATGTATATACTTTATTCTAGTCAAAGCCATCCTATTCAACTATTGTTGTACATATACTATTCTATCCACATATTCTTCAGATATAGTATATATTCTGTCCACATACTGTCCATAATGTTTATACATCCCATCATATATTTATACTCCAGACTCCGACATTGTTCGTCCTATTATAACTATATTTTTTAATTCCATTCTTTTACTTTTGGATTTGTGTCTATTGTTGTGTATTGTCAGATATTACTGCACTATTGGAGCTAGGTATACAAGCACTTCGCTACACCTGCAATAACATCTGCTAAATATGTGTATGCTGCCAATAACATTTCATTTGATTTAAATCGCCCAGTAACTGACGTGAATGATTGCAGTTGCTGATTTCACTGTCATTTTTTCAGTTACTGCAAACATGACACCCCATTTTCTCCAGAACACAACACAGTGGATGCAGGATATTTGTCCACATGATACAGCATGTTTTTAATGTATCAAAACTGTCAACACATTTTTTACCAAATGTGCAGTTACTGCTCTTTTGCTTTGTTGGGTAATATTACTCATTGGATTGTTTTTTTTAAATGTATCTCTTAACTAATCAGATAATATGTATTTATTCATCCTTTGTCCAGCATTTGTTTTGCTACGCTATTATCTTAAACTTTCCGCTTAACGAAGGGCAAAATAAAATCTAAGTTTACCGCGACCATGTAAATGTCAGTTTCTCGCCCAGCTGACAGTTTGGGTTTATACTTAGTGATATTAAGGATTAACTTAACTTGTTGATAAAAAGATACATTTATCAATTCTGATTTGGTAAACATTATAACATGTATGGCTGTTGGCTTCCTCAATCCAATATCACTGTGTGCGCATTAATAGTTCCGTATTAAAATGCCTTTACTATGAGAAGCTTCCCTTTCCAAAGCACAAGTCCTCAGTGACATTCATTCAAATCGGAACAGCAGCAGTGTTGAAATGAAAGAATAATAATAATATATGTATATGCAGTGCCTTGCGAAAGTATTCGGCCCCCTTGAACTTTGCGACCTTTTGCCACATTTCAGGCTTCAAACATAAAGATATAAAACTGTATTTTTTTGTGAAGAATCAACAACAAGTGGGACACAATCATGAAGTGGAACGACATTTATTGGATATTTCAAACTTTTTTAACAAATCAAAAACTGAAAAATTGGGCGTGCAAAATTATTCAGCCCCCATAAGTTAATACTTTGTAGCGCCACCTTTTGCTGCGATTACAGCTGTAAGTCGCTTGGGGTATGTCTCTATCAGTTTTGCACATCGAGAGACTGAAATTTTTTCCCATTCCTCCCATTCCATTACATTGTTGGCATACACCACACCATTCTGTTGTTGGCATACACCACACCATTACGTTGTTGGCAGACACCACACCATTCTGTTGTTGGCATACACCACACCAGTCTGTTGTTGTCATACACCACACCATTCTGTTGTTGGCATACACCACACCATTACGTTGTTGGCATACACCACACCATTACGTTGTTGGCATACACCACACCATTCTGTTGTTGGCATACACCACACCATTACGTTGTTGGCATACACCACACCATTACAAAACAGAAAAGCTGCTTTTCAACATACTTATTTTATTTAACTAGGCAAGGCAATTGAGGACAAATTCTTATTTACAATGACAGCCTAGGAACAGTGGGTTAAACACCTTGTTCAGGAGCAGAGATTTGATCTTGCAATCTTTTGGTACATAGTCCAACACTCTAACCACTAGGCTACCTGCCACCCCAAAGTTAATACAATATTTTTGAAAGGAAAACTGATTCACTCATATTGTAATTAATTATAGGTCAAATTTAATAAAAATCTGGAAACACTGGATAAAATGCTTTAAGCTTGTGGAAGTGCTATATGGAGTTCATCATACCAAATCAAACTTGTGACTACTGCATCATGCAGTATCAAATTCTAACTTAAAGCTATAGACTTACAGTCTTATTTGCACTGCTGAGACATACATGGTGTGATAGAATCGGTTGAGTATTTTGCAGGGTGGTAGGGAGGCACCATGCCAATGAGCATACCTATGCTGTGGTCTTGTACGGCTCAGATGGTAAAGCATGGCATTGTTGAAGCCAGGGTTGTGGGATCAATTCCTGGGGCCAAACAAGTGAAATGTATGCACACATGACATTAAGTGGCTTTGGATAAAAGCATCTGCTAAATGGAATATATTATATTATGTGACCGTGAAAACAATCAGCTGAAACTGACCTAGATGACTAAACAGACCACATTATCAGATGATTCCATTGTTTTGTTTTCACCAAACAATAAACATGGAAAGTATTTTCAATAACAACCAGTTCTGACGACATGTTTTTTTCTCTAGTTTCAAGTGCACATGCAATACTGTATACTTTTCTTGCATGGCTCATGAGAATTAGTTTTCTCTAAACAAGAAAACCACAGAAACTAAATCTGACACAAGAACAACATTATCCCTCTGGAGGACAGCAAATACTGAGGATCAACTACATTAAACAATAGAGCAAAGCCTAAGCCCTACATTATAGCATGAGACTGAAAATTATGGAGACTGTGTCACCCCAATAAAAAGTTATAAATTAACTGACATTGTCAGGGATTTGTAGAACAAAGTAAGGGATTGTGAGGATATTGTCTAGGCTATAAGCCTAATATATTTTACATTCAATTTGAAAGATTAAATATAGCAAGTGAATGTGTTGCGTATTGCCTTCAGTCAGTGGACATACAGCACAGAGCTTGTAGCTATTGATTCAGTGGTAAACAGAGAGATGATTTCTCTGTGTGTCTGTGGTTAGTTCCCACAGTTCACGTCACAACTCAAAGACAGGGTGGTGGATTAGGATAGCACATTTAATAAATAACCTGTGCCTGCAGTTTAGGGTTAAAACAAAATTGTGAAATGTTTGGCGAGGCCTGAGGAAAGGGTTGGGAAACCCTACTCTGTGGCTCTACAGCTGGCATGTGCTTGGCAGGATGACGGGGGGGGCGACAAGGAGGGAGGAGACAAGTGTCAAAAAACAACTGTCACTGTGCCAGACTCTCTACACAGGGGAACACATGGCACAGAGCGCAGAACAGAGAGCAACAACAGGAAGTGATTGAGAGCTACAGTGTCTCTCTAAAACAATACTTTCCTCCACAATGGTGCATCGCTTTGCTGTTTATTTTATGTTTTACTTTTTTTTTAACCTTTATTTAACTAAGCAAGTCAGTTAAAAATAGCAGCACAATATTGCTTAGAATTAAGGGCAATGGTGACATCATTGAGTACCTTTAAGGTTGCAGTGACACATCTATAACCTGAGCGGAAACCAGATTCCATACCCAAGAGAATACTATAGACATCAAGAAAGACAGTCAGTTGATTATTGATTATGTTGATCAAGTTTTTCCAACACTTTTGATAAACAGGGCAAAATAGAAATAGGCCTATAACAGTTAGCGTCAGCTTGAGGTCCCCCTTGAAATAAAGGATGAACCGTGGCTGCCTTCCAAGCAATGGGAACCTCCCCAGAAAGGAGAGACAGGTTAAAAAGGTTGGAGATAGGCTTGGCAGTGATAGGGGCAGCAACCTGAAAGAAGAAAGGGTTTAAACCATCTGACCCAGATGGTTATTTGGGGTCAAGTTTAAGGAGCTCATTTATCACCTCGGACTCAGTGACTGGCTGCAGGGAGAAACTTTGTAGCGGAGCAGGGGAAAAAGAGTGAGAAGCATCGGGGATAGTGACATTAGAAGGGGTGGGAGATGAGGAAATGTTGGACGGGCAAGGAGGCATGTGTAACAGTATAACTTTAGACCGTCCCCTCGCCCATACCCGGGCACGAACCAGGGACCCTCTGCACACATCAACAACAGCCACCCACGAAGCATCGTTACCCATCGCTCCACAAAAGCCGCGGCCCTTGCAGAGCAAGGGGAACCACTACTTCAAGGTTTCAGAGCAAGTGACATCACCGATTGAAACACTATTTAGCGTGCACCACCGCTAACTAGCTAGCTATTTCACATCCGTTACACATGAGTCAAATAGGAATCCTGACTAATCAAGTGGTGATTAAAGAGCTCAACCACGTGCTTCTTGTCAGTAACAACCACATAATCAACATTAAGGGACATGGGCAGCTGTGAGAAGGAAGGTTTATTCTCCAGGGGCCTCATTTATAAAACTGTTCTTAGATTTATACTTGAACTTAGTCGTAAGATAATTTCTGACGGTGTGCTTGCGTTCGATTCATAAAAGATACTGAACATGAAAAACCTTGCTTACGCAGGTTCTAAGAAGCCCATTTATAACTTATGCACCTGTGATCTATAAATCTCAATTAACTTAAAATTGACGGCACCTGAAAGTGCCTAACAATCAGCAATTTCCTCTTATAGAATGCTTGCACAAATTAGGGTTTAGTCAAGAATAGCCATGGACCAAAAGAGAAAAGCAAACGTTTGTAAGACGAGATCACGGCGATGGTGGAGGATATTGAAGACAGGCAACACGTATTATTCGGTGGACTAAATAGTGGGTTGACAAACAAAGCCAAACAGGTAGCTTGGGAGTGTGTCGCCGCTGCAGTGAAAGAGGTGGAGCAGCAAGACAGAACTGTGGCTGATGTGAAAAAGAAATGGTCTGACCTTAAACTGAATAGCCATACATAACCAGCAGAAAAATCACTTACGTCAAGTCTAGACTTTGCATAGAGATAAGATAATTTCCACGTCAAAGGTTTTATAAATAACAACGTATATGTGCATTTCTGAGTAAGTCATACTTAAGATCAAAATTGATTCGTCCATTTTATAAATGAGCCCCCAGGTCTTTAACCATTTTCCAGAACTTCTTGGGGTTAGACCCACAGAGAGAGAGCTGCTCCTTAAAGTAACTAACGTTGGCCCACATGATATTAGCATGTCAGCATTGTGTGCAGTAAGTTACTTCTCACTTTCTTTGCTGTATTAAACATTTTGGCTTTATCTTCATTCAGTTCAAGATAGTGAGTTGAATAATTGATTCAAACACAAGAAGACTGTATAAGTAAGATATGGTGATGCAGGTACTACTCTCATTCAGTGGTGGCTGGAGGGGGTAGCTAGAGAAGGATGGGCTCATTGTAATGGCTGGAATGGAATTAATGGGGCAGTATCAAACACAATCGTTTGGAAAGTGCATGTTTTGACTCCGTTCCAATTATTCCAATCCAGCCATTCCAATGAGCCCGTCCTCCTATAGCTCCCCCCACCAGCCTCCACTGGTGTCATTCTTGTTTGATTATTTGTTTGTTTGTGGTTTAGGGAGATATCGCATTCAGGACATCATTGTGACTGGTGGCATCTTAGTTGAGAGCAGCGGACTGCACTGGAGTAATTTCATTCTATCGCAATGAGCTTACAGCAGTCAAAAACTTGTTTTGGGTAGCAGACAATATATTTAGACATTGTTTTAATGAGACCGTGTTGGTTTTGGGCTTTCTGTTTCAGTGTAATCTTGTAATAGAGAATAGACTTCATGCCTGTCAAAATTGTTTCCAGACGAGCAGAGCGCATACTTTATCAGTTTCTCCTCACATGTCTCCAAAGGTTCTAGAATAGACGTGTCTGTCTCTCTGACTGCCTTGTCACCCCCATTATTGACATGTTTACAGCAGGAAGTAAAACAAGAGAGACAGCAGAGGACATGCAGTACTACACAGTGTAGACCATCTTCAATGCCAGTTTGAAGCTAAGAACCCAACATCTGGCATAAAAATGGAGTTAGCTGGTTGAGTCTGATAAGGCTGTGTGGAAGGATCATGTCTAGCACAGCCACAAATCTTCACTGAGGTTTTCATAGCACTCCTAACAGATATCTCAACATTTTTACAGGGTACATTGTTTGTGAAATGGTGAGAGCTGACTTATGCAAGCTACCCACACATCTGCCTAGACATGAAATAGGTAGGCTATGTTGTAGTTGCTACCAAATAGCCCACATACTGGCCTCTGATAGCGAAGACGATAGGAGATGGTGTGATGTCGACAAGCCCCTCTTCCTTGTGCTCTTACGACAGAAAGCAGTTGCTGTTTTTAAACATGTGTAGGCTACAAATAATATACTCCTCTTATTGCTGGCAAGAGTGTGCCCCGGTCATGTGTGGTTATAAAACAGTTATTTTCCTTCCTTCCTTCAGTTTGAGTCATTACTTTGAGTTTGCCTACCCACTGGGCACAGACATTAGTTCAACATCTTATTTTGATTTACATTTGGTTGAGTTTTCAACTAATGTGAATTTAACGTGAAATCAACAAAAAAGATCACAACATAATTGCATTTAGGTTAAAAAGACTAAATGCCCTTATGTTGATGACTTTTTGCAAATTCAATCAGTTTTCCACATTGTCATCGGGTAGATTATTTTGGTTGAAATAACATGGAAACAATGTTGATGAAATCATTTTTTGCCCAGTGGGTAGTGTTTGTTGCTGCTTCCAGAGCTCCACTTACACATGTTCCCGCTCTTCTATGAGGCTGATGAGGTGTGCATCTGTGGTGGATTTAGCCATTTTATTTTATAATCCACAACAGACACACTCTCCTCTGGGTCAATGGCATGTCGGTAAACAGACAGCCTTTTGTGGCTCAATTCAATAGCATGTATTTTGGGAGTACATTCTTTTTGGCTACTTCCACTCGTTCCCACCATCACACAGGTGACAGGATGGCATAACATTGTGGCCATGGCGGTTATAACTTTGGAGTGTTTTTGTTTTGATGTGATTGTGTATTGTAATCTTACCCTATTCCAGGGGTGCCCATTTTTGGTGGCATGTTCATCAATAGATAATATAATTTTGAAAGCCTCTGGCAGGCCAAACCAAATGTTGTCGAGGGCCAAGTTTGACAAAATAATATATTACTGTCAGACTGATTATCAAATCTACAGTCAGCTCTGTGTCCACTCATCAGAATATAGAGCGGTCATTAATCAACACAACGTGATGAAGTGATCCATGCCCCTTGATGACAGCCAGTGTGTACTCAACAGCTCTCCCACACTATTCTAACAACTATAATCTATGTTTATAACTGTAATGTGTTGAGCATTTCCTTCAAATGGTTTGACATGGGAGAGGTTTTTCCAAGGTCAATAATGGATTAAAACACATGAAGTTGTTTCGTAGTCCTATAATGTAGTGACTCAGGTTACTTTGATGTGACAATGTTTCCAAGTACTGAACAAAAATGAAGTACTGAACAAAATGAAATCACATTGTTGAAAACATTTTCTTTTCCATTTTGACATCTGTTCTTTGATTTTAAACTGGGTTGTAATTTGTTACCTGGAGCAGGAGAGAGAAGGCATTTGATGTATCAATTGTCAGAGTAAACCTCTATAGAGGAGTGTCTGCCCAATCTCAAGTTCATTACCTGATCTGATCAAGCCACATGGTCAGGAAAACTCAGGACCCTACACATTTTGAAGGATGATTTCCTTGTTTTAATTATGGTTCTGTAGTGTTGGTATTCAGACCCTCCCTATGATGTAATGGGGCATCCATCCATCAACCCCCAACAACTCTCTGTATTTCTCTCTTTTTCTCTCTCTCTCTCTGTTTCTATCTATCTATTTCTCCTCCCTCCCATTGACATTGCTAGATATTTGTAATTGATGTAGTCTCATAGGGCTCTTGTCAAAGTAGTACACAATATAGGGTATAGGGTGCCATTTGGTATGCAAACAGAGTGTTCCAGGGTTCCAGGCATGGTCATGTTGGAGCCATGCTTCACAGATAGCCAGGCAGGAAGAACTTAAGTGAAAGTTTGTATTGTAAACACATATGTTCCAACTGAGTGTGTTCACATCATGGTTCCCTCCCTCTCTCCCCTCTTACTGTACAGCTGATCAATGGCATAACCTTGTTTCTCTGGACCCCGCAAAGTATAGACTACAGATAGCTGTCCATGGTGCTGAAATTGTGACGTCTATAGTTGCCTGCAAGACCTATTGAATCGATAATAAGCTTTCTGTGGTGCCAGGGCATGAATAGCTTTGCTTTAGCTAAAGGATAAGTGTTTATTGGTTAGGCTATGTTAAGCCTAACATTTCACTGAGCTATACATGGTGTCACAATACCGCCATTTTTAGACTGCTGGCTGGTGGTAATAATGTAATTACTTCAGTAATTAAAGTAGGAAATTCAAATATTACAGATTGTAAATAATTGTTAGATGCAAGAGCATGCTAATCAGCTACAAATAGATTTTTTTGAATATACACCTGTCAAGTAGGCTACCTGAACCTGCATGACATGAGCCGTCCTTGCACTCTCTCCCAGCTTAGACAGAAAGTTGTGCGTAAAAACAGTCTATTAATGCCAAATAATACAGTCAGTCCACCCACAAAACACTAGCTTACTAGGGATTGTTTCATTATGCAGTGTACTATCTATACATTGCATGTTCTCAGCATTAAGGACACCATTCTAATATTCATATCAAATCAATCAAATCAAATTGTATTTTATTTAGTTAGCAGATGTTAAAGAGAGTGTAGCGAAATGTTTGTGCTTCTAGTTCTGATAGTGCAGTAATATCTAACAAGTAATCTAACAATTCCCCAACAACTACCTAATACACACAAATCTAAAGGGGTGAATGAGAATATGTACATGTTAGTGTATGGATGAGCGATGGCCGAGCGGCATAGGCAAGGTGCAATAGAGAGCAGGTAGTTTGCCCCCGGTGATGCGTTGTGCAGACAGCACCACCCTCGGGAGAGCCGTACCAGTTCGAGATACAGCCCGACAGGATGCTCTCAATTGTGCATCTGTAAAAGTTTGTCAGGGTTTTAGCGGGGTTGAGACCCAGGCCTCCCGCTTGATGATGAGCTTGGAGGGTACTATGGTGTTGAATGCGGGGCCGTTGTCAATGAACAAGGTTGCATGAATTGAGTTGCACTTCCCCCTTTTGCCCTCAGAACAGCCTCAATTTGTCCAGGCATGGTCTTTACAAAGCGTCGAAAGCGTTCCCCATGTTGCACAATTGGCCCAGCGTCGTCTGGGTTTGGCTGGTGTAGGCCGTCATTATAAATAAGAATTTGTTCTTATTTATAAGAATTTGACTTGCCTAGTTAGATATATTTTTTGATAAATGTTTACTATGTATCTTTTGTCTTTCCCATTCACCCTCTGAATGGCACACATACACAATCCATGTTTCAATTGTCTCAAGGCTTAAATATCCTTCCTTATCCTGCCCCCTCCCCTTCATCTACACTGATTGAAGTGGATTTAACTAGTGACATCAATAAGAGATCATGACTGTCAACTGGATTCATCTGGTCAGTCTATGCCATGGAAAGAGCAGGTGTCCTTAATGCTTTGTACACTCAGTGTAGATATATACCGTAGTTAGCTGCTATTTACACACTATTTTATTATACAAATTACACATCAAGTAGCCTAACATTGAGGAATAAAGTAGTCGGCTTGAAGATAAATTCAACCACTATTCATTGTTGAACTCAGTTGATTTTGTCTGGCTAATAGCCAACAAAAATGGGCTGCAATATTCAAGGTAAATTAAATCAAATTAAAACCAACTTGAGAGACTCACCTGGTGTCCTGAAGTCCAACTTTTTTGTGTGCAAATGTTTTCACCACAGCCTGTAGGTCAAGGTTGCGGATCTGACGGTTTTCTATACTGACTATGCCAACCCAGACAATCTTTCCTGAGACTGTCACGCCCTGACCGTAGAGATCCTTTTATTCTCTATGTTTGTTTTGTCAGGGTGTGACCGGGGTGGGAAAGTCTATGCTTTCTGGTTCTTTGTTTTTGGCAGGGTATGATTCTCAATCAGGGACAGCTGTCTATCGTTGTCTCTGATTGGGAATCATACTTATGCAGCCTTTTTTCCTTTTCTCATTTGTGGGTTGTTGTCTTCGTTTAATGCATGTATAGCCTTATGGAGCTTCACGTTCGTTTAGTTGTTTATTGTTTTGTTGGCGACATTTAAAAATAAAGTAAAATGTATGCTCACCACGCTGCACCTTGGTCCGGTCATTTTCAAGACGACGTTCGTGACAGAGACATTGTATCATTATATGTCTTGAATGATGCATGCCAAGATATTCCAGAGATAGAGGGCTGTTGATATTGCAACCACACAACTCAAACTCTGGTTCACTAGAATGAACAAAATCCCCAAAATATTTTTTTGTTCAAGCCCTCAAGAACTGTTTTCTGCTAAAAAATGATGATCTGTTTGTATCTGCCAATGTATTGGCTGTCAAGTATCCAGACGACCTGTCCCCAGAGCTTCCTATACAGTTCATCTCTTTCTGTAACATTTTGAGGCCGGCAATTAAAAGGAGAATGAGAGGCTCAATGAAAGATGTTACAGAACTGCTGTATTTCAAGCACAACTCCCTTCTGCCCAGTTTCCCTGATGTTGCTATGGCAATCAAGCAGTTTCTGCAGAGAGATCATTTTCTAAACTAAAATTCATAAAGAACTATACCTAAGATGCATTAGGCTCTCGGTCTGACATGCGCTTTTGAACACCTGATAATGTGCCACTCATTGCACTGGCGCAGTAGTAGCCTTGACCATGGCATTTGTTCTCTGATATCCCCTTATACTTTCAATCAGTTTCTTTTTTCTTTTTCACTTTTTCAGTCACATTCCTGAAGCTTAAGAAACAAACACGTAGCTTCCTAGTATATGTGGAAATTAAAAAAGGTTTATGAATGACTTTTTGGAGGGTTACATTCAAAGGTCGTGGGCCTCACCGCCTTGTAGGGGCTTCATGGGTGTCCGGTATGCCAGTGCAGCTGATGAGCTTATTCTACTGTACTGCACCTATCCATTCACATGATGTAAAAATCCCCCCAAAAATGTTTTACATTTACTGGAAGCGTTTTCTCCTGAATTAACTAGGAGTTGCAGATTATGCCGAAGGCATGAACTGTTTTTAAAACTGTGATTTATTTGATTTTAATCGTATTCTTCAAATAGTTTTCCAGAGATCTCCTGACTCACATCACACATATGTGGCTTTACCTGTATTTAAACCTAAACTAAACTATAGTCTGAAAGACAAATGAGATGTCAAGCTTGTGTGTGTATCCCTAAGAATCCAAATCCAATCCATTAAGTCTAGTGGGAGCTTTCTCAGAAAATATAAAATATTAACCCCGAATGCTTTGGTAGAGCAAAGCCAAATACAAGACACCGCAGGGCTTATAATTTGTTTAGTATTCCAGTCTTGAACTTTACATACAAACTAGCCTACATTAAACACAATTTTTCTGAACAGAAAAGTGATTACATACAAGTCTTGAGTGTGTGCGTTACCTTCCGGAACAACACAGTATTTTGTGCTTGGGTGGCTTCTATACTTTAGCTTCCAGTGATGTGTGATACCAGACCTACAACCCCTTAGGCACTTCCTGCTCTACACAGGTACCTCTGTGCACTGCCTCTGCCTTGAACCAGTACAATTGCAGCTTTGAAGCCTTGAAGCTGGTTGGCTTTGGTTGGCCTGTCCTTTGACATGGGCTTTGTCCCAAATGGCAGCCTATTCCATTTATAGTGCACCAGTCATAAGGCTCCGGTCAAAAGTAGTGCACTATGTAGGAAATAGGGTGCCATTTAGGACCCATCTATGGTCTGTGTCACTACATGCCGTGTTATGCGTGTGTTTAATCTCAGCTACATCAGAGCAATATGGTTCTGGCGCTGTAGCCACAACACTCTGGACAGTTTCACTGGTGAAATGCATAAAACTGCTGCTAAACAGACTTATATAAGAGATGGTGAGAGATAGAAGGATGGAGGGTGAGACAGAGGGAGGGAGAAAGAAAGATGAAGCGAGAGAGTGATCGGGGCGCGGAGGGGAGATGGAGAGAGATGTACTGTTGGGAGATGGATGGAGGTAGAGAAAAGTCCACATGCATTCCAAACAAAAGTTCTGGAATGCAATGAAAGGTCAGAAAAGATTGTGTTTATTGCTGCTGTCCAAGTAAATATGCCAGAGAGAGCCTTTGATCTCGAGACTGTTCTTCTACGTATTTATGAGAACACTAGCTTTCGCTGCTGTTTACCTATCTTTCCTAATATACTGTTCCTAAATTTATGCAATCTCAATGGTGATAATGCTTAATCATCCAGACAACCTCTCTATCAGAGGTATGAGAGAGGAATGCCGTCTGACTCAGCTCAGCCCAGACATGATACCCTACTTTGGTCTGCTCTCTGCTGCTTCACTGATAAACCCTTACTCTGTATAGACCTGGGCCGGTTAAATGGAGATGACCTGCTGGTTTTGAATGTTGATTACTGTCCTCTCAATAAACCAGTGCTACCGCTTCACCAGAGGAACGAAGTAAGTCTGTCCCATCCCAGCCATGATGATGCCCTTTGTGGTCTGCTCTCTGCTACTTCTCTGATAAGCTCCTATGTTTATGGCATCCTGTGGCCTCCTGTAGATGTCATGCTGGGTTTAGGATGTCGATTACCATCCGCACAATAAAGCAGAAGTTCATTTGAACACTAGCAGACACCATGCTACACTGCATGTTAGTCATGTAAGTGGTTCAAGAAGTCAGAAAGTGGATTGTGGAATGAATAACGTTATGGATAAAGGGGCATCATGTTATATTATTCATGGTTGATGGGATTGTAATAGAATCAATTGAGTAGGTGTGTGTGATGGAAAGGTCACACAGGTCAGTTGATCACAGGTTAAGATCAGGGGTCAAGGGTCACAGGTTAAGTGATGTTTTATCTCACAGCCATACATGGTTCAATCCAGACAGACAGGGCACAACCACTCAAACGATTTAGCAATGGATGAGCTGTCTCACCTTGTTATCCCACACTCCACTATTTAATTGCTAAATTGTAATTATTGTGCCACTATGGCCTTTTCATTGCCTTATCTCCCTAATCTTAAAAGATTTGCAGACACTGTATATAGACTTTTCTATTGAGTTATTTACTGTATGTTTGTTTATTCCATGTGTAACTCTGTGTTGTCTGTGTCACACTGCTTTGCTTTATCTTGGCCAGGTCGCAGTGGTAAATGAGAACTTGTTCTCAACTGGCCTACCTGTTTAAAAAAAGGTGAACTTAAAAAAAAAAACATTTAAAAAAAGTATTGTTTTGTCTCTGGGAAAGGTAATTCCCCCCCACCCCTGACAATCAAACCTCCAATTCTGCACACTTTACCAGACACAGGCATCTGTTTTCATTTACGTCACAGTTGACGAAAATAAAGGAGTTCTCGAGTCTAAAGAGATAAAACAAATTGTTAGCTTTGTGTTTAATTAGTGTCAGTAGATTTGAAAGAAAAGTTTTGAAAGCTAATGTAAGATACGAGCACAGGAGGATTAATGGACAACTCAAATGTTTTGGTGATGACAGGAAACTTAGTCCATTTAAATTTTGAATTTTTTTCAGTTCGCTGACATTTCTTAGATTCCCTGACAATGAACATATTTTGTCAAATGCATGAAAGTGCTACTATAAAAACACAAATACTGACATATCTGAATCAGAATATGAAAACTTCAAAAACATTGTAATTAATTATTCTGTGAAAGCAGCTGCAAAGCCAAACGGTTAAATCAAGGAGACTTCATGACTTCATATAATAATAAAACAGAATTGAATAATATCTCTAAAAGAAGGGTAAAAAATCCTAAATGATTGTAATGTAGAAACACATTTTCCCTTTAGTGTGTCGTTATTGCACGAGCCTGGAGTAGATTCACGAGAAGCAGTAGTTATGGGTCAGTAAGGGGCATAGGAGTCAGAGTTCAGAGTGTAATGGGACTAAGTGTGTAAACATATTCTGATCTCTCATACCTCAACCCTACTGTCCTTCTCCCATCCTCCCATCCGTGGGGCTGGAGTCACTGGACTAGTCTGGTCTGGTCGCAGATCTGTTTGTACTGTCTTGCCAACTCATGTCCTAAAGTCAAGAAAAGGTGAGTGTGTGAGGTGTGTGTGTGGTTTATTTTAGAATGCATTGTTTGGAATTATAATGACCCAAACGAAGCTGGGCAGGCGGTTAGTCTGCTTTGACGCCTTGCTCAATTAGAACGTAATATTTTTTTGCAATTTATCGCCTGTACTGTAATCACGTGAAATAATAACAATGTTTGAAATGGAAGAGGTAAGAGTTGAGGCTTTACCATACATGCAAAATTAGACTAATTCATCCACTTATGGAAACAACATCACTATCAGCAAAGATGATTGGAGATATGGACTATCCTGCTAGCATACAGTCACTGCTCTACATGTCCAGTCCTTTCCACCCGCCTCGTTCTGCTTGCTTCACCCGCTTCTGTTTTCCGCTTCATAATGTCTTGCCAACTCCTATCGTATGTCTGCCAACTCCTATAGTATGTGTTGTCAACTCCTTTAGTATGTCTTGCCAGCTCCTTTAATATGGCTTGTCAACTCCTTTAGTACGTCTTGCCAACTCCTATAGTGTGTCTTGTCAACTCCTATAGTGTGTCTTGCCAATTCCTATGGTTGTTGTCATGCCATACATATGAGACAACCACCATATAGAGGTGGTATATAACACAAACAGATCTGAGACCAGACTAGTGTCTCCAGTCACACGGATGAAAGGACTGAGGTACAAGGGATCAGTACTGTTTAGACACACATTGTCCAATTACACTCTGCCCTCTGATCCTTATGATACTGTTGACTCTTCAGGAATGTACAGTAACAGATCTGGGACCTGGCTATTACTAGACTACTGCAACCTGATGCAACACAGCACAGGCCACTGTCTATCGCTCTGCTACCCATACAAAGGAAGAGGGACAGAACAGAGGACAAACAAACATCTCATAATGCTTTCATAAGCCAGATGGAATTCCCAAGCAAATGTGGGAAAGGGGATATAAACTTCCATCTGCATTTGATATAAAATGGCAGAGACAGACGATACCCGTGAAATCAATGCGATGCAGGGGACTCTCCCATCACTATGACGTGGTGACAACATGTGAAACTGTATCCGTATCAAATCTAAACCCTGGCGGGGTTCTAGCTCTACATAGCTGTTTATGTAGAAAAAGTATGGATCCACGTGATGTAACCTATATTGTAAACAGAGCACAGAATGTCCATTTTACATTGGAGTCATTAGCAGACATTCTTATCCAGAGCAACTTACAGGATGAAAAAGGGTTAAGTGCCTTGATCCAGGGCACATCAACATATTTTTCACGTAGTCGGCTCAGGGATTCAAACCAGCAACCTTGTGGTTACTGGCCCAACTCTCTCAACCCCTATGCTACCTACCACCCCATAACTTGGACAGGACACAAACTTCACAGTTATTAAAAGATGGAGGATGGGGTTGAGGACAGTGGTTGAGGGTGAGGTTGAGGACGAGGGTTGAGGTTGGAGGTTGAGGTCAGGGGTTGAGAACGGTGGTTGAGGTCGGGGTTGAGGACGAGGGTTGAGGATGGAGGTTGAGGTCAGGTGTTGGGGACGGGGTGAGGAGGTTAATGAACTGTCAAACAGGTACACTTTACATTAACATGAACTTAAAAGGATTTATGAAGAGAGTCATGAGAACTATTAATTATCTGATTAGGCCCGCAGTCGACATTCGATGGGGTTGAGGTCAGGGTTCTGTGCAGGCCAGTCAAGTTTTTCCACACTGATCTCGACAAACCATTTCTGTATGGACCTCGCTTTGTGCACAGCGGCATTGTGATGCTGAAACAGGAAAGGGCCTTCCCCAATCTGTTGCCATGAAGTTGGAAGCACAGAATAGTCTAGAATGTCATTGTAAACTGTAGCATTAAGATTTCCCTTCAGCGGAACTAAGGGGCCTAGACTGAACCATGAAAAACCGCCGTAGACTAAAATTCCTCCTCCACCAAACGTTACAGTTGGCACTATGCATTGGGGCAGGTAGTGTTCTCCTGTCATCAGCAGAACCCAGGATCGTCTGTCAGACTGCCAGATGGTGAAGTTTGATTCATCACTCCAGAGAACGCGTTTCCACTGCTCCAGAGTCCAATGGCAGCGAGCTTTACACCACTCCAGCCGACGATTGGCATTGCATATGGTGATCATAGGCTTGAGTGCGGCTGCTCGGCCATGGAAACCCATCTCATGAAGCTCCCAACGAACAGTTATTGTGCTGACGTTGCTTCCAGAGGCAGTTTGGAACTCTGTAGTAAGTGTTGCAATCGAGGACAGACGATTTTTACACGCTACGCTCTTCAGCACTTGATGGTCTTGTTCTGTGAGCTTGTGTGGCCTACCACTTCGCAGGTGAGTTGTTGTTGCTCCTAGACATTTCCACTTCACAAGAACAGAACTTACAGTTGGCAGGGGCAACTCTAGCAGGGCAGACATTTGATGAACTGACTTGTTGGAAATGTGGCATCCTATGACAGTGCCACGTTGAAAGTCACTGAGCTCTTTAGTAAGTCCATTCTACTTTCAATGTTTGTTTATGGAGATTGCATGGCTGTGTGTTCGATTTTATACACCGGTCAGCAACAGGTGTGACTGAAATAGTCATATCCACTAATTTGGAGGGCTGTTCACATACTTTTGTATATATAGTGTACGTTGTGTTGTATGTTGTGTTGTATGTTGTAACTAAGGACAGGAGTTGAACATTAGCTATATATATGCTGTAGAGCAATGCATCGGATTACTTTTTATTCAATTCATCAATGTGTTGTCCCTGTCCAAATAATCAATATATTCAATAAATTAGACGTGAGGGATACTGGACATATAGACATGCCGATGCCCCTACTGATCCTTCTGTGGTTCCTGCAATACGCTACTGAAAGGAAGTGTCACGTTAACTCTATTAACACTGTGGAGCTTCCCTGGAGCTCACCTACCCCCACCCCCATGCATACGCACACACAGAGCAAATCCACTACAGCAAAATCACTTACTCCCTGCCCTCAAGACTGCTACCTTCCATTACTAAGGTGCTGCTATGTTGACATGCTAAATGTTAATTCAATGTTCTTATGTAAATTCATGTGTCATGTCATGTGTGACCACATATTTTTCATTGTCAATGTGTACTGCTGTACAGGTAGTAGATTGTGTACCTGTGGCTTGTATTCAGGACCTGAATCAATGCATTTTGTTGACGGAGGTCCTGTATGCTTTGATTTTAGGCAGAGTTTGAGAAATAGATACTGCATGAAGGGGGGAAAGCAGGTTTCTGTCTCTTTCACCTATCCTCTTAGGTCATAGAGCTTAAATTTTAATAATGCAGATAGATTTTTTTAACACACTTCCAGACTAATGCACCAAGAGTTGCTGACTATCTTTCTCTCAGTCCCAAAGTATTAATATTTGTGTCTGAGGGGGTATGTATTGACTACCATCACCTGTAACTCATGCCCTGCTCTAAGGGACATCTGTGAGAGGAGATGTTTGTCATGTCCTGTCTCTCTACTGTTGCCCATGCTATTGCATGAGCCATTCACATAATTTACTACTTCACATCATTTAAATAATCCGTCCAAATTCTGGCAAGTAGTGAAAGGTTTGGAGTACAAAAAAGATACACAGCTTCCAAAACAATTGTTGGTAGACGCAAAGCTTGTAACTGAGAGAACCTCCATTCTGAAAGCCTTGAATCAGCATTTTTTTAGATGCAGGCAGTTTATTTGAAAAGGTCAAAGGTATAATTGAGCCACCTATGAGTTTACCTGACACCCCTTTGCACTCCTTCACCAGGTTCTCCTTTTCAACCTTCTCTGTTTCAGAAGTGTGCAAAGCCCTGAAAGAAATTGATGGGAAAAAATCCTCTGGCCCTGATGAACTAGACCTCGCTTCCTACACCTAGCCGCAGACATCATTGCGCCCCCTTAACATGTATTTTTAACCTTACACTTGATGTTAAGGAAATCCCCAAGTTATGGAAATCTGCTTTTGTACTGCCTCTCCTGAAAGGTGGAGATCCTTCGCTACTTGACAGCTATCGACCCATATCAAAATTGTCTGTACTGTCAAAGTTACTGGAGTCCTTAATTAGCTGGCAGCTAAAGACCTACTTCCAAGAAAACAACATCTTAAATGGAATGCAATCAGGTTTTAGGTCTGGCCACAGCACTGTTGTTAAGGGTGTGTACTGGAGGCGAAGTCAGATGCAGGAGGGCAGAGTGTTGTGAACAGGCACACTTTTTATTCCGGTCCAACGAAAGCGCAAAAGTACATAAACGTGCCCAAACACGGAACATAGACAAAAAGTATGGCACGTAACAACACCCACATAATATAAATACAATTTCACACAAAGACATGGAGGGGAAAGGACTAAATACATGCAGTGTGATTAGGGAATGAAACCCAGGTGTGTATGGAACAAAACAAATGGAAATATGAAAAATGGAGCAGCGATGGCTAGAAAGCCGGTGACGTCGATCGCTGAGCACCACCCGAACTAGGAGAGGAGCCGACTTCAGTGACGTCGATCGCTGAACACCACCCGAACTAGGAGAGGAGCCGACATCAGTGACGTTGATCGCTGAGCACCACCCGAACTAGGAGAGGAGCCGACTTCAGTGACGTCGATCGCTGAACACCGCCCGAACTCGGAGAGGAGCCGACTTCAGTGACGTCGATCGCTGAACACCACCCGAACTAGGAGAGGAGCCGACATCAGTGACGTCGATCGCTGAACGCCACCCGAACTAGGAGAGGAGCCGACTTCAGTGACGTCGATCGCCGAACACCACCCGAACTAGGAGAGGAGCCGACTTCAGTGACGTCGATCGCCGAACACCACCCGAACCAGGAGAGGAGCAGACTTCAGTGACGTCGATCGCCGAACACCGCCCGAACTAGGAGAGGAGCCGACTTCAGCAACGTCGATCGCCGAACACCACCCGAACAAGGAGAGGAGCCGACTTCAGTGACGTCGATCGCCGAACGCCACCCGAACTAGGAGAGGAGCCGACTTCAGTGACGTCGATCGCCGAACGCCACCCGAACTAGGAGAGGAGCCGACTTCAGTGACGTCGATCGCCGAACGCCACCCGAACTAGGAGAGGAGCCGACTTCAGTGACGTCGATCGCCGAACGCCACCCGAACTAGGAGAGGAGCCGACTTCAGTGACGTCGATCGCCGAACGCCACCCGAACTAGGAGAGGAGCCGACTTCAGTGACGTCGATCGCCGAACACCGCCCGAACTAGGAGAGGAGCCGACATCAGTGACATCGATCGCCGAACACCGCCCGATCTAGGAGAGGAGCCGACTTCAGTGACGTCGATCGCTGAGCACCACCCGAACTAGGAGAGGAGCCAACTTCAGTGACGTCGATCACTGACCACCACCCGAACTAGGAGAGGAGCCGACATCAGTGACGTCGATCGCCGAACACCGCCCGAACTAGGAGAGGAGCCGACATCAGTGACGTCGATCGCCGAATACCGCCCAAACTAGGAGAGGAGCCGACTTCAGTGACGTCGATCGCCGAACACCGCCCGAACTAGGAGAGGAGAAGACTTCAGCGACGTCGATCGCCGAACACCACCCGAACTAGGAGAGGAGCCGATTTCAGCTACGTCTATCGCCGAACACCACCCGAACTAGGAGAGGAGCCGACTTCAGCGACGTTGATCGCCGAACACCACCTGAACTAGGAGAGGAGCCGACTTCAGCGACGTCGATCGCAGAACACTGCCCGAACTAGGAGAGGAGCCAACTTCAGCGACGTCGATAGCCGAACACCGCCCGAACTAGGAGAGGAGCCGAATTCAGCGACGTCGATCGCCGAACACCACCCGAACTAGGAGAGGAGCAGACTTCAGCGGAAGTCGTGACAACTTTTAAACGTGTTAACCATCGCAAGGCTGCTGGCCCAGACGGCATCCCCAGCCGCGTCCTCAGAGCATACGCAGACCAGCCGGCTGGTGTTTTTACGGACATATTCAATCAATCCTTATCCCAGTCTGCTGTTCCCACATGCTTCAAGAGGGCCACCATTGTTCCTGTTCCCAAGAAAGCTAAGGTAACTGAGCTAAACGACTACCGCCCCATAGCACTCACTTCCGTCATCATGAAGTGCTTTGAGAGACTAGTCAAGGACCATATCACCTCCACCCTACCTGACACTCTAGACCCACTCCAATTTGCTTACCGCCCTAATAGGTCCACAGACGACGCAATCGCAACCACAATGCACACTGCCCTAACCCATCTGGACAAGAGGAATGCCTATGTGAGAATGCTGTTCATCGACAACAGCTCAGCATTTAACACCATAGTACCCTCCAAACTCGTCATCAAGCTCAAGACCCTGGGTCTCGACCCCGCCACGTGCAACTGGGTACTGGACTTCCTGACGGGCTGACCCCAGGTGGTGAGCGTAGGTAACAACATCTCCACCCCGCTGATCCTCAACACTGGGGCCCCACAAGGGTGCGTTCTGAGCCCTCTCCTGTACTCCCTGTTCCCCCTCGACTGCGTGGCCATGCACGCCTCCAACTCAATCATCAAATTTGCAGACGACACTACAGTGGTAGGCTTGATTAACAACAACGACGAGACGGCCTACAGGGAGGAGGTGAGGGCCCTCGGAGTGGGGTGTCAGGAAAACCTCACACTCAATGTCAACAAAACAAAGGAGATGATCGTGGACTTCAGGAAAAAGCAGAGGGAGCACCCCTCTGGTTGTGAAATTGTTAGGTTAGATTACTCGTTGGTTATTACGGCATTGTCGGAACTAGAAGAACAAGCATTTCGCTACACTCGCATTAACATCTGCTAACCATTTGTATGTGACAAATAACATTTGATTTGATATGATTTGATTTAGGCAGCCTTTTTCCACCTGTTTTGTGTGGGATCTTGATTTGTATAGTTGCTGTGTAGCCTGCAGAACTTTACGTTCGTTTTTATATTTTGTTGTTTTTTCGGTGTTCATTTTAATAAAAGTAAGATGTTCACCTTCCACGCACACCTTGGTCTCCTCATTCAAACGACGAATGTAACAGAAGATCCCACCACCCACGGACCAAGCAGCGTGCCCAGTATTAGCAGGGATCCTGGGCCTGGGAGGAAAGCCAGGAGTGGAGGACATCCTGGACGTAGAAAGAAATCATGGCAGGAGCCAGAAGCCTGCCATGGAAGCAGGCGGAGGCAGCGAAGGAGCAACAACGATGACACCGGGGTTCGCAGCCATGACGGAAGCCCGAGAGGCAGCCTCAAAACATTTTTTGGGGATGGCACGCGTTTTGATCGGCGGAGCCGAGGTGTGGACCAGAGCCAGTCCACACGGGGTGGTCGGCAGAGCCGAGGGTTGAACCAGAGCCAGTCTGGGAGAGGAAGGTGAACTTGGAGGGGAGTGAAGGGAGTAAATCAGAGACAGTTAAGGAGTTGATGGGGAAATTGGAGGAGAGAGTTATGAGAGAGCTGTTGTGTTGGTGCATGAGGACACATTGTGCCAGCTCTACGCTCCAGATCTCCAGTGCGCCTCCACAGCCCGGTACGTCCTATGCCAGCGCCACGCACCAGGTCTCCTGCGACGGTCTGCAGTCCAGAGCCTCCAGCGGAGGTCTGCAGTCCAGAGCCTCCAACGTCAGTCGGCAGTCTGGAGCCTCCAGCGACGGTTGCCAGTCCGGAGCCACCAGCGAGGGTTCCCAGTCCGGAGTCTCCGGCAACGATCTTCAGTCCCGAGACCCAGGCGACAATCCACGGTCCGGTTCCTCCGGCGACGGTCCACGGTCCGGTTTAAAGTGCATTCGGAAAGTATTCAGACCTCTTGACTTTTTCCACATTTTGTTACGTTACAGCCTTCTAAAATGGATGAAATCGTTTTCCCCCCTTATCAATCTACCCACAATACCCCATAATGACAAAGCAAAAACAGTTTCTATATTATTTTTTCAAATGTATTACAAATTAAAAACTGAAATATCTAATTTACATAAGTATTCAGACCCTTTACTCAGTACTTTGTTGTAGCACCTTCGGCAGATATTACAGCCTCGAGTCTTCTTGGGTATGAAGCTACAAGCTTGGCACACCTTTATTTGGGGGGTTTCTCTCATTTTCCCCTGCAAATCATTTCAAGCTCTGTCAGGTTGGATGAGGAGTGTCACTGCACAGCTATTTTCAGGTCTCTCCAGAGATTTTCGATTGGGTTCAAGTAAGGTCTCTAACTGGACCACTCAAGAACATTCAGAGACTTGACCCTGCGCTGTCTTGGCTGCGTGCTTAGGGTCATTGTCCTGTTAGAGGGTGAACCTTCACCCCAGTTTGAGGTCCTGAGCGCTCTGGAGCAGGTTTTCATCAAGGATCTCTCTGTACTTTGCTCTGTTCATCTTTGCATCGATCCTGACTAGTCTCCCAGTCACTTTACTTTTGGACAGATTGCATGGTACAAAGACCTTTATGTTGACAGAGTGAATTAGAGGGATTAAGGGTGTTTCACACTAACCACCGCAATGTTGTCAGTCATTTATCACTCGATTTAACCCAGTGTGATTTAACTGTTTACATAGCTCTAATCACACACAGACAGAGACAGACAGACAGACAGAAATTGAGCATAAAGGAGAGAAAGAGCACATGACAGCCTGTGAGTGGATATCAAGGGGGTAATGCACGACAGCATGGATGGACATAGACAGGGGTTAATGGGCCTGAACCTTAATGCAGCATTCCATCACAGCTTGCCTAACATGTTGTTCCAAGGACAGACTTTTTATTTAAAAGTTGAAATTCCGGTTCCCAATTCGTCTCATGGTAGTGAAAAACTCAAAATCAAATCAAATTATATTGGTCACATACACATATTTAGCAGATGTTATTGCGGGTGTAGTGGAATACTCCTGAATGCTGACGACTCTCAGATCTAATGGTCATATTAATGCAGTGTAATAAGTCAATACTGCATGAAGAAGTTTTAAGTTTACTGCTGCCTGCCAGACCTGCGTTAATAAGCTCCTTATCAATTAATTACATGTAAAGTGCCATGTGCTGACCTTTCTAATAAGTGGAGGAGGAAGTGGAGGAGGAGGAGGGGTGAAAGAGGAGGACAAGGAGGAAGAGAAAGATAGGAAGAGGAAGAGATGAGGAAGAAGAAGAGAAAAAGAGGAAGAGGAGAAAGAGGATGAGGACAGTACTGACTCATATTAGCAAGCAGCGAGGCCCCTGGAGCCAAACAGCCCTAGGACCGTGTAGTAGGGAGGGCACAGAGGACAAACCTTATCAAGATGTGAAAGGGAGCTTTAGAAGGGGCAGAGAATGTGATGTAATGCTGCTTTTTTCCCCAACTACAATCCACAGAAGATTGTAAAGCCGTAACTGGCTTTTCATAGTGTGCTGCTAATAATGTCCTGAGGTTTGTCCCCTAGTGCTGGGGTCTATCATCCAATAGAATATTCACTTTCTAGAGAAGAACGTTGTAGATGGGAACAAAATATGACATCTTGTGGTTCTGCTGAAACAAGAAAAATAGAATTATCAATATCTATCAAACATCTACTGATCTTTGAGCTTTGAAAACAGTAGAACAACATAAGTAGCTCATGGGACCACAATTCAATTAAACACATCAGAGGTTTGATATTCACTAAAACAATCTGAGAAGAAATATGGTCGTCCATCGAGAAGTAATCCTTGGAACTTTTATCCACTTAAAATATGAATAATGACGTCTCTCTCTCTAGCAGTCACCATGTGTTGTCAAAACATGGTTGCAAAATCCCTCTAAAATCCCATCCCTCTAGGACTGTTTCATATGAAGAAAGAACATGATGTATCTCTTTAATATAATTTAAAGTGGCATGAGATTCAAGACATAGGGTTATTTTGCTGCACCAAACCTTCAGAACTGTGTATGAAATCTTAAATCCCATGGCGTGACCTTCCACCTCACAACCTGGCTGAGAAGTAATCGGGCACAGGCAACAGTATTAGTGATTCCTAAATTGAGTGTCAACCAGACCTGGGAAAATTATTTTAAATACTTTGAGCATTCGCTTGAGTCTGCCTGAAGCGCCAAATGGGCGGGGTTTGCAATTTGGGTACTTTTCTATTGGTTTACCCCAAAGCCAACACCTCCGTTGGCCACCTTTCCTTCCATTTCTCTGCTGCCAATGACTGGAATGAAATCACTGAAGTTGGAGACTTATATCTTCCTCACTAACTTCAAGCATCGGCTGGCAGAGCAGCTTACAGATCGCTGCAGCTGTACACAGCCCATCTGTAAATAGCCCATCCAGCTTTTTCTGCTCTTTTGCACACCAATATTTCTACTTGCACATCCTCATTTGCACATCAAACACTCCATTGTTAATTGCTAAATTGTAATTACTTCGCCACGAACTTGTTCTCAACTGGCCTACCTGCTTAAATAAAGGTGAAAAAAAAATCATTTGAAATGATTGTTGGAAGTATTTGGCTGTAGGTAGCCTAGTGGTTAGAGCATTGGGCCAGTAACCAAAAGGTTGCTATATCAAACCCCTGAGCTGAAAAGGTAAACATCTGTTGTTCTGCCCCTGAACAAGGCAGTTATTAACCCACTGTTCCTAGGCCGTCATTGTAAATAAGAATTTGTTCTTAAATGACATGCCTAGTTAAATAAAAGGTCAAATATAACATGTGAAACCCAGGTCTGATGTTATCTCCCTCCACACACTGCTGTGCAAATCAAACACACTTCTAAAGAGCAGTATGGAAAATCCACAACAATTGAATTGTAGTCAAACATTGTGTCTATTGTATGAAGCGTAGAGCTTTTATGTTTCCTCCAACTCTACAGTTTGGATCTTAATAATCAGACCCTCTTCAGAAGGAGGAGAAGGCAGAGAGCACAGTTATTGATGGACCATTCCTATCTGGAGGAATGATGACAATCTGTTACAATCTGTTAACCTATCAATACATGCAGCAGATAGAGGTGAGTGTCAGCATATGAGCCTGTGTCTGTGTTCACTTAGTTTAGATGACCGTGGTAGAGATAGGTCTGGACCACTGTCTCCCCCTAGAGTGCCTCAGGCAGATTCAATTAAATGAAAGCTGTAATCTGTAGTGGTGAAACTGCCACGTACATTTGCAATATTACAAGAACAATTATGTTTTTTTCAAACAATGAACACCGTTTTTCCCCCTAGGAGAACATTGCACAATAAAACAGCAGAGTATGTTCTATGATTTTTTTTTATAACCATGATGCAGGATGCTCCTCTGCCCCGTTTCATTAACAGAACAACAACAATAATAAATGCGCCTGGGGTGAACAGTGGCGCTGTTTTACCAAATGCGGATCTCAGTTTCAAGAAACGTTAATCTGATGCCAGGTTATGGGAGATTTCACTGATCAGATAAGTGTGATTGTTTTGGACTCAAATGAACTTAGAAAAACAACGATAAAAGGATCAGAATGATAGAAGTGGGGAACAAAAACAACTTTGCATAGATGACGTTCACTATTTGTCGTATGGGATGAGACCCCTCCTCTACTCCTCTGTTCTTTATACACCCCACCTCTTCTCTGTCCTGTCCTTCTCCCCTCTCCTCTGACCTTTCCCAACCCCACCTTACCTCCCCATAACTGTCGTAGAGATTTCCTTTTTCCTCTGGCTGTAATTTCCATGGCAACATTTCTAATTCTAAGAACCTAGTAAATGCCAAAAAGCAAGTGAGAAATCCTATTTTCAAAGAAAGACCTTAATCACTGATGCCACGTCAGTGTTACAACGTGACTAACGGGTTAACAGTAGGCCGGATCACAACATATGCTTAAGAACACAACACTTAAACAGTACGTGGCTTAGACCCAAAGCCTAGATGTTGTACTTGGCATATCGATTGTGCCTTGGCCTATCATACCCCCTCATCAATTAGCTAAGTCCTTTGAACTGTAAGAGCCACACACAACCGGTTGGAACAGCCTGGTTCTATACTACCTAGGTGACGGCTCTGTCTTAAGTCTCTCTGGGTGGGTGGCCTGCACCTTACAGCTCTCACACACACTGGCCTTTCCTTTGGTCGGGACATAATCTGATTGGTTCCTCACAGTCATCTCCGTGACCATACATACATAAAGTGATTACACCAGGCCAGACTCCCTTTGAGTGGTGCGAGGAACCACAGCACAGCACAAGAAGAGGAACAAGACAAAAGCCCAAAAGCACAACCACAGTATTACTTTGATCAGGATGCTGAAGGACAAATTAAATGCCTCGGATTGCTTTTTTTTAGGTAAATTAGTATGGAAATATGTGGTATTTAACTTCAGAGTGTGGAACAATCTCCGAAATGGTTTCCTTTCATCTCCTAACTTCATTTTAAGCCCTTTTAATTGGGTTCTTTGAATGTCTGAGTAGTTGGTAGATACATTTAGATATGGTCAGCACTTTTTTTAAGGGCATTGACCTCCACATGGAAAGTCTTATCCATTTTTACATGCCTTCATAGGGAGAACTGATCTGGAATTGTAAGGACCATTCCCGGAGATGAGAAGCTGGTCAAACATTTAATCGGAAAAGTCATGGAACAAGACAGGAACAGCATCAGCACACAGGTGTACAAGGACATAAGACAATCAATGCTGAAGCGGGGAGCAGAGCGGGGGAACA